>NW_026575052.1:5172500-5812500 GCF_905146905.1 Nyctereutes procyonoides
GACTCATATGATCCGGTAATCCCAGTACTGGGTATTCACCGCCCCCACCCCCAAAAGGAAAACTCTAATTTGAAAAGATACAAGCACCTTATGTTTACTGCAGCTTCAGTTACAGTAGCCAAGGTGTGGAAGCAGCCCAAGCGGTGCCTCTAGACAGTGGGAGACTACTCGGCCCTAAAAAAGAATGGGATTCGCCGTTTGTGACAACATGGGTGGAGCTAGGGGGTGAGTTATGCTGAGTGAAGTGAGTCGGAGATAGACAAACACCATATGATCTCACTCATGTGCGGAACCCAAAAAGCAATAAAACAAACGGAAGCAGCAACAGACCCGTGAATAGTCAGTCACTGGGATGGAAGGTCCAGGATAGGGAGTGTGGTCGGCGACATCGGCGCAGTGCTGTGTGGCGACGGACGAAGCTGCGGCCGTGAACACGCTTCGACGTACAGACTTGTCGAATCACCGCGTTGTGCACTTGAAACGAGGGTAACATCCCTGCGTTGTGCTTCAGTCAAAGAGTAAAACATGAAAAAAGTAAAGCTAACAGCCAGGATGTTCCAGTTCTAGGTTCTAGGGGTGCCTTTCTCTCCCACACTGAAAATAAAAAACGATGATGAGGGCAGCCCGGGTGGCTCAGTGGTTTAGCACCTGCCTTCGGCCCAGGGCGTGATCCTGGAGACCCGGGATCGAGTCCCGCATCGGGCTCCCTGCGTGGAGCCTGCTTCTCCCTCTGCTTGTGTCTCTGTCTCTGTCCCTCTCTCTCTCTCTCTGTGTGTCTCTCATGAATAAATCTAAAAAAAAAAACAACGATGATGATTATTTTTTTTGACAATGATGATTATTAATATCACTATTAAGCTCTCCCTCTGGACCAGGCTCCAGGCTGAGTACCTCACATGGAGGATCTACCTCAATCTCCTCACGCTAATGGGATTCTGCTATTGCACCCATTTTACAGATGGGGAAATCGAGTCACGGCCTGCTTGAGCTCACACAAGTAGCGGTGATGGGGGGGGATTTCAAGTCAGATCCACCTGACCCCCAGAGTCCAAGAGCTCAAGCCCTTGCCTCACCACCCCCCACTGCCCCGTGACGCGGTCTGCATACCCCCAGGCACATTCTGAAACACATTTCCCTTCACAGAGCAGGAGGGATAGGCTGCTTTTCAAGTGCGGGACACCATCGCCATCAAAGTCACTTGCAGGGCCTGCTGCACACTCTCCAGGCTCCTGCGCCAAATCCCCACCTTCTGCAGGGGAGGAGGACTTTCAGACCCTGGAGCCAGACACCAACCAGCCCGGGGCGGTGGGCTAGGGGACACGAGAGGCTGGTTTTGCCAGATGCCAGCCGTGGAGGATGTGGAGGACGGGTCTCCGGCAGGAGGCCTTCAGGGCATAAGGGAGCTTTCAAGGCTCCACCCAACCTCTGATTTATTTTTTTTTAATATTTTTAAAGATTTTATTTATTTATTCATGAGAGACAGAGAGAGAGAGAGGCAGAGACACAGGCAGAGGGAGAAGCAGGTTCCCTGCGGGGAGCCCGATGTGGGACTCCATCCCGGGTCTCCAGGATCACGCCCTGGGCTGAAGGCAGACACCCAACCACTGAGTCACCCAGGCGTCCCCCAACCTCTGATTTAGACTCAGAGCCGTCTCTGCTTTAAGTTCTCCTCCATCCCCAGGTGGTTCCGATGTCCACTCCTCTTTAAGACTTTCTGCCCTGCAGGCTGTGTTGCGTGGAGTGCTCCTTCCTCATCATCACATTTCACGGCCAGGGGCCTTGGTATCACCTCCTCTTCCAAGATGCCTTCCTCGGTTTATCAGTCCTAAGGCCAAGTGCCTTTTCTAGACTCCTTCCTCCGTACCTGAGCATGTGAGAACCTCAAAACCAACACTCCACAAACGGAACTCATCCTTGTCGTGGGCGACTCCTCCTCCTTGGGTTTTCTCTCTTAATAAACGAACTCTCCGTCCCTCCAAACGCCAGAAAAGGAAGGTACCGCTGATCACGGGTTCAGGCCGCTGGGCTGTGCAGCCAGGCTCCTGGGTTTGCCCCACTCCCAGCTGTGTGACTGGTTAAGCCAGTACCTAACCCCTCTGGGCCTGTTTCCTAACCTGTAGGACGGGGCGACGGTCCTCCTGCAATCCTAGGGGTGTCGTTAGGCGTCCGTGAGATGATACACATAGAATGCTTAGAGCAGCAGTCAGCACACCGCGTGTGCTCAATCAATGTTCACTATTGTCATCCTTGATGCGTCCCTCCCCCACCCCTTGTACGCAATCCATCCCCGAGCCCTGTCAGCCTGTCTCCTAAATATCAAATCCATCCCCTTTTCCGCATCTCCGCGGCCACCCGCTGAGCGCAGGTCGCTGTCATCTCCATCCAGAGCAGCTACACCTGCCTCCTCATTAGCCTCCCTGCCTCTTGCTCCCCGCCTTCCATCTACTCTCCACACAGCAGCAGCGCGGTGATCTTCCAGAAACATGCACGGAACCGTGGCATCGTGTCCCTTTGCTGCTTAAAACCTCAGTGGCTCCCCATCTACCCCCAGGCTCTTGCGATGCCATCCTGCCTCCCGAACCCCTCTCTCCACCCGCATCCATCTTCTCCTGACTCCTTCCTGCTCATCATCAAAGCTCATAGGAGCCTGGTTCCCAGGTCAGGTCCCTGGGTCGGTGCCCCCCTCCCCCCAGCGTATCCCGGGTGGCGTCCCCCGTCACGGCACCCAGCACGTCTCTGCTCCCGTCTGCCTTCCAGGCCCGACCGCAAGCACGCCGCCGCTCAGCACAAAGTGGACAATTGGCAGAAGCGACTGCGGTCTTCGTCATCACCCCATCCCCGTCATCATCCTCTCTGTCTGGTCGGTGGCTGCCCCGACACGGCCGCGGGCTTCTGTTGAAAGCTGCCGCCGAGGGCTGCCCACAAGCATCAGGCTGGCGTCGGCTTTTAGCTTCTCTGCGACCCACTGTGCTAAACCCAGGGGCCAGCTGAGGCTTTCAGAGCATCTGTGCGTGGTCTCTCCTCCCTTCCCCACCTGCTGCCTGAGCCTGAGCAGATCTCGGAGACCCCCCCCCCAAGGCAAAAAAAAGCCTCTGCCAGAGTAGCAGGCTCCCCCACCCTAAATGGCCCTGGGGGACAGCGACTGAGTCATCCCTCTGCTCCCCAAACCCCCACCCCGGCCCCAAGAGCCCACCTGCCCTGCATAAGGTGCTCTATGTTCCCAGGAAACAGCCTCCTAGCCTCCCTAGTGAAGGCTTCTTCTGCATTTTTGTCGTTCGTCACTGGCTTTGCCTTCCGGGCTCCTACATGCAGGGTGAACAGTGACCGGGAAACTCCCTTTCTGGCCCGACCGGGCCGATTCTTGGTTGCCACCCCTGCCCAGCCAGCATTTAGGTTGGTGCTACCCATGCACCCACAGTCCAGGAGACGATAGAAGACTTTTGGGAACTCAACACTTAATTCAGCATTCTTTTTCCTCTTCTTCTTTGAAAGAGAGAGAGAATGAACAAGCCAATTTTACATGGGGCGATTTTTTTGCACCTGTAGGTGCAAAACGTAGCCTGGAAAACTCCACCATCCCTGGCATCGTGGTAGGAAAAGGAAAGCTGCCCCTCTCTGCCTTGAAACCCCGATCATAGCATGGAATCCACCAAAGAAAAGCAGGAGAAATCCCAAACATTCAAAAACCTAGCCTCACATTAGCCCCCGAACACATTAAAAAAAAAAAAAAAAAAAAAAAAAAGGAAGAAAGAAAGAAACCGGAGAGGAGGGTCTTTCATTTTTTTTTAAAGATTTTATTTATTTATGAGAGACACAGAGAGAGAGGCACAGACGCAGGCAGAGGGAGGGAGGAGCAGGCTCCACGCAGGGAGCCCAACGTGGGACTCGATCCCAGGACTCCAGGATCACACCCTGGGCTGAAGGCAGGCTCTAAACCGCTGAGCCACCCAGGCATCCCGAGGAGAGTCTTTCATATGCTCCTGAATGTTTTAAAAATTTCTCGGACAACCCTTCCATTCTCAGAGGATGCGGCAAGACCTGTCTGCTCCGAGAGGGCCCCAGGGAAAATCACTTCCCTCTCCCGGGCTGGAGCCAAAGGCTGTCTCCCTCCAGGGAAGGGGGTGGCTCCGTCAGCCTCAGACAAGCTAGAAAGCAGCCCTTCAAAACAGCGTATGCTCCAGATGACCCTGCAATCCCACTCCTGGTTATAGATCCCAAGGAATTGAAAGCGACATCTCGGAGACATATTTGCACACTGGATTCACAGCAGCGTTATTCACAGCAGCTGAGAAGTGAGAGCACCCCAGGTGTCCATCCATCGACTCATGAATGGATAAACAAAATGCGATGTATACATATACAATGGGACACTATTTGGCCCTACAAAGGAAGGGGATTCTGATACCTGCTATTGTGTGGAAGATACCCCGTCCCCCCTCAAGACATTCTGCGGAAGGAAATAAGCCAGTCACCCAGCATCCAAAAGCTGTGTGAGTCCACTTCTCCGAGGTACCTAGATAGTTAAATTCCTAAGGACAAAAGTGGAAAGGTTGTGGCCAAGGGTTGGGGGAGGGAGAAATGGGGAGTCATTAATGGGTGTCAAGCTTCAGTTCTGTAAGATGAAAGCATCCTGGAGATCTGTTGCACAACACGAGCACACTTAAGGCTACCGAGATGTACGCTTAGAAAGAGCTAAGATGGTAAACCTCATGTTACGTGTGGGGTTTTTTTTAATCATAATTAAAAATAAAAAGGTGGGGATCCCTGGGTGGTGCAGCGGTTTGGCGCCTGCCTTTGGCCCAGGGCGCGATCCTGGAGACCCGGGATCGAATCCCACATCGGGCTCCCGGTGCATGGAGCCTGCTTCTCCCTCTGCCTGTTCTCTGCCTCTCTCTCTCTCTCTCTCTCTCTGTGACTATCATAAGTAAATAAAAATTCAAAAAAAATTAAAAATAAATAAATAAATAAATAAATAAATAAATAAATAAATAAATAAAAAGGTGGGATCCCTGGGTGGCCCAGCGGTTTAGCGCCTGCCTTTGGCCCAGGGCGCGATACTGGCGTTCTTGGGATTGAGTCCCACGTCAGGCTCCTGGCATGGAACCTGCTTCTCCCTCCTCCTGTGTCTCTGCCTTTCTGTTAATGCCCACAAATATAAAGCTGAAAGCAAAAGAGGCCCTTCATTCCCACAGCCTGGCGATCCACTTTTGAACACTTCCAAAAAAACGAGTAATTTGCGCAAGTGGTTAGAATTGCTACACGTTATAGAAAAGCAAGATTTGAAAAAAGAAAAAAGAAAAGAAAAGGAAAGCAAGATTTGTATCTACTTTTTAAAATTTTGCACAGATCTTCTCATACCACTCTGGGTCTTGCTTTCCTGCCTTAATAATATACCTTGGAGATCTTCCGAAACCAGCACATCTAGCTACCATGTTCTTTTCCGCAGTCCACAGACCTGGGAAGAGGATCCACGGCTCAGCCTCTGTTCTAGGTCAGGCGCTATTCCGAGCGATTCACCTGCGCCCACTCATCTAATTTTCCCAAATGTTCTAAAATAGGTCTTATTATAACCCCCATTTTATACAGTAAGAACCAGGCCCGGAGAGGTTATGTGACTTGCTCAGGTTCACGTATGTCACTGGGAAGTGATAGAGGATGGATTGAAAGCCGGGGGATCAGGCTCCGGAGCTTACGCTCTCGGTCACTCTGCTGCCCTGAACCAGGTGGGATTTTCGTGGACAAATGAGCTGTGCTTTACTACCAGTTCCCTGTCTGTGGTGTTCTGGTTTTTTCCCTCTTTTACTATTACAAATAATGCTGCATAACTATTTCTGTGTGTGTGTGTGTGTGTGTGTGTGTGTGTGTGTCTTGAACACAAATACAGGAATGAGTCTAGAGGGTAAATTCCTAGCCATGGCATGGACGGGTGGAGAGGGGCGTGCGTTGAAAATTCTGATGTGATCACCAAATTGCCCTCCAAAGACGTAGCATCACGTACACTCTCATCACTAATGGATGACGGGCTGATGAGCATCTCTTTTGAAGCACGCATCTCTCCCTTTACAAGCTCTTCTCACACTTCGCCAGTACGCTGGACACCTTGACCAGCTCCTTCAGGAGATCGGAGACCTGGACCTGGCCCAGGTTTTGGCCCACCCCAAAACCAGGACGATGGAGAAACCATATGAACCACAGTGCAGTGACTTGCGGTCACTGAACGCCGAAGCACCTGCTGTTGTCTGGCTTTCCCAGGGGGGACAGCTGCCTTCCTCAGGGTGACCTCTTCCCAAGAGGATCCCCAGGGTGCAGGGGATGAGAGGAGACCTGCTCTCCCATCAACTTGCTGTGGGCCCTTGGTCAAGTGCCCCTTCCCCTGGGACTCGGTCTTCCCATCCACAAAATGAGAAGGTGGTACCCAGCGCCCTGTGACGCCCTCTCCGGCCCCACCATTCTGTGATTCCGTGGCTCTCGGTATGGGCAGGGGTTTTCCATAGACTCCTTCCAGCCTCAGGTATGTCCACGAAGCACGGCAAAATACAGGGAGGCTGAAGCTGGATTGCCTGGGTGCAAAGCCCGGCTCAGGGTCCTATTGGCTGTGTGTCCTCAAGCAGATTCCCTAAGTTCTCTGACCCTCGGGGCCTTCACCTGAAGGTGGGAATAAAAGAGTTATATGTTAGAATTCTCGTGAGAAAAGAGATAAAGCATGCAAAGTGTCTGGCATTAGCAAAGACTCAGCAAATGCAAGCTCTGAATTCCTACCGCTGCCTTTACTATGTCCACACCACTGGCACCCGGAGCAAAGCAGATGCTCGGAAGGGCTCCTTCTCCCGGATGCCAGCTGCCTGGCCAGTCTTTCCACGGGTCACTTCCTTGGGCACCTCATGCCTTGAAATCTGCCTGAAAGCGAAGCTTCCATGTTGTGTGCCCCACGTGGCTCGGAGAGGTGGGGAGACACGTTTGTAGTTGCAACTAACATTGATAAAAGGTTTGGGGGTCCACCGGGGAGAGGATGCTCCAGGCTGTAAAGAGGCGGGCCCACGGTTCCCCGAATGGAGGTCTTCAGGGCCCTGGGAGCACTGTTGGGGGAGTGGTGGTGGGGCGGGGCGGGGGGGCACTGCAAGGAGCGCCTTGCTCTGCTTTGATGCAAAAGCAGGTGTTGGGAGGAGAGCTACCGACCTGGGGTCAGAGGCTAGGTCTGACACCTGGTAGATGGGTGTCCCCTGGGACTCAGTGTCTTCATCTCAAAAATGGGGATAATGTTGCTTTGTCAGCTGTAGTAGTGAAGAGCATATGAAAGAGTGTGGCACGTAGTAGGTGCTCAGTAACTGCTAGGGTACCTTCCTCCCCTCTGAGCTCAGGCAGTCCCATGAGCGAGTCCTGGCGTGAGCACCGTAAGGAGTCAGTGGGGAACAGCAGATGCAGCCCCCCGCTCCGGGGAGCTCCCAGTCTAAGAGGGGGTGCCAAGCCCCCCCCTTGGTGAGCTTCAAGCTTTTGGCCATCCAGGTGACACTCTTTTGTCCTCCCCCAAGAGGCACATGGGGCCCTGCTCCTCAGAGTATGGCCCATGGACCAGCAGCAAGTGCATCCCCCAGGACCTTGTTAGAAATGCAGAATCAAGTCCATCCCGGGCCTCTCGGATCAACATCTTACACTTTAACAAGATCTCAGGGGATTTGTGCGCACAGCCAAGTTTGAGCAGCACTGGTGTGGGCATCCATCCTCATCCTCACTCTCCCGGCTCAGCCCAGCGTTACCATGAGGGCTCCCCTTTCCTGGGTCAGGAAGGCAGTGATGAGTGGAAAGGGTGCAGCCCCGTCGGACCCACAGAGGAAGTAGGAGGTGCTCCCAGAGGGGCACACCTGCTGGGATGGATGGCCCCAACCCCAACCCCTGCCCCTGGATCCAGGAGGGCAGGCAGGGACGGGGGACCACGTCGCCACCCAGCAAGCAACCCTAGAGCTCGGGCCAGCAGGACGGAGCCTCCGCCTCCCCTAGGTGACGGGCCCCTAAGCGTCCTCCTACTCCCTTGTCTTCTGCATCTGAGGGAGCGAGCTGGGGAGACTGAGGCAGCTGGGGCCAGCTGGCTGGTAATGAGGCAGATCCAGCAAACAGCCGCCACAGAAGGCATATTAAAGACGCTTGATCCCACTTTAATAACCTGCCAGCCCGCGCGGCCAGACGCGGCTCAGAAGTTGTGGAACAAGAGGGCCATTTCTTATTATTTTTAATAAAGAGCTTTTCATAACCGACTTCGTTGGTGCTATTAACATGCCGTGTGTTTAATAAGACTACACGGTAACAAGGGGACTGTCTCGTTACTCACGTGCCGGAGAAGCAGGAGCAGCTGTGCACGCATCCGTGCTCACATGGCAGCGTGTGCCATGCACGTGGAGCCATACACATGCTTGCACGCCGGCTCTCCCAAACCCGCAAGCCCAGCCCACGTGCAGCCTCACCCACAGGCAGGCCCGTGCACATGGGAGCACATCCCTAGGCACACGCGGGCTCTCACACGCGGATGTGCGTGACACGGGTGCAAATACATGAACCTGAAATGGGTGCGCGTGGATCTGGTCTCACGAGCTGGACAAATGTACGCACACGTGTCAAGAAAACTGTCCTTGTGTGCGCACACAGGTGATTTTCCAACCCACGGCGTGGAGGGGGGTAAGGCACAGTTGAGAAATGTCTCCCGCAGACCCACAGGAGCATTGTCCCTGGAGCTCTGCAGAGTGGTAGGATGGGGGTGGGAGCACCGGGGCCCCTCCTGCTCTGTGCGTGTCAGGTAGGAAAAGATGAGTGAAGTGGCCCTCGGAGGATGTGGTCAGAAAGGAGAGACGCCAGCCAGGAGAGGGGAGGTAAGAGCCTTCCCAAAGTCTGCTGGCCTGGGCGGGGTTCCGTGCGTCAGCAAGGGAACTCGGGGGAGAGGGAGCCTGGGGGTGGGCAGGGGGGCTCGTGAATAGTCAGGAGGGGGGTCAGGAGGGGGCATGAGGATAGAGGTCCTGCCTCCCTGTTCCAGAGATGCCTCTTCCACTCTCCAGGGTGGGTTCTGGGGTCATGTCACTCTCACACACACGTAGGCAGGTGCACCCGGAATAAACCTAGTAGCAAACATCATGCAGCACCCACGATGTCCCGGGTGCTCCTCTAAGCCTTGTGCAGCTCTGAGCTCACTCAAGCCTCTCCACAGCCTCCTCAGAGGCCCCTGACCTCCTGGCTCTCTAGGCAAGGAAAAGGGGAGCAGTGATATGAGGGAAAGGGCGCCTGTAGCCTCAGCTGGGGAGTGTGTCCCACCCCCTCTAACAGCAGGGAGGGGAGAGCAGAGGCGGTGTGAGTCCAGGGCTGAGGATTGGGCTCCGAAGGAAAGAAAATGATGGGACGCCTGGGTGGCTCAGGGGTTGAGCGTCTGCCTTCGGCTCAGGGCGTGATCCCAGGATCCGGGATCGAGTCCTGCATTGGGCTCCCCACAGGGAGCCTGCTTCTCCCTCTGCCTGTGTCTCTGCCTCTCTCTCTGTGTTGCTCATGAATAAATAAATAAATATTAAAAAAGAAAGAAAGAAATGAAATGAGGAAAGACGAAAGGTGAGTACAGGGGACAGAGGACAGAGGGACGCGAGCCAGTGAGCACCCTGAGAACTACACCCTCCATGGCACTTGGTCCCTGGGTCAACCCAGGGAGGCGGCAAGGGAGGGCAGGAGGGTTGGGTGGCCTGGGAAGTTGGGCCGCGAGCCCCAAGTGACTTCGCGGAGCAGGTGTCCCACCCAGGTCTGCTGGTCGCCCCCGCGGGTGTACATTCGGGGCCTCCGCTCGGAGTGTGACCACACACCTCCTGGCCACTGGCCACTCCCTTCCTGTTCCTTTGTCGGCAGAACCGGAGAACAACAGGTCAGCATCTTCCTTGCAACATCCCCACGCTGGGCGACTGGTAACGAGACACCTGTCAGCCTTCTCATCCCCAGGCTTCCGCGCAGAATAGATGAGAGAAGCTCTTTGCAGAGTCGCGCTGAGCGGGAATAAAGAGGAGGAGAGGGCAGGAATGAGGGGAGGGAGTGAGGACGATGAATAAAACCATCGACGTTTGCAAAAGAACAGACGCAGCGTTTTTTTTTTGCCTTCTGATCTGTAAGCCTCTGGAAATTGGGGGTCTGCGGGGGTCCCTCTGTGCGGCTGTTTTAATTCTGGCCTCTCTGCTCCACGCAGCTTTCTGGAGCCATCATCGAACGGGCTCCCCAAAGGAGGCATCGATAGGCCCGGGAAAGACAAAACGGTGAATCCCTTGCCTTCTCCAGGGGCTGGGGGGAGGCGGCAGGTGGATGGGGAGCGATCGACATTTTAATAGCCGTAGTCAGCGTGGCACTGGGCATCCCGGGCCCAGACAAAGGCAGCGGGTCCCTCGCTCCCACCCCAGCCTGGCCTCCCCCTACTCAGAGTTGGCCTTGCCCCTGCTGGGCCCTCCAAAAGGTTAGAGGCTCCTGCCGCCAGGCTGAACTTGGGCCTTGAACTTTACAGGGGACATGGGAGGCTGCCAGGGGCTGTGTGTGCAGCGGATGGAGAGGGGAAGTGATTCGGGTGGGATGAGGTGCTGGGGGACAGTGGGAGGATCCCAGGGACAGGCCCACTAGCCAGCGGAGCACTGTGGTTATCGACTCCGCGTCAGGTGGCGCTGCGTCGGCCCCTGCGGCTTACACACTGACCTACTTTCCTCTCCCTCGTCTCCCCACTGCTCCCCACTGCAACCGCCAGCCCCCTTCCCTGGACTGAAACCACTAATGCTAATGGACGTCTCTCCGACGCAGCCCCAGGACCCCCTATTATTGCCCACTGGCCTGATCCGCATCCCTAACCAAGCTTGGCAGGCCCGGCAGGGCTCAGACAAAGGGAATGAAACAATGGTCAGAGACACGCTCTGCAAAGCAGCCGCACAAATGTGGGCAATTCTAATTACAGAGGGAAGGGGAGTACTGTGAATGCACATCACCGCCACGAGGGAGACCACACGGCAGCGAGCGCATCATCCGCGCCAGGTATGCAGTTCAGCAGTTTGCACAGGAGATTGTATTTAGTCTAGACAATGACCCTGAGAGGTAGGCATTATGATCTTCCTGGCACAGAGGGGGAAACTGAGTCTCAGAGAGGCTCGTGTGGCTTGCTCGCCATGGCACACGGTAAGTGGCTGCGCCTGGGCTGGAGCCCTGGCTACCTGAGTCCCAGGTGCTCGCTTCTCTACCTTCCCTACTCATTGGGGGTGTGGGATGCATCGTATCCCCCCTTCTAGTCTCCTTCCCTGTTCCCTGCAGATGCTCTCTCTGCCGATCATCTGTCCTCAGACTCACACCAGCTCAGTGACCTCCAAGTGTCCCCAAACTTACTGTCACTTTCTGCAATGCTACTTCTCCCAGAAGCTCTAGAAAGTCTCTCTGTAGGGCATTGGTAGATGGTTAACGATGCTGACCTTGTCTCAGCAGGACCCCAGTCAGGGTGACTGCAGGGCCGGCACCCACGGAGCCCACCAGGAACATTGAGGGTGGCTTTATAAGCTCAGCTGGATACTCACCCACGTAGCACTTGCAGGGGTTGGGAGCAGGGAGAGGACAGCCTCATGTTCTGGGTTTTTGAGACCAGCAGGAAAAAGGCCCCAGAAAGTGGAGGTGAGCCCCTACAGGATGGGGCGCCTCATTTCTTGCTCTGCTGCCAGCACATGGCTTGGAAGGCGGGTACCTCTCCCGCCCCCAGCTACGCATGGAATCAACCTCCCTCATCCATCTCCGGAGGATGAGGGGCAACAATGAGAGGTGGCAAGTGGCAGGAGAGACCCAGAGCCCATACTGGGAATCAGACAGGAGTTCAACCCCTATCACATATCCTATCACATATCAGTGGTAGGATTTTCCCAAACTGGGCCCATTTGGGCCTGAGTTTTCCCACCCGTAAAAATGAGGACAATCAGGCTCACTTCACAGCTATTGTGAAGACTAAAGACTGAAGATGCCCGGTCATGCATATATGTGGAGGAGCATTAGGGTCAAGCCAGGGCCGCTAACATGGCCTTCTGGAATCCCTATCCATCTTTGGAGAACAGAACTGGGAAGAAGAGGGGGATATTTGGGGGCGCTAACAATAGGGTGGACCGCCAGGGGGTCCCGAGCCGTGGGCAGTCAGTGGGCAGAGGCTGGCTGACTCCTTCACGGGCAGGGAGGGGAGCAGGATGGCTTCCCAAATAGGGGTGTGCTCGTCCACTCGGGCTGCCGTAACACAGTCTCACAGCCTGAGTGGCTTAAAGGACAGAGATTTTTTTTTCATGTGATTCTGGAGCTTGGAAGTCTGAGATCAAGCTGTAAGCAGGGTTGGCTTCTTCGGAGGCCTCTCCCCTTGACTGATAGATGGCCATCTTCTTCCCGTGTCCTCACATGGTCTTCCATCTGTGCAGGTCTGTGTCCAAATTTCCTCTTCCTATAAGGACACTGGTTGTATTGGATTAGAGCCCACGCCGATGATCTCATTTTCACTTTATTGCCTCTTTGAAGACCCTTATCTTCAAGTACAGTCACATCCTGAGGCACCGAGTAGTTAGGATTTCAACATATGAATTTGGTGGTGGGAGGAACACAATTTAACCCGTAATAAGGGGGCTCAGGGAATAGGTGGGAGACGAGGCTAGAGGGACAAGTAGGGTCAACTCCTGCCAGGGCTTCACGTAGAAGGGACACATCTGGACAACATCTGGAGACACAGGTGAGGGTGGGTGGATGTGACTGGGTGATGGGGCTGTAAAAGACCCTCCCCCATGCTTCTCTAGGCAGATTACTCCACTGGGATAAAAGGCTCCTCTGGGTGCCCACTTTGCAGTTGAAAAAAAAAATTGAAGTTGGTGATGATGCTAAAGCACCACCATGCATGCAATTCTATGCATTTGCTTTGGCCTGGGATGCATGGGCGGTTTGCTTTTAACTGTAACACACGCACATCTGGAAATCCAGTAGACTTAACCGAACGCTGTAAAATGAACCAAACCCCCTCTAACAGACTAAATTGATAAATGGTGATGTTACACGAGAAGGCATCGCTAATTACAAGCCAGAGAGAGCAGCCCCTGAAACCCGTAGCTCTCTCAAGCCCACCCTGCTGATTCGCTGATAACAGGGCATCCTTCCCTTGACACACTCTGCAGGGGCACACGCACAGTAGGGGCTGTGTGATGCTGTCGAGTGTGTGAGGCACCCACGTCTCTTAAAAGAAAGACGACGCTCAGCTCTGAGTTGGTGGTCACTGTTCACAACTCACTGAGTCGGTTAGTAATAAATGGATCTTAGTGTGATGTTAAAACAAAAGCTCGCAATCCAGAGCCATTTGCCTGGGAGAAGAGAAGAAAGGATCTGCATTACGAGCTTGTTCGTGGCCACCAAGTGACCCTCATGAGGCCCTAGGGAGCTGCAAATAGTACCGTGAAAATCCCCGTGGTACAGAAATGTCTCAGAGCCACCACACCTGGCCCACACCCTGGACAAGAACAAGATACAGGTCCTGATACAAACAGAACATATTTAAGTGTATTAAACATATCCTCAGTGAGAGGTGTGCGCTTTTTCCAAATCCGTATTTAAAATCTCAAAGAAATTTAATGGCAACCTTCAACAATTCGTACGCCAGCACAAAAAGTTCTGGACAGGGAGACAGAAGGCCAAGTACCATTTATCTGCCCCGTCCCAGCTCAGCCACAAATCAGCTGTAGAGATTTATTGATCTTACCTATAAATGTGCTCATTTAAGCAAAGTGTGGCTATGATTCCTTAAGATCTGTGCTCCTATGGAAAATCGTCTTTTCCCGTTCATTTCCTATATTAATGATCTTCCACAATGTAACAAATTATCCTTAAGGCTTAGAAGAGCACACTTTATATCATAGGTTCTCTGGGTCAGGAATCCAAGGATCCTCTGGCCAAGGATGTCACTGGGGCTGTGGTGTCATCCTAAGGCTCAGCTGGGGATGGATCTGTGTCTGGGCTCATGCCGGTGGTCACTGGCATGATTCAGTTTCTCCAGGCTTTTGAACCAAGGACTTCAGCTGCTCATGAGCTGTTATTCCAGCCTCTCCCAGCCCAGTTCTTTGCCATGTGGGCCTCTCCATAGGGCAGCTCACAAGGTGGCAGCTGCCTTCATCAGAATGAGCAGGGTAGGGGCCAGGGAGAGCGCCAGCAAGTCAGAAGTCACAGTCTTTTGAACCTAATCTCAGAAGTGACATCCCATTACTGTTGCCTGTTCAGTTCATTGGACGCCAGTCAGTAGGCTCTACCCAGCCTCAACAGGAGGGGCTTACATGGGGGGTGTGAAGGCAAGAGATGGGGGTCACTGGGAACTACCTTCCCTCTCCACCATTCTAGGGTATCTGAGACCACAGTTCCCCTCCCAGACTTTTATGAGATGCTCCATTAAATAGGGATTGAGGTGCACCTGGGTGGTGCAGTCGGTTAAGCCTCTGTCTCTTGGTTTTGGTTCAGGTCATGATGTCAGGGTGGTGAGAGGGAGCCCTGTGTGTCTGGCTCTGGTCTCAGCAGGGAGTACGCTTGATTCTCTCTCTCCCTCTACCCCTCCTGCTCGTACTCTTTCTCTCTCTCAAATAAATAAATAAATCTTGCCCTTCTCCCTCCTCTTCTGTATCCTCCTCAAATAAATAAATACAATCCTAAAAAAAAAAAAGTTTGAGGAGTAGGAGTGGTGACTTAGAAGAAGATGGTGTTGGTGCACCGGGAGTACGATAAAGGGGAACAGTGACACCAGATGTGGCCTTGTTACCGTCTATGGGGGTTGCTCTAGCCAATTGCCCTGTGGAAGCTTCATCTTAATACTTTGCAAAGGACTTGGGAGAAAAGGTGGGATCCAAGGCACGTGAGATTTGAATCTTCCTCGTGCTCCATAAGACCTTTTGCCGCCCCCGTGCCCCCCGTCCTCTAACTCCAAGTGTCGGGGGTGCTGGAGGCTGATGTGACCACCGGAGCGAAGCGTGGTATTTAACAGTTCTCTTGAGCTCGATGGATATGATCACCTTCCGGAAGAGAAAAAAACAAAAAGCCAAACCCTCTTTAAGAAGGTTAATGGAGAATTATCTCCATTCCACGGGAATATCGCTTTCTTGCTGTGGGGAGTGAAGGAAAATCTAGATGCTTTGTGAAATGTGGAAGGACAAGATGGTACCCGTCTCAAGGTCTCGCCTCCCACCTTGCCTTGGCCAAGCGCAGGAAGGAGTCGGGACCTTGGAGCGTAGAAAGCAGCACGCCGTGGGGTGCCCGAGTGCTACTTGGCAAATGCAGATGTTTAGCTGCGGGTTAAACTCTGTTGTGTGGTCTGGTTTCACAAATGGGGTTTCACCCCCTCTAGTGCCCCAACTGGCAGGGCAAAGGCAGGCCAGGGCTGGAGCTGCTGAGGTACTGGGGGAGGGGGTGCCATGTATGGAGACCCTCAGTGTCAGAAGTGCGGCAGGACCCCAGTCCTGGCCCTGGGGTAGACTAATTGGTCCCGTGATTGCTGTTCAGTGTCAGCGTCTCCACGGGCACCCCGTGTCTGTTTTCGCTTACCACTGTGTTTGCAGTGCTCCCCACGGGCTCTGGCACTTATTGGTGGGATGAATGAATGAGTAAGTCATTGACTCAATCAATAAACTCTCCACTGGGTGAGATCCCATTTATCTGTCAAGACCCAGCTCAAAGGCTCTTCCTCTCTGAAACGTTTTGCCTATTGCCCAGCCAGCAAGTGGCCACATCTTGGTTTGCCATCACGCCTCGAATCCCCCATCCCAACCCCCTCTCCCACCTTGTGCCCTTTGACCTGCTGTAGGATGGTTCTTAGGAGCTTGGGTTCTGCTGGCTTCGTGTCCTTGCTCCATCTCATGAGCTCTGGCGAATTAGCTGAACCTCTCTGTACCTCAGTTTCCCTACCTGTAAATTGGAGCCAATAATGGTCGTGTTGTAAAGATTAAAGACACGAAGACATGAGAAGCACTTAGGATGATGCCAGACACATAGTCGGTGCTCAACAAATGCTGGCTACTCCCTGCATTCACTCACTTACCACCCTGCGCTGTAATTATCTACCTACTGGGGATTGTGGACTTCTCAAGACCAGGACTTTGAGTGTCCCGTCTCCCGGCACATGGCGAGCTGTATATCCTCCCTCACTCAGTGGGCCATCTTCCCTCGGGGGGATAGAGCACAGCCTTGAACTCTAAGACCAGCCTGTGACCTCCTACCTCCCCGCCGCCTTTCTCCAACACCCTGACATGATACAGACCCCTTTCTTGGTCCCTGGAGGTGTGCGGAGGGCTCTAGGCCCCCCGTTCCTCCCTCCCAGCCCCTCATTAATCTTGATTAGGAAGTCCTTGCACTGGAGTTAATTTTCTCGTAGATGCGTATCAGTCATGTAGCAGGGAACCTCTCCCGAGCTAATGAGGAATCATAGTCTTGCCATGTTATTACTTAGGTAATTAGTACACAGGCTTCTTTGGTGGCGGTGGGTGGGGAGAAGGTCGGGGAAGTTATCGGGGAAAAAGGGAGAAAGTTGGAGTCTCCCGGGGACTGGGTGTGGGTGGCGAGTCTCCCAGGAGGTGGGGGAACCACGAGACTCCCAGCCTCTCCTGGAGGTCGGGCCAGGGCATAGAGGGTGTCCCCACCTTGAGCTCAGTGCCCCGTGGGGCGTGCCCCCCACAGCATCCTCACCCCACCCTGCCCAGGTTGTGAGAGCCTCTGGTGTGCAGATCCGATGTCCCCGGGGGGACTGCAGAGGCCAGCTGGGGGGAACCTGAGGGCCCAGAGTGGACAGGAGGACTGCGAAGCCTGCGGGCCAGGAGACTAAGCCAGAGCAGAGGCGAGGCTCTCAGGGCAGCATCTGGCTGCCTTGTCTGGGCGTTTTGTTCTTCTGCTCAAGATTCAAATTCTGAAGAGGGGCCGGGCTCCTTGCCTGCGCCCCTCCGTTGAGTGGAAGTCGGCTGGTTGTGCCTGTCACGGAGGGGAGGATCGGGCCCTGGTAGGTAGGAAAAGTTACTCTAGCAGACAGGGAAAAGGCTCTCTCTGCCTCTCTGGCGAGCAAGTTTTCTCCTTTATTTTTTTAAAGGTTTCATTTATTTATTTGAGAGAGAGAGAGAGAGAGGAGGGAGGGAGGGAGGAGGGAGGGAGCGAGCATGAGTGGGTGGAAGGGGCAGAGGGAGAGGGAGAAGCAGACTCCCCACTGAGCAGGGAGCCCAAGGTGGGGCTTAATCCTGGGACCCTGGGGTCATGACCGGCTGAAAGCACATGCTTAACTGAGCCCCCCAGGCGCCCCTCAAAGTGTCTTCTCTATTCAACAAAGACGGATTAGGTGCCCACTGGGTGCTGGCATCATGGGTTATGCGTGAGGGGCCTAGCGGGGAGGTCAGAGAGACCCCCATGTGTCTCCCAGGCATGGCTCACTCTGGAGGGCACGCTGGTCACGCGGTCCCACTAGGGACGGCAAGAGGCCTGCAGTGTGGGGCTTGTGACATCCAGGACCCTTTCCAAAACCAGTGGGGTTGGGACCCAAAAGCCACGCAGAACGGTAGGGCAGACAGGTCTTGGCTACCGGCCCCCTGATGTGGCAGTTACGTCTCTGGGCCTCCGCCTCCCCCGCTGCGGACGGGCTGTGTGACGATCGAGTAGGGCGATGCGTGGAGTGGTTAACAGAGGCCAGGCACGTTGTGGGTCCCCGGGCCTGGCAGGACCCAGAGTGCATCCGAAGAGTAAATTTGAGGCCACATCAGGAAACAATGCCGAAGATCAGGCTTCAAGGAGTGAACACAACGAAAGCCTAGCAGGCTCGGCCAGAGGTAGGATGGGGTAGGACAGTTCCGGAAGGTCCTTCTGGCTGGAGGGCCGGGGGCACTGGCTGGCTTCAAGGTGAGTGCATCCTTCTGGCTAGATGGCAGCCTCCTCAAGGTGGAGAGCGGGCCTCCTCCCTCAGACGAGATGCTCTTGGGGGAGGGGTTGGGCCTCCCTCGTCCGGACGGTGTGCAACAGCACAGACCCTGGAGCCAACTGCTTCTGGTTGAATCCTTTTCCTTTTCTTTCCTCTTCTTATTTATTTATTTGAGAGAGAGTGAGAGTGCATGAGTGACAGCGGGGAGCAGCAGAGAGACAGGGAGAGAGGGAATCCTAAACAGGCTCCGTGCTCAGCGTGGAGCTCGTGCAGGGCTCGATCCCAGGACCCCGAGATCATGGCCTGAGCAGAAATCAAGAGCCGGACGCTCAACAGACTGAGCCACCCGGGGATCCCGTGGAATCCTTTTTCTGATGCCTCTTAGCTGTGTGGCCTCGGGTAAGTTACTTGGCCTCTCTGAGCTTCAGTTTCCATGTCTGCAGAATGAGGATAAGAGTAGCACCTACACCATAGAATGCGTACACGTGAAGGCCACAGTAAGGGTCTAATAAGTGCTCGCTAGGTATCAGTTATGAGCTCCTGCGTTGCAAACTACCCCAGAAACAGCAACGTCTACTGCTTCAGAAGAACCAGGGGTCAGGGGTGCAGGGGTGGCTCAGTGGGGTCCTCTGGGGTTGCAATCTGTGGAGGGCTTGTGAGGCTTCACCGGAGGCAAAGCCTGAGGCCTCTCCCGAGGTCACTCTCCCACCGTGGCCGGCAGGGTTGGGGGGTTGGGTCCTCCAAGAGCCCCCGAGGAGCTGCCCTGGTGCTGGTGGCCCCCCCTCAGCTCCTCACCTGGGGTGGGGGTCCCTCCTCACCTGGGGGACAGGGGGGGCCGCTCCACAGGGCAGCCTCATCACAGCCAGCAAGGCAGGGGCCAGAGGGGCGCCGGCAGATTACGAGTCAGTCTTTCGGGGCTGATCTCAGAAGGGCCGCCCTGTCACTGTGGCCTGTGGGGTCCACCCGGAGCCGGGCAGTCTCGCACCCGGGCAGTCACCGTCGGGGTGGGCACGTCGGCAGGTTGGCAGTCACCCCCAGATGGGGCGCGGCCTGTGGGAAAGGGCCAGGCAGGGGCCCAATCCTGGTCTCTTCCTTTGCTGCTGCATCCCAGCACAAGCTTCGTCCCCCGTATCAGAGCAGGGGGCTCCCTGGAACCAGGGGCTCCCCTCTGTCCTCCCAGACGGGAGTGTGGGACCCAGAGCCCAGAAGAATCCCCGCAGGAGAGCCTCCCCCATGCGGAGGAGCCTCTGGTTGTGGGGCAGGGTCTCGCTCTGACCTCCCATTCTGAGGGAAGACAAATTCCATCCAGGAGGAGATGTGCGAAAATTGGATTTGCTGCCAGGGTCAAGCTCTATCCCAGCTGTCACCTGCTTCTGAAACAGAGAGTGTGTCTCCAAGTGACACCTCTCAGTCGGGCCCTCCCCGCTGGGCTGAGAGCCCCGGTTCCCCCCGCTGGCTCGTCGGGTCCCCAGCCTGGCCTGGCCCCCTTGTCCCCCAGGGCCCTGCGGCGGCCCCCTCCCTCCCACGGTGCACACAGCAGCCAGAGAGGAATTTCCAAAAATGCAAATCAGATCACGCCTCTCGGAGCCCCGTGCCCTGCCCCCACCGAGCCCCCATCTCTTTTCCTCTGAAATAAAATCCCTACACCTACTGTCCCTGGCCTGGCCCGAACCTTCCAGAGCTCATTTCCTAAAACTCACCCCCGTCACCATTGGCTGGTTCCTGGAACGGGCAAGGAGCTCTTCCTCCCTCCAGGCTTTCCTCCGGCTCAACCCTCTGCTTTTCTGCGACGCCGGCTCCTTGTGATGCTTCTTAAGCAGCTTAATCGCCACCTCTTCAAGGAAGCCTTCCCGGACTGCACTGCCCGCCCATGATCACAGCCGGCATCCTCTTGTTTCTATACATCCTGGTACAGATGACAACCTGTTATCATTTTTTGCTTAGTTGCCAGCCGGTTCATTGTGCATTTTCCCCACCGCATCAGCTCCAGGACGGCCGAGAGGGTGCCCGATGGGTCAGGGCTTCATCCCCTGGGCCCGGCATGCCTTGGGATAAAGGAACTCTTCCAGCTGGAGGATGGCGACACCACCTCAACCTCCATCTCTGCCTGCAGGTGTGCCCTTGCCAGTCCGCCCCGCACACGGCCGCCGCCGGATGAATCGAGGGGAAGCTGAATCTGAGCACACCACGATCGTGTCGGTCGCCCTGGCCGCCCACAGTGCCCAGGACACTTGGCCTCGGGTTCAAGGCTGGGCCCAGCCAGTCAGTTCCTAACGTTCCCGTACGTATGCACCATGCTCGGTCCAAGTGGACACCCCCTGCCCTCTGCAGTCTCTGCGTGTAGGCGGGTATGTTCCCTCCACCTGGAAGACCTTTCTCACCTTTGGAGGCAGAGGTGTGTACTCATCTGGGCTCAAGCCGCCTCCCCCAGGAAGCCGTCCCGGGTGCCTCTTGTTGGGACAGAGGGGAGATGTTGGGCTTTAGACCCTGGCCTGGATTCAGGTCCCTGCTCTGCCTCTTGCCAGTGTGTGTGACCTTGGGCAAGTCAGCCCACATGTCTGAACCTGTTCGGAGGGATCGGCCCTGGCTATAGGAGTTGCTGAAGGAAAAACATCATCAGGAAGTGCTTGCTCCAAAGCGGATGCAGGATGGACGTGGGTGGGGGGCTCCTTTCCAGGTTTACCGGTAATTCGGATGCTCCCACACTCTTAACTCTTCCCACCGTACATCCCCACCGGCCTAGGAGCCACATGTGGGCAGGACCATACCCCCTCCCTCTCCACTCCCTCACCCCGCCTTCTGAGAGACTTGCGTGCACCAAGGAGGGTCCTCGGGCAGTTTGTGGAACGTTCTTGACCTCTCTTGACCTCCCTTCTTCTCTGGATACTCCACATTTTTTTTAAGATTTTATTTATTTAATTATTCCATTTATTGATTCTTCTCCCTCAGGCAGAGGGAGAAGCAGCCTCCACGCAGGGAGCCCGATGCTGGACTCGATCCCAGGACCCCAGGATCACGCCCTGGGCCAAAGGCAGACACTCAACCACCGAGCCACCCAGGCATCCCTGGATACTCTGCCTTTACAGAATAAAGCAACTTGAGCAGTTGTATGTTTGTTCCTTCACTCATTCCCTGAGCTTCCATCAAGCCAACGTGGCTTCACATTTCATCCCACCGTGGAACGTGCTTTCTAGAATTTTGGAACTTGTGCCATTCATGCAGTCAGCAAGCATCCACCCGCTATGTTATGCACGTACTAGTGACCCCAGGAGAGCCTTCAGCTTCCATAATGTTTTTAGCAATTGCCAGGGTCATCTGGGTCCCTCTTTCCTGGAGCTCCAAGTTCTCTGGGCACCGTCCCTCACAACCCTACATCCTGCCTACAACGAGGCCCGTGAGACTCAGGACTCACGCGGACGGAGGCTGTGGAATCGGCCACGATCCGCTACAACTGGTCAGGGCGTCGGGAGCTCCACGTCTCCCAGCGCCTGTGTGCATCCTTCCCTGACCAGGCCCCCTACCTTCAGAGATAGCAGGGGGCAGGTGCCTGGTGGATGATCCCACGGGGCCTCCTTCCTTAAAGAAAAGCCAGCATGTGATCCAGCAATCCCACTTCTGGTAATATATCCCAAAGAATTGAAAAGCAGAGTCTTGAAGAGATACTCGGGTTCACGGCCACGTAGTCACAATAGCCAGAAGGTGGAAACCATCCCAGAACCCACCAACAGGCGAATGCATGAGCAAAATGTGGTCTGGTCCATCCCTACAATCGGGTATGAGGCAGCCTCAGAAAGCGAGGCAAT
Organism: Nyctereutes procyonoides; assembly: GCF_905146905.1. Classification (NCBI taxonomy): domain Eukaryota; kingdom Metazoa; phylum Chordata; class Mammalia; order Carnivora; family Canidae; genus Nyctereutes; species Nyctereutes procyonoides. The sequence continues at coordinate 5,194,221 of NW_026575052.1, forward strand.
TGTGACATGTCCCACCTCGTGGGTGAACTTGAGGGCGTTACTAAGGAATTCAGCAGGTCACCAAGAGACACATCCCGGATGATCCCACTCACATGAGGCACTTAGACCCGTCAAATTCATCGCGACATCGTAGCGACGGGAAGCGGAAGAGCAAACACCACCGGCTGCCGGGACGGAGAAGAAGGAATTGTTTAAGGGGTACAGAGTTTCAGTCTTACAAGATGAAAAAATTCTGGACGCTGGTTGCACAATAATGGGAACGTACTTAACACTATTTAAACCCCGGACGGTCAAATTTTGTTATGTGAACTTTACTACAATTAAAAAAATTTTTAAATTTTTTTAAAAGATTTTATTTATTTATTCATTAGAGACGCTGAGACATAGGCAGAGGGAGAAGCAGGCTCTATGTGGGGAGCCCGGTGTGGGACTAGATCCCAGGACCCGGGATCACACCCTGGGCCGAAGGCAGATGCTCAACCACTGAGCCACCCGGTGTCCCTCCAAAAAATTTTTTTAAAAAGTGAGCTAGAGGGGAGCAGAGAATCCCTCCTAGGAGAGGACTCCTGGGCAGGTAGGAATGACCCTGTGGGATCTGCCCTTGGTCTCCGAGCCCCGCCTCCTGCCCACAGCTCTCAGGTGTTCACGTCTACTCCTACCCGACTGGCCAACCGGCCGACCCTCTCTTCTCTCTCTCTCTCTCTCTCTCTCTGTGGCCTGAGGGTGGACGCACCTCCTTTCCCCTTGATGCTCCTTCACACTGCTGACTAAGGCACCTGCCTCCAGCTTTCCCGAAAACAGAAATAAATCAGAAAGGAGATAAAGCGAGAAAAATCAGACTGGAAAGAGCAGGTTTCTGATCCAGCCACTGCCAACCCGCTTCTCCAGACTCCCGGTCCTGCTGGATTCCGTGAGGGCCGCCCCCTGACAGGCTCACTGAATTCTTCATTTACGAGTCAGCGTGGCTTTTCCTATCAGCAAGCCCGGCCGCTCCCCCGTATCCTTCTCACTGCCACGGCTCCCCTCGCTCTGCACACCACCCCCTGCGCAGGTGTGCCCGGGGCTCTCCTGGCTGGCATCCTGATGTCGGTGGCCCTGGACCATGTCCTTGTCCAGTCCATCCTCCCTCTGGGCCCTTAAACGTGGTACTCACCCTGGAGGGCGGTGCTTCCCCTGGGCCTTCCTAATACCTTCGGGGTGGTGGGGGGCACCCTGGGCAGCTCAGGCAGTTAAGCATCCCACCCTTGATTTGGGCTCAGGTCATGATCTCAGGGTCCTGGGATTGAGTCCCCTTTGAGTCATGCTCACTGCTCAGTGGGGAGTCTGCTTGAGAGTCTCTCCCTCTCCCTCTGTCCCTTCCCCTGCTCCAGCACGCTCTCTCTTCTCTCTCTTTATAAAATAAATGCATAAATCTTTACAAGCAAAAGCAAAATATAGTCAGGAAAGGTTTTTTCATCAGCTGCTAAGCCTCCCTATGCAAGGAGCTAGAATTTGGGGAGCCCTCTGGGGAGACAAAGGTAAAAGGTAACAGGTGCCCAGCCCTGGACCCTTGGCACCTTCGGCCGGCCTTACGGGTGACCTGGCCCCTGAGAAGAGAGCAACCTGCTTCCCCTCTGGATCATCCACACTCGGATGTGAGTTCAAGAGATGAAAGGCCACAGCTCAGCATCCTTTGGCCGCCCCCACCGCGACCTTGACCGGCAGAGAGCTGTAATTGCTTGAAGACCCATCTTCTTCCCCGGGCACATCCCCACCAAAGCCTTTGGTTTCTCTCTCTGACTCTGGGGGCCTGGCGGATGAAAGCCATCCTCCCTCTGCTTCGGTCTGTGTATGATAAAAGCCGGGGCCAGGCTTCACGGCCTCTTGATGGCTGCGAGGTCACGGCCTCACGAGCACCCTTCCGGACTACGGGCTTGCTCTCCAGCCGGGTCACCAGGGCGAGGCTGCTCCGAGGGACACACCGCGGGCTGGGGCAGCCCCTGGCCCACCTCCAGCGGCAGCCCCAGATCCCCTGTGTCCGCACTGACCTGCGGCGTTGGTGCTGGGCCTCCTGGCTCACTCGCTGGCCTCCTGACCATGCACACCTTCCTTAACCTCTCTGACTCCGGCCTCCTCTGCCAGTGAACCAGGGTAGCGCCCCCCCGCCCCCCCCCCCCACTCTGTTCAAATGCAATAATATGTGTAAAGCCACCAGGCCTGGAGCCGGAGGTCGGTCAGTGCTCCTTCCTTCCTCCTCTCCACGATGAGCGAGGCCGCCTGGAGCCCCCCCGCATCCCCTGCCTGCAGTACCAGACCCCGTCTTGTACTTCCACTAACCTGCTCCAAATGAATGGCTGGGGAGGAATAATGATAAGCCTCTTACGGTTGTATATCACAGTTCTCAGAGGCCATTGCAAATTCGTCATTATATTTGTTCTTTTGTAAAGACCTGGGAGGCTGACAGGGGAGGCATGATTAACCCCATTTTCTAGATATAGGTGCTGAGCCCCAGAGGACAGAAGGGGCCTTGTCCAAGGTCACACAGCTGGCAAGTGGCGAGGTAAGGTGGGAACCCAGAGCTGTCTTTTTTTTTTTAATTTTGTTCTGGAAAGTTTGCCAAGGCATCACCTTGTCCTAGTTGCTGATGAAGGCAGATGCCACTCCGGGGAGAACGGAGCCAGTGATGCTGGGGGGTCAGGGAGGGATGGGGACGTGGCCCCTAGACCCGCCAGGGCCTGTGCCCGGGTTGAACTAATTGCCATGCTCCCTCACACTCACACTGAGCCCTGCCTTCCACAGAGGCCCTAAAGTGCTTCTGAGCTCCTCGTACATATTTATATGCCTGCTTGCGTGATAAAAATAAAACCACTTCACCCACCGCTGAAATGCAGCCACTCGGGGTGTGAAATATGGGGCTTATCGAACAACTGCGAGGAACAGCTCTCGGGGAGAGGCCCCTGTCCCTCCTGACATTGCAAAGGGGACAGCTGGAGGCAGGTGGAATTTAATTATCTGGATAAGTAAGCGTTGGATTTGGAAGCAGGAGCCGGGAAGGCGACTGGTCCCCAGGCTCCCGGGACACCCTCAAGCCTCCCAGGGATGGAAGGCTGGTCCTGCCAAAGGGAGATGGGGCGGCCTAAAGGGGAGAGCGGGCCCCTTCACACGCACCCCTGAGCCCTGCTCCCTGAGAACCAGGCAACCACACCAGCCTTCTGTTCTCCTAAACCCAATGTTCACCAGGTACCACGTCTGTCTTTCAAGGAAGCTGCCAGGAGGCTTCAGTGATCTAAACATCTTGGAGCGAGGACGAGCATCTTTGCCGGCGGGCCACTCAAGGCAGCCCTAGTCAAGAAAGGTATTGCTCTGGAGCATCTTCTGTGGCCGTCCCGACCTTCCAGTGGTGCCTTGACTCTGTTCTGATTGCTGATGCTGAGCCTTGCTCTAGATTCAGACTCCTGCCCACCTTCTCCCTCCTTGCTTCCCACTCCCCTCCCTCCCCCTGTACTTTGCACCTCTTGCCACCATGCTCTGCATTTCCTGGGCCGAGCACAGAGAAGGCACCTTATCCAGACTTCCTGAGCGAGTGGGAGCTGAAGCTGAGCCTGGGGCGTGAGTGGGAGTTAGCCTGCCTACAGGGTGTGTGTGTGGGGTACAGGGGGGTAGGGTACAGGGTGAGGAAGAGAGTGGGTAGGGGGAGGAAAGGGGGGAAGGGTGTTTCCCGCAGAGGGAACAGCAGGCATAAAGGCCTAGAGTGAAGGGTGTAACGGGCACTGACAATTGCAGAGTGGAGCCCAGAGTGGAGGTGAAGACCCCGTAAGCTATTCCAGGGGTGTTGGCTTTGCTCTGGATTCTCAGGGGGCCGTCCCAGCCCTCTGGTAGCCCTTGGTGGGACCTGGGGTGTGGGGAGATGGGGGTCGTGCTTTACGGGCCGGCTAAAGGCCAGGCAACCACGCGGAGGTCCTTTCTGACCCAACTATCTTTCCTTTAGTGGCACCTGCATGGGGTGAGGCCTGGGGGGACATCCAGGAAGGAGGAAGCAATGATGCTGACCGGTGGGCTCAGGACTCCGATGGTGTAGAGCCCTGGGGAGTGGATGCAAGGTGGGCGGCCCTGACTTTGGCTTTCAGGTATCTGAGCAGCGTAGCAGCCCCTGCCCACTGTGAGCTCCTCAAGAGCGCAGGCTGTGTCCTTTCGGATCTGTACCTTCGGCACCCAGCTCCCCTGGGAAGACAAGACACCCAGGTGAATCTCCTGGAGAGACACTGCTTCGCTTTACAGTACAGACAGCACGCGCCTCCGACAGTGAGAATCCAGGGAGGCGGCAATCTTGCTTTGGGCCTCAATTTTCTCATCTGTAGTACTATGGACCCATCACACAGCTATGACTAACTAGGGAGTATAAGTGCACATGCTTCCTGCCAGTGTGCCTCACTGTGATTATACTAGAGCTTAGCAGAACTCCTGAAACGGGAAGCCGATTCGTTTAACAGAACATAGACCCTTGAACTTCAAAGGTTGTAAAAAATGGAACAAATCACATATTAGATGGCGCCACCTGTTGTCTATGAGGGGTACTGCAGGTTGGCAAGGCTACCTGCCGAGGGGCTGCTGGGAGGGTGACGTCCGACCATCCCCAGGCCACCTTGACCACGTGGAGTCAAGAGCCCCGGGGCAGGAACAGATGGACTGATGCTGTGGAGCCGCGTAGCAGAGGAGAGAATTGCAGATCCAGCGCTCACTGGCATGGTCCTGTGGTGCGTGGTCACGGCAACTGCCAGCTGAGACCCTGGAGATCCTGACCCTGGAGTCGCCACCTCTTCCCCTTCTCCGCTGCAGAGAGCAGGAAGCTAAGGACGAAAGAAGGAACCGCAGGGTGGGGTTCATCACAGCATCGCGTGGCTGCCTCTGTGAGCAGTCATTGCTAGAGCTAGTATTCACCGATTTGGGGCTAGGGAGGCCAACTGTAGAGCCCGTGCTTTTACCCACGGTGCCTGACTACCTCTCTTGGCACCTTCTATTACTGATACTTGTTAGTCCGGGTGTCTCATACTTAGCAAATCCAATGACACAGAAAAAAAGTTAAATCTTGCTGATGCTTTCTAATCTTGATTCATCTATCCACTCTTCCATCCATGTGCTCATCCACCCATCAATCCTTCCTCTAATTCATGTGTCTACACATCCATCCACCATCATCCATCCATCCACCATCTACCCATCTACCCACCCATCCACTCATTCACCCATCCATCTATCGACTCAATAATTCTCACATCCATCCTTGCGTTCATCCATCCATCCATCCTCTCACCCATCCATCTTTCCATTCATCCATTCTTCCTCCTTTCCATCTATCGATCCAACACCTTCTTGAGTGTAATGCAGAGATGAATCAGCTGCGGTCCTCATTCTTACGTTGGTTATAGTCTCAGAAATACGTAAGAGCAACGTGACTTTAGGAAAGGAGCTTCACTTCCGTGCTTACCTTTCTTTGTCTTATTCTATGGGGGTTCAAAACAGAAACAGAACCTGCCCCCTACGGTTATAGATAAGATTCAGTATATTAGTTCAAGCAAAAACACTTTGAACAGAGCCTGGCACATAGTAAGCCTTCGATAAATGCCATCAGTTGGCAGTGGTTGTTGTTTTTCTTCATATGATCATGATTATGGTTATGATCACTGCTGCTGCTGCTACTACTACTAGGGTAATCCGGGACGCTGGTCCTGGGCATCTCCCATCCACCCCATGATCTCCACACCTCTCGCTTATGACATGTTAATGGGTATTTATGCAAAAAGAGTTCTGAGGCCAAGCCGTTTGGGTTTCAAGGAAATAAAACCGAGAAGCTCTGCAGGATTTCAGCCTTTAATATGCTCATGTGGATTGTAAATTTCCAAGAAGCGAGGGGGATGACCTAATATGCAGCATTTCAAGAAATGTTTATTGCAAACTTGCAAACCAAACGGATGGGGGACCCACTGTTGGCCTGCTTCTCTATGCTGAGCTGGTCCCCGGGGCTGCATTTCCTGTCCCTGCTCCTCCTTGCGGCCCAGCTCCTGTCTCTGGGCTTGCATTGTGGAAGCCCATTCAGCAACCCAGAGCAACACATTCCCTGCGGAAACCTGCTGGGGTCCTTCTGGGGGAAGACCTGCTGGAGCAGGAGCTTGAGAGTTCAGGTGGGGCTGAGGTCCATTAAGGACGCAGCGGTGGACTTAATTCTAAGCGGCCAACTCCGTATCGATTTGGGTCACCGGTGTCAAGGCGTCACTTCCAGTTGTGTTTAATTTAAACAAACAATAATAAACTCGGTCCTGTCCGGGATGCGGCCTGATGGATGTTTAATTCCCAGCACGGAGTAGCAGAGGGCAAGGTCGGAAGGAGCCAGAGGACTCCGTGAGTGTGTGTGTGTGTGTGTGTGTTTTTGGTGGGGTGGGGGTAGGGGAAGAGAGAGAGAGACTGTGTGGATCTCGGGGTGGAGCCCGGGCAAGCCCCCCCCCACACTAGATTCCTGTCTCCAGAATCCAGCATGCCTCTACCTTCACCCCTTTCACTTCTGAGACTCAGTTTACTTATCTGCAAATTAGACATACATAAAGCTGCCACAGAGGGCTCTCATGAGGGATCAGGGAGGTGGGACACACTGGGCTCATGTGAATTTTGTCACTTTTGTGTTTGTACCTCATTTCCAACCGAATCCTGGCTCCCAGGGCGGAGGTGGGGGTGCACATTTCAGAGCTCTGGCCTCTCCCTCGGTTCCAATCCGGCTCTATAGTGAGCTGTGTTGCAGGGGACAAGTTTCTCGGCCCACCTGTGCTTCAGGTTTCTCATCTGTAGAATTCAAATAAGGATAATACCCACCTCCTATGTTACGGTGAAGATTCTTGTACTTACTGTTTACTTTAACGGTGCCTGGCTAAGAGAAGCACTTAGGTAAATGCTCACCACCCCTACTGTTATCATCAGAGGCTGTAGGGTGTCCTTCCCCAACCAGCAGAGCCCATCCCCTCGGAGGCCAGACTGGGGGAGATAATGATACGGTCACAGTCCTCCCCTCTCCTGGAAATAAACAGGCTAGAGGTCACAGAGGGGTCTCTATGACCTCTGGGGGGCGGTCCCTAGGGTCCGGAGAAGAGATTTGCTTTGTGCTGTAGTGCCCTCTGTTGGGAGAGCCTAGCTCTGTAACCCGGGTCGGAGGGAGGTGGGGACAACTCCCGGCTGGCTGCCTGGAGGTCCAGGGCTTCTGCTCCACCCTCTGCCCAGGGGGGAGGCATGTCCCTCCATGACTCATGGGTCTGAGTGCCAGGACTGCAAGGTGGAGGCCCTGTGCTGGCAGCCAATCCATTAGGAGTCAGGAACAGAGGGACATTTAAGCAAGTTAAAACCCTGTGGCTGCCCTGGGTGACTTTTCCTGTGCCCTCTGCCCACCGCGCCTCCCGGTGCTTCCCATATGACTTTCTCTGGAGCCACAGGGAAGGGCGCCGAAGCTGTGTTTATGAACCCGCAGCTGGAGGAGTGGGCTTCCCCAGGAGAGGGTGTGCAGAGCTCGTGCTATTCCTCTGAACGATTACCAGATGGTAATAAACACACACTTCACCGCCCCGCCCCTTCGGGAAAAGCTGGGCACCCGGGCAGGATGTCCTGTCTCTGAACACACCATCCAGGGGGATGTTGGCTCTTTGAAAAGATTCACTGCCACAGGATGCCTGCTAGCAGTTGCTAAGTGCCAACTTGGTGCCCAAGGAGCTGAGGCATAGAGTGGGAAGGACAAAGTACCCTGTCTTCATTCACCCACCCATCCATCCACCCAACCATCCATCCATCTCTCCCTCCATCCAACAAATATTTACTCTGGGCCTACTATGTGCTTATAACCCAGGTGATGTTGCAAGAGAATGGGGATGATTTGGAAGTCCTGGGGCTGAAGGACGGTTCATGGAGATCTCCCCCACCCTGCCCAGGCCCAATCCTTTGTCCCAGGAGGCAAACCTCCCTTGGGTATCAGGCCTCCCTTCCTCCTCTCACCAGGTGTCATTCACCGCTGGCATAATGAAGGTGGGACTCTAGAGACTCTAGAGCCCCTTCCTGCTGCTCCCTGGGGATTTCTCTCCTGACTGGCTGGTACTGACCAGGGCTGGGAAGAGACATTATGGTGGGGGAAGCGGGGGAGCACCGGGGTGGGGGGAGGAATGGAGAAGCTAGGATCCCCCACCCCCACCCTCCCATGTCTGGATCTCCTCTCTAATGGCTGGGCTGCAGTAGCACAGACAGGAAGCCTCACCTAGCAGGCGTTCACCTGGCGAACTGTTGCCCGTCTACCTGCCTGGCAGCTCTCTGATTTGCAGCTGGGCCAGTAGAGCAGGAATGCCCACACGGTGATGCCTGGTATCTGCCCTCAGGACTCAGACCAGCGTGCCAACGTGAGAGTCCTCCCAGCTTGCCGCTGCTCCCCAGCCGGGAAGGCTCTCCCATGCAGGGCCTAGCACCTGGGATGCACTGGGTTCTGCTGGCTCTTTCCTGGGCTAGAGGTGGGGAGGTGGAGAAGTAGGGAGACGACAGTCAGGGACTGTGCCCCGTGGCACGGCTGGGTCAGCCCCGAGAGAGGGTGTAGGGGAGAGGTGACCTCAAGCTGACTCTCAGCTACTTGGAGAAGGGGAGACCTGGGCAGGTGGGGGCGAAGTGGAGCCAAGAACAGCCAGCCAGAGGGAGAAGGGCTTAAGACTCCAGCGCTAGAGCCACATCCAGCCCAATCAGCCTGGCAGCCAATTAGTCTGATTCAAAAAAAAAAAAAAATACCCACGTAGGGACAAACTGTAATCAAACACCTATTTATAAGGGTTTATTAGGATCATTATTATTATTTTACTGAGAGGATCATTCTAAAGCCTGTCAGGTGAACGTATGCTTTCAGATCTTCATAAATGCAAATCGCTCCTTCCCCTGGGTGGGTGGGCGTGAGCTGCAGCAAGGCTGCCTTGGGAAGCCCTGTTCTGAGGCTTCTGGAGGGCAGATGGAGGGAGCAGCTCCCCGCCATGGGCATCTCTGCCTAAGAGTGGCCAAGAGAAGGCTTAGCAACCACCCGCTGCCCATCTCACTCCCTGTACCCCCTCAAAGGGCCACTGGAGATGCAACTGGCAACACACCCATTGCCCATCCAGGTAAACAGCAAAGCCCTTGTGCAACAACCTGACAGCTGGGGATTCACAGAGAGGGAAGCTGCGATTTCTCAACAGAATGTCCTAGAAAGAACACTGGGTCAAGAGCCCAGAGGCCTGGATTCTGAGCCCAGTTCTGCCTCTGGCTGTTGATGGCCTCTCTGGGCCTTAGTTTGCCAGGGGGGTAATTCCCTGCCAGGTGTGACCTTTGGTGCTCTGAACCCCATGTAACCTCCGCTGTGCCCACAGCCCACTCCAAGGACTGGAGTGTCTCTCCCCTCCCAGGGAACCTCATGCTCACATCCAGCCTGAGGGTCAATGGTGTGTGTGCGTGTGTGTGTGTGTGTGTGTGTGTGTGTGATGAGCTACAAGTCCCAAACCTCATGGTCAGGCCTAGGGAACAAGTCAGGCCTGCCAAAAAGGTGAAAATGTGGTCTCTGCCAGGAGAAAACCACCCTTACCTGGATTCAAGAAGGTGGCTACTCTTGGAAGAAAGGCTGAAACATAACATTTCTGTCGCTATCCTGGGGGGGGGGGGGGAACCATCCTTAATTTGGGAAGTTTGGGAACAAGGATGCGCCTAATCCTTGCCACTAAAAAGCCTTAGTAGGTGCCAAGGCCAGTCCTGGGGCCACACCCTGCCTGCTCTGCTCCTTCTCCATCACCAAAGGCACCGCTTGCTCTCCAGGGACCTGCCTCTCTCCATCAGGCCGGGGTGGTGCGGGGGGCGAGGGGGGAGGGGGGGGAGAGGGGGGTGACCCCAGGGAAGGGATTCGGTGGAGGGGAATCAGACGGAGCCGGTGCTGGGGGGCAGGGGGGCTAGGGCAGCTGCGGGAGGGTTGCGCAGAGGGGAGCCCGGCGGGGAAGGAGAGGGGGTGCGGGAGGGGGGAGCTCTCCTTCTCCCTGCAATAAATCGGCTTAGCGGACAAGAGCCGAACAGCCCAGAAAGGATTAAAGAAAAGTCTGTATAATACAGCGGGGAGCGCGGCGAGGGGGGGCGGGGGGCGGGGAGAGGGGGAGGGGCGGAGGGCGGGCGCGGGGAGGGGGCGCTCGCGCGGCCCGGAGAGGCGGGCGCCGGGCGGAGAGCGCGCTTCGGCTCCAAACTCCGGCGCTGCCGCCGAGCGGAGTCCGGGCCGCGCAGCCGGGGAGCGGGAGCCGGGAGCCGGGGCCGGAGCCGGAGCCGGGAGCCGGGGGCACGGCCGGAGCGCAGGGTCGCGGCGCCCCAAGCCCGAGCCCAGGGGAGCCCGGCGCCCCGGCGGCCCGGCTGCGGCGGCATGGGGGCGCCCCCGCGGCGCCCGGCGCTGCCCGCCCGCGTCTGGGCCGGCGGCCGGCGGCAGGAGCGCGCCTGAGCCCATGGCGAGGGGACCCGCCGCCTCCGCCTCCGCCCGCGCCTCCGCCCGCGCCTCCGCCCGCGCCTCCGCCCCGCCACCGCCGCCCGCGCCCGGGCACCATGCGAGCCGCCCCGAGCCCCCGCGGCTGCGCCTGCCTCCTGCTCGCCGCGATCCTGCACCTGGCGCGCGGTGAGTGCGCGGGCGCCCGGCCGGAGCCCCGGGGTGGGGGGCGCGCGCGCGGGGGCGCAGGCCCGGGGCGCCCCGGAGAGCCTCGGGGGGCGAGCTCCGGTCCTGCGCGGGGGTCCGCGGGGTCGCTGGGCTCGGGGACGGAGCGAGGGAGGGAGCGAGGGAGCGAGGGAGGGAGGGAGGGAGGGAGGAGGTCTCCTCCGGAGCGAGCGCTCGCGGGTCCGTGCCAGCGCGCGCGCGTGTGTGTGTGTGTGTGCGCGCGTGTGCGTGTGTCTACGAGCCTGTGCCTTTGTTGCGTGCATGGGTGAGGGTGTCCGGGAAGGAGCCGTGTGCGCAGAGGGTGCAGGAGTGTATTCAGAGATGCGAGTGTGCCGATGGGGCGTTTGAGTGGTTCCACGAAGGAGGTGTGCGTGTGAGAAAGAGTGAGCCAGAGTGTTTGGGGGATGCGAGCCGGTGCCGGCTTCCCGGTGAGGTGTGAAGTGTGAGAGAGCTTGTGTCATCGTAGGTGTGAGCATGTTCAAAGCTGGTAAGCATGTGAGGTGTGGTGCGTCTCGCGGGTCCCAAGTGTGCGGGTCTCTTTGGGGGTGTGTGGCAGTGGATGACTGTTTCTGTGTGTGTGTGTGTGGGAAGCGTGTGTGCCTGGGAGACGGGGAGTGTGACACTCGGGCAGGAGTGTGCATGCATCTGGGATGTGTCGGGGGTTGTGTTGCGTCGTGGGCCGGGAGTGCGTGTGCGTGTGATGGAGCGTGTGGGTTTAGTGTGGGGGAGGTATGGATGCGTCCGGGGGCAGAGGAGGTGTGAACAGCCATGTGTGTGTCCCGAATGGACTTGGTCCCCACTGGGCTGAACCAGCCTGGAGGAGGTGGAAGCCGAGCGGGTCCCCAGAGCAAGCGATCGGTGGCTCCGGGCTCCCGGGTCCAGGGCTGGCTGCTGCCTGAGTGCCTTGCTCCCAGCGCCGCCGCCGGGTGGGTCGTAAACGGTGCCGGGGCTTATCCTGGCAAGCCAGGCACCTTTCGGGCAGTGAGCCCACACCTTGGCCTGGAGCCCAGCAGGGGGGAGGCGGGGCCAGCAAAGAGCCGCCGGCTCGGAGACCAGAGGGTCCTTGTCCTCGATTCCCCGCTGAACCTAGTACGGGACCTGGGTGCCCAGAACCGGCCCCTCTGGAGTCACAGCCTGGCTCCACCGTGAAGGAAGAGGAGGTGCAGAGTGCCCAAAAGTAGCCACTGTGGCCAGTAGGATCTCAGCCCCTAGCCCAACTGGGCGGTGAACGTAGGGGGTCAACTCTGTCCTGGTGTTTGCCTTGCCCTACCGGTAGGTGCCTCGCCAGGCTCTGAGAGCGCCTGCCAGGAAGGGGTGCCCCTCTGAAATAACCCCGCCCCGAGGTGCTTGGAGAGCGCTGGGTCTGCGGATGGGAGGAGCTGCAGAATTTGAGCCTGAATGGTGGTCTCGCTGGTGGGGGCGGGGGTGGGGGTGGGGAGGGGTTGTGTAATGTCAGCCCGGTACTTTGTCCCCCTACCCTTGGAGCAAAAGACTTTCCAAAGTGGATCAGAATGTCCCCCAACTTTGGGGTGAGGGCTCCCTCCGTCGGATGCGTCTAGAGGGAAAGGTTGTATGGGAGAGGGGGTCTCGGTTCCAGCGCTGGGTACTGGGCTTTGTTGAAAGGCACTGGAGCCCTCACCTGGACATTGCAGGGAGAGGGGATTGGCGGTTGGGGCAGGAGGGGAGCACCCTATACTCCCCAGAATGTGCAGAACAGACGCGGTGGGGTTGACGATGGATGGTTAAAGCGACGTTGGGAAACCAGCTCGGCCTGGACCCCACCCTGCGAGCTGTCTCCAGAACCGAGAGCGCGTTCTTTGGGGCTGCAGGGCTGCGGAGAGCTGACCCGGCGTCCCGCCCCCCTTGCCTGCCCATGCAGGCTGCGGGGAGGTGCGGGGCTGGGGGATCAGGAGAGGGAGAGGGGGGTGATGAGCGCATCTGGGCCGGGGGAGCCAGGTGATCTCCAGCCCCGCTGCTCAGGGTGAAGAAAGAGCCGACCTGGACCACGGACGGGAAAGTTTCCGAGCCCGGGGCGCAGGCGAGGGGCCTGGGCCACCGGGGGGCCCTCTTCTCCGCAGAGGAAGACCCAGTGCTTGAGGGTGGGTCCCTTCATCCCCCTTCCAAGTCTGCGCCCACGAGGGGGCGGCGGGGGGTGGGGTACGAAAAGGGTCAGCAGGGGATGCAAGAGGCCGGCTTGCCGGGGGAGGGCGCCCTTCCTGGATGTGACCGAGAGCTGTGCACCTGGCTTCTCCGGGCCACCTGCCAGGGGCCCCGGGCGGGAGGAGAGAGTGGAATCCAGGGCGGGCATTCCGGAACACGCCTGCCAGTGGGGGGGGGGGCGGGGGGGCCGCTGCTAAGTCGGAGCATGGCTAGCGGGCCCTCGCCGGTGGTGCCACCAAGGGTCGCAGACAAAGGGGCTCAACCTGGGAGAGGGAGGTGGGTCTGTGCATCGGGGGAAGGACTCCGTGGCACACAGGACTGGCTGGGCCTTAAGTTTCTGGCCCTATAACTCACCCTCCCCAGTATCTGACTCTGCAGTGGAGAAAAGCACATTCCTCTGGCTCCCAGGTCACTCAGGAGCCGCCCCCAGGCGTTTTCAAGTCTTCGGGGCCCCAGATTCCCCTGCCTGGGCACTTCTGGGAAGGAGGTCCTGCGGTTGAGCCTGTGACACCGGCGACGGTGGGGGGTGGAGGTAGGGGAGAGAATGGTTCTTGGCCGGGCCTCCTCTGGCCCCGTGGAAATTCTCCGCCCAGAGTAGGGGGTGGGCTGGCCCAGCTAGGGCGAGGCGGAGGCCCCAGCCAGGGGCCAGGTGGGTTAGCTCTGTCTCCGCAGGTGGGTGCAGGTGGGTGGGTGCAGGTGGGTGGGTGCAGGTGGGTGGGTGGAGAGCTGGCTGGGCTGGGCCGAGGCTGCCGCAGCCCCGAGACTGCGGGGGCTGTGCGCGCCCGAGCTGCTGTGCAGACTTTCAAGTATTTATCTTGCTCCCCCCCCCACCCAGGGCCTGGAGCGGGGCGGGGGCTCGGGCACCGCTGGGTTCCCTCTCGGCGCCCCCCGCCCGCCCGCCGAGCCCCGAGCCTGCGGCTCCGCCCCTGCTCCCCGCCCCCAGCCTGGCCACACCCCCAGCCATAAACCCCACCCCTTTCCCACCCCAGCCGCAAACTCGCATTTTTCCTGAGAGGTTGAACTAGGTTTTGCTTTTTGAGTGCAGGGAATGTTTCGAGCCACAAGCGACCTCCGCCATCCCTTATTCCGGTGGTTCTGGAACTCCTGTGTTTTTTTTTTTTTTTTTTTTTTAAGCAGGAGGACCCTTTCAGAGTCAGAACCCATGGTCTTGCTCCCCTCCCTAAAATCCTAATGCCTTGGGCAAGATGGCAGGCACAAAAGGAGAGCTGCCTGGGTTCCTGCGGGTGATGAGACTCCACTAGGAGCGATCCTTACACACAAGTCTCCTGAAACAGTCTGAGATTGGTTCTTTTTCCTAATATCTGGCAGGGATTCTGGTTTTTCAATAGCCCCCATTGTGTGGATCAGCTGCAGTGTGTCATGCACGTGCTGGCCGCTTCCCAGGCCTCATGCAGCTGCAAGATGGGCTTAAGCTCCTCTTTTCACAGACTAGGAAACTGAGGCTCAGAGGTCTATGGTTGGTTAGTGACAGGAGTACTAGCTCCTTCCAGCTCCCACCTGGCCCAGCCCCAAGTGCTCTCTTTCCTTCTAATGTTCCTCTCTATGGGGCTCTGAGGATCCCTTGGGCAGGAGCAGGGAGGCTACTGAGTGATGCCTTGCATTGGCCTGGCTAGCCTGACTTGCCAGAACATCTGTCTCAAGCACTCCTGGGGTAGTGTAAGTGGCTTTCTCAGGTTTCTGGGTTATACTGGTCATAAATTAGAAGGTGGAGGCCAAATAAAGAAGAGGCTGGTTAGTTCTGTTAACTGGATCTCCTGGGGTCCATGTAGGTGTCTAACCTGGTTCACCACTCTACCCACATCTGCAACATCTGGGAACATGGCCTTGAACATGATGGGGGAGTCCCTGCCTTTATGGTGTTTACCGCTTAGTGGAAAATGAATTGTTCGCTTAGAGGGAGGAAGGGGCTGTATCTCTGACCCTACTTGAACTCTCACCGTGTGCCCACATCCTGCCATGTGCTCCGTCGTTTTTGTCTCATTTAATCCTGACAACCACACTGAAAGGCAAAACTTGCCCAATTTTTGCTGGTAAGGGAACTGAGGCTCGCAGAGGGTAAGGGACTTGTCCAAGGCCCCCCAGTCAGTAAGTGGGGAGCAGAGCTGCAGATATAGGCCCTATGTACTCTGGTGTCTCCGCATGGGAATGGCCCTCGGGCACTTCCTCAGCTCTAGCCATGTGGACCGTTGCGGGGCCTGCAGTTCCCTGTCTGGATGTTTTACTCCTCCCAAACCCTCACTGAGATAGAATTATCCAGTGTGTGTTTCTGCAAGGATGGGAGATGCTGTCCCTGAAAGCCCTCGTCGTCTTTATGGGCATCCATAAATGGGCATCCCTTGTGGACGGGGCACGTCAGAAAAGAGAGAGACTTCGAACCTCATCCCAGTGGGGTGAGAGGTTGGCCATGTTCCTGAGAAGATGAATGACAGTCCAGGTAGAAATGTGTTGACACTTGCCAAGTGATTGACATCCCCCCTACAGGAAGTTCTTGGGGAAGAGTGATTCCTTGGGGTATCAAGGGGATGCTTCACAGAGGAAGAGAACTTGAGCTAGACCTTGAAATAAAGAGAGGACATTAAAAAAAACCTGAAGGCAAAGGAGGAGGATGTGCCAGGAGGGAAACCAGCGGGAGCAAAGAACTAGGGGTGAGCCTGTGCGTGGTGGGACCAGCTCACCTCAGGGGTCTCCCTAGAGTCTAGTTGAGAACTAGGAGAAACGAGAGTCATATTACAGATAGCTACCATCTATCGCACACCTTATTAGGTGTTCTTTATGCATTAAATGCTCTCAGTAATCTGTGAGGCAGTGTCATTAGCCATGTTTTGCAGATGAAGACCAGAAACCTAAGTTCTTTCTCTTTCTTTCTCTTTTTCCTTTGTTTCTTTTCTTTCTTAAATAATGGATGAGGCTCAGGATCTCTTTTTAAGTGCAACAACTGGGAGTTTCAAACTCGGGTCTGAAGCAATCCAGAGACACTGCTACTCCCAGAGGAGAGGAGAGGAGAGACTATTTATTTTTTCTTCACTGGAAGGAGGAATACAATAGTCTCCACCACTTGCTAGAGGATGCAATGCGTTCTGTTTTAAATAACAAATATCAGTGGTGGCAAAACACACGACACCACTTCCTAAGGGCTGTGTGTCTTCAGGATGAAGATCCTGGGAAGGGACAGGGGGATGAGGTCCCAAAACCCACCTTTATGCTTTTAGTGGGGTCCAGTAGCAGAGGGGGGCCCATGATCGGCAAGACTTGCCGGCCAGGATTTCATGGATGGAGCAAATAAATCCAACATGCGTGGAGCTGGAGGTGCACGGGATAGCAGCCCAAAGGAGCAGGAAAGGACATCGTGGCATCCAGGCAAGGAATCCGATCAACCAGCCATTCCTACATCTACCGGCAACGTACTAGATTTGCCTTGGAGAATCATGCACGCACCCCTCGCACCACATGCCGTCTTGGCAGGTGCCACAATCAGATAAACCGCCCCAAGATGAGCCCATCGGACACTCTCCCTGGGATCTGAATCCAGAGCAGAGGAAGACTGAGAACCACTGGAAAGCATCCCTTGCCAGTGGGGACCCCCCAAGAAACTGGATTTCTCTGGTTCCCTGAGGCTAATAATGACAGAACCTACCCCCCCAGGGTGTTCACAGGATGGAGCGAGTCATTACATGCAAAGCTCTTCTCCCAGTCCGTGCGCTCTGATGATCACCAGTAGTAACCGTGGTCATGCCAGGGGTGCTATGACTCAAGCCACATGGCTCCTCCTGGCGCCTGGGGCTTCAGCTTGGCCTTGTGTTCCAAGAACGTGCATTATTTTCCTACCAGTTCCTTTTTTGGGGCTTGAGCTGTCCGGAGTTGGTTTCTGCTGCTTGCAAAACGAGAAACCCCGCTGATGACCAGTCATCTCAGGCTTGAGGAGCCTCAGAGCTGCTGGGGATGCTTGGGATGGTCCTCATAGACCGCTCACGGCCCACTAGCTGGGGGTGACTGACCCTACCACTTGCTCCCTGACTTCCCTTTGAGGTGCAAGGCGCTGCCACCGCCCCTCCCCAACACCGAATGTAGATGCAAATTGTTTCTGCCAGTGAGATGCAGGGGATGGAACCAGTGTCACTGTGACCCTCCTGTCCCCTACCTGGGAAGCTCCCTGAAGGCAGCTCCACGCCGCCGCCCCCCCCCCCCCCCACCCCGCCGGCCCAGTCGCTCGCTAGCAGATCTTCCCCGTAGAAGACACAGTGGGTGTTCAGTAAAGCTTGGTTGGTTAGGTGCGTAAGCCATCTTTGGCCTTTAGACATGGTTTAGAAGAGGCTTTTTACAGAAACGTGTTAGGAAAGGCTTACGGCATGTGAGATTTGGGCTGGACTCACAGGTGAACTTTCCGCTGGCCAAGTTCTGCTCCTGGACCTACGCTCTCGTCTTTCTCTCAGAGTCAAAATGGCAGAGACGCTGGCTCCAGATCTCCTGCCTCCCTGCTGGTAGTCCTCGAGGGCTGACAAAATGCTTCCACACCCGGCATGTCATCGAGCCCTCCCATAAGACACGGAGACATCTACTCTCATGCCCATCGAGCAGGGAAACTGAGGAATGGGGCGGTGAAGAGACGGGGTGGGAAGTGGCTAGAGTGCAACTGGATTGTGCTGCTTCATGCTGCACAGGGGACTGGGATGGGACAGGCCAGCTCCCAGAAGCTTCCAGGCTGGTAAACTGACCAAAACGCATGTTCTGTGAGCTGGGTGCTATTGTAGGCACTTTGCAGATGTAACATCCTCCTTCTTCCACTGGTGTTCAGGCGGGTGTTACACGCCCAGTGCATCAACAAGGATGCTGGTGTGTCCAGGTCACAGCGGGGAGACCAGAGCCCACTGTCTTCTCTGCCCCGCAGTCTTGGCTTGCTCAGAGGTTTCTGGCCTTAAACTTCACCTTGTCCACCTCCACCCCAATTTCCACCTTTTATTGACTCAGAGGAGAGACACCTGCCCCTAGCCAGAACAGCTTTGACTCCCCATAAACCTCCTTCCAGTTTCTGCCCTCTTTAACTCCTCTGCTTGCCACCGACTCAGGTGTCCCCTAAGACTGTTGGCAGCAGCACTTTGGGCAACACTCTGTTAGAAGAACCCTCTTCTGGAGCTGGAGATGCTTGAGGGCTGGTCTCCCCGCTGAATTGAGAACTATCTAGGGTGGGCATCCCTGCACCCCCAGGCCTGGCACAAAGCTGGCTCTGGGCAGATCCTCAAGACATTTTTGTTGGATGAATGGATGATTTTCACCCCCCCCCCAAGCCTGTGGTTCAGTCCAGACACTAGACCTGGGCCTATTTCTTGGCCCTGACCAGTCACCTCTGGAAGTATTTTTTGGTGTGAGAAGGTGGCCGTTGTCCAGCACTACTCACCATCACTCACACTGGCATCACGGCTGGCATCTGGGGATGAGCCAACAGGGGAATGTGGTGGGAAGACCAAAGGACTTCCTGTTTCCTCTGGATTCTCCCTGTATAAGGGGGCTGTCCTGGCTGGTGATGGGTGAGGGTTTGGGGAGGAAAGGATGGAAGGAACCCAGGAAGGAAGGAAAGAAGAAAAGAAGGAAAGAAGGAAGGAAACATGTTTTGAGCAGCTACTATGTGTCCAGGCCTGTGCCAACCTTGTTCATGTGCGATGTCCTATTAAATCATCCCAGAAACTTTGGGAGGTAATATTCTCCCCATTTTATGGATGAGGAACGAGGCTTGGAGGGACTGTGATTTGCCTAAGGTCCCACCACTAGTGATGGGCAGGGCTGGACTCACACCCAGGCATTAATTTGCACACCTCTTTCCAACTCCAAGGTGGTGGCCTGAATCCGACCATGGCAGGAGAATTTACACCAGGGAAATTGGCAAACACTCCAGATCAGAGCTCCGCCCAACCCAGAGCTGGTTGTTGACATTTGCCAGCACAACACTGGGCAGCCTTGTCCTTCCTCAATCACTGTCTCTCTGGCTAGCCAGCTGGTGCTAATGGACCCGGGTTTCCATCCGAACTGGGGTCAAGTCCCAGCACAGCCACTTCCTAGCAGAGTATACTTGAGCCAGTGGCCCCCTTTCTGAGTCATGGTTTCCTTGTCTTTTGAATGTGGAGAGGGTCCTGAAACAAATGAGATTCTATAGGAGAGCACTTGGCAGGTAACCAGCCGTCAGTCACGGGCCCCTCCCTTCCTCCTGACCCTCAGGGTGGAGTCACTTGGCCAGGGAGTGTCTCTGATAGGCCACGTGGGCTTGCCCTTTCTTCTCCCTCCCCCAGGGGCTGATCCAGTCACTTCTATGAATTGAGCAGCTGCCCTGGCCTCGTGCTGGGCTGCCAGAGACCTCCCTCAAGGAGTTTCAGGTTGTTGGCAACCCCACAGCACGGACTCATTTGAGAACAATAAACGATCATGTATGATAAATGGCCAATACAGGGATACCATGGATAAATCTTTGGGGACTAAAGGAGTTCTGAGGGATTGAAAGCATCTTAACGGGCAAGGAGGACGTCCTGGGCAAGGGAACAGCTTACAGAAAGGCCTGGAGGAGGGAGTCCGAGTGCTGTCCTGGTGTGTGAGAGGTTGGGAGGCAGTGAGGCTGCTGACCTCACTTGAGCATACGTGCCCGTCGAGAGGCTGGGGATGAGGCTGGAGTTGTTGGCGCGGGCCTGTGTGCCCGAGCCCGGGGACTGAGGCGAGCAGTTAAAGAGAGGAGGGGAACATTCATAGAGCAGTGTTCAAGGAAGATGAATTGTTTTTCCTGGGCCACCTGAAGCTGGAAACGGTTTGGAACCTCCGTTAGGTTATAAATGGTTGCTTTGGGGGTACCCAAAGAGACAATGGCCTAAAGGAAGAAATGCTGTCATGAGGGAGGGGGGCTTTCATCTCACCTGGAGTGTCCAGATCTGCCAAGTAGGAAAATCAGGCCCCACCAAGATCACATGGCTCAGAATGGGGCTGCTCCAGCCAGAATGTGTACCTTGGGCCTGAACCCTGAGTGATGGGAGTAGCTTTTCCCGGGGAGAAGCTTCTAGATCTCCAGGCACATGGCCTCTGGGATCTGACCAGGGTTCAGATCCCCTCTCCACCTCTCATCCAGCATGTGAACTCAGGTAGCTCTTCATTGCTCTCAGCCTTGGTTCCTCCAGCTGGACACACAGCTAGTCATGGTGGCCTGGTGGGGTGAGGGCAGCGGGGCAGCGTAAATCACATAGTAGGTACACATAGTAGGTGTGTGAGAGGTGGCTGCTGCTCTTATAATGATGTCTGCCTCACAGCCAAGTCCCTGAGCGTGAAGGGGAAGAAGGGTTTCCAACTCCTGGTGTCCGGCCCAGTGGATGCCTCGTAGGTGTGCCCACATGGAGCCCTGCACGAGTCCCCAGGCTTGGCATTACGGAGCATCAGAGCCAAAAGGGAGCTGAGAAATGGACTATCGCCTTCCTCCCATCTTAAGCTGGAAAAACAGGCCAGAGAGAAATGACTGTCTGTCATTATACACACTGTGTGTGACATGAGCACAGGCTTCTCCCTCCGAGTTCTGGGGACCATCCCAGACCTCAGTCAGGGGGACCCACCACCCTCATCGCCTTCCATCAGGGAGGCATCAGGGTCTCCCAGACTTGGGTGGGGACCTTGGCGGCACTCCAGTGGGAGCGACATCCCCCCCCCCCAACCCCATAAATCACAAGAGCAGCTTGGGAGTCGCCGGGGAGAGAAGCAGCTGAACCATTGGGTTTTTTTGTTCCTTTGCCAAGCTGGTCCGTTTGCCCTTTTGTTTCTCTTTCTGCAGAAGCACTCGTGCCCCTCCGATGGGGTTGTTTGTCACTCATCATTGGCGCCTCCATTATGTCCCCAGCACCATCTCTTCCTCCCCTCTCCCTAACGCTGCCCCAGAGGAAGGCGTCCATCACGGGCCGCCCTGGCGTGGTGCTGAGCTGGCGGGGAGGGGCCGCGCGGAGGCTCGGGGGCATTGGCAGGGTGAAGACCGGCTGGCACGCCTACAGGGTGGATGGCGTCCTCATCTAGAGCCGGTGCTCACTGCCCGGGCGCTCAGGCTGCCATCAAGAGGGCATTCGGGCCGTACAATAACCCAAGGCCAGGTGCCTGGTTCTGCAGAGGCAGGTGATAAGCTGTGCACTGTCGCCCAGCGCCTGATGTCGCATGCAGGGGCCAGGGAGTGGGGTGGGGGGCGGGGAGCCACAAAAGCAGCCACATCACAAAGACTTCTTTGTTTGCTGGGGCAGTAGAGTGAGCTGGGGCCCAGCTCAGAGGAGAGGAGGCTGGGGAAGGCGCGTTCCTGAAACCAGTTGCCTGCCTGAGGAGGCTGTTGGGAGGAGAAGGCAAGCCCCCAGTGGGGACGGGCTGCCATTGCCTAATGGGGAGGAGTTAGTGGTTCCCAGGATGGTCTGGGTGGGTCGCAGAGAGAGCAAATTCTTGTTGCAGGAAGCAGCACAGTTCATTCATTCATTCATTCATTCATTCATTCACTGACTCCATCTCAGGTGCAGCCAGGGTTCATTGAATGCTTCCTGGCAGTGAACCACTGTGCTGTCCTAGAAATCCAGAGCCGAATGGAAATCCTTGCCCTCCTGGGGCTTACAGTCTAGGGCTGTGCTATTCATTTCGCGGCCGTGGCCATGGCCTATGACTGCCATTGACGTCACAGCTACCCAAAGTGTCTCAGCTTTTCTTTCGCCGAACGAAACAAAATTCAGTTCTGCTGTCACAGCAGCCACATTGCAAGTTCCCAAGAGCCACACGGGCCTCCTGTATTAGCACAGACGGAAAGAGGACATTTTCATGGTTATAGAAAGTTCTACGGGACACCGTGGGTCCGGGGTGACATTCCTCCTCGGGCCCTAAGTAGCAAGGCCTCGGGGAGGGAGGGTCTTTCTGGGCTTTTTCCTCATCCTGCCCTTCCAGTGGTGGCAAGGAGAAAGCCTCAGGTGGATGACATCATGTCTTTAATGCCCTCTCTCGTGTGCTAACCTGCCTTTCCAACAAAAACGGGCGGGGGGCAACACACCTCCGGGGAGCCCAAGGGAGCGAGAGTTGTAGTAAAGCAGCGTTTTGTTTTCGTTGTAATTCTTTTAGTCACTCTCTGTTTCAGGCAAGGGAGTCTGGCTTGCCATTTGGGGCAGTGATTTAAACTCTCTCTCTCTCTCTCTTTTTAAAATGGCTTATTTAAGTAAAAAATGAGCCGAGTTAAAGAAAAATGTTAAATACGCTGCGGAGCAGGTGGCTCACGGATATGGCCAATCTGTGAAGGTGGCGGGTGTGAATGCCTACAGTGCAGAGCGACACTGAGAGTGGGGCGGAGAGTGGGGTGCAGGTTGCAGCGCCCCTGTGCGCACGCTCTATGGCTTTGGGACGAGGTACTCCCCTTTCTAGCAGTGGGGCGCAGGCAGGAACCACCACGCTCTCAACTGGGGCCTCCCGGAGGGGGGCTGACCCAGGGGCTGGTTTGCCCGCGGGTTAGGGCAGGCAGCGGGGGATGGCGCCACCCTGGGCGGGGAGCGGCGGGCGGTGGCTACCACCCATGGCCTGGAGAGGGCCATGCAGAGAGAGCCTCGGGGACCTGAGGGGGAGCTGGAGGGAGAAACGCCCCAACTTCACACTCCGCTTGGCTTTGCATGGTTTTCCCTGGTGCCACCAATTGACCAAACCCAGCTGGAAGCCCATCCGGGGCAGCAGGGGTCTCCCAGGTACCCAGTGGGTGGAAAGCAGAGGAGAGTGAGGTGGTGTGCAAATAGCACCATCTTCCTAAGCCTCAGTTTCCCCATCTGTAAAATGGGTGGCGTGCAAACAGCACCATCTTGCTAAGCCTCAGTTTCCCCATCTGTAAAACGGGGATCGTGCTATCTGCCGGACAAGAGTCGCCGTAACGAGGGAAGGGACCGCGTGTGGCGCTAGTAACAGGTTGCTTTCTATATTAACGGCAACAGCAGTCATCCAGTGCGTCCCCCTGTGCCCGATCCTGTGCCGAGGCTGGATTTTCCTGAGATGCGTATGAGCGTATGAGCGTGGGTCCCTAGGAAGGTGGAACTGGCTTTTCAAGAGCATGTGACCTTAAAGCAGCAGGTACCTTTGGGATCACCTGGCGGTTTGCAAAGAGGACCCGCCTGCGCTCTCCACTCGCTGCTCCTGTCGACCTTCGCAGTGTGTCATCCGTGCTCTGGACTGCTCAGTGTCCCTCCACCGCCCCGTCCCCTGGTCCATCTCGCTGATGGATTACCCCACCCCAGGGCACCCGAATTCGTCATCCTCCAGTCTATTTTCCACCCGATTTCCCACGGAGAGGTTCTTTTTCCTTAGATCCATTTAGGTCATCTTTCCTGCCATGCCCACTGGCTCCCACCACTTGCAGCCTGGTCCACATCAGTCATGAACGGGCTCCAGGCTCGCCTGCTTCCAAGTGGAAAGGCAGGTGCTCTCCACCTGCTGGCCTCTCGCCCTGGAGGCCGCTTCCATCCTCGCAGGTGGAGGAGGAGGGGGAGGAGGACCGGAGGGTAAAGTGAGCCCCTTGGACCCCCAGCTCTTTATCTTTCAGCCAAGAGCTGAACGTGCCACTGCCACTTTGAGCGGCATCTTCTCAGCGGGGAGGGGTCGCCGGAGTTCAGAGAGTAGCCGGCTTCCAAGACGACAACTGTGTCTTGGGAAAGCTCCCTCCATCAGCTCCCCCGTCCCCCTCCGGCTTCTCGGTTGGCAGAGGTGACTTTCCTTATGGCCCTCCAGGTTCCTCTGTCTGGCCCTTTTCTTCCCATCTACCTTGACTGTTCAAAATGACTTTGATGGGGACTAATGCTGTCCGTTGAAATTCATGAGACGCTTACACGTTCAGTGCTTTGCTGAAATTGCTGTGACAAATACCAGTGGCAATTTCTTCCCTGGCTCGTTCTCTAATGTGCTCCGGGCAAGACAGAGTGCCCCTGCCCCTCGCCAACACGCCATCTGGCGACACGGCCGTCTTTTGCCAGCCCCGCCGCAGGTCGGTCTCAGCCCCGCCCTCTGGCTCAGTGGCAGCAGCACCCTTCCGAGGGGGGGTGGGAGGGGGACTCGCTGCTCCCTGGGGATAAACACTCATTAGGGAGAACTTCACCAACAGCCCCCTTGGCTCTCAGTTTCCAGTTTGGCCCCAGTGACATTCTTCTGTCCCCCCCGCCCCGCCTCCCCTGCTTCCTGTCTACCTGGCTGTCCAAATTGGCTTTGACGAGAACTCATTTTTCCAGCTGAATAGGGGCCGTGTCCCACAGGCCAGGTCTTCCTCTGTGCTGGCTTTGGGGCCTCTGTCTTAGCGCCAGGGTGCCACCTCTGGCTTCTTGGGTGGGATCCCGGGTCTCCGAAGGAGCTCTTGTCACCCCTGGATCTTATCTCCCTCCCTGGATGCTGATGCCTTCTGGTTGGCCAGCTCCAAACCGCTCCCTGCCGTGATGGCCAAATTTCAGCTACCCCTTCACGACATTTGTCCCACCTGGCGACATCCCATCCCTGCTACTATTTACATCATCATGTTCTTAAAATCAAATTTGAATCAATTTCTTCTTTTTTTTCTGACCTGTTTTATGTAAAGACGTAATGTATAGGTTTTTTATACAAAGTGTATTCCCCCCCCCTTAATTTGTGGTAAAATAACACGTAACTATTTGGATTTTGAAAAAAGCTTACTCATACTGCCCAGCAGCAGCATCACGAGCCTCAGTGGAAAACATCAGTTTGGTAGAAGGGGCACCAGCCTCAGCCTTACGAGCCCCAGGATCTGATTTCAATTCCTCCAATAACTTGCTGCGTGACTGGCTCTCCCCCTCTTCTGAGTCTTAGCTCCATAACACAAAGGGGTGAGTCTGGACGATTCCAGTTCTGAGATCCCGTGATGGGTAATAGGACTGGGAAAGAGAATCTCATCTACATCCAAGGTGTCTCCTTTAAGACATGTTTGAAATACCCTCGAATTTCTGCCTTTGGGAATTTTGGAAGCATCCTGCCTCCAGTGGAGCTTGCTAAGAAACGGCAAAGTCCGCGAGGGAGGGACCCCTCCGATGGTCGCTCACTTCCTTGGTGCACACACACGGCCTCAAATCAGTTCCATCCAGCGGTCATCGCTCTGGGTTGGGCCCTGTGCAAGGGCTGGCACTACAGGGATGAGTAAGACTCAGGGCCCGTCTTCAAGGAGTTCACAGTCCCCTGGGGCAGACAGGCAGGCAGACAAATAAACTGTGCTGTGGTATTGGAAATGCTAAAATTGAAATCGCTTACCAAGTCCTTGCAGGAAGGCAGATGAGGGAATTAACTAATCTGCCTAAGGTTCAGGGGGAAGTGATATATCCCTAGAAGGGGTGACACATGACTGGGTCTTGAAGGATGCATAGGATTTTGCCAGGCTAAGGAGATGGAGAGATTTTAGGAGGAAGTAACAGTAGGGACAAAGACTCATAGGCTGGAGGGGGCCTGGATCTTCTGGGAGGGGCTGGGAGACAGTGATGAAAAGTGTGTGTTGCTGGAAAGGAGCAAGGCTGGAGGTGACACGGGGGACAGATCAAGTGCATTTGCTGGAGGCAGGTTAGCCTCACAACGAGGGAGCTTTTGGAGGCCTGGACCCACTCACAGGGGCCAGGAGAAGCCTGCTGGCCCCACTCTGGGAAGCAAGAGGCTGTCCTTTCTCACTGAAAAGACCTCATGGGGCCATTGGCCACATACAGACAGGGGGAAATGCCGTGGGCTGTGTGTGGCGGGACAGGACTTCAGGGCTGGAAGCAGACAGGCATTTTTATCCCAGTTGGTCTCTTTGAAAGATGCCCCCCGCCCCTCTTAACCCGGGCTCAGACGCTGGGACAGCAACTTGGTTACAAAGCAGCCTCTCTCAGCTGCGTGGATCCAGGGAAAGACTCCTGGGCTCGAAGTCAACAGCGCTGTGTGGCCGGGTAGTCCAAGCTCTCTGCCTGCACCTTCTGGATGTCGCCTACAAAGTGGTGATAGTAGGAAACAGGGACCGAACACTCACTGTGCATGCACAGGCCCCGTGGAAGCTCCTGTTTGTGTTAACGACTCATTGCACCGTCTTCCTAACCCCCTCCTGGGAGGTTTGTGTGGCTTCAATCCCCAATTTTTACAGTAGGAGAAACTGAAACGCAGGGAGGTTAACCCACTTGCTCGGGGTCGCACAGCTACTAAGTGGCCGCGCTGTTCTGAATCCAGAATGTCTCACGTTTTAATGGCCTTCTGTGGCCTCTGCCTTCTTGCCTCTCTGCCAGAGATCCTTTCGTTTTGTGATCCCAGACCTTCCACCTTGATCCTCCGCGGCTCTCAGGGGCTCCGGGACTCCAGCTGGAGCTAGGCCTGGGCCTCACGGCTGCACCATGGTGGAGGGCCACGGGCCTGGCCCCTCCCGACGCTGGCAGGCATGGGGTGGCAGCCCGGTTCTGCTCTTGTTGTTTCTGGCCTCGTTATTATTATTATTTCTTTCCAGCATGCTGCTAAATGCTTCCCGCGGAGAGCATGCATCCCAGCTCTTTAAAATTTTACAGGCTTTACTTAAACAACGTTATTTCCCTCAGAAAGGAGACAGAAGAGGCATATGTGGTGGTTATATTTAGTGCAGTGTGTGGGTCTGAGCACATGAGCATTCAGTGGGCCTGGAGGTGACTCGGGAGAGGTGTGTGTGGCAGTGGGAGTGTCTGCAGCTGGTCTGCCCTCCCTCCTGCTCCCGGAAAGCACAGCCCCAGAGAGAGCCTATCGTGTAGTGTTCAGGGAAGAGGAGGACGGATGCCAGCTGCGGGGAACCGCTGGGGAGACATGAAGCTGGTCAGAGAGCTCCATCCTCCTGCCATCCTCCTCGGCACCCAAGACACTGTGGTCCTAGCTGCCCCGGGGCCTTTGCACATGCTTTCTGCTCTGCTGGAAGCCACCTCCTTCTTTGGATGAAGGTCTGTTCATTATTCAGGTCTTACCTTGGACATGGCTTGATTCATTCATTCTACAACTATTTTCTGTGCACCTACCGTGTTCACAGCACTCTGGGGCATGGGGGCCCCTTGTGACCCATCTTCATGCCTCCTGCCTCTGGCACAGGTCCTGGGGCGGAGCAGGCATCAGCATGTGTCCGTGGAACTAATAAGAGCCCTGCACCGATGCAGTGGGATCTGGAGAGAGGGTATGGTTGCCTTCTGGGAGCTTCTTGTTGGAATTCCTTACCGGAGACACCGTGAAACGCGAGTGAGCCCTTCAGGCCTGGCGGGGCTGTACTCATTCAGGGCAGGAAGGGAGAAGTCACTCCTTCCTCCTTCCTCCTTTCGAGCGTCCATCCATCCGACAGCCTGAGCCCTTGGGTGGGGGGGTGGAGAGCTCAAGCCCACCCTTCTGGCACTTACCTTCCGCAGCGCGTGCCTAGCATGAGCCTGAGTAGGAATTTCCACGGAAGGGCAGGGAGTGATAACCGCCGGGAGGAAACGTGAGACCTGGGGACGGTGGTGGCCACGCGCAGAGGTGCGGGGTCTGGGCGGCCCTGATGACCCTGTGCAGGCCCTGGGGCAGCGAAGCCCTCAGAAGAAGCCTAATCGTGGACTGCGGTCAATGTGTGGCAGGGACGCGTGGGGGCCCACACCCAGAACTGGGCCTCGGAGGGTGGGAGGTGCTAGGTGAGATTTGGCAGTCAGTTTTCAAACCGTGTTGCTTGGAACCCCAGCATCCCGCAGCAGCACCCCTGGCACCGCTCTGGGAGGCCAGGATGCGGGTGGCGGAGAGAGTCGAGACTAGGGGGCCCTTGTCTGCAGAGGAAGCCCGGAGCCCTGCTATGCCAGGTTTACAGCCTGCGCCTCTACTTCTGCTTAAACCTTCCTTCGAATGGAAGCTTTGGAAAATGAGTGTTTTGGATGACGGAGAGGGACCGTCGGGGCTGGAGGAGGTTCTGGAGCTTTCCTGTTTAGGTTCAACCCTCCTTTCATTCTACATGTGGGGAAACAGAGGCCAAATGCACATGTGAGTGGCCCCGGGTCACTAGCAGGAGGGGCCACACCTGGAAGGAAGGCCTGTCCAAGCTGGAGGGGAGACCCGTCCCCCCGCCCAGCCCCAGAGCACCCCGTAAACCTTTCTCCTTTGCCGGCCTGGTTGGTCTGCCCCACCCTCGTGGGGGCCTGGAGTTAGATGAAATATTTTATGATCCCACGCTTCGTTATGTTTTATTAAAAGTGCCCGTGCTGGCTTCCGCTGGCACATCTGCCAGGCCCAGTCCTGGGGCTTCCTCTCCCTCCCCACCCCCACCCCTCGCTGCCGCTGGAGGAGGCAGACAGCTGCCACCCCATCCCTCCCCCCGCCCCTTCCCTCCCAGACCACGGCGGGGCTGTCAGGTGTCCATGAGATAACGGGGAATCCCGCAGGTGAGGACAGATTGGAGGGCTTAGAACCCTAATCCTGTGTGTTCACACATCCCTAACCCCATCTGGCCCTGCTGCTACCCTTGGAGGGCTCTGGTGCAGAGAGCCGGCGGGGGGGGGGCAAGTCCAAAGTCACGCAGCACCTGGGCCTGCGTTCTTGCCCCTCCCCTGCGCAAATCCCAGATCAGACTGACATCCCTCGGCAGGCCGGTCATGTCATATCCACCGGCGACCACAGGAGATGGCTTGCTCTCAGCAGCTGCCACTTTCGTTCTGGGTGCTGGGAGGAAAGCCTTGGTGTCCGGGTATTTCCGGCGGAGAAGCGGCATCCCCATCCTCCAGGTGTGAGGTGCTGTGTGTGCCGTATCAGGGCCCGGGGCGGGGGGACAGGTGGAGTGGTTAGAGCGTGGCCCACCTGGATCCGAACAGCAGCCGAGTCACCTGCTGGATGTGTCATCTGGGGCAAGACACGTGACTGCTCTGAGCCTCAGTTTCTTATCCATAAAATGGGAGTGATGACACCTATGTTGTTGGGGGAGATCTGATGCCTAATAGACGTTTTATAGATGGGGGCAGTGGTTTTTAGTGGGATCCCCCACTATAGGCGAGGAGGCATTTATTCGTTTATTAAGGACTTACCGATCTCCTGCTGTATGCCTGAGGACATGGCACAGAACAAGAGAGTCAGAGCCTTGGGCTCATGGGGCTGCCATCCTGGTAGGTGAGGCAGAAATGAACAGACATATAACCTACCTCCGGATGGTGCCATGCTGTGAGGACAAGGCCACAGGGTGGTGGGATGGTGCAGGGCTTGGGGGCAGAGTGGCTTCTCCAGATTGGGTGATCAAGGATGGCTTCTTGGAGGAGGTGCCTTTGGAGCTGAAAAGGGAGGAGAAGAGAAGCAGGACAAGTTGTGTCTTTCTGGCCAGGTCCTGCATTTGTCTTTGACTCCTCCTGACGGGGCTGTCTCTGTACCTTGCTCTCCAGTGCCAGGAATAGGCCACCCCTGTGCCATGACACCAGTGCTGCAAACTCAGCTGGCCCGTGACCGCAGCCCCTTCTCCCCGGGGGAGAGGCCTAAGCAGCAGGAGGCATTAGGCACCTTCCTGACCTGTTCCCGTTGAATTCTCGCCCACGTAGGAGGTGGATCCGTGGCTCTTTCCATTTGCAGGTGAGGAACCTGAGAGTGCATAAAAATGTCACAGCTGTTTGGAGGGGGCGCCACCTGGGCCCATCCCCCTGAGTTAGCCTCCACCTTGCACTCGCCAGCTGTACACATTGGTGAGCCCAGTGGGACGAGGAGTGGGAGGCCCACTCCCCTCCTCTTGTTCCTCTGGGCTGGGGCGGGAGCCCCTCTGGGCTGAGGCTGGAACCCAGGTCAGTGGGGTCGAGTGGGCTGGGAGGGCAGGGAGCCCAGAGTATTGATGGCCCTCGGAGCTGGCAGGTGTCAGGAGGCAAAAAGGTATTAATTAGCAGTTATTCCCTGGCAGTGAGGAGATGGATAGAGATTAAGGTGGCGGCCTGTGCATCCTTTTTGTAGCAGCTGAGAAGCAACAGTAAATCAGTGCTATGAATCGATACTGTAAGAGGGAGATATGTTTTAATCTTATTAGCAAGGCGGGTGAATTCTTCACTTGCGAGGCCGGATGGGAAGTACGGTGGGAAGTGACAGGGGCTTGGACCATCTGGGGGCGGTGGGCATCAGGATGGAGAACCGTGATCCCTGTTGGGAAAAGGCAGGGGGCAAGAGGTGGGAAAGCTGTCCTGAGTCAGCAGAGGGGGACGCCTGCCTTCTTCCTGAAGGTCTGTGTCGCAGCCTTGCACCCCTCCCGCACCTCCCCATGAACAGGGGGTTGGGGGGCTCCGTGTTGGACATTGGTTCAACCACTGGGCGTGGATGGGACTCTGACTGTGGCCACGCTGGGATTTGACCCCATCTCTGGGTGGCCAAAGCCTGTGTCCTTTCCACTGGAACACCAGACCACCCCCACAAAAGCAGGGGGAAGACCCTTGAAGTCCAGCCTCGACGTGTGACAGGGTCTTAGATTCGGCACCTTCGTTCTCCTCCTCTTGTGGGGTCAGTTGTGCTCTGCACACTGGGACCGGAGGTGTCTGTGCCAGGGAGCCTGGGATGCAGAGGAGAAGGTGGAAAAAAACCCAAAGCAGTCAGATTAACTCCTAGCACTTGCCTTTCTGTTCCACCCCCGACAAGCAACAACTACTTTCTCTGGGCCTCGTTTTCTCCACGAGATCTCTGAGGCCCCTGCCAGCTAGAACATTCTCAGACTATATATTTCTCTCCTCAAATGATCAGTTGCCTGCTATGTGATTTACTCTCCTCCAGCGTCCCTGTGATGCAAGCATGGTTAACCCCATTTTCCAGTTAGGCAAACAGAGGAGCTCCTAGAGGGTGAGTTGCTTGCCCAAGGTTACACAGCTGGTGAGCGTCGGAGTCTGGATTCTAACTCAGGCCGATCTGTTTTCAAAAGCTTCATTTCACAGCAACACCATCTTCTTGTCTGATGGCCAGACTGTCTTTCTGCAGTAAAGAGCAGCAGCCCTGCTGTGGGCGTGCAGTGGGGCTTCCAGCCCCCCCACCTGCCCCTGGGGCCTGTCTGTGTGTGGCTGCCCCTTGTCCGCCAGCCTGCTCTGATGGCCGAGCCAGCCCCTGATGTGGCTCTGACTGCCTGGATGGGGGACCCAGAGCGCCCCTCGCCTCTGGCAGCTTCAGTCTGGCCAATGAAGATGTCTTGGAGGTCTGCCTGGGTTGCCAGGGCCTGGGCCAGGCCTTTGAAGGAGCCGGCTGCTTCCTGCGGCCGTAATCTCGTGTGTCCATGTCCTTGCTTCCTCTTGTCCTCTTCTCTCCTCTTATGGATTGAGAAAAGCCCCTCCAGAGAGACAGCAAGTGCCAGAGGAAGGGGGCTCAGCCTGGGGACTTGTCATCCCTGCTTGGGGAAGGGAAACACCAGAGGCAAATTTGGTTTTTTTTTCCCTCCATGTGTCTTGGTAACAGAAACCATCCTGGTGGTTCCAGGATAAACACCCAGACGAAGACATCAACTCCTCCTGTCCCAGACCATGGTTCCCTGTCTGTATCCCCAGCTAGGAGCATACTGTCATATAAAACACATGGATGTGGGAGTTGGGTTCGAATCCTGGCCTGCCACCTACCAGCTGTGTGACTCTGGGCAAGTTTCTTCACCTCTCTGAACCTCAATTTTTTTTCATCCATAAATGGGGGTGACAGTTACCTACCACATGTAGTTATAAGAATCAAATGACATGATTTTATCCCTTCATTCACTTACAGAAAGTTGCTTTGCAGAATGCTCTTGTATTTGGGTAGCACTTGCTGATGTAACACACAAGCCCCCCACATTTCACTGGTGCAAACTCAGTAGAAGTTTAGTTTTAGCTTGCATTGCAGGTGCCTTTCTAGGCAGGCGCCTCTCCTCTGTGTGGAGACTCAAGGACTCAGGCTCCTTTCATCTTGTAGCTCTTCCTCTCCTTTGAGGCTTTATAGTTCTCCTTTCCAGCCAGTGGGAGAGGAAAGAAAAGTAGAGAAGCATCTGAGAAATGTTGTCTATGGAGAGGTGGCATTTGCATCCTGGAGTCAGCTACATGGTGTGTGTGTGTGTGTGTGTGTGTGTGTGTGTGTATGTGTGTTGGGTAGCCAGCTGCTGTCTCTGCTTCAGTAAATGTCCCATTTACTCACCTGCCTCACTCACTCCATGAAATCACCAAGGACAGGGTTCCTCTTTGTCTTATTTACCCTGTCTTATTAATTTCTGTGACACAGAATTCTGTGAGCACAGAACATGTTTTTATTACGTATTTGGATTGGTGGGTGGATGAAAGATGGATGGGTGGGTGGATGGATGGACGGATGGATGGATGGATAGATGGATGGATGGATGGATGGGTGGGTGGATGGATGGATGGATGGATGAATGGGTGGATGGATGGATGGATGGATGGATAGATGGATGGATGGATGGATGGATGGATGGATGGATGAATGGATGAATGGGTGGGTGGATGGATGGATGGATAGGTGGATGGATGGGTGGATGGATGAAAGATGAGTGGATAGATGAGTGGTGGATACATGGTTGGATGAAATAGTAATTAGTGAATCAAACCATACTGACCTGAGACTAGGGAACCCAAATATTTATGGTTAGTTCTGTGGGCGTTCCTGCCTTGTCAACTGTTAGATTCCCATCTCTTAGCATGGTAGGTGGCAAGTGGTTTTCAGTTGAATGGAATTCTTAGAAATCCTCTGAAAATGTCAGTATTTGAAACTGGGCAGAGCTTAGAAGCCCCAATGGGCAGGCAGAGAGATGGCCCAGAAGACCTGGGTGTGTGCAAACTCCCCAAACTGGGAAATGACTGCAGAATTTTCCGCCATCAATAGATTCTGGTCCCCTGCTCTTGGGGCCTCACAAAAGGAGATTTTGCATGTTTCTCCAGAGCATCATTAAAAAGTGCCCTGCCCTGTCCTGAGTGCCACTGAGGCGGCTGGTGTTTCTCCGCTCTCTTCCCTGGCAAAGGCAGGGCCTGTGATGCAGACAGAGAGGCTCTGAGCAGGCAGAGAAAGGGCGGCGGGGAGTCCACTGAGACAGGGTTAAGTGCATTCCTCTCTTCTTGCCAGGCCAGTGAGAATTTGGCTTTAAATTTTTAACCTAAATAGAGTTATATTCATTCTCTCTCTCTCTCTCACTAGATGCAAAGCGCTTTTTTGGAGCAATTAAGGAAAAGCATAAATCAGTCCATTTTTAAAAGCTCAGGCTGACTTTGTGGCTGGCTAAAATTAGTGTCTCCATAAAGGAGGAGGAGGAGGGGGAGGAGAAGGCTGGATCTGGCTTCAAGACATTCATTCACTGAGGCTGGGGGTGAAGCCAGGCCTCTGTCCTGTGTGGGCCAGAGCTCAGGGAGCCACGGCTTCCAGCCCTATCTGGCTTCTGCCGACCAGCACATCCTTTCTGCTCCAACGCCCATCTCAGGCCTTTCCTGATTTCCTGATATGGTGGAAGGAGAGTGAGTTCCCAGAGCCACTGGGCTAGAACTCCAGCTTCACCACACGCTTGCCGTGTGGCCCTTGGCAAGCCATCTCACGTCTCTGAGCCCCTGATTTCTGTATCAGACAAATGCCACCTTCCCACCTTCAGACCTTCCCTCTTCTACCTGATTTTGGATCCATACAGCTCAGAATACGAAGTAACGGCCCATCTCCTGCAATCCCCCACCTCACTCTGTAATCACACACGGTCAGCGTATTGGCTCTTTGGCCACAGCCCACTCCTCCACTGGCCTGGAAGCCCCCGGGGCATCTCATCAGCTTGCTCGTTGCTGGCACATTGTAGGTGCGCAGGCTGTATTTCATTCCTCATGGAAGGAATTCATAATGACCCCATGGACCTGTCACCTTACCTCTTGGGGCTTCACTTCCTAACTGTAAAATGAGAGTAAGAAATGTATTCTTTGCAGGGGGGTATTAAGTGCGATAAATCCCATATCTGGGAGATCTTTATCAAGTTCTTATTAGGTTCTGGGCTTCGGGGAGGCAGGAGTGACAGGACAGGTGTGGTTCAACCTGTGGTCCTACAAACCTAGCGGGAGAGAACGTAGGTTTCAGCACCTAGGAGAGCGCCCCGCCCGTTGCTCTTGGTTGACTAATGAGTGAATGAATGACTGAATGTGGAGTGAACAAATGAATGGATGAATGGAAGGAGAATCCTCTCCATTTGTGTCTCCCTTAAGTCCCGTCTGTAACATTTCCACTACAGGTTATCTGGGGAGTTACTTTTTGTGCTAACAGTTTAGAGACCTGGTTCCGCTCTGGCTGTGTTGCCCTGCTGGGTGCTGCACCCTCTCTGGGCCTCGTTTTCCCACCTGCAAGGTGGAGATGCCCTTTGGTTTGGGAGAGATGTTCTAGTCTCTTGTAGACAGGGGCCTCGGAAGCTTCCAGGATAGAAATCCTGTCACCGCCCTCCTCCTCCTTGGTCTGGTTCTTTTGTAGGTCTGGCTCTGATGCCGGCTGTCTCCCAGGGGGAGGGTTAATTACTCACAGGCACTATCTGCTCATCTCCCAGGCCTCTTATCTGGGACATAAGCATTTAGGCAAACACATTAGGCCAAAGCAGGCCAGGCACCTGGGAACCAGAGCCTTTTGACAAACATCTTTGGGATTCTCTCGGCCGTGGAGGATGGACACAGACACTCGCCTGTGCTCCTCGCTGGACTCTGACCCCAAAGGCCTGTCCAGCCCACACCTGTAGGATTGACCCACAGGTCCTGAAAATTCCAGGCACCTGAACTCAGCCCTCCCCTGGGACCCTGTTCAGCAAGACCGAGCTCTGGACTGGACCTCCCCCCTCCATCCTGCTCAACTAGACAGACACATTCTGACAGGGCCTCAGTCCATCACAGCGAGGCAGAGAAATCCTACATAGAGTTCCACGGCCATGCCTAGGAGATTAGGGGATTCTCTGCGATTTAGATTGATAGACAGATTTTTCTGGAAGAAAATGGGGCTGTCACTGAGCATATGCTGTCCTCTGGGCCTGGGCTCAAACTCTCACAGGCACCAGCCCAGTGAACTGGCGTTTGGGGCTCCCATCACAGGTGAGGACCCGAGCCTCAAAGAAGCCAGGTGACTTCCTTCGGAGAATGGGGGGAAAGAAGCTCACACTGCATGGGCTCCTCGGGGCTGGGGGAGGGGAGGGCTGGGGAGGGGAAGTGGGCCCTGGGCCAGGTGCCTCCCTTACCTGTCTTCCAGTGCTCACCTCACCCTAAGAGATGGGCACCATCACTACCCCTGAGGCTGGGAGGTGTGCAGCCACGCCCTCCAGGTCCCATGGCGTAGGGGCAGCACCGTATCTCCTGCCTGGCTCTGGGGGACTTCAAAGTCCCGTCTCTGTGTACCGCACTACAAAGCCCATGGAAGGAAGCTCCTCTGGGGAAACGGAGGAGAATTCATAACTATAATAGACGTGCCTGGATTTCTACCACGTACAAGGGATTTTCATACAGGTATCACCTGGTGATTCCCCCACAACCCTTTGAGGTAAGCAATATAGGTATTTATTTAACAAATATTTATGCAGTACGTACTGTGCGCCGGGCATTCTTCTAAGCACTTTATAAATATTAATGTGTTTAACCTGCATTAAAAACTCCACGAGGTAGACTCTGTCATTTTCCCCCATTTTATAAATGAGGAAGTGGGGGCACAGAAAGGTTGAGGAACTGACTTAAGCCATATAGCTAGTGAGTGGCAGAGCTGGGATGTCACCTCCATTAGTTCAGACACCCCTCCGCCCCCTGCCCCGGGGCCACCAGGTCCCCCGTGTGGAGGGTGTTCTTTGTCTCGCAGCAAAGGCGATGAGCTTGGATCCGTTTCAGGGGAGCATTCCTCTGGCCCAGGGTCGAGGCGGAAGGGAATGGGGCCCTAAGTGACAGGCATGGCGGCCGAGTGGGATTAGCAGAGCCAGAGCTGTGCCTGCGTCCCACGGGGGGGTGGGGTGGTGGTGGTGGCTGCAGAATTGGTGAGCTTTAAGACCCTTATCTCACTTCGGAAATCTAATAATCCCTCGAGGGATATGTGGCCTCTTTCTTCTGTTCCTCATCTTTGTCCTGCTGTTTATCTTGCTCACTCCCTGGATGGCCGGAGAAGTAAGTGGGAGCCAGGGCGGTGCTGTGCGTCAGGTATTCCGTGCTGAGGGCTGTAGCATTTGCCTCAGGGGCTCCCATCAATGCGGAGCCTGAGACAAGCATTTGGATACTGGTAATTTATTTGGGAGCAAGCCCAGGAAACGCCAGCAGGGAGGAAAGGAGAGAGGCAGGAAAAGGAAGGAAGCCCCGGCACAAGGTGCCACCCGACCGCCCCAAAAGGCAGTGTGGGCCGTACCCAAGGATGGCCCTCCCCAGGATGCAGCAGCTGGGACATGCATCCACCAGTCCCCTTCCATCACTGAATGCACGTCTCTTTGGGGGTGTCGCTGCTCTGGCCTACCCATGTGGGCCAGGCATGCTCACGGTGGGGGGTCTCCTCTGTGGTGGGGACGCTTGGGACGCCAGCCCTGCATCTGCTTCCTCACCCACTGCTGTAGACTGAGCACTTCCAACAAGCCAGGCTCCTGCTAAAGGCTTTCCCTGGATTATGGCACCTAAATCCCCTTTCCATGGACTTTACTGACCTTCTGCAGGTCAGGAAACTGAGGCACAGAGTCTGTGGGACAGTGGTATTCAGACCCAGACACTCCATTATCAGGCACCTGATAAGCACCTGCTGTGTGCTCCATCCTGGCGAGGACAACAAACCCCACGTCCATAACCGTTGTCCTCAGCACCCCTCTGTGCACGTGCGCGTGGGCTCTCATCCCTCCAGAGCACAGAGACTGTGTTTTCCAGATTCTCCAGGATGGTCCCTGTTGCAAGTAATTTTTTTTTTAAATCCTTTTCAATACAGTTTGTGACATAATCAAATACATGTGAATGTTTAAACCTTTTGAGACTTTTTGCATGAATAAATATGCTCTTCCCTTCCCACCGAGGAGCCATGTCTCTAACAGGAAAGTGTAGTCGGGGCTGGGAAAATGCGGTCATCGAACCCAAGGGCAGGGAGCCTGACTGAGCCTCAGAACCTCGGGCTCCGGGGAAGCCCTGCCTGAGCCTCACTAAATGAGGTCATTGGGGTTCCCCAACGCCTTCCCCGGGGCCTGGAACATCTCGGAGCTCCCTAGGTAAGGTACCTCGCCCTCTCTCCGCCCAGCAAGTCTTGGCTTTCTGCCCTTCCTGGCCTCCTTCTCATCTGTTTTCATCATTCACATAAGCCCCTGCCCTCCTGTTGGGGGTAGACCACCCCTGGGCGTCGTGGCTCTGTGGTTATGATCGCAGGCCCTGGGTTTGACCCCACAGTGTACTGGCTTGTGACCTGACATGTTTTGGGCCTCAGTTTCCTCCTCTGTGAAGTGGGGATAACATGAGAGCTGTCAGAGCCCATCCACCACCTTCCAGAGAGCCAGTGTCTGCTCACTGTGGACGCAGGGACCCTCGGCTTGGGAACAGCAGCCCCAGTCTGGGCACAGGGCTGGCCAAAAGTTCTCTAGAGAGCTAGTGTCCCTGAAAGCGCCCTCAACCCAGGATGGACAAGAAGTGGGAGGACGGATGCCCTGCGTTGACGCTCCAGGCGCACCCCAGTGAGATGGGGCTCCAGCTGCACATGGCAGCCGGGGGCTGGCGTGATGAGATGCCCACCGTTGGCTCCCTTCTCTCACTGACATTCCCTCATCACCTCCCAAAGAAGCTACCTCCATCTGAGTCTACATCTTGGGGACCCCAAACCAAGCCATCGTAGTGCCTCCCTTTGGGGCCACAGTGGGGATTTCGTGTGTCTTCGTAAAGCCCAGAACAGAGTGTGCCGTCAGGCAAGTGCTACTTGTAACTACTACCCCAGTTCATCAAGCACACCACACACTGCATAGTCTCTGTGCCTTTGCTCCTGCTGTTCCCTCCGCCTGCCCGGCCTTTCCCTTCCTCTTCATCTGGCCCATGCCAAGATGTCCTTCTGGATTCAGTTCAGAAGTCACCTCTTCTTGGAAGCCTTCCTTCACCACCCTTGGCACTTGGCTGGCGAGGGAGGGGATCCCTACTCCATGCTTCCACAGCCTGCCTTCCTTCCTTCCTTCCTTCCTTCCTTCCTTCCTTCCTTCCTTCCCACCCAAGGTTATAATCCTCTGCTGACCGTCCCTCCTTGGGGGAGAGGAGGGGAACTTGTGTGTGTGCCCTGCACCTCCCTCTGCTCCTCGCAGCCCCGGACACGTGTCTGCACGCACACGAGGTGCCCAGCAGGCCTGGAGCACTGATGGTTTACAGCCCACGCTTCCTCCCTCCTCACCACCTCCTGGGGTCACCGTGTGGGGCAGGATCCTGGGGCGAAGGGAAGCCCGAAGAAGGATGAGCGCCCAAGGTGATGAGGATTGGCTTTGGGGAGGAAGGGTTAAAGGACCTAAGACCAAGGTCTCCTCTGGTGAGGAGGCCAGGGGGAGAGACAGACAGAGATCGAGACAGAGCGAGAGAGAGAGACAGAGAGGGAGAGGGAGCTGAAAGCTTTGAGGCCTGCTTTGTTTCCGTTCTATTTATTACGATGATAACAATGGTTATTTAATGAGGAGGACGCTGAGCCAAGGTTTTCCCCATCTGCCAATGATTAAAAAAAAACACACACACACACACAAAACCCTGTTGGTTTTAAAGCAGGGAATTTGCAGTTAGACACAAGGGGGATCTTCCCACTCTGTGGTTGAGCAGGACTGGCTGTCATCAGGTTCTCAGCAGGCAGTCAGCAGGACGGCAGCCTCAGCTCAAAACAGCGGGGAACAGAGACCCTGGGGCAGAATGATGGCTAGAGGGGCCAGAGGGAGGAGGGGGGGAGGGGGTGCACAGATGTGCAGGGTGCTGTGGCTCGAAGGCGCTTCAGAGTGAGGGGCCTGGAGACTGGGTGCCCTGAGCCACTGGCAGCCTGCTGGGTGACTTTAGGCGAGTGGCTTCACCTTTCTGGGCGTCAGTTTCTTTATCTGTAAAATGGGCACCCCCCACCACCCCCCGCCAACTTCACCAGCCCTTTCCTAAGTTCCCGGATGGAAATACACCGTCGAGACGAAAAAAACCAAGCAGACAAACACCAACAGAGTGAGGGGAGGAGAAGCGGAGGACACTCGGGGGTGTGCTTCTCACTCTGTCCCTGTGCCCAGCGGCAGGGGATGCCGTTCCGTGAGCAGCGGCTCCATACCCGGCGCTTCACCTGGAAGGACTCCCGGGACCCTCCTGATAACCTAGGGGGAGGCATCGCGTCCATGTTACAGATGAGGATGCTGAGGCCCAAGGAAGTCAGTTCACTGACCCAGAGTCACCCGGCATCAAGGATTAGAACTCACATTCCTCGGGGTCGAAGCCTGAGCTCGTTTGCCTTTGCCATATTAGCAGAGCTGGGATGGTCTCATGTCCCAGGCTCATCGGATGACCCGACGGCCCCCTCCCTGTGCCGGAGATGGCCCGGCTCCTGTGGCTCCTCGGGAAGCTGTGCACGGGCTCCTTTGCCCTCCGGAAGGGAGCAGTAGGCCCAGTCTGGGACTCCAGCACCCACCCGGGCAGCCAGGCCCCCAGCCCAGCGGGAAGATCCCAGGCACTGCAGCCAATCCTGGCAGCCAGGCCCAGAGTATGCTAATTGCTCTGTTGGTAGTGGAGAGCCTTGTTTGCATATATGCAAATGGGGGGCTTATTAGCTGTTCTCCCAGATGGGTCAGTTCGGGCCTCGGCCTGACCCCTGCACGGCCTGGTTTGAAGTCTTCACTCGCCAGTGGGACAAACGCCCAACCAGATGGAGGACTCAGCAGGCTGGGGTGGCCCGTGGCCTTGGCAGCTGAAGGGTCCAGTCAGGACCTGAGTGTTTTGATGGGGGGAACCGGAGGCTGTGGCCTGATGTTTCTCTGGCTCTCCCCATCTGGGGGACCCCGGAATATCCCGGGGCCTGCCTTGGGCCTTCTCCTCCCAGGCACAGGCTTCACGAAGCTGACCTTGGCCCCACGTGCACCTAGTCAGGCCAGATGCCCATTGTCTAGCTGTGAGGGCTCCTGCAGGCCAGCGGGCCTCCGCAGAGGACCCCAGGGCTGTGTCCTTGAGCCTAGCCAGGCAGCTGCTCAGAGGCAGGCACTGAACCTCCTCACCCCTCTGTCAGGCGGGGCTCGAGGTGCAAAGCTTCAGGACTTCCACTCAGCATCCTCCACCTCCAGGCCCTCGGGCCGGGTCCCTCGTCGCCTCCTGCTTGGATGACCGCAGCAGTCTTGGCCCCGGCCTCCTGCCTGCACTCCTTCCCCGAGGCCTCTTCCTCCGGGCAACCTGGCTGATCTTTTCAAATCACACATCTGATCCCTCTCTTCCCTGCTTAAAACTTTCCATGGCTCCCCAGTGCCCGGGCATCAAGTCCAAACCCCTGGTCTCGCCTATACCCCTTACATGGGCGTCCAGTGTCTGCTTTCCTTGTCAGGCTCCCTCCTCTTCCACACCATGAATTCCCTGGGGGCGGGAAGCCGGTCTGGTTAGTGGCCATAACCCGAGAGCCTGACCGAGCTGGGCTGGACATTCAGAGAAACCACCTCCTCAGGGAGGCCCTCCTGGATGCTCTCTGTGCCTTTCCCTGTTTCTGGATTCGGCATCTCTCGGGAACTCCATTAATGCAAGATAACCCAGCTAGTTCAGACCACCCAAAAAGAACACCCGGGACCCTCCGGGGTGAGTGGACGCCTCTCACCCCATCTGAGGATGGTTAGCAGTAACCTCCGACCCTCCGGGCCAGCAGGGAATGTGGACGGAGAGGGGTGAAGGCCGCGCTGGGAGTGGACAGGGTGGCGGCTCCTGCTGGGGCCTTTTCCCTGAGTGACCTTGCATCAGACATTTCAACTCTCCGTGCCTCGGTTTCCCCCCACCCTTCAAGCCGGAGAATCGCGTTGAGAACAAAATGAGATGCTCAAATAGGCGTCCCAGCGATGGGTTATTTCTGTGGGTGAATCGTGGGTGCCTCAGAAAACGTTCCTTCCCGCAGTTTTGGATGATCTGACTTTTAAAAATCACTTTCCCCCCCAATTACAAACGTAATACCCGAAAGCTGGAAATAATTTGGAGCATTTAGAAAGGCACAAAAAAGAAAATCCCAGTACTCAGAGATGACCGCTGTTAACTCTGCGGTGATTATCCTGCCAGCCGTTTCTGTGCGTGGAGATGCAGAATTTGGAGGGCAAAACAGAAAGGAATTTATGTGAATTTTTTCTTGTTAAGTTAGCATTGCAGTGGTTCTTGTGGCTAAGCTGGCACTTCTTTGCCTTTGTCCCCTGACCCGGGTATGAGTATCTGAAAGCCGCCCGTGACCCTGCTTTTGCCACCAATTTCCTCGATTCATACTCCCTATAAACCACCATGGGGAACTTTATAGACCCACAAAGACATTCAAAGTTAATGGCAAAACCAACCATGTGAAAACTCTGCCATAAAACCCGCCTCCCCCTCTCCCTGGCACCCGAGTGCCTCTGCCCCTCCCGGGCCCTGCGAGGCCGCCCGTTCCTGGGCTGCCCCAGCCAGCCCTGGGCCCTGGGACAGGCCTGGAGGCAGGGAGAGAGTCCTGGGGGTGACCTTCCCCTCTGCCAGGACACGGAGCGCACACACACGCTCTTGCCAGCACAACACAGAAGCAATAAATATTGGGGCTGTAATTTATGTAGATGTTTGGAGTCCAAACACAGGGGTGGGGAGGGACCTAATGAAATGACATCCCTCATGTCGGCTTCTCAGGGCAGGCGCGTAGCAGGTTCATAATGTGCAGGGGCCCTCGCTAGCCTGAGGACGGAGGTTAGATAAATCCAGCCGCCGGCTGCCCTTGGGCTCTCCTTGGGCTCCCCTGCCGGGGTCAAGGCTGTGTCAGGGGATGGAGGCCAGAACCGGGAAGGACTCCAGCCATTCCTTTATTCATCCCTTCAGTAAATCTCTGCAGGCTGTGTTCTATCTCTGGCCCCAGCCCACCCAGGAAAAAAAAGAGACAGAAGGCCGGCTTAGTCTTTTAGTGGAATTACGCGTAGCTTCTGCGAGGCCAGTGGACACAGCACGGGAGTGAGATGCTGGGCTGGGGGGCAAGCGTGATAAATGGCAGGTCCTCCCCACCCTTCATCCTCTCCTGATTGCTGGTAAAGTGTGAGGGAGGGCGGGTCCCTCGCCACATACGTCGCAGATCGCCTGGGTTTGGAAGCCCCGGGCCTAGCAGGCTTCGAGCAGTCTGGGGACTGCCCTTCCCTCTTTTCCAGACAGAGGCTGTGGAGGTGGGATAACTCAAGCCTACTTTGCCCCTCTGATTGACTCAGCGAGTGACCTTGGCTGAGTCCCCTCCCCTGGGCCCTTGGGGGAGCAGGGACACACTGTGGTGGCTCCAAGGCAGGGAAGGATTGTGGCGGGGAAGGACCAGGCCGCTCCACCTGCCAGCCCAGCCACACCCCGGCTGCCCCCGCACACCTGCAGGGGGCACATCCTGCTCTGGGGCCGGGTGGGGGTGGGTCCTCTAAGCTAGAGGGTCATTCCCTTCAGCCTCATTGGCTGGGCGAGGGAGCTGGAACTCGTTTCTGGTCGAGGTCAGAGCCACCGAGGGTGCCAGGCGGGACCAGAATCTGGTCCAACATCCCTGCTGGCCACCCCCAACCCGTCTTCCCTGCTTCTCTGTTCAGAGCTTTTATCTCTCTCTGGCATGTCTTGACTGATCCTCACAGCAAACCCTGTAAGGGGCCAGAAACGTTATTTTGAATTTATTTGTGAGGAAAGGAGGCTCAGAGAGGTCAGGTGACATATTCAAGGTCACGCAGTGAGTTAATGGCAGGGTCGGAAATAAACATGTGTGTCTCCTAACAGATGCCCCAAAACCA
Organism: Nyctereutes procyonoides; assembly: GCF_905146905.1. Classification (NCBI taxonomy): domain Eukaryota; kingdom Metazoa; phylum Chordata; class Mammalia; order Carnivora; family Canidae; genus Nyctereutes; species Nyctereutes procyonoides. The sequence continues at coordinate 5,236,919 of NW_026575052.1, forward strand.
CCACAACCAAAAAAGGGGTCACCTGCTCTTCCTCTCATTTTCCGAGTCCGGCCTAAGAACAAGTCCTAGCGGCTCTTCCCCCCAACACATCCCAGGTCTGGCTGCCTTTCTGCGCTGCCGTTGGCACCCCCGGGCCAGGCCACCGTGAGCCTGAGCCTGCGCCTGCCGCGGCCTCCCAGCTGGTCTCCGTGGCTGCCACCCCTCACCCTCCTGCGCTCAGCTCCTCTCGGTGTCCAGAGAGATGTTATTAAAATGTAAATCAGATCAGATTGCTTCCAGGCTTAAAACCCTCCAAGATTCGTCATTGTACTTGAAGCCAAATCCCACTCCTTACCCTGCCTCCTCCGGCGGTGGCCGCCCTCTCCGACCTCACCTTGTCTCGCTCGCTCGCCTGCACGTTGATGCTGTTCTGGCCACTCTGGCCCTCCTGCTTTCGTCTCCCCGGGGTAGGAGCTGCCCAGCCAGCAGGCCTTTGAACTTGGACTTTCCTCTGCTTGGATCACTCGTAGCAGGATCTTCCCATAACTGTTGTCTTCTTTTTCTGCAATTTCAGTAAAAAGGCCGAGGAGATGCCCTCCCCAGCCACCCCATCAAACCACATGCTCTCTCTCTCTTTCTCTCACTCTCTCCCACTCTCCCTCAATGAACACATCTGAGGCATCCTTTAGGGCACTTTTTGCTCTCATTAATATTTTGCTCGGTCATTTGTCCGCTTGTTCATCATCTGATTCCCTGCTAGAATTATTATTGAAAACTTTCTCCCTCCCACATACCAAGACTGTTCTAGGAGTTGATACACGACTCATTTAAATTCACAACTCTGCAAGAGAGGTGGTTGTCACAGCCATTTTACACATGGGGACACCGAAGCCAGAGAGGTCAAGTAATTTGCCCAAGGCCACACAGCTGGTTGGCGGTCAAAGTAGAATTTGAGCCCAGGCATTCTAGCTCTAGGATGCAGGCTCTGGCCACACAGCAGAGGATAAGCTGCACCAGGGCAGGGGCCGGGGGCCTTCCTGTCCACTCCCTCCACTCCCCCCATCCCCACCCCATTGCCCCTCGCATCTCCAGTGCCTGGTGCAAGGTCTGGCATGGAGAAGGCACACAAGACAGGTTTGTCGTGGGAAAAAGTGCAGGCCACAGTGAGCGAGAGGCCCCCGTTTACAGCTTATTGCATTGCTTAGAAGATAAGGGGAAATAAAAAGTGGAAAAAATACGCCTGTATAGTTCAGAAAGTGAATGTTTCATCCTTGAGTGAGTGAGTGAGTGAGTTTGTTTCTAGTCAGGCACAAAGTAGCCCGTCTGCCCCCGTGCAGACACGTTAATGGTGCAGACCCATTAGGAAAGCCGGACGATAAACCCAATACCTGAACTAAGCCCCTGTGACCTCTTACGGCATCAGTGAGACACGCTCACCATCCCGGGACCCATGTCAGGCTGAGCGCGTGGAGGGGGTCCAGGGCCCCGCGTCCTCTGAAGTAGCCCGGCGGCTCCCCTCACCTGAACCGACAGCCAGGCCTGGGAGTCAGGACTAGCAAGCCTCTGGGTGGTGGTGGGGGGTGGTGTGGCCAGAGTGGGGAGCACTTGGTGCTCAGGGAGGCCACCGGGGCTGGGACAGCCCCTAAAGCCTCGGGGCGAGGGCCTTGCAAGGTTGGGATGACACTCCCGGAGGGAGGGGCCGGGCACGGTCCACAGGCTCAGACTCGTTGCTGGGCTAATCACTAGAGTCAATACCGTGGATGCGCGCGAATCACGGAGCTAATGTTGTTAATAATAAGGGGTGATATATCCCGACTCCCCCCGCCCTGGCTGGGTGCCCAGAGACCGACCTGCCTCCCCAGCAGCCCTCAGCTACATGACTGGTCCACGCACCATGGGCTCTCGGTGGGCGCCAGCCCCCCAGCTTGCCGTGGGGCCGTGGGCAGGCCAGGGAAGTCGTGGGCGTCTTTCTAAGGGTGCTGCTCCGTAGGACGCAGGCTTCATTTACCCGTCTCTCCATCTGGCTAACCGTGTGACCGTGGGTAAGCCATTCCCGCCTTCAGTTCCTCATCTGTAAAATGGGTGCTGCGGTGCCCGTAGTGACTCACGTGTTCATTTACGCAGCAGCAAGAATGCATGAAGGCTCTGGAACCAGGTTGATCTAGGGGAGAAACCCCTGCTGCCGCTCACTCTGAACCTGGGCCTCCCTGAGCCTCAGTTTCTTCCTCGGGAATATGGGGATGATACCTACCCTGGAGGTGGTGGGGGCAATCAGAGATGGTGCGTACGTAACACCCGGCACCGGGCGTGAGGGGAATCTCAAGCTACTTAAGGAGACTGGAAGCTGGGTTTCAGCTTTACGCGTGTCCCTGTGCCCAGCCCTGGAGACACTTGTCCCCGGATGCTGTTTTAGGTCTGGGTGCTGGAGGCAGTGTGGCCAGGGACAGGAATGCTGGCCTCCTTGAAGCCTCGCTGGTGGGGGGACAGATGTGTAAGCACCTAGTTGGGGACGAGGCAGTCCACAGACACCTGGGCCTTCCCTCCTCCCTGGATTCCCGAGGGGTTTATCTTTATTTTGTAGCACTCCCTGGGGGGCTGCAATCTCCGAGTACCAGGTGATCTAGTTATCCCATCAAGGCCACCAGCACCGTCACCGGGGCAAATGCAACCACGACGTGGTCTCACCCGGCGGGGTCACGATGCCAGTGTGTTCTGGACTGTTCCAAATGGAGAGTCTGCATTGAGGCAGGAGAGGCCCGCCTGCAAAGCCCCCTGGCATCTACTGCAGCATCAGCCTCCCCACCTGGCGCCCTCAGGGGACAAAGCTGGGGCAATGCCCATCCCTGTTCACACCACAGAAAACACTTCCAGGCAGGGTATGTGACCTGAGCAGTGGGGCCAGGTGGCGAAGGATGAGACTTCTGGGCCCCTGGGGCCTTTGCCTGCGCTGTGCAATTCTCTCACTTCCTGAGGTCTCTGTTCACATGCTTTGTCCTCCAAGAGGCCTTCACCGACTGCTTGTTGTCAGGTTAATGAACGCAAACTGCTGTAATAGATAATTCCCAACTCTCCGTGACTTAATGAAAGTGTATTTCTTGCTCAGGCAAAGTCAGAGAGTATCTATTCCTGCATTTACTCCCCTGGTTGACTCACCTCTCAACAGTGGTTCAAGGGTCCCAGGCTCTTCCATGTTGTGTCTCTGTCACCCTCTGGGCCTTCTGGGGTTCTCCACTGAATGCTTTGTGGGGTTTTAAAAAAGATTTTATTTATTTATTCATGAGAGACACAGAGGGAGGCAGAGACACAGGCAGAGGGAGCAGCAGGTTCCCTGCGGGGAGCCCGATGCAGGACTGGATCCCGGGACCCCGGTCACGACCTGAGCGGAAGGCAGACGCTCCACCGCTGAGCCACCCAGATGTCCCCTGATCGGATGCTTTTTACTCAGCCTGCTGCAGAGCGAGGAGAAAGCATCCAGAAAGCATCTCAACTGGTCTTTCGGGGGACCAGGTCCAGAGCGGCATGCATCACTTACGCCCACATCCCAGCGGCCAGAGCAGGTCACGTGGCCAAGCCCAACATCACAGTCAGCGGGGAAGGGAAGTCGCTTCACGCCAGGCCGGGGAGGGGAGTGAGTACTTGCTGACCAATCACTCACACTGTGGCCGAGTGTTTCACAGGGCGTCCGGGGCCAGGCCCGGAAGCGGCAGGTGACACTTAGCACCTCCTTCCGGTGACCATAGCTGAGTCAGGTGCTCTCCTTAACTTCAGGGCAGCTGGGAAACACTTCTGTCTGGATATTGGCAAAACCAACAGTTTCTGCCTCGCAACCGAATCAAAGACAGCTGGATAGTGTTTCCTGTCACAAGGGTGACACCGGGGTGTCACCCAAATGGGATTATTTTATTTATTTTTTAAAAGATTTTATGTGTTTGAGAGAGAGAAAGCGAGAGACAGAGCATGAGCGCAGGGGGAGGGGCAGAAGGAGAGGGAGAAACAGACTGCCCGTTGAGCAGGGACCCTAATGTGGGGCTCAATCCCAGGAACCCAGGATCCCACCCAAGCAGAAGGCAGATGCTCAACCTACTGAGCCACCCAGTGCCCCTAAATGGGATAGTTTTAAGGTGAGAAGGGTCAATAAGGGTTATTATCCACTGGATGTGATTGGCCCAACTACCCCAGGATACATGGTCACCCGACTCATCACTGTCTGTCCCCTCGACCCGCTTTGTCATTCATGTCTCCCCAGCACATTTACCACTGATGTCCCTGTTCACGTCTTTGTTATGTCTTCCCCACTAGGATGCATGCTCGGTGGGGGCCATACACTGCTATCTCCTTGGTGCCTAGGACGGGGCCTGGCACATAATGGGCTCATCACATGGTTGCAGGATGGATGGTTGGATGGTTGGATGGTTGGGATGGATGGATGGATGGATGGGTGGGTGGATTTGCTCGGTCATCCCACAGATTCAGTTTGAGGACCAGCTATGCCTCAGCCCACGATGTGCCTAGCCTCCCAGAGCTGAACTCTAGGGGGGCAAACAGATTTTGAATCGGGGGTAGTACAATTCAGGGGCTCCAGGTGGGGTCGGGGCAGCTCCACTGTGGAGGTGATGTCCACACCTCCACAGTGCGGTGCGGAGAAAGCAGACACCACCGTCTCAGGTCTAAACGGTCTTGAGCTCACGGCCCAGTATGGCCTTTTAGGTGCGGTGGGAGCCCGAGTGAGCTGCTTGGCCTCTCTGAACCTTAATCTCCACCTGTGGTGAGCGAGGCCACGCCCCTGTACCCTTGCAGGGTGGAGGCGATGTCTGAATGCTGTGTTGTCAGAATGAGCCCGGCCGGGCGGCAGGGACTCAGCAGACAGTGTTGCTTGTCACCCGTTATCCCTCCTACATAGGTTTCAGACTTGGCTTCCGTCACCATGTATTTTGGCCTCTGGCCATGTAGAGGACGTGAAGGTCCTGTCCTGCTCCCGATGTATCCCCGCAGAGCCCGTGCTGTGTTCATGCACGTGCTAACAGGAAAGGCTCTATTACGGGGCGAAGGGGAGGACTAAAGGGGTCTTCCAGTGCAAGAACCCAGCACAGCACCTGCCGCGTCGCGATGAGGTAGCAGCCCCAGCCGGACCTGCCCTGATCACTCGTGGTGTAACCGCCAGCAGTGTGACAGCCCTGGGTCCGGGGGTCCTGTGTGAGAGCCCCCGGAGCACCAGGGCCCTCCCAGCAGTGGCAGCAGCGGGCTCTGAGCACCAGAGGGAGAGGGGGGCATGTTGAAGCATCTGCTGGCTGGGAGAGGCGGCCGGTGGTGAGGAGGTGGGGAGAGGTGAGGACCACCCCCGGTTGCTGCTTCGGCTTGGGCACCGTCCGTGTCACAGCCACAGGTGCTTCCGTTCTCTCCAGCCGGCCGTCCCGTGACCATCCGCAGGTAGCATTCCTGGGCCTCGGGAGGCCTATGCCAACGCACGCCTTTCCTCGGCAGGGGAGGCCCCACCGGCGGGATGGGGTGGGCTCTGAGCAGCTGCGGCCTCCACCGCCCAGTCCCCAGCCTGGACACGCTGTCCTCGCTCAGCCAAGCCCTGGTGGCCGGGTTCCTTTCAGGGGGCACGGGGCGGGGGACCAGTAGAATGGTCTCAGTCGCATGCGAGTCCAGGAGACCCAGGGATGGAGGAGTGTTTATTCCGAGGCAGGTACCAAACGGGCACTGCCTTCCTCGCTCCTCATTTGCCGTGTGTGTGTCTGGTCGTCTCTGCAGACGAGGCGGCCGGCTGAGGGCCAGGGAGGGGAAGCTGCCTTCTGAGATGCCGCAGCTAGGGATGGCGAGGGGATGGCGGCCGGGAGAGGGCTCGAGTCGCCCCCCCACGGCGTCTGCATGACACGCTACGGTTGACCCAGGGAGCCAGTGCTTTATCCCATCTCACTGACTGCTGAGAGGTCGGCAGTGCCCGCACAGCATCAGGCCTGCACAGTCATTCAGCAGATGGGGACACCGAGGCCACCACCGCATGGTGAGTTAACCCTGGGTGTCCGTGTTCCCACCATCTGTCTGTGTTAATTAATTTTCATACCTTTAGGCAGAGCCCACATTCCCCATCTGACCCCAGTCCCCACCACTCCCTAATGCCTCCACCCCGACGGGTTCTTGTGTCCCAGAGTGCCTGCATTTGCCTCCCTGGCTCGGCCCTCCATCCAGGGGACCTTGGCAGCACCCCACCTTGTGCGGTTCCCTTCCCTGAGCACACCATCGCCCCTTCAGGCCTGTCAGCCCCAACTTGCACTTTACACCTTTGCTCCGACCTCCCTCCCACATGAAAACCTTCCCACTGAAAGCCCCACGCCCTCTGCTTCTCCGCTTCTGCTCGGCGCTGGAGGAAGCACAGGAGAGATCCTAGCGGCCGTGCGGGCTTCTCTCCTCTGACCTTAATGCCTGGACGGGGGAGGCTGGGGTCCGCCCTGTCACCTCCCTGACTCTGTGCTGGGTCCTGCGCTGAGAGAATGCACACACACGTCTCTGGGCATGATGCCCGGGCTGGGGATGGTCAGAGCTGAGAGAGGGACTCTGTCCCCGGGGAGGGCCAGCGGCGAGGGGCAGGTGGTGGCAGGGGCTGGGTACGTGGGAGCCTCACTCTTGCTCCTGAGGTCCCAGCCGAGGCTGATAGAACCAAGAGATCAAGATGGCTAGATTCGCTCCTCCTCCAGGCAGCCCTCCAGGACCTTTGCCAATCCCTAGCATGGGTCTTTTCCCCTCTCATGAGACTGGGATGTTCTTAAGGGCAACCTCATTTTCTTTGGGCCTAAATGTCTTAGCTCATGTTGTTCCTGCCTGGAACACCCCCACCCCCACCCCTGCAAGCCCTCCGTGTGTCCTCCAAGTTCTAGCCCAGAAGCCACTGCTCTGCCTCCCTGCTCCCCTTCCCTCTGCTCTCCGGCCCGGTGGCACTTTGCATGTGCCTGGATTTCCTTCTTTACCTTTGTCATCTGTGTCCTCCTCGACCAGACACACACACCGTGACCCCCTGGAGGACAGAGCTGACCTTTGCCCCAGCGCCCAGCACAGGGTATGGCACAGAGAGACCATCACCCGGTCTTTGGGGTTGTCCCAGGAGTGACCCGAGTTTCAGTCCTGGGGCCCTGTGACCTTGGATGGGCCGTTAGCCTCCCAAGGCCTCTGCTCCTTCATCTACAAAATGGAAGTAACAATACCAATCTGCTCTATGGGGTTGCCATGGGAATAAGGATCTGGCATCTGTGTACAGTGGGCTGGGTACGTCTTAAGGATGCATCCAGAAGTACCTTGTAGCATAGACAGAGGAAGAGGGCCCGACCCTGGCCGGCTCCCCCGCACGCTTCCAGGGCCATGCTGCTGAGCCCCCAGCGGGGGAGGGCACAGGGCCTGTGGGGCCCAGGATCTCCAAAGAGCCGGGGTACCTAACAGAAGGACTTAGCTCCCTGCCAGAAACCAGGGTATAAGCACATGGCTGCAACCCTGAAATCGAGAAAGCCCGAGCAGCCTGGGGGCTGGTGGTGAGCGGTGCCGCCCCGAGTGGGGCAGGGACAGGCCAGAGGAGGGCCCGCCAGCGCCAGGCTGTAACCTTGGAGGAGCCCCCGCTGCCCGCCCCCTCCGGGAGGAAGGGAAAGCTAATAACTGCGGTCGGTCAGGGAGGCTGGAAGCTTAATTGATTAATGTTGGTTCATGTTTTGACGGGCCCAGATGCAGTGCTGGCGAAAGGTGAAGTATTAATACATATAATATATAATTATGATGTACCACCGGCCTGGCAGCCTGTGTAAATAGTTACCCAGCTGGGAACTAATCCGGGTAAGTGGGCCGGGGCTGCTGGCCGGGCCCTCTCCGGCGCAGCAGGCCAGCTGCCACCCTGTCGGGAGGAGCTGGGCTCTTCCTGGCTTCGCGCACCCCCCGGGGACCATTCTGCTGGGTGGGGGGAAAAGAAGGTCATTTCTTTCTCATCGACCTCTGAGAGGTGGCAGCCGGGGAGGGAGGAAGGCCAGGGTGGGCCGAACCCTCGCTGCCGGCGAAGCGCTGTTCACACATTGTTCCGCTTCATGCTCCTTTTGGCAGCTCATCCCCTCCTCTCTGCGGACGAGGAAACAAGTTCAGAGAGTGTGAGGACCTCGCTTGAGGATGCACAGCCAGTGGGCTGCAGAGCTGGGGTGCAGGCCCAGGCTCCAGGCCCGGGTGCTCTTTCTTGGGAAAGGCGAGAGCGCGGCCACCAGCCACCCCCTGCCCGGGACCCCCTACAATGGAGACGCCCGGGGAGGTCTGCTGCATTCCGGGTCTTTCTCCCTAATGTAAAAGTGTAGGAACTGGCTCTCATAGAGAGATTTGGGGAGGACCCCAGGCAACTCTAGCCTCCTCGGGCAGCCAGTTCATGTAGCCCGGGAGGCATGGCACGGTCAGGAGGCACAAGGGGCGTGAGGAGCGGCGGGAGTGGGGCCAGGAGGCTGTGGGTGGGTCGAGGCCGTGGAGTCAGGCACCCGGAGGCCCTCCTGGTACCAGCTGTGCCTTCCCAGACCAGAACTCCTCAGCCTTCCGGCCTTCTCTGCCCTTCCAGGGCCTTTTGGGGCCAGGAAGGGTTCTCACCTGACCTTGGGAGCTCTCACGCTGCCTCCTGGTCTGTGTCCTGGCCTGGGCTGAGCAGGACCCCAGGCCCGGTGACTCCCCTGCCTGGTGACTCCCCTGCATGGTGAGCTCAGGCAAGTCCCGGTTCTCTCAACCTCCTTCCAGTGCGGCCCCCATGCCGGGCAGGGCACTACCCAGGCAGGGGATCCGTCGGCCTCCACGGTCTCCTTCCCGCCTCCCGGCCGGGCCTGGCACACTCACCTCCCGTGACGCTGCGGTGCACATGCCCCGTGCTTCCTCTCTGGCTGCAGCCACTAATGGGATGCTAAGTGCCTATTTTGCAGATGAGGAAATTGCAATTAAGGGAGGTTAAGTAACTTTGCCTGGGTCCCGTGTTCGGTTTGCCTGCCTCCAAACACTGATTTTCCCACTTTATCAGATTGCCTCTTGGATGGATGGATCTTCCAGGGCAGGGCTGCTTCCCCTATCAGACTCAGGGTCCCCCAGGGGAAGGGCTGGGGCTCCTCTAACAAAGTAGGCCCTTGCTTGGTGCAGAAACTCTGTCTCCGCCACTAGGCGGGTGAGCTTCCTTGGGGCAGAGGCTGTGCAGCCCCCGGCAGCCTGGGACTCTCCAAAGGTGGGATCTTGTCCCCACCGAGCCAGGAAGACCCTAGCGTGGGTCTTTTTCCCCCCTCATCAGACTGGGATCTTCCTAAGGGCAAGCTCGGTGCCTGCTCCATCCGAGTGAGAGCTCCTCGAAGGCAGAGGGAAGCCAGAAGTCCCTCAGCATCCCTGCCCGTGGCCTCTCACCCACCCCACCCCGAGGACCAGTGGCACCCGTGACCCTGCCCGTGTCCCGCGCACGACTCGCCCTCGGCCCAAGCAGAGGCTGTCAACAGGCCACTAAGCCACAGAGCACCCGGGTATTCATTAGAGTTGCCGCTGGTAAGTGTTTCTTCCCATTAATGCAGATCAACGAGGTAAGAGGCATATAATGAAGTGTTTGTGGTTTAATACTGTGCGGTCGGAAGGAAGATGAATTTTAATTACTGGCTCCTAATTGGATGGACGGCTTGTTAATACCCTTCTGATGGGATGTCAGCCGGTGCTGCCCACCCGCCCAGGCCCAGGTGTCTGCCGACCTGTTCCAGGGCGGCGCGGCCAGACGGCGCCTCTGTGAGCCTGCCTGCCTGTCCTTGCACAGGGGTCAGGCCGGCCATCCCTCTGACTTTGCCTTTGGAATGCTCGTGGAAGCTCGTTCTCTCTCTCTCTGCCTTTTGCGAGGCCCTGGGGCTTGAGCTCAGAGCCCCACCGTGCACTTACTTACTGTGTGACCATGGGCAAGTCCCTGTCCCCTCTCTGAGCCTTGGCTAAGTGCTGAAGGGCATGCATGGGCGGCGGTGGGAAATCTGCAGGGTGGTGCAGTTACAGGACATTTCTCAGAAAAGCGGGGATCCTGAGCGGTACGTTGACCAAGAGACGTGGAGGGAGGGGGCGGCCCAGGGGGAGTCTGGAGGAAAAGGGGCATGTGGGGTGTTTGGGTGCATCGGAACTCAGCGCTGCCTGAGTTAGGGGGCTGCTGGGACCTGGTCGAGGGGCCCTGCCCCGGGTTTGTTGGAGAACTCTCAGGTTTGATGGCCTCTCTGCCTGCCCCCTGCCATCGTAGCGTCTGTCACACGCAGCTCTCCTTGCACATTTAGCGTGAGCCACCCTCCGTCCAGTCGTGAGCTCCCTGGGGCACAGGCTGTTCTGTTTGTTCGCCGGGTAGCCTGGGTCCGGCATGGCTCCGGGACCCTCTAAATTGTCCGAGGCTGAGTTGTCCGATGAAAGAAGGATCCGCAAGAGGGTCCAGGTTGCGGCTGGATCTGGCTGCGGCAGGTGCTCCAAGGCAGGGTGCCCTTTGGAATCTGGAGAAGCCAGGCACGAGGGAGCCGTGGAGGACTCAACAGGGAGCCGATGAGCCACTGTGGTGTGGCATCTCTGCGGGTTCCCTGCGCCTCCTCTCTCTTCCCTCCCTCCCCTTTGAACATCTGAATCCTGATGTGATTCCCGGTGTCCAGAATACAAATCCAGAAGCGCTTATGGGTCCTCTTAAGGCCAGGCCGAGCGTGAATGAGATGCAAGCAGAGAGAGGAAAGCTCTTCTCACCGGGAATTCCACAGAGCTGGCTTGAGACGCGTTCCCGGCAAGCAGAAGCGCTGCCGCCCAGGTTCCTCGGGAGAACACACCGGAGTTTGAACGTTAGCTTTGAGACTTTGCCAACCTCCGAGCCTCCATAGGTTGATCTGTGAAATGGGCTGAACCTCCCTCACAGGGTGTGCTGAACGAGTAAATGACGCAAAGTAGTTCAGATTCGCGGCCCGTTGTATGTGATCGGCAAATGATAGGGGGTGTCGTGCGTAGGTCTTGCACAACAGAGAAAGAGGGAAAAAAAAAAAAGCTTAATTTCCAGAAGTCCAGGCTGGCTCTCCTGGGCGCAGCTTCCTGGGGAGAAGCACAGGTGTTCAACTTACGGCGCACCTGCCTGTCTCTGCCTTGTGCTCGCAGGTGACCTTGCCTGTTGCCCTCCCCAAGTCGTAATTTCTTTATTGGGGAGTTGGGAATCCTCTGGCCCTGTCCTCGCGGGGTCTGGGGAGGCTTAGATGACGAACTGTGCAGAAGGTGCCTGGCGCTCAGAGTGTGCTCCTGTTGCGTGGGCTGCAACCCCTCCCGGGGAACCACGCGGCCTCTCTCCCACCGTGAGCTCCGGCTCCCTCGCGGTATCTAGGATCCCGGCATCCACGCTCGCTCAGGATCATTGCAAAGATGGCAGAAGGGACCAATGCACAGTCTTCTAACCTGTAAAACGCCGGGGCGGGTGTGCCAGGTTCAGGCGGCAGTTCCTGGCAGCTGACAGGTGGGCCAGCCGGGAGGTGGCTGTGACCTCCTGCGCTCCCCACACCCAGGTGGACCCCAGGAGGAGATCGTGGGCACAAAGCCTTGAGCTCTTTTGCCACCGCTGCCACCCTCTCTGCACCCACAGCCCCTGGGGTCCTCCCAAGCCCCGAGAGGGAGGGACAGCGGGCATTTACTACACACCTTCTGTATGCAGCAGGCAGTCCTGTGGGAGCTGTAATCACCCCCATGCTGCAGACGAGGAAACAGGCGTCGTGTCTGAGATCGCGGAGCTGGGGGTCCCACCGAGGCCCTCTGACTTGGGCTCTGTGCTCTCCGCTCTGGGCCTACGGACACCTGCTTGGCTGCCAGAAGTGTACCCAAGCCACCAAGAACCTTATTTGCCTTCCTTATGGACCACTTCCTGGGGCTTCTCAGGCAGACGCCAAGGCACCTGCTCACATTGCAAATACTTGTTCCAGATGCCCTGCCAGTGACAGGAGAACAAACGAGGCTGAGCCCTCAGGAATCCCCTGGCTGAGAGGCCTGCCAGGGTATTTAAAGGATAGAAAAGCCATGAAATGGGCATTAAAAAAAAAAACAACAACAACAACAAAAACCAAAACCATTTGTTTGAAAGGAAAGCAGATGCCAGACAGATGTGCTCCCAACTCGCACGGCAGCCGTCTAACGTGGTGGTGGGGACACGTTCTTGTCCTTGGGAAAAGTGGCCAAATATTGATGAAGCATTGGCGGCCAGAGGCAAAGTGATATGACCAAAGGCACAGACACTTCAGGACCAAGCCGGTGAAGCAGGTCTGGGTTTCAGTCCCAGCTTCCCCTCTGAGTGCTGTGTGACCTTGTGTCACTTAACCTCTCTGAACCTCGATTTTCTGTGCTGCAGAAGACAGTCATCATACCCATCTTTTTTTTTTAAGATTTTATTTATTTATTCATGAGAGATACAGAGAAAGAGGCAGAGACACAGGCAGAGGGAGAAGCAGGCTCCTGCAGGGAGCCTGACGCGGGACTCGATCCCAGGACCCTGGGATCATGCCCTGAGCCGAAGGCAGATGTTCAACCACTGAGCCACCCAGGTGCCCCCATCATACCCATCTTATAGGATTTATTAGTATATAATAGGACATGGCATTGGTCCTGGCATATAGTAGGTACTCAGGAAAAATTGTTTCCTTCCCCATATCGTAGAGGCTTCAGCAATCTAAGGATATGAAACTTAACCAGTGTTCGTCCTATAGATCAGGCCGATGGAAAGAATGATGACACAAAGTGAGATCCTGAGGCAGGAGGGCTACATCCCGGAGGAGGCTTCGGGCTTGGGGTGCCAAGACAGGCAGGCGGAGGCTCAGAAGGACCCCCTGATGGTGAAACCCTGGGGGAGGGGCCCAGCGGGGTGGTAACCGGATAGGCCAGTTGAAGGCCGTCAGGGAGGAAGTAGATGAGGGGAGACTCCTTGGCCACTCCGGGGTGACCCCAGAACTGAAGAGGTCGGTCTCCATGGCGCTTGGGGACATCACAGCAGAGACCGGGTGCTGCCACAGTCTGGTACCAGAAGGTCTGGGCTCTGAGTGTGGTTCTGCTGACCTTGGATGACACTGCTTCACTTCCCCAAGGCTGTTTCCTAAACTGTAAAACAAGGGTCATAATACTGCTTACTTTGTAGTTTTGTTGCAAGAAAGAAAGAGAGAAAGAAAAGAAAAGAAAAAAGGAAAGATGAGTACCAGGCAGGTGGTAAATGCTCTGAAAATAGTAGTTTTTAGTGTGTTGCTGGCAGTGATGGCCCCAGGGCGGGGGCAGGGAGGTGAGGGTGAGGGATGGGGGTGGGGGGAAGGGCTGGAGGAAGGGTTTCAAAGACAATGAGTGAGGGCAGCCCGGGTGGCTCAGGGGTTTTGGCACCTGCCTTCAGCCCAGGGCCTGATCCTGGTGTCCCAGGATCGAGTCCTACGTCAGGCTCCCTGCATGGAGCCTGCTTCTCCCTCTGCCTGTGTCTCTGCCTCTTGTTCTCACTCTCTCTGCATCTCTCATGAATAAATAAATAAAATCCTAAAAAAAAAAAGTTCTAAAAAAAAGAGAGGATGAGGACAGGGGGAGCAACAGGTGCAGGTGCAATGCGGGAGGGTAGCTGGGTCTCTAAGGAAGCCTTCCTTTCCTTGGCACTGGGGAGGAGATCCTTTTATGGGAACAATAGCTCTGGACAAGCCTGCCCAGGTCAGACACGTTGGCCTCAGTTTCCCCAACAGGAGGCAAAGGCTGGGTGAGACAAGCCTGGACTTTGCATCCACTCGGGTTCGTGTTGAAGGCCTGCATGCCGCCAGCTCCCCTGCAGCCCCACCGGTGCCGCCAGCTTTGATGGGTGGGGAACTGCACCCTTTGGGGGGGCCGCAGAGAGGGGAAGGAGCCCAAGCATTCACCAAGGTCACCTGAGGACATCTGGGGGTGCTACTGGGGTTAAGTGGAGGTCATAGCTCCCAAACCCCAAATCAGGGCTCGGAACCTAACAGGGGATGTTTCCTGATTCCTGGAAATCCATGTAGGAATCCAGAGGGAAATACAGTGATAGCCGTTAGCTTAGTCACTGATTCGGTAAATCGCTTTACTGGAAAAAAGCAAAGAAGAGGAAAAGGGCAGAGTCCACCGATAGGAAGTCCCAGTGACGTCACACTAAAGGACAGTGATGGTCACGCTAATAGAACGATACCAGCTACGTCTGTATGATGCTCTGTGTGGAACGCACTACTACTGTCCCCTATATAGATGGGGAAACTGAGGCACAGGGAGGTTAAGTAACCACCCAAGGTTACTCAGCTAAACAGTGGCAGAGCCAGAATTTATTTATTTTTTTTCAGAGCCAGAATTTGAACCCAGACTTGACTGAATCCGAGACACAAGCTTTTTTTTTCTTTTCTTTCCTTTTCTTAGCCTTCCCTCCCCCCTTCCTTCTCTCTTCCTTCCCTTCGCTTCCCTTTATTTTCCTTTCCTTTCCTTCATTCTTTCAGTCAGATACAGCCAAATTGCCATCTACAGGCTTGCACACTTTACACTGCCACCAGCCCCTCCTCGCTCTCTCACACTCATGCCATAAGTGACGTTAGCAGGTCTCTGGAAATCTGGTCCGTCTGATGAGTGAAAGATGATGTGTCAGCGCAGTTTGAATTGGCTGTGAATGAGGTTAAGCACCTCTTGAGGGATGGGGGTGGGGGGAAGGACTGGAGCTCATAGGTTTATGAGCTACCTGTATTTCTTTTTCTTGCGAACGCCTATCATATTTGCCCATTTTTGATATTAGTGTGTTGGTCTTTTTCTTATTGATTTCTAGGAACTCTTTAGATGTGAAGGGTAGTATTTGTAATAGGAGACTGTATGGGTTTGCTCAGGCTGCCATGACTAAATACGACAGATGATGTGGCCTCAACAACACAAATCTATTTTCTCATGGTTCTGGAGGCCAGAATTCCAAGATCGAGGTGTCGGCAGTTTTAATTCTTCCCGAGGCCTCTTCCCGTGGCTCGCAGATGGCCGACTTCTCACTAGGTCCTCACAGGGTCTTTCTTCCGTGCACACACATCCCCTTGTGTTTCCAAATTTCCTTTTCTTATAAGGACAGCGATGAGATTGGGCTAGAGCCCACCCTAACAGCCCTACTGGAACTTAACATCTCCTAAAGGCTCCTATAGTCACAGTCGGGGATACTTGGGGTAAGGGTTTCCCAAATATGAATTCTTGGTTCTTGGGGGAACATAATTCAGCCCATCACAGAGTCTTCCATACTTTTTCCCAGTTTGCCTTTCTTTCTTTCTTTCTTTCTTTCTTCTTTCTTTCTTTCTTTCTTTCTTTCTTTCTTTCTTCCTTCCTTCCTTCCTTCCTTCCTTCCTTCCTTCTTCCTTCCTTCCTTCCTTCCTTCCTTTTCTTTCTTTCTTTCTTCCTTCCTTTCCTTCCTTTCTTCCTTTCTTCCGTTCTTTTCTTTTCTTTTCTTTTTTTCTTTCTTTTCTTTCTTTCTTTCTTTCTTTCTTTCTTTCTTTCTTTCTTCTTTCTTCTTTCTTCTTTCTCAACCATGTATATTTTCTCTTACTGTATTGTGAAGCCTCCTCAAATGCCTGAATTTGAGTATCTGAAATGAGGACTGATCTGGAAAAGTTCCCAATTTGTCCTCTGAGAGAGCTTGGTCCAGGGGGAAGGGTGTGGCATATTTGGGGGTCACTTGGACCTGGCCTGAAGTCCTGGCGCTTTACAGGCAGCGGGATGACCTTGGGCGAGTCACTCTCCGTGAATCTCAAGACCTCACTCCTATACACGACGCTGTTCATAGCTGGCGGGCAGGGCTGGGCTCAGGATACAACGAGATGATGTCTGTAAAACGTGGAGCTCCGTGTCTGGCCCACAACAGGCTCAATGTGCGGTAGCTGTTGTGATGTCCCATGTTTACCAAGCATCCAGGATGTGCAGAGTGTCCAGGTGTCCACCCTCAGAGGCCCCTGGTCTGGAGGGGCAGCTGGAACACAGCAGCCGGGCCCTGCTGCTCTGCAAAGCTGGAACAGGGAGGGGAGGCCTTCAGGGGCGTGCTGGCTGAGCTCTGAGTCTCCGAGGAGGCGGAGGGTTTCTGCAGGTGGGAGGCAGGTGCCAGGGGGAGGGCCGCTTAGGCACAAGAGCAGGGGGCAGGAAGGTGGAGACCACCTTCGTGGGATGGGGGTCTCTTTCCACGCTGGGAAGAATGGAAGTGGTTGCAAGTGGGGGAGTCCCTGGGAGAAACAGAGCCCCCTTCTCCCGAAGTGAGCCGACCACCTGAGTGCTTGATGGAGTTTGCTTGCTGGGTGAGCAAATGTCCAAGTTATGCATCAGTGCTCAGCATATCGGTGGGGAGCCCTCACGAAGGGGAGCACGGCCTGGCACCAACCGCTGAGGACCCGAGCAGGGTGTGTCGCAGCAGGAGTAAAGGATGACCAGAGTCATCGGCAGGGTGGTGGGGACTGGTGCTGGGGACCACACTGGGTAGAGGCAGCTCAACAAGACAATGAGAAGGAAGGGACCTCAGTGCCTGGCACTTTATCTCATCCAACTCTTGCTTCCAGCCTGCAGAGTGGATGCTACGGGTCCTGTTGTACCTGGGAGGAAACTGATGCGAAGGTGAAACTGTTGCCTAAAGTCAAATTAGGGGACGGATGGAGCAGCGGGTCTCAGAACCAGGGTGCCTGTGTTCTCTCCGTGCACCCCTGTGCTGGCTGGGGAAAGGGTTTTGGGCAGGGAGAGTGACTGTCAGGACAGGAATCCTCATGTCAGGGGGGTTGGTGCTCCCGAACTATAACCACCTGCCGTGCTACACCCTCTCCTTTCCCCCGGAGGGGGATTTGGCTGAGCAAGTGTGCGGTTATGGGGTGCCCTGTATGGCTCCCTTCTTAGGAGAAAAGGACCCCTTCTTTTCTACTTTGTACCTTCACCCTCGTGAGCTGATGGGGGGAGCACATGCTGGGCCTCTCCTCTGCCTCCCCTCCCTGCTGATACGGAGGCCAGGAAGGGCCCCGCTTTCCCCATTTCCCCATGGCGGGAGGCGCTGGGTGGGCAGGGAGCTCTTGCTCTCCGTGGGGTCTGGGTGCCCCTCTGAATAATTTTGTTTGGCTGCGGGGTCCTGGGGCTGAATCTTCTCCCACATGTCCCTTGTCCTCCCTGCTCCGCGTTGGCACCTTCGTCACATGTATTACAGGAACATCTCTCCTTTTAAAGATCGCGTTCTCGGGAGGCGACCCCCCAGCTCAGCACCCAGGACCGGAATGTCTCCCAGGGCTGGTGGAGGCCTTGAGAGTCCAGCGGGGCCGCCCTGCTGCCAATGGGATGCGGGCGGGGCGAAGACACCGGAGACCCTCTGAGCTCCGAGGAGGGTCTCTGCTGCTCCTGCCAGAGCCCCCTCCGTGTCCCTCTGCCCGCCACGGAAGAGCATCTGGCCGTTAACTTATATATAATAACCCTTAAACACTGCCATTAAGTCACCTCTCATTCTTTTAAACTACCCAGGAAGGGAATTCAGGGTGATATATGGAGGCTTTTATGGCTGGTACTGGGCAGCTTAAGGACTTAGCAGCACGCTGAACACACACATTGTTGCATAAATAAGAATCGCTGTGATATCAAAGCATCACTCAACTCTGCATCTGCGCCTCTCAGCAGCGCGGAACCCCTCCCGGTGCCCCGAGTCACTGCCACTTGGAGGAGAGACACTGAAGACAGAGATTGGCCTAGAACCAGGCCCCTGGATCTCCATGAGGTCACCACAGCTGGATGCGCTTGGAGACCCTGTTCCTCGGTCTGCCCCTCCTTGTCCTCAATTACCCTTCATTCAGCACGAGGGACGGGGTGGAAGAGAAGAGGCACTGCCTGTATTGGAGTTGATGCATGTGCGCCAGGTGCTGCACGCGTATTACCGCCCCAGAGCCTTGCTTTTACACAGAAGTGGTGTCTGGTCCAGTAACACCAGGAGAGGGGTTCGAGGTCACCCAGCTCTTCAGTGGCCAAGCTGGGGTTTGAACCTGCCTCTGTGCCTTGCCTGGAGCTGGTCTGTAAGAAACACGAGGCTCTTGGGCTGGGGCCAGGGCGGGGGCGGGTACTGGTGGACAGCTCGGGGGGCTCGAGGAGCCCCGTGGGGGTTACCAAGGCAGGACAGGAGGCGGGAAGGAAGGGAGAGCTCAGGGCTTGTCAGTGGGTCTGCAGCCGAGGGAGCCGCTCACCCAGCAGGTGCACTCTCATGCGAGCCAATGGACAGTGTTAATATTTAATGAGCGATGCTGGCTGGGGGAGAATTGCTGTTTACTCAGCCATTCTCTTTGACCTCCCTCTGCGGAGGGCCCCGGGCCCTGCAGGCAGGCCCACATGAAGGCGTGTCTGCAGGCACGCCAGGCCTTGGGGCACCGGCTCCGGAGTTAGGTGCCCGCCAGACAAAGAACAGAGGGCTGGAGTCCGGTCACCGTGCTTGGGGACTAACGTCTCTGCCCGGGAGCTGCTGAAGACAATGCCCAGACAGTGTTTTCCGCCTTCTTGCTCTCCTGCAGTCCCCCTCCAGCCCTCCCTCCAACACCGTCTGAGATGCCAGGGTCGCCTGGTTATGCTGGGGTCTCCCGCCTTTCCCCTTTCACAAAAGCACCGCACGGGTGCAAGAGTCCATTCCATTTTCGTCGTAAGACCTCAGGGAAATCATCTGCCTCCTCTGTTATTGCCACCATCGTGTGGACAGTGGCACAGGTGACCACGTTAGCAGGTATCTTTACTTGTGGCTGGAATACCTCTACCCCCTCCACGGGGGCCCCCGCAACCCAGGGTAGGGAGTTCTCACAGAGCTCGTTACGTCTCATCGACAAACAGGGAAGATGAGCTTGATGCCAGGGGACATGTGCGGCCGCCTGTCTGGTGGGGAGAAGCAGCTTTGCCAACCCCAGAGTGCCGGGGAGGGAGGCAGAGGCTGCAGATGGGCCTCCTGGTTAAAGGGTTTGGAGTCCACAGGGTGCGTGCTTGCTGCTTATCGCTGCGAGCAGTCTGCCTGCTGGGTGGCTGGGAGTGTGCGGGCTCCAAGCCAGGAGCGGAGCAGGGTCTTCAGGAGTGGGGCTGGGACCCAGAGGGGTTCAACAGAGCAGATGTGCCAGTGAGGTGGCATGGCTAACGGCCAAGGGCATGGGCCTCGGGGCTGCGGAGCTCTGTGCTCAGACCCAGGCTCTATCGCGAACCCGGGCGCCTAGGTGGCACCCGGTAAGTGGTGGTGCCAGTGGGTGATACTGTCATGGGGAAGGCAGTTAGAGGGCCCAGCACGGGCCTACAAGCCGCATCTGGGGAATCCTAATCCAGCATGAGAGGATGCAAACAGAGGGCAAGGGAGCGGGG
This sequence comes from Nyctereutes procyonoides, assembly GCF_905146905.1. Lineage (NCBI taxonomy): Eukaryota > Metazoa > Chordata > Mammalia > Carnivora > Canidae > Nyctereutes > Nyctereutes procyonoides. Next base: position 5,256,230 of record NW_026575052.1, read on the forward strand.
ACCAGTGGCAGTGGGAGGTTGGGGACCAGCTGTCTAGCTGAGGAATGGGGTCCTGGAGGCAGAGGGGAGCCAATGACCATCTCTGAATAGGGATTCTGAGGATAAGACACAGTGGCAATGCTCTAATGGGCAACCCTGAACCCTTGCTGGCTGGCCACAAAAGACCCATTTGGGACAAGATGGAAAAATACAGGGTTTAGGTTTCAGAGAGTCTGGTTCAATCCATAAAATACCCATTAGGTATCGGATGTCTTCTAGTTGCTTTAGTTTAGGTGCTTTACTTTTTTTTTTTTTTTAACCTCATATAATCCTCGCCATCGTCCTACGGGTATAGGTACTATTAGTGTCTCCGTTTTACAGGCGGGCTCCGGGTGAAGCACCGAGAGGTCAAGGAACTTGCTCAAGTTTGCAGCAGCAGTCGTCAGAACACCCTGAACCCAGGCTGCCCGATTCCAGAGTTCATGCTTTTAATCACACTGCCGTCCTGGCCATTCTGCAGGCGGGGGAAATTTTACTGTACCCCCCTCCCTTCCGTGACGCTAACGGGCCGCAGACCGGGGACCCGCTGGCGCTGGTCTGCAGAGCACCCTTGCATTCAGAGAGGGGAGAGGTCAGAGAAGGTGGCGTCACAAAGAAGGGCTTCCTGGAGGAGGTGGACCTAAGGGGGTCAGGTCAGGGGCACTCCAGGTGAGCAAAGCCAAGGGCAAGCGGACACTCAGGGCAATGGCAGAGGCTCGTGGAGGCTCCAGGGAAGGCGAGGCTGGGCGCAGAGCAGACTTCAAATGCCCTGGAGAAACGCTGGTCCATGCATAGCATGCGGAGACCCGAGTGGGTCATCGTGGGATTTCGAGACCCCCTTCTTCTCCAGAATCTCCCGAGCCTGTGTGAGAATGTGTGCACGGTACAAAGGCCAGCCCCGCATGGGAGCACCTGTCCCTTCACTTAGAAGCATCTCTCTCCACAAGGACTCCTTGGTTCCCTTGGAGCCAGAGAGCCCGGTCCTCAGGTGGAACATTCTAGTTCTGACTCCGCCACACACTAGCCACGTGGCCAGTTCCATTGACTCTTCCTCTCTGAGCCTCCGTTTCCCCTGCTGCAAAACGGGGAACTCACATCACCCGCCGGGGTGAGCTGATGCACAGTCCTCATCACGGGCGCTCACTACACCAAACCCGCTAATACTGTTTCTTGTCGCCAACTCTCTCTGCCACCTGCCTAACAACCGCTGTCACGCTTTACTCTTTTTTTTTTTTAAGAAGACTTTTTGTTCAGAAATCCACCTTTTTCCATGTGGACGTGGACTTCACCAAGGTGGTGCCACCTTCAGCCCCAAGGGCCGAGCCACGGTTGGTCTAAGGCTAAGCCAATCTCAGCTGTCCCCATCCCTCTGCCAGGGACTGAGGGGGTCACAGGAACCTGACACGGTTCTGGCCGATGAGAGGAAGTCTGCAAGGGGGTTTCTGGGAAAAGCTTATGTCAATCAACTAACCAAAGAGGGCACGTGGGAAAAAATGGTCCCTCTTCATCCCAGGATGGCAGCTGATGGCTGGAATGGATGCAGCCATCCTGTAACCATGAGGGGAGTTAAGCTAACAGGCTGGGGGGCGGGGGGAGGTGGGCAGGGAAGAAAGATAATGAGACCTGGGACCTCAGGGAGGGCCTGGGCCACTGAACCAGTCAGGCCTAGGAGTCCCCTCACTCAGGATTTCTTATGGGAGATCACATATTTGCAACGTTGTTTCAGCCAAGTCTGAGCTGGAATTACCCACCTAACGCCCTGGATTAAATAATTAAAGTTTATTAAGCGAATGAGTGTCCTGGAATAAGGCGCTTATGTACATATGATCTCGTGTTATCCTCACAATGACACAGCAGAATTGCCACCTGTCCCCCCCCCCCCCGCCCCATGCCTTAGTCAGCTGGGGCTGCTGTAACATTGGTTTTCTCATGGTCTCCAGTATGACCAGTTTCAGGTGAAGCTTTCTGAAGAGCTTGTAGATGAAGGGCTTGTGGATGCCACCTTCTCTCTCTGCACCCATGCACCCTTGTCTCTGCACACTCACGGCGGGGCGTGGGTGGAGAGGGGTGGCGAGAGATCTCCCCGTGTTCCCATAAGGCCATTTGTCCTATTAGATTAGGACCTGACCCTATGGCCTCACTTAACCTCAGTTTTTTTTAATTATTATGAACAGCCCCATGTCCAAATACAGTTATACCGGGGGCCAAGGCTTCCACGTAGTACTTTTGGGGGGAACGCAATTTAGTCCATAGCAGTACGGGGCACACAAGAACATTTAGGCACACACAGGTGACGTGACTCATCCAAAGTCTCCCAGTTTGCGAGGGGATAGAGCTGGGGTGTGAACGTGAATCTGAATTCCAAGGTGTGTACCTTCCGTACTTGTCAGGTACCTCTGGGGAGCGTGTGTGTTGTGTGTGCCCTTGATTCCCGAGTCATCTCGCTCTAAGATACGTGGGGTTTATTAATTTTTCTTATCGGTGAAGTCAGCTTCAGTGGAGGTATAATTTACCCACACAAATCGCTAGTTTTAATCGTCCAAGCACAGGACTTTCGACAAATGTGTCCATTCGTGCAAACACCGCCACTGTCAAGATACAGGGGAAAAAAAAAAAAACCCTATTATCCACAAAAGTCCCTTCAAACCCCAGTGTCCCCACCCTGGGTCCAGGCAACCATTACCTGCAACCAGTCGCTGTTCTGGAATTGCCTATGAATGGAACCATCCAGTCTGTGTCTTCCAGGTCGGGCTTCGTTACTCAGCCCAGTGCTGAGGTTTACTCCGATGGTGGCCAGTGGCAGTCGTTCGTTCCTGTGCACTGCTGAGTACTACTCTGTGATAAGGATATACCAGCGATCGGTTCATCCGAATATAAAAATAATGCATCACGCATGTGGATGCTCCAGGAAGTGCAGCCCCGTGTGTTCTGTCGCTTCGCGTATCCTCTCCGCAGCCCGTGCCTGTGGGGGGTGCAGGTAGCAGGAAGAGCCTCGGGCGGGGCGGGGGGCTGTGGGGTCTGTGTGGCTCTCCACCCCCTGCATCTCAGCAGCCCCCGCTCCCCGGTGTCACCAGAGAGCCCGTGAAGCGCCGTGGGGACACAACTCTACGTGTCCCCCCCACATCCTCCTAGCCAGTGTTTAAGCATCTTCACAGATGGGCAGTTCTTCTTTTATCTGGTCCCAAACCTTCATGCTTCATTACCGCCCTTCCGGCTGCCGACAGAACGGGAGCTTTGAAGTGAGGGAGGCGCGTGGCTCTGAAGGCACAAGGGGAAGAGCTGATAAGACGACCCAGGAGCCCCTCCTCCCGTCCCTGGTTGTACAGAAGCTGTTGAGCTCCCCCCCGACCCCCCCAACTTCAGAGCACGCCGCCCACCCCAACCAGCAGCTCGTGCATTTCCTTGCCTACAGGGCCGTCTTTGGCTGGCGGAGCCCCTTTTGCCCACCTGCTACCCCGCCGCCTTTCCCCGCTTTGCTCGGGCCTGGTGGCTCCGAGGCTTATGTTCCCCACTGGCTCCCAGGGTCACCAGGGGACTGAGCCCTGGTCACCCACAGCCGAAGCTGCCTCATAACACACTCCCTCTGGCTTCCCCCGGGCCCCTGACCGTGTTTCCAGGAACAGCCCCCCAAATAAACGGCACGTACTCGAATCCTTGTCTTGGTCTGCTTCCGGGGACCCATCCTGAGCCAGACGGTACCATTCAGTGAGCCCTTCTGGTCTCATAGGCTTGGGGCTAGATGTTTTCTGCATGCTTTTTTTTTTTTTAAAAAAAAAAACTTACTTCAATTAATTACCATATAGTGTTTTATTAGTTTCAGAGGTAGATACGTTCAGTGATTCATCTGTGGCATACAACACCCCGTGCTCATGACATCACGCGCCCTCCTTCATGCCCACCAGTTACCCCATCCTCCCACCCCCCTCCCCTCCAGCGACCCTTAGGTTGTTTCCTACGATCAAGAGTCTCTTATGGTTTGTCTCCCTCTCTGATGTCATCTTGTTTTCTTTTTCCCTCCCTACCCCCATGTTCCTCTGTTTTCTTTTTTTTTTAATTTTTTTCCCTCTGTTTTGTTTCTTAAAGTCTGCATATGAGTGAGATCATATAATTTTCTTTCTCTGATTGACTTATTTCACTTAGCATCGTACCCTCTAGTTCCATTTACGTCGTTGCAAATGACAAGTTTTCATCTTTTTGCTGGCTGCGTAGTATTCCACTGTGTATATACCACGTCTTCTTTATCCATCATCTGTCAATGGACATCTGGCTCTTTCCATGGTTTGGCTATTGTCGACATTGCTGCTATAAACATCGGGGTGCAGGTGCCCCTTCGTATCACTACATCTGTATCTTTGGGGTAAATACCTAGCAGTGCAATGGCTGGGTTGTAGGGCAGATCTATTTTCAACTTTTTGAAGAAACTTCATTCTGGTTTCCAAAGTGGCTGCACCAGCGTGCATTCCCACCATCAGAGTAAGAGGGTTCCCCTTTCTCTGTGACCTTGCCACATCTGTCGTTTCCTGAGAGGCTTATCACTCCTTAAGTGCCCCAAGGTGGGACCCAACCTTTGACTGTCATTTTGCCAATGATGTGACCGATGCCCAGAGAGGATGACGAGCCTGTCCTAAGTCACACAGCCAGTGGCCAAGCCAGTTTTCAACCTCCCAGCACTTACCCTACCCCTGAAACACACACTCAGATAATCTGTGTGTCCCTCATCTGGAGGCTGGGTTAGGCGCTCTGTCTTGGGAGTCTGTGGCAGAGCCAGGGAGCTTTGAAGTGAGCCTTGGGAAGGTCACTTGCCTTTTTCTGGCCTCCGTTTCCCCCATTATAGTCTGGAGGGACTGGATCGCTTGATGTAAATAGGCCCTTCTAGCTCCAGCATTTGGTAAAAGTCCAAGGTTAAAGAAGGCACTTTTAGGACAGATAACAGGCCACCAGGTTTCACCTAGTGGTTAAGTAAATATGTTGAATTAATCCTAGTAGTTGGTAGGAAGGGAAAAGAGAGTCTTAAAGGATTTAGGGGAAGATGACCATAGAGTAAAAAAGCAGCTCCTAGAGAGATAGCGGGGGTGGGGGTGTGGTGTAGACGTCCAAGGTTGTCGTGGGAGGGTCAGCCTGGAACCAACCTCTCCGCACCCCTCTCTTGGCTGGAGGTGTCCTGGAGAGAACCCGGGGAAGAAGTCTCTCTTTTCCATCCATTATGTGGGGTCCCTAGAACAGAGGCTGCTCTAAATCCTCCTTCCCAAGGCAGCCCACTCCCTGGGGGGAGGTTGTCTCCCCCCAGCACAGAAGAGTAGCAGATGAGGTGGCGGGAGTGCTAATGAGCCAATGCCATGTTCCCTCCACCTCTGAAAGCAAAGAGCAAGGCAGAGGGAAGAGCCGGGTGAATTATGCATGGGCCTGTTAATCATGCCCTGATTAAAATGATTGTGCTAATATTAATGCCGCCAGCCCTCTCAGAGGAGGGGTGCCGGGGGCCCCGGTGGAGGCCAGGACCCGCTCCCTGCCCCTGGGGCCGGATCATGCCCACCAGACCGGTGAGTCTGTAGGATGCTGGCTCTCTACCAGGCCCTGAGCACCCCCTGGCTGTGGGCTCACCCCCCAGGTGTGCACCCCCCCCCACCTTGTGGAGGAGGAAGGATCTGGTGATTGACCTGGTCCATCCCAGGAACCCACAGAACAAGGATCAGAAACATCAAAGGCCCAAATGATGGACATGACATGGCAAGGGGTCTGTTCAGGAAGCAGGCTTCTGGTCCCCCGTGTGTCCAGAGGGGAGGGGACAAGAAGGATTTTCAAAGCTGTGTCTATGGGGGAGCTACTTTGGAAAAGAGGATTCTTCATCTGGTCAGACATCTTCAGGAGGGGCGGTGGGAGACATCCTCAGCTTACAGATTCCTGAGTTGTGAGGCCCCGGGCACATGGAACTCCGTTTTTTTAGACCCCTGGAGGCATCGTGGTGACATTAGCAAAGAGCGTCGACTCTGGAGCTAAACAGATGTGAATTCTAGCCTGGCCTCTACCAGGCTCTAGTGAGTGATCTTGACACTAACTGACCCCACTTCTCTGAGCCTTAGCAGCCCCATCTGGAAAATGGGGTAATAATGCACCCCCCCAGATGCCATCAAGATGGAAGGAGACGATGTAAGTAGGGCACCTCCTGGCGCCTAGTGGATGCTCTGCGAGGATGAATTTCCCAAGGAGAAATCCTGCTCTCCATCCAGATGGTGGGTTAACACAGAGCTAGTGTTTGCGAGTTTCTACCCCCGTCCTTCTCCCTGCCGCAAGGCTCTGGAGGGCTTGCCTCCTTTTCCCCGGGCCGGGCAGGAAGAGACCCAACAGAGAACATAGAACACAGCTCAATTCCCCCAGGACACTGTTTTCAATCACTGGTGACCACAAGCACAAATAGAACTTCCTCGCCAGCTACCGTTGGCATTCCGAGGGCTCTGGGGGCCACCCTGGGACTCCAACAGCCATCGGTGGGGAGAGCATCGAGCTACAGCATTAGCAGCGATGCCAGGGGCCGCACCCTCGGTTTATTAAGTACTTGTCAGGTGCCGGGCTACCGACATGCATTATGTCCTGTTTTTGTTTTTTTTTTCCAACCCATTTGAGGTTGGTGGATATTTTTATTCCCCCTTGTTACAGATGAGGAAGCAGAGTGGTTCAATGATTTACTGAAGTGTGCCTTCCTCAAAGTCTGTGCTTTGCCCCGCGACCTTGTTCATCGCGTCCGGTGACGCTGTTTCTCTGGAAAGATGTATTGCTTGGTCCAGGAGGCTGACTTGTCAGTGAACTTTGGGCACAGACCCTTCCATAAACTTAAAGATTGTGTGGGCTCTGGTGGCCGGAGGACCGAGGGCCGGGAGTATTCCAGTCAGTGGGCACTCTCTGAAGGGCCCAGATCCCAGGGCTGGAGGTCCAGGACTTGAGCTTTTGCTTCTGCCCAGAAAAGTCCCAGCAGAGCTTCGAACACGCCAACCAGGGATGGCTGGTGAGAACCGTGGGCGCGTGAGTGTGTGTGTGTGTGCACACACGGTGCATACTCCTGAACCTGCCTGTGCTCACCTCACACATGCATAAAATTTGCAAAGCTTCCCGGAACGAAATGTTTTGCCCAGCTGATTACTGCCTTGCTCTGGCCCCTCATCTCTGGTTTACAAACACGCTCATCTCATTGGCGTGGTCTGCATTCTGTTCATTTGCATGGGTTTGCATAATGCCCGTGGAAGGATTGCAAGGTCTTACTCCTCTACCCTCAGTCCCGCTGCTGATTGAGCAATGACCCCGTGCAGGGGAGGATGCCTGTGTCTTAGAGACGGGACTGGGGGAGGTGGCACGTGTCCTTTGGAGAGCCATCTCCAGAACATATCCTACAGCAACTCAAACTCCTTGGTCGGTGGAGGAGACAATGAAAGTCTGGATTTGGAGCTGCCGGGGGTTGGGCATGTGTGGATGGAAGGCCCCTGAGGTAGGTGAGTTTAGCTGAAGGGGAAGGGGTGATGGTTGAGAAGCCTCCCAGAGAGTCACAGGCCAGGCGTTGCAGCCTGGCAAGGAGGTGAACGGAGCCACCACGGGACCAGCCTCCTCTGTGTGGCGAGCTCTCACTGGCCAGTTTCAAAGAGATCGCTTAGGTTTCCCTCAGTTGTAACAGATGTAACCTGGAAATGCGAGGTTGTGAGGTTGTTGGGGTTGCTGGGGAAAGCAAAAGGTGGTGGCGAGGGAGGGGGACGCTGGCTGGAAAGAGAGAGAGCTCCAGGCTGTCTTGGGAACACCTACTGTGCGTCCAGCCATTTCCCGGAGGCCTGCTCAGGCCTGGCACCCTCCTGGCGATGATGCTCTGTGCTTTCTCAGTGGGGAATTGGGCCCTTAGAGAGGCCTCTTGGCTGCCCAGGGGGAGACTCAGGTTCGAGCCCCCCTGTCTGTCTTTCTGGGTTCAAATCCCTAATCTGCCTCTTACCGGCGTGTGATATCAGGCGCGTTATCTAACCCCTCCATTGCCGCCTCGATTTCCTCCCCTGTGAAATGGGATTAATACGTCAGAACCCACTGGGGTCATCTGAGCATTAAATGAGTTAATGTATGTGACATGCGTGGAGCGGTGCCAGGCACACAGTAAATTCCGTGCAAGGATTAGCCATTAGTCTGTTATTGTTATTCTACGTGCGTAGATTGTTCACCACGGCCCCAAAAGCCCTTTTCGTCTCTTTCTCCCCAAACTCCCCCTTCCTGCCAGTGCCCCCTCCTTATAGAGTCCGGCCCTGGGGTCAGCTTCTCCAGCCGGCCGGGGCTCTGGGCAGCCCCCAACTCCCACCCAGGGGTTCGGCCTCATGAACGACTGAGACCCCTCATAGCAGGTGGAACAGTGTGGGTGGTGGGCACCGGGATGCGGGTCCCCCACCCCTTCTCTCTGAGAATCTGAGGGCATAAGTTAGATAACCGTGACACCTGTTTTAAATTAGCCTTCAGAAGCCTCCGACAGCTGAGAAATTATTTAACAGGGAAAGAATTGAGTACATGAATAAATATTAATATTAAATCACTGCTTCCCTAGATTTAAGAGGAAGGAAGGGGGGACTCAGTAAGAAATGGAGGCAGTGGCTCTCCCAGAGACACAGCTGCCCGTGGCTTGGCGAAGCGAAGCATGGAGCGCAGGCCGCCGGTCTCGGGTTCCTGTTGCTGGGCAGGGGCTCCCCCTGTCAGCCCCGGGGAGCGGGGAGGGGATGAGCAGGTGGCAGAGGCTCATGGCAGCTCAACAGGTAGCTCCAGCCTTCCTGGGCTCTCCCGGGGAGGGGCAGGGGCAGAGGGGCAGCTTGGGGGCGGCCACAGGTGGACGGAGCAGGTGTTCCCCCCCACCCCGCAGAGGGCAGCCACGCCGTGACTTTCTTTTTTTTTTTTTATAAATATGGATTTTTTTAAATTTTTATTTATTTATGATAGTCCAGAGAAAGAGAGAGAGGCAGAGACATAGGCAGAGGGAGAAGCAGGCTCCATGCACCGGGAGCCCGACGTGGGACCTCAATCCCGGGTCTCCAGGATCGCGCCCTGGGCCAAAGGCAGGCGCCAAACCGCTGCGCCACCCAGGGATCCCCTACGCCGTGACTTTCACAGGCCTACCAGTGTTGCGGCCATGGGCACCTCCTTTGTCTAAAACATTTTATGGGCTTCTGGGTGGCTCCGTGTGTTAAGCATCTGACTCTTGGTTTCAGCTCAGGTTGTGATCTCAGGGTCGTGATGTCGAGTCCCATCCATCAGGCTCCATGCTCAGCAGGGGGAGTCTGCTTGAGGTTCTCTCTCTCCCTCTTCCCCTCCCACCGCTCACGCTCTCTTTTTCTCTCTCATAAATAAATAAATAAATCTTTTTTAAAAAAAAAAAGTTGTAAATTCTTTTTTAAAAAAGTGTCTTGGGCAGCCCCAGTGGCTCAGTGGTTTAGCGCCGCCTTCAGCCCAGGGCCAGATCCTGGAGACCCGGGATCGAGTTCCACATCGGGCTCCTTGCGTGGAGCCTGCTTCTCCCTCTGCCTGTGTCTCTCTGCCTCTCTCTCATGAATAAATAAATAAAATATTTTTTTAAAGAAAGTGTTTTATGGCCACATTGATATAAAGACAAATACATTCCAGGCCAGGTGCATGATATATATATATAATTTATTTATTCATGAGAGACAGAGAGAGAGAGAGAGAGACCCCAGCAGGACCAGTGAGGAGGGGACAGCCTGCAGGCAGGGGTCCTCCAGGAGAGCAGAGCCACCGGAGGGTTGCGAGGACTGGGGAGCTCAGATCCTATCTTTCAGGCCCAGATCACATTGTATTAATGGACAGTAATAAGTTACGATGAATAGCAAAAGTAAGAATGATGGCCCCAAGTACCTCACTGCACATCTGCCGCCTGGGCTTCCTGGGTACTCAGGAGCCGCACGCACGCTGCGGGCTTGACATTCCCCCCTCCGCCCCCGGGCTGGGAACCCAGTTTTTCTAGCATCTGGATGATGCCCCCTCCTGCAGCTCCTGGGGATTTATCCTCTAACGTTACTGCCTCGGTGGGGTCCTTCCTGGCCCTTCTATGTACAAAGCCCCCCAGCCCTTTCCCTCTGTGTCCCCCGACCCTACTAAGTTTTCTCCATAGCCCTTCTCGATCCTCGAACCTCATTATGTGACAGATATAAACAGAGAATGCAGGAGACGCCGTATATGACACGTGTGTCCGTGTTTCCTCGGCTGTGGTCCACCAGACGCTAAGCTCCCTGCGGGCGGAGGCTGTGTCTCATCATCCATCCTGTGTCTTCAGGATCTAGAGCCTTAATGCCTGGCTTATAGCGGGTGCCCCATACAATGTTTGCTGAATGAATGAGGGAATGAGGCATTTCTGGCACGTGGTAGGTCCAAAACTCACGTTGGGGTGTTGAGTCCTTGCCGCCCCATATGAGGGGGGTGTTGCCTCACTCCCCAGAGGGGGTGCTGGGGCCTGGAAACCCAACAAACAAGCCTGCCCCCAAAGCAACGCGGTCAGATCCAGCATCCCTCAATAAAACAATAGTCTGGAAAGTCCAAGGTGTGAACCAAGAAGGTCTGGGAGGTGCATTTAGGGAGGGGTGAGGCGCAGCAGGCTGACTCAGTTTCCCTCTCCTACTCAAGGGTTAGCACTTCAGTTCCTGCGCCCTTCGGAGCCTTCTGGGCTCTCCTGTGGAAGTTGGGGATGCCGCGCAGCAGCTGCCCCGGGGAACCTGAGCGGGTCTCCGGTCTCTGGGCCTCACTCCTCACCTGTGACTCCTGCACTGGCCGTGGGCTCAGCGCTCCCCTCTCACCAGGGGAAGAAACATGCCTTCCTCACTTCTCCCCCTCTCCTCCTGGTCTGCCCAATGCCCGGGCACCCCCATTTCTGTCCTTTAAAACCCTTTATTTTGGGGCACAAAGCCCTGAACGTCTGGCAGGCCATGCTTCCTTTTTACCAGAAAGGGTCTCTCGCAGGCTTTCCCTGGACCGGTGGCCTGGGTCCCACCCACCTGCTGCAGGCTGCCACGGGACACCTGTATGCTCCTACCGAGCAGCTGCCAAAGCTGTGATTAGGTCATTCGTGAGTCTCAGGGGAAAGAAGGCTCTGTGTGTCTGTCTTGGTCATCTCTGTGTGCATGCCTGAGTGAAACATGCCACTCATTCCTGAATCCCTTCCTCTCACCCTCCGCCCCCCCCCCCAACTGCCATCCAGCTGTCCTGCCTCGATGACTGCCTGGGAGGGGGTCCTCAGTACAAATAGGAAGGACTGGGCTCTGTGTGCTGAGCGGGGCTGGAGGCCTTTCCATCTGGCGACATTGCCCGTGGGGGTCACCGCTGTGTCCATCTACCTGACCCACTGTGTCCTCATCTCTGGTCCTTCTGATGAATCACATGAGCGCTCGTGATCTTATCCGGCAGGTGCGACCTGGCCCCTCTTCACCTGCTGCACCCTGGGTGCGCTCCACTGCCAGAAGCCATCCCACCCCCTCCCCAGCCATCCTGCGGTCCCCCAGGTAATATCCTTTTTCTAATAGAGTGACCTGAACCCTCGGTGATGGTCTAAAGGCAACTCGGAAGCCCCTGAGAGAGGCGGCCGGGTAACTCCCAGGCTGACGCGTGATCTTACCTGGTACCTGTGTGGAACCTGGCTGGCTGGCTGAAGAGGCTTCCTCCCTGGGCAGTCTGGTGGATGCTGTAGGGACATTGCGAGGACCATTGAGCTAAGTAAGAGTCAGGCCACCCCGCTCTGTCGTGCTCCCCCCCACCCACCCGAGGCTTAGTGTCCCCACTGATGACAAAATAAAGGAGCTTCATTCCACAAACTTGGAGGCACCAACCATCGCTGAGATTTGGGACTTTTTCCCCATTACATCATCAAGTCCATGAGAACAGAACATCTCTATGAATTGGTGGATTTTATTTTGTGTAAATTATGCCTCAGTATAGTTGGGGGGAACATGAAGGCGGGCGAGCAAGATATACAGCCGTTGAAAGAATGTTCTAGGAACCATGAGAATCTTTGCCTATGGGACCAGCGGACACGAGGTCAGAGATGACCCCGGGAGGGGTCCTGGTCACGGGAGGCCTTCGGCAGTATTCGAATGATCCTGAGATCCGTAACTGGTGATAACCGGCCCCAGACTTTGTGGCTTAAAACAATCACTGATCCCAATATCCAAGGATCTGTGGCTGGAGAGGGGGAGATGGGGCAACTCATCTGGGCTGGTGTCTAACACCCTAGGATCAAAACAAGTCAAATGACCGTGCCCTGGATTAATGGGTGGGGAAGTGTCTTCTGCTCACAGAGAACGGGAGAAGGGATTGGCGAATGATGGTCCGGGTGATTCCAGGGTAACGCAGGGTAATAGTTAAGAGTCAGCTTGGGCTCCCGTTCTGATACTCATCAGCCATGTGACATTATGCTGTGCCTCAGTTTCCCCATCTGGAAAGCTGATACCAAGCATGGCCTACTAAATTATGGAATGTCCATCAAGCTTCACATGCAGGGAGCACCTATGCCACCCACTGTTTCAAAGAGGGCAAGAGATTTTCCCAATGTCATCGTCATCATCATCTCCGATGCCCCTTCCCCTCATTTCCTTCCTGTCCTCTTCCCCTCCCTGGGGTCTCCACTCTCTTCAAATATTTGGAAATGTTCCCAAAGTCCTCAATCTCGGTCATGGTTAAGCCAAGCTCTACAGATTTAGTTCCTTTAATCTTTCCTTGCAAATTAATCCCTCTGAACCTTTAATCATTTTCCTCGACGAGATTCAAATGAGACACATCTCTGGGCTCCCACCGTACATAGGCTGCAGTCTGGTGATGGGCTGTCGTGCTGTCGGGCTCCTCGCCCTGCAGGGAGGCTGCCCCGAGATAAGAAGATTGGGGCCTCAGGAGCCTTACCCCAGACCAGCCCAGAGGTGGGCTGCCCACGGTTTTGTTGGGGTCCCGCCCCTGGTGGAAGGAAGGACCATCTGGCCCTGTGCCTTCTCCACTGTGGGGGTGGGTGGACCCACGCATGCTCCCTCCCCCAGGCCCTGGTGTCCGTCAGCCACCAGCAAGCAGCCTGTCTTGGATGAAACGTGTCTAACCCTCCATTGGAGCTCCAAAATGTTGAGAACCCATCTCTTTGGACAACTCCAAAACCGGGGAGGTCCCGACTCCCTGGTTACCTTTGCAGAAAGGGACCTAGGTGTCCCCAAAACTAGACAGCAGGTGGGGCCCACAGGCCCATCTGGGAGCTACACCCAGGACTGGGGACCAGCAGCAAGCCAGGTGCACGCCCGGTCCACACCTCTGTCTTTCTCTGGAATGCAGGTTTGGAAGCTGGCTGCTTATTTCTACGACCTCCTAGGAAATACTCCCCTGACTGAGCTTCCGCATGGTTTCCAAATATTAGAGTGAGTCAGTGATCGCAGAGGGACACCGAAACGTAGCACGTGTCTGGCCCGAGTTTCTCCAGGCAGCAAGATCTACACAGTTTTGTGATTCCTAATGCCCTTTCTCAGGCGCTTAACTCACAGGCTGTGTGGCCCATGGGCATCTGGGGTGCTGTGACGTCGACACGGGGCAGATCAATCTAAATTCCTCCCGCCTCGTTCTGAGGACGCCTAACCTGGCGACTAGAGATAGATCTCGGGGTGAGACTTCCTGGATCCCAGCTCTGCCACTTGCTGGCTGTGTGCCCTTGGGCGAGCACCTTTGCCTCTCTGTGCCTCAGTCTCCCCCTCTGAAAATGAGGATTATAGTAATACCTGTCTCCTAAAGTTGCTGTCAGTGTGAGTCGATGAAATGTCTACACATGCATCCGTGGTACCAGGACTCGGACCCGCTTGCCACTGGTATAGTAGCGACCATTCCACTGTGTCTCCCATAGCCTGGCAGGTCATTTGCCTTCTCTGAGCCTTGGTTTCTCCATCTGTAGAATAGGCAAACAGCCACCTGTCTCCCAGGTGAGATTCAGGTGAAATAAAGTGTGTAAAGCGCTTTGCAAAATGACAAGGCATTATGCATTTGGAAAGATTACTACAGCGCCGGTGATGTGAATGTGCTGGCAATGAGGTGAGTGATGAGCTGTGATATTTAATGAGAATTTCTAGGCTTCCCAGAAGCCTTTATTCCCCGTCCCCAAACACGTATTGTGTCGGAACATCTCGGAGCTTTCTGTTCTCTACCTGGGAGACTGATTTGCTAGAAACTGGCTTGGGGAAGGCAGAGCTGTCGGGGCAGGGCACAAGGGACAGGTTGTGAGTCTCTCAGCAGGGAGTTGCCAGGTGATGAGAAGATGGGTCGTAGGATCTCAGTCTCTCTCTCTCTCTCTCTCTCTGCACACTTCCTGCCTCCCCTGGGATGATGGAGGAGTGAGATGGATACTGTCTGTCAAAGCCAGATACCTGGAGCTCACTCTCCATACAACTTCCACGGCCTGTAAGAGCTCTCCAGAATGTCACTCATGGCTGTGCCCCCCCCCCTTACCCCCTTCCTCGGCCACAGAGCTGAGTGTCTCTCCCCTGAATGTCTCTAATAGCATCCTAGCTGGACCCCTTGCTTCCTTTCTGCCCTCCTGGAATCTATTCTTCAAGTGGCCACTAGCAGGGTCTTTGAAAAATGTGAATCTGATCCTTCCCCACATCCTCTGGAGGCTTCCCTTTGTGTATTAAAAAAAAAAAGGAGTTCAGGGGCAGCCCAGGTGGCTCAGCAGTTTAGCGCCGCCTTCAGCCCAGGGCATGAACCTGGAGACCTGGGATGGAGTCCCACGTCGGGCTCCCTGCATGGAGCCTGCTTCTCCCCCTGCCTGTGTCTCTGCCTCTCTCTCTCTCTCTCTCTCTCTCTCTCTCTCAAGAATAAATAAATAAAATCTTAAAAAAAGAGTTCAAAATCCTCTGCAGTAGGTAACTGTTATGATCCCATTTTACCAGTGAGGAAACTGAAGTCCAGTCCAGGGGAGTGTCTCTGGCCCCATGTCCCTGCTCTGAGAAGTGTGAGGATTGGGTGAGTCCCCCAGCTGCCTGGGTCCATCCGCCTCTCCAGCCACTGTCTTCTCCTTGTCCTTCTGATTGAACAGGCTCCGTGTGACCTCAGAGCCTTTGCATGTGCCTTTCCTACCACCTAGAACTCCCTCCCCTCCTCTCCTGGTCTCTCTAACCCTGCTTCACATCATCTGCTAGAGCTGGGTGGCTCCTGCTCCACCTTCCGGTCACCATTCCCAGGGCACCTGCTGAGAGGCTCACCTCCCTGGCTGGGTCTGGGGTCTGCACGCTCACAGCCTCTCTCCCTTTCTTCAGGGAGCTTCTCCTGATGCAGCCATCACCCCCCTGGTGACTGCGTGCTGAGTATCTGGCTCTCCCGGTAGAGTGACATCTGATGGCGAGGCAGGCGTCCCAGCCAGCTCGGGCTGCTCTAACAAAATGCCACAGACATATATTTCTCAGGGCTCTGGAGGCTCCAACTCCAAGGCCACAGAGCCAGCAGATTCAGTTCCTGGTGAGATCCTTCTTCTTGGCCTGCCTTGGGCCACCATCTCCTCGTGGGACAGAGACAGGGGTGGCGGAGGGAGCTAATCCCACCACGGAGGCCTACCTCATGACCTCATCTAAGCCGAAGTATCTCCCAGAGGCCCCACCTCCAAATACTTATCACACCAGGGGTTAGAGTTTCAACATAGGAATTTCAGGGGTTCACCATCAGGTGGTATGTATACAGGTGGTATATATCTTGCTCCCTCTGGATCTGTGATTCCAGGCACTTAGAACATCCATAAACTGAATGAATGAATGAATGAATGAATGAGTGAAAGGATGAATAAGGAATTGTAGTCCTGCTTGGACACTGGATCTGGACGTCCCCTCTAGATGTGAGAGGAGCCCTGTCAACCCACTTAGGTCCCAAGAGGCTTTTGTGACATCAGAGAGGGCTGAACGAGTCACCATTTGGCAAAAACCCTCCTTTTTATTAGCAGTGACCTCACCATTGGCAAACTTGGGGTTTGCTAGGATACTTTCCCTTTTCCTGAAACATACAAAATTTAAAAAAAAATTTTTTTTTTAAAAAAGAAGGGTAAAAAGTCACGATGAACAGCTCTGATCTCCCAACCGTAAAATATACCCCTGGGATTAGATCCCCGCTGTGAAATATTACCCCGTGATTAGATCTCAAGCCATGAAATATAACCAAGGGTTTAGATCTCCACCTTGGAAATACAGTTTGCTGATTAGATCGCCCCCATGAAATACGGCCTTCGGGTTAGTGCATACTGGTAAAATATGGCCTTTGATTAGATCACTGCAGGGAAGGCTGAGACGCTAGCTGGGTGTGGGGACCTTTACCACATCCTCACAAAGTAAAATATAAATATATGGAGAGGAAGAGAAAGTGGAGAAGGTAAATTAATAACAGTGACATGTTGGAACATGGGCTTTCTTGGAGGCTGTCAGCGTGAGGCCCGGGGATGGGGATGGACTTGGCGTGGAGACCCTCCCACCAAGGCCGGCAGCGTCCTCGGCGGGGCGACACTGGTGGTGGTGATGGCTGTCGTACGGGAGGTTCCTGTGTGCCAGGCACGGCGCCGAATGCTCCCCGAAGGTTGGCTCTTCCAGTTCTCAAGAAGGTGACGTCGTTACCGTTTCCAGCGGCAGGTGGGAACTGAGTCACAGAGGAGTGAAGTCACTTGCTCAGGCATATGTGCCCCAATGTGTCAGAGCTGGGACTTGAACCTGGGTCATCTGCCCCTCGAGACTTTTCCCGTCACCGCTGCCCTTTGGTTGGTGGAGCTGATGCCATCCTCGGTGGTGCTGGGGACCTGTGTTCCCCACAGGCTCTCTGTGTCGTAGGGATGAGGGGTGGGAAACCCTGCAAGAGTCAGAGACAGGCTGGTGGTGCCCCTGGATCACCCTGGTGAGGATCGGGACAGAGAACCCCAGGGTCAGGGCCCACAGGGACATGGGGTCCAGCTGGGCTCATCCCCTACCCAATGGCTGCTTGATGGGACACCAGAGCCCTGTCCTCTTGCCTCAGTTCAGAGTCATCTCACCCCTGGAGCCACCAGGGGGACCCCGGGGGACCCACAGTCCCCTCCCCTCTGCCTGCCTTCCCTCCCACAGTTCCTGTGCTCCCATAGGGGCCGTCCCAGGACACCCCCAGGCCCCCCCCCAGCCCCCTGCACATGGCTCTCAGCCTCATGGTCTGTTTCCCGGAGCCCAGCCTACCCCAGCCCCTCGTGTGCCTCTTCAGACCTTCGTCCCTCATCTGTAAAATGGGGATGTGACCACAGCTCCCCAGGGCTGGTTGGAGGCGAGCGAGGGCTGGCGTGCGTGGTGTTTAGTCCAGCTCCCTGCGCGCGGTGAGGGCGCAGCAACCCGTGCCAAGATCCCTGATGGTGGACCTCCCGGAGGGGGAGCAAACGACTGCGCCTCCTTTCATCTGCAGCCTGGGGCCTGTCCGCCTGTCCTGGGGGGCCGTTGTAGCGTCCGTCTGCCCGGGGCAGTGGAGGGGGGTGCGTGGGGGCCTTAGCTCCGGCTGCCTCTTTCTTCCCCACGTGGGTGCTCAGCGAGCCGAGGGAGGGAGAGGTGGGCATCTCCTTATCTCCCCGGAGCCAGCCGACTGGCCCGCTCTTATCGCGGATTTGTGAGCTTGTAAAACATGACCGGTATCGCGCCATCTCCCTGGGGCAAGGGTGCTCTCAGCCGGACCTTATCATGGGGTGATCTTGGTCTGTGATTGCGGGGAGAGCTGGGGTTGTCCCGGGCAGGCAGCAGGCACGGCCGCTGGGGAGGCAGGGGGAGGGCATTAGGGCTGGCCCACGGGGGGGGGGGCGGATAGCACTGTGAAGGCTCCTCCTTCCCTCCTCTCTTCCCTGCCATAGGGTTTCAGACTGTGGGGTGACCCTGAGAAGCTCCAAGAACCCAGAAGGAGAAAATCTGGGGCATAAGAGGAGGACTGCATCAACCTCAGTGACCCCCTTCATTCCCCCTTCCTTATTGAGCACCTGCTGTGTGCCAGGCCCTTCTCGGGGTGGCCAGAGCGCTGGACTTCAAGTGAAGTCTCAGACTTCCCGTTGTGCCTCTCGCTGTGTGACCTCGGGCCAGTCACTTGCCCTCTCCGAGCCCCGTGTGTCCAATGGGGATAAGAACACATCTCACCAGTGACTGTGAAAGAGCCGCCCTGACAACTGAGGTCTTGTGCCCATAGGAAGGGTGGGATCCAAGGATACGCTTGCACGTGGATTGCACACAGAGAGGGATGACGGAGACCAGGGACCAGAGCAGGATTCCGTGAGTGGAAGCCGATCGTGCTAGGGCTTGCCGAACACTCTGGGGGAAGAGAGGGAATTAAATAAAGAGAGGACATTCCAGGCGACGGGAATGGTCCCCACAAAGGCCGGCTGGGCAGGGGGCACCCGGGGCGGGCCCTCCCCAGTGGTGTGGGAACAGGCGGCCTGAGCCGAGCTGGCCTGTGACAGGCTTGCTGGTTGGGGAGGCCGGACCCATCTGGCTCTGTTTTTCTCCCATCAATTGGAT
Organism: Nyctereutes procyonoides; assembly: GCF_905146905.1. Classification (NCBI taxonomy): domain Eukaryota; kingdom Metazoa; phylum Chordata; class Mammalia; order Carnivora; family Canidae; genus Nyctereutes; species Nyctereutes procyonoides. Next base: position 5,274,763 of record NW_026575052.1, read on the forward strand.
GCTTTTGTGCTGAGTTCCCCGTTTGTCACTGTTTCCCTGTGATTCTCTTTTGAACCTGGCATCTGTTGGGGGCTCCATCCGGTCCCCGCCTCCTGTGTTCTGATGCTCAGATCTGTTTACAACCTGGGCATCTGGTCTTGGGGCAGTAGATGCTTCTGGCTCCCTCCCAGGGTCTTGGAGATGAGGTCGGGGGAGATGGGTGGGGCCAGGGCAAAAGTCGCATGTGGCAGGCCCTGGCCCTGTGTGACTCCGGGCATGTGGCACCTTCCCTTCTTCCCCTGCGCCCCGGGCCCACGTGGGCCTCCCTTTCTCCCACGGGTGCATCCTCCCGTCCTTCACCAGGCTTCAGGTAGCAGAGGCCCCCACCACCCAAGTGCTGGCTTTGGAGCTGGCAAGCCTGGGTGTGCCCTTTGGCTTTGTCACTCACCAGCTGAGTCTCCCTAAGCTCAGCGTCCTGGGGCCTGTGTCCTGCCTCCTTGAAGTGGGGATGGTTTCACCTGCCCAGGGCTCCTGCAGGGCTTTCCTGCCTGTGATGAGCACGCAGGGTGAGCACAGCCCTGGGCCGGGTGCTGGAGCTGTATCCCGGTTCCACCAGGGCATGTTAGTTAACCTCTTTGTGCCTCAGTTTTCTTATCCACAAGATGGGAATGAGCATCCTCGTAGAGTTGATGGGAGCTGTCAGTGAGGTTCTGTGTCTGTGAAGTGCCTGGAGCTGCACCTGGTGCAGTTATGGTCACCGTCAGCATCGTTAGTGCCCCGGAGCATTGTCCTGGGGCTGCCCTGGGGCCCGGAGAGGACAGAGGCGACGACCCAGGTTGCAGCGGGCACACTGAGGACCAAGGAGGTCCAGCCATCAGGCTAGGCTCGTACTGCTACTTATGATTTGAATCTGTGTGTGTGCATGTGCATGCACGTGTGTGAGTGTATGGCGATGGCGGGGGCATCAGAAGACTTGGATTCAAGTCTCCCCCTTTGCTGATAACTGTCTGGGTGGACTCCAGCTGGTGACTTCTATACTGTAAATTCAATTTTTATTTCCTTCTGCTAGAACATTGAGATTTTGCCCCATGAAGCATTTATGAGAATTAAACAAGAAAATAAACGTGAACATTGTTCAGAAAACCAAGTGCTATAGGCGGATTCGGTTCATTGCTCGATACCAGGCTAGTGAGCACCTACCGAGTGGGCCGCTCCGCCTGGGTGCTGGGGACCCCGGGGTGAGCGGGACAGATAGGATCCCTGTGCTCACAGAGCCTTTGCCCGAGACAGGGCTGCAGGCAGCATGGCCTGGGCCGAGGGGTGGACTCTTCAAGTTCACGCTGCTAAGATAAGTGCTGAACACCAGAGGGGCCATCAGGGTGGGCAGTGTGAGCAGGTGACATCGACATGACAGCTGAAGGAACGGGGACAATCTCGCAGACTTATGGGGCAATGGCATGTGGGTGGAGAGACGTGGAGCATAGAGGTGGGAGGGCGGGCCTGTTCAGGGACATGGTGGGGTGAGGTGGGTGTGCACGGGCTTGTGGGCCAGGTTCAGAGGCTGGAATCGGCTCAAAGGGAGATGGGAACCATGGGGGGCTTTAGAGGCGGGCGCGATCTGATGGGATGTCTGTCCATTGTGCTCGTGTCATACACGAGTATTAGTTAGCCTACCATGGGACGAGCTGGGGGAAAATGAACTTTCCCACGTGTGTGTGTTTGCGCGTACGCGCGTGCACACATATATGCACACAGGCACACGCAGGGAGGGTATTTGTGAGCCTACGGAGATGGTGCCGTGGTTTAGAGGACACTCGTGAGTCAGAAAAGAACTGGATGAGTCAGCCTCTGAGATGCCTTGTGACCCAGAGACTTTCATTTTAGGAAGAAACGATCCCGAGGCTTGTTTCCCGAGGCCCCGGACCATGAGCGAATGTGAGATGTTAGGAAGAAGCCCCGTGTGGACCTCGCCGTGCAGGCAGGTCGGGGCAGGGGAATCGTGGGAATTGCCTTCCTCCACCCTGAGGTCTCTGCTGCTGGAGGAGGGAGAGGAAGGAGGCGTGGCAGCTGAATTAATTAAAAGCAGCGAGAGGGGCACCTGGGTGGCTCAGTCGGTTAAGCATCTGCCTTTGGCTTGGGTCATGATCTCGGGGTCTTGGGATCGAGCCCCACTTCGGGCGCCCTGCTCGGCGGGGAGCCTGCTTCTCCCTCTCCCTCCGCTGCTCCCCCTGCTTGTGCTCTCTTGCTCTCTCTCTGTCAAATAAATAAAATCTTAAAAAAAAAAAAAAAAAGAACCAGTGAGCACTAACGTGTTGGGGGCGCTTACTGTGCGCAGGCTCCATGTCCCACTTCCCATGAACTCCATCTCCTGCCTCTTACGCCCACTGCATCCGTCTTCTAGGCCTGCCCTAACAAATTACCCGAACCTGGGTGGCTAAAAACAACAGAAATTTATTCTCTCCCAGCCGTGAAGGTGAGAAGTCTGAAATCAAGGTGTCGGCAGGCCGCGCTCCCCCCAGAGGCTCCGGGGAGGGAGGCTTCCTTGCCTCCACAGCCCTGGTGGCTGCCAGCGGTTCTTGGCGTCCCTCGGCTCGTGGACACGTCACTGCGTGCTCCTCTCTGCCGTTGTCACGTGGCATTCTCCCGTGTGGCCGTCTCTGTCTCTTCTTATAAGGACGCTCATGATAACAAATGACATCTGCAAAGACCTTCTTTCTAAAGAAGAGCACGCTCTGATGCGCTGGGTGGACACGAACATTGGAGGGGGGGACGCTGTTCGACCCAGTACGCCCACTCTCTTGAAGGGGGTGAGAGCATCACTCTGGTTTCACAGAACCTCCAGAAGGTGAAACATCCCACTCAAGGTCACACGGGGACCAAGTGGCAGATCTGGATTTGAACCCAAGAGCGTCTTCCACGGGGCTCGCTCTTGCTGCGCACCACGAGGCTGGCTCCCCTGGTGGGCCTGGCACGCCCGCCGGTGGCACAGCCCGTGGAAACCAGAGGTGCGTGCAGCTGCACGGGTGGACGGGAGCGAGCCGGGGCGGGACGTCAGCTGCGGGGGAGCTGGAGTGAGGACTGGCGCAGGCTCCCAGGGCCCCTCCTTGTCCACCTCCTGGATCCCTCGAAACCTACCAGGGACCTGCCCTGGGAAGCCTCCCAGACGCCCTTCGCCCTGTTAGGCTGGGTCAGCTCTTGCTCTGAGCTGCCCCCGCCCTGTTGCCTGTGTCTCCCTGGAGCCAACTCTCTTCTCTCTGCACCCTACGTTCTGTGTCGGGAAGTCGCGTTCACCTTGGTGCTTAGTCTTGACCTCCAGGCAAGGCGCTGGGCTTGAATCCCTAACCCCCTGGAGGAGCGGCACGTTGCAGGTGTGTCGTAAATTCACTCATTCTGCACATAGCTACTGAGCACAGGTAGGTGCTGGAAACTGAAGACATAGCCTGGAAGGAGAGACCGTCTGGTGAGGTGACAGACACAAAGACGGACACTGTCCATGGGGGACGCGAAGGAGATCGTGGGAGCCAGTGGGGAGCCCGGTCCAGGGGCAGGGTGACAGGTGAGGCAGTGCGGTGATGGGAAAGGAGAGGGAAGGTCGCTGTGTGGGAGGGGGGTGAGCAGCAGGTGCATCGCTCTTGCCAGCAGCAGTGAGAGCTCAGAGCCTTCCAGAACTGCAGGCACTCGCTGAGGCTGGCAGGTGTGTCCAGAGAGAAGGTGGGAAGGGGAAGTGATGGTGGAGAAGCTTGGATGAGGACATGGAGGCTTTCTCCTGGAGTTGCCCTCCCCTTGAGACAGACATCAGAGTGGGGGTCGCTATCAGGGGGTCTAAGTGGGGTCTGGAGAGCTCTTACTGGTGGCAGAGTGGAGCGAGGCTGGAGGCAGGGAGGCAGGGAGGAGGCTATCCCGTGGTCCCATAGAAAATGCCAGTAGTGGTAGGGGAACGTGAGGGGCGAGACTTGGGTATTTACTAAATCCCCATTGAACCGAATTCTATATTGACCTGCGGGACTCGATGTGACCTCCCTGCAAGGAGGAAGGGCCATGTCTTGGACGCCTCCTGGGTCCTTGCTGAGTGTAGGGGGTCCTCTCTGTCGTGGGGCTGGGGGTGGCGGTGTGCAAGGGGAAGGCAGGGAAATGGTCTCCGTTTGCCACTCCCGGTGAGGTCAGGTCCTCTCCATTGCCCATGAGGCCCGCAGCTGTGTCTGTAGAATCCAGGGGTGTGGGTGGCCCGGAGCTCAACAGCCACTGCACTCAGACGTCAGGAAGAGAGCCTGGGGCCTGTCTTCACAGCCAAAGCTTAGCAGGGGACCCCACGGGCCCCCTTTGAGAATCCCAGTCGGAGCTGACATTTACCGATGACTCACTATTCACCAGACTCTGGTGCAAGAGCCCTGGGCGTCATCTCATTGAGCCCCGTTATTATACCCATTTGTCGGAGGGAGAAACTAAGGCGCTGAGCGGGGAGGTGACTTGCCCGAGGTCGCACCCCCAGGGAGCAGCAGAGCCGGGACTGGATCCCTTGTTCTCGTGATTCCCAAGCCGGGGTCTGTGCCACCACCCCTGGAAGATGCTGTTTTCCGAGGACGGTGATCTGTCCGCAAGATAACCTTCTGCCCGGAGCCGCGGAGCCGAGTGGGACAGCCGCGCCACGTCCCATCCAAATGAGTGAGGGAGGACTGACGGGCTGGCTTCCTCTCTTTCCCTGGCTTCCCGGTACCAAGTATATATTTTTTCTAATCGGCCTGGCTGCTGATGGTTATCTGGCTTCACGAGAGAGCGAAAGAGACTTTGTGTCAAATGCTGAAAAATGACTTTTCAGGCAGCCTCTCTGTCTCCCGAAAGGAGGTGACGTGCTCAGAGCATACAAATCACTCAGTGCCCGGGCGTCTTGATGCGAGGAAGGAGTGTGTTTAGATTGCTAACACCACTCCCGTCCCTTCCCAAGGTCACGGGCAGGCAACCCGGCCTTGTCAGCACCCGGAGGGCAGCGAGGCCCAGAGGGAAGAGGTGCTGTGGCCCCGGACGGCAAGCCCAGGGGGGCTCTGGGCTCAGGAGGGGTCCCTTGGATGCAGAGGCTGTGGGGGCCGCAGGGGAGGGGTGGCCTGGGGTTCCAGGTCTCCGTCCGCCTGCAGTAAGCTGGCTGACCTTGGGCAGGTTACTTAGCCTCTCGGGACCTTTGGGAATCCCTCCGTCGACATAGCCCCCCACGAACGCCGTCTTCAGCTCTGCCCTGCATCCAGCCAGAGGTTCTAATAAGTGGGCTTGCCTGATGTCAACTGACAACTCGGAATCCCAGGCTGCAGAATTTCCCGAGAGGCCACTGGGTGCAGGGGAAGAGGGTGGGCTCGGAGCTCACCAGAGCGGTGCTTGGATCCAGGATCTGGATTGGGCAGCCTGCTTGGGTTCCCATCTTGGCTCTGCCACTCGAGCTGTGTGATGGGTTCGTGGTTTCCCTACCCTGAGCCTGTTTCCTCATCTAGCAAGTGGGGAAATGACCAAGACTACCTCGTGGGAGGGCTGTGGTGAAAGCAAAGGGCTTAGAACAATGCCTGGCAGGTGCACGGGGCTTCAGCAGGCCTGGGTATTGTCCTGATGACTGCTTTTCAGCGATGGGAAGACCCCCTCACCTGCCCAAGCCTCGGCTTCTTCGTCCATAGGAGGGAATAAGGATTTAAAAGGTCAAAGTACTTAAAATACTTGGCACTTAGTAGGCTCCTAATCCCGTATGGACGTTATTCGGGCTTTGTGCACAAAGATGGTTTGTAATGAAATTTCAGCTTCTAAGTGGTGATGATGTTTTGTAATCTTTGACCATTTAGGATGAAGTAGCTCAATATCAGTATTGGATTAACTAGAATGTCCCATTTTCTGCGTGGCTATGATAGGGGTCAACTGGGGGAGGGGGTGTCTGTTTACCGGAGTGAGAGCCCGTGGAGGTCAAGGCTCGGCGAGAGTGCCCAGAGTAGGCTCCAGGGTGTAGCATGTGCCCCATTCTCGGATGTCCAGCTCCAGTGCCCCTAGGGCAGGGGCCCCACCCTCCCTTCCTCCTGGAATGCCAATGGGCTGGAGGGTGACCCCCCACCTGCACAGAGAGGGAAGCGGCTGCCACAGCCAGACCCAGGAGAGCACAAGCCAGGCCCCCAGGCTACTAAGGGGAGGACATTCATCATTTCTCTCTCTCTCTCTCTCTCTCTCTCTCTCTCTCTCTTTATTTTCCTACCTATAAAACACAGAGAAGGCAACAGCCAGGACTTTAAAAATAAGGACGGTCTCCAGATGAGTTTGTGATGTTGGCCAAGGCACTTCCCTCATGCTGTTGCAAAACCCCTGGCCCTCCCTGGCTGGGAGAAATTCTAAAATTAGGGAGTTAGGCCAGCAGTATAAAATGTGTGGGATCAAGAGGGAGAGCAGAGTATTGAGGAAAGGGCATCACTTCATAGCTGGGTGACCCCAGGCCTATCACCTCCCTCCCGGCCCCACCTAACTCCTGGGGTGTTGTGAGGCTCTAGAGAGATCATGGAGGAAAAAGGCTTTGCATTTTGCAAAGAAGTAGCATAGACCGATAATGGGAAGGCCCCTGTGGCCCCCCAATGCCCCAGCCCCCCCACCCCACGGATGCTCACCAAGAGCAGAAGCATCCTGCAGTGACAGGCTCCACGGGACAGGTGAGGGTAGCTGGGTGGGGCTCTCAGACAGGAGCGTCCTGGAGGGAGCACAAAGGAGCACAGTCCAGGGGCACCCAAGGGCTGAGCAGAGAGGGAGCGGCGGGCACCACGCCACAGCATACAGGGCAGAGAAGCCTACAGGGACGGTGCCCAACAGAAGATGGACATCCTGGCATCGAGGAGAGGAGGCCTTGCAGCAGCTTTCTGGGGGCGAAGATGCTGGGGGGTGTCGGTGGGGAGGAGGCCCCGACCCAGGGCAGTTGCTCCGTGCCCCTGTGCCTGTTCACGCACCACGTGACCCAGGTGATGACCTCCTGAAGCACACATTTGTGCGTGGAGCCTTGTGGGGTACCCCAACATGCCAGACAGATATCAGGGAGCTGCTCCAGTTAAAGAGGGATTCGGGGGCTCCACATCCCATCTGTGAGGTGCCCCCCAAGGTCCTGACACTGGCTGGCGGGGGAGGTGTTAGGATAACTTGACCCCTGTTCGCTCACCTGTAAAATGGAGACGGCGTTGGAACTGATCTCACACACCGGAGATGACATAAGACAGAACAGGTGCCCGACCACAGTGTCCCCCACAGTAACGGGGATTCCCTGGTGTCCCGACCCCTCCCCGGTCCCCTGGGTCCGGGGTCTGGGTCCACCCGTCTCCCAGAGTGACAGTCGCCTCGAGTGCCCTGTGGCTCTAAAGTCCTCAGCATCCCGGACCCGGCGACTCCAGGGGTCTCTAATTGGGCGACGCTGCCCTTGCGTGATGGGAAATTGTGCCACCTTGCCCGTGGTTGTGGTGATGAGCAGAAGGAGAGGGCCGCAGCCCCTCCCCGGGCTCCCACCACCCCGCCGGTCGCCACCTCTCGTCTCAGGCGGGCACAGCCACAGCACTGGCCATGGTCCACCTTGTCTGCTTGGCGCCTGCAATCTGGGCTTGGAACACACAGTAACAAGTGGGCAGAGTTTTATTGGGAGCCAGGCTCCCCTCCCTGCCTCGTCAGATAGGATGCGCCCCCCTCCCGGGCTCGTGCTGGGGAAGCCACTCCCTCGGGAATGGGCCCCTGGGCCTTTGCACAGACGGCAGAGGGAGAGCAGCAGGATGGGCGGGGGCTGGGGGGCTCTCCTGGCGAAGACCCCCTCCGGGCTCGGGGCCCCTGGAGACTCTGCCGGCTGTGGGGGGGTGGGGAGTCTTGCAGGGGTTCTGAGTTCGAGTGCTGCCTCTGCCTCTTCCTAACCGTGTGATGCGCACGCGTCTCTTCCCTTCTCTGGCTCTTGGTCGGCCCAGAAAGTAAGAAAAACAGCATCAGCCTCTGGTGCCTTGTAGGTGACCCGTCACCCCTCTTTCCTGTATTAGTTTCCTAGACCTGGTGTAACAGAGTGGCTCAGGACAGCGCACATGTGTTCTGTCCCCGGTCTGGAGGCCACACGTCCAAAATCAGGGTGTGGGGGCCGCGCTCCTCCTGAGAGCCCTGGGCAAGAATCCTTCCTTGGCGTTGCCGGCCGTCCTTGGCTTGGGCATGCGGCCCCCGGCGCTGGCTCCGTCCTCCCCTGGCGGCCTCCCTCTGAGGGTCTGTGTGCTCCTGTCCCCGTTTCCCTCTTCCTGGAGGGACACCTGACACCGGATTGGAGTCCTTCCTCGTCGGAGCTTGATTGTGTTTGCCAAGACTCTGTTTCTAAGAAAGGTCATGCTCACAGGTGCCAAGGGTAAGGGCACCCCTTGCATCTCTCCCCGGGGGACACATTTCACCCCCCATCTCCCCAGTGCTACTCTTTGGCCAGACCTTCCTCCGAGGGGAGGGATCATTAGTGCCCTTGGAGCCAGCCCACATCCCCCGCCTCGCCCCGCTGCCAGGGTCGCGTCCTCATCTCATCCACCTTACCGTGGCCCCGTGGGGGACATGCAGCTACGGGCTCCCCATCCCCTCCTCGGCGGCTTCTCCGTGCTCTGCAGGCAGGGGGGTGTAGACGGATAATAGTCTTCACGTGCAGCGGGGGCCCTGCCAGAGACACGAGCGTTTGCGGCAGAGACACGGTGTTCCTTCTGCATCAAGGGGAAGTGAAATTAGGAAAGCTCTCAAGGGACCAATTAATGGAGCCCAGAAGAATACAGAAGGATGAGAAGGGCATTCTGGGCAGAGGAACAGCAAAGGGCTGGAAGAAGGGATGCACTTGAGCTGTCCGGGTCGGGGGTGGGCGCCCCGAGAGGCCGGGGCTGGGACTTGCATGTTTACTGGAAGGGGGAGGGAGGTCCCTGGAGGAGAGGCTATGGGGGTGCAGCTGGACTGACACCTGGAAGGGCTGAGAAGTGCAGACTTGAGCCTGCAGGCACTGGGGAGCCGGAGAAGGTTGTGGAGCAAGAAAAATGGTGGCATCACAACTGTGGCTCACAGGACTAACCCAGTGCCAAAAACATTTTAAGGCTTTTGCCAAGGGAAGGCTCTCCTACCTAGGGACATAATTATCACTAGAAATGGAAAGAGCTAGAGAAGGCTGTCGACCAGAAATTTGCCAGCAGGTCTTTAAGCCGCATCAACTCAGCCTTCTGGTCCTGGCTCCTTTTGCACGTCGACGGTGGACATCAGACTTGACCCAGGACATCCAGGAGCTGGGGCCCGGCTGTCCTCTGTCCTCAGGAAAGAGGCCAGGGGGGCACATATCCCTGGGGCCTGTCCCCTTTGCCCCTGATCAGGCCACAGGGATCAGCCCTTCCTCATGGGCCACCCTCTTCCATCCCACTCCCCAAATTTTCACTTTTATCTCCAAACTTCAGCTTTCCTGGTGGAACCTCCCGGAAGCCAGCAGTGAGAGGCCCCAAAGGCCCGGGCATCCATTTCTGTGCCCTGTACATAAGTGCAATCATTTATTTCTGTCCTCCGACCTTGATTAAACCCACCCACAAATGAGCCAGATATTAAATCTGTGGTCTCGGCTCTCCCTCCTCCCTCCCCTCCCCTCCCTCTCTGCCCCGCAGGAGAGTGGCCAGTATGGTCCCGGAGAGCATGGGGCATTGGAGCATCCCCGCTCCGGGCCCACCCACCCCTCTGTCCCGTGCCCCGCCGCCTCCCGACCGACCGCCTCACTCCTAACTCTATTTACATTCTGAAAAGTATGTAAGATTTCTATCGTGCACTTTCCTAATGTCAATTTTCCCACGAGGAGAACAAGGCTGTAAACACCCATATTTTCATAAGCCTATTATAGCTCTCCATGTATTCAGAGTAGATTGAGTGATGGTATCTCACACTCCCTGGGCTGGTGGGGGCTGGCGGGGGCTGGCGGGGCTGGCGGGGGCTGGCGGGGGCTGGCACAGGACGTCGGCCCAAGGCGAACATCAGGTGCCTAAATTCATCCGCGTTGCCTTTATCATTCATTCCATGATTGGACGACCACTTTCGTTACACTTTGGTGGCCCTTCTTCTTCGGTGCCCAAGTCACATACCCATTTCTGATCGGCACCATCAAAACCTGCAGGGCTGCTAAGTCAAGGCAAGGGACAGATGGCAGCAGTGTCACCCTCTAAGGGAGGGCACAGGGCAGGCATCCCCTAAGCCCTGGTCGCCCCACTGGCCCCACGTGGGGTTGGGCTGTGCATGACCACTCGTGCAGTTCTCTGGGATTCTAGGGCTCCTGAAAGGAACAGGATGCATTGGGCTGACGTGTGATGGTGAAATTTTAAATCCTTGAGCTTCCTTTTTTTAAAATTAAAAAAAAAAGTTTTATTTATTTATTCATGAGAGACACAGAGAGAGAGAGGCAGAGAAGCAGGCTCCCTGCAGGGAGCCCGATGCAGGACTTGACCCCAGGACCCAGGGATCATGACCTGAGCTGAAGGCAGACGCTCAACCACTGAGCCACCCAGGTGACCCCAAATCTCTGAGCTTCTGGTGGGGGAGGGGGCTTTCCCTGGAGGACATAAGATATCAACCACCAGAGCAGTTTTCTGGTCAATCTGAGCTTCAGTAGGGAACCCTTGTTCCTTCCTGCAGTGCTCGGGTGAGGTAAGGCTCAGCTCCCTGGGCATGGAGCCACATAAGCCCCATGAGCACAGGGACATGGCTGGCCCTGTCCGTGACCCCCGTGCTAAATAAATGAGTGAATAAATGGGTGAATACTGTTTGCATCCCCTTCATGTGGGCTGAAGGGGCTTCCTTCACTAGAACTAGTGCGTCAGAGTCTCTATGAAAGGGGACACGTTTGGGGCTCAGCATCCCACCCCCAGTCTTAAACCCTTCCTAAGCCTGGGGTTGGCAAACTTTCTGAACGAACCAAATAGCTTCGCAGGCCAAGACGTAAAATTGAAGATATTATGTGGGGACTTAGATGACCATTTTAAATGTAAACATTTAAAAATATAAAAATCATTCTTTGCTGGTGGGCCCTACCAAAACAGGCGACAGGCAGGATTTGAACCCTGGGGGCCATGGTTTGGTGAGTGCTGCTCCAAGCCTTGTGTCCTGATTCTGTAAGATGTGCTCAGGCCTTGTCTTATGGGCGGTCGTGGAGAGTCCATACAAGGCGATACTTGTCCGGATACAAGGTGTTTCTCTGACAGTGTTTAGCACATGAGAACAACACAATCCTAAATGCTCTGTGGTTTGAACAGCTTACCAGGTCCCAGGCACTGCTCTGAGAATATGAATTCGTGAACTCCTCTGACCCTATGAAGTAGGTACTGCTATGATCTCCATCCTACAGATGAAGAAACCAAGACTCCGAGTGGCACAGTCACCTGCCCAAGACAGAGCTGGGATTTGAACCCAGAGAGTTGAGCTCCAGAGACCGTGCACTTAACCATCATGATCTGCTGCTCAAAGAGACCTTCCCACTTAGGAAGGCCTAAGGACACAGGTCACCTCCAAGCAACGGGCGACCCACAAGCCCCCTATCTGGGTGTGCTGTCCATGTGTTAGTGTTATTCGGCCACCAATTTCCATCCTGAGTGACACCTGCTTGGTGTGACATCTCTGAGCACCAGCTCGGCGGGGACGACGGAGGGGAGGTGATGGGGAGGAGGCTTCTGGGGAAGGCTGAGCCTCGTAAAAGAGTCACTCAGATGTGCAAATGTGCAGACGAAGCGGTCGGAGTCTGGTCGCCTTTGGAGCATGAGAACTGGTTTCTCTCCGTCCTGAAAACAAAGACGCAAGGAGGACAAGAACAGAAACTGGAGGGAGATCGTGCAAGAATGGGATGCACGTCCAATCCATGGCCTGGTTTCATCCAGGAGGCAGGGCAGTGGACAAATTGCTCTCTCTGGGAGGCATCCTGCTTCCCTGTTGAGCTGGGAGTGTGTGGCCTGCAGGAAAAACCACTTCACAGTCTTAATGTTCTCCTTACAGTTTGAGTGTTCAAAACCCCCCTGTTCAATTTTGCTTAAAACAGACTGAGGTTGGAGATACAGGATCTGAGAGGCTTTACAAAAGCTTCCTCTCTCTGGGCAAGTCTGGAAAAATTTTAGATGATTACGGTATTGGCGTTACGGATGGAATATTTGTGTTGGCCCCAAATTCGTATATTGGGATCTGACCCCCTCCCCCCACCCCCAGGTGATGGTAGCAGGAGGTGGGGGTCCCTGGGTTAGGTCAGGAGGGTGCTGTGCTCATGAAGATCAGAAGATCGGCGTCCTTGTGAAAGATACCCCAGAGAGCTCCCTCACCTGGGGAGGACACAGAGAGAAGAGCCCATGGAGGCCGCAGGAAGTCACCCTCACCAGACCCTGAATGTGTCAGAGCCTTGATTGGAGAATTCCCAGCTTCCAGAACCAGGAGAAGCAAATTTCTGTTGTTTGAAAGTCACTCAGTCCATGGTATTCCGCGAGAGCAGTCCCAACAGCCTAGGACAGAAATAAATAGCGTCCTTAGCATCTCTGCATCTAACCAGGTTAGAGAGCCAGTTCCAGAAACCCCAGAACCAATTCAGAAAACTCGTCCTCAAAATTCTCATCCTCTAGACCCCTATGGGGCTTAGAAACCTGTGAAAGTCAGGGTTCCCCAGGGAAACAGAGGCTGAGAAATCCCATGACCTGCCTGTCAATGAGCTGGAGACCCAGGAAAGCCGGTGGTGTGATTCAGTCCGAGTCCAGGGCCCTGAGAACTGGGGGGAGCCCGTGGTGGTGTAAATCCCAGGCCAAGGACAGGGGGACATGAGAGGAGATGTCCCAGCTGAGCCAGTGAGGCAGGAGATAAAGAAGCAAATTCCTTCTTCCTCTGCCTTTTGTTGTGTTTCTGGGCCTCCATGGATTGGATGCTGCCCACCCACACCGAGGAGGAGGAGGAGGAGGAGGAGGAGGAGGAGGAGGAGGAGGAGGAGGAGGAAGATAAGCTACTTTACTGAGTCCCCTGATTCAAATGCTAATCTCATCCAGAAGCACCCTTACAGACGGGCCCAGGAATACTGTTTAATCTGGGCACCCCATGACCCATCCAAGTTGACACATGCGCGTAACCCTCACAATTGGGCAGGAGATGATTACCATTTGCGTGTCCAGGGATACCAGTATCACAGAGTCCCACTATTTTTTATTTTTATTTTTATTTTTTTTAGAGAGAGAGAGAGCAAGCAAGCGAACATGCATGAGTGGGGCAGAGGGACAGGGAGAGAGAGGAGGGGGACACTTAACCCACTGAGCCACTAAGGCGCCTCCCCCCCACCCCCAGCCACTAAAACATTGATGGGGGAGATAGAGGCTGGGATTCCTGTAATGCTTTTCTCCATGGGCTGGTTTACAGGATGGGATGGGTGTTTGTTTGTTTGTTTTCTGTACTTTTACTGGTATTGTTTATTTTCTCCAATAAACAAATGTTCTTGAAGTCACCAACAGGAGGTCATTAAAGATAAAAATATTGATAAGAGCAGGCTGCGTCTCTCCTTTCAGAACCCAGTGGGGGAAGTTCCCTTCTCCGTGGAAAAGCCATCCCATCTGTGCAGGGGGTGTTTGTCATCCCGGCCTTTCCCCGACTCCTTATCTTGCTGACGAGGAGAAGGATGGAAGAAGGGGGTTCTGAGCAAGTGAAGCTCACAGGAGCATGACTCAAGCAACCCCATCGTGAAGAGAAGTAATCACAAGACTCGGCTTTGTAGCTGGGGTGGTGGGCGGGGCGGGGGGGTCTCTCGAGCATTTTGATTCCAAGCTCTGCTGACACCTTGGAGCCCCATTTGAACCCCAGGAACACTGGCTGACTCAAGGTGACCTACACACAGGATGCTAATCCAGATGGAGTCCCGCATCCGAGTCCGGGAAAAACCCCGAGTGCTGTCAAGGGCTCTTGAGGAAGGTACAGGCTCCTACCTATGGGATCTTTCTTCTTGAAGCTTGTTCTGTAAGATGATCTGTTTTAATGTTGAAGAACGGTCGTGTCGACTTGTTTTCAGTAAAGCAGCGGGTGGCATCTAATGCAGGGCCTTGCTCGCCGTGAGTGCTGTAAAACGTTGGCGACTCCCAGACACCGTTCCCGGTGCTGGAGGCACTGCAGCAAACAGACAGACGAAGCCCACCCCCTCGAGGGGCTGACATTCTAGTTACTGGTAACAAATTACACGTAAATTAAAACATCGTGTCAGAGGGCGACAGAGTCATGCAACGTAAAGCAGTTTCAGGGATAGGAGAGAAAGAAGATAGGTGGGAATTTTAGAGAATTTTAGACTGGGTGGTCAAGGAAGGCCTCGGGCATGACAGTGAGCGGGGATCAAAATGAAACCAGTAGGCAAGCCTCACACACAGCTGGGAGGTGATAGGGTTCCAGGGAGAAGAAGCAGCAGGTGCAAAGGTCCTGAAGCAGAAATGAAGTTGGGGTATTTACGGAAAAGCAAAGAGGCAGGTGTGGCTGGAATGGAGTGAGCCAGAGGGAGCGGTAAGAAGCAAGGTGCCTTCGGGCCCATGAGAAGGTCTTGGCTCTTGCCGTCCAGTGAGCTGGAAGCCGGGAGAGTGCTTGGAGCAGGGAAGTGGCGTGATCCAGTTGATCCCTCAAAAGGCTCCCCGGCTGCTGTGGCCTCAAATGAGCATGTTGTATCAGCAGCTTAGCACAACACCCATCTCTTATCTCACATTTCTGTAGGTCCAGCCCGCCCCACGGGCTGGGCTCGTCTCCCTGCTCCGGGTCTCACAAGGCCCACACCAACGTGTCGGCGTCCTGGCGGAGATGCCGCTTCTCATCTCATTCAGGTGGTTGCAGAATTCAGTGCCTTGTGGGTGTGGGACTGAGGTGTGTGTCTGCTTGCCGGCCTACCGGCCTAGGCCTACCGTGGGGACTGCTCTCTGCTCCCGCAGGCCATCCGCACTCCTTCCTCGGCCAGCAGGGGTCATGCAGAGCCCTTCTTGGACCTTGACCTTCTACCTACACACATGTGATGTCTACTTGCAGGGAAGCTACATGGGTAGATGCAGGCGTCTCCCTAGTTGTAGAACCTGAAGATCCAGAATCACAAAGTCAGTTCGACAATTCCAGTCTCCCTGACCCTCTTGCTGAGCAATTATTAGACACTTCTGTACTCCTAAGACTTGCTGTATAATATAGAAGGATTATGGGTGGGAAAAAAAAAAAGAAAATTTCATCTCTCCGGGGAGCTGGGATTAATGGTGCAGAAAGCAAGCAGTGGATTTTGTAGAACACAAGGGCATTCGGCGCTGAGGCATGCAGAAGCCAGAAGAATCTGCCAGGAGGTATGGTTCTGTGTTTACGCATCTCCCACCAAATTGATTCCTGGGCTCTGCTCAGATGCCGGGGCCCAGCAGCTGCCAGGTGTTTCATGAATATTTGTCCAGGGAGTGAACAAGTGGATGAATCAACGTGTTTTCAGTTTTCCTCCCTGGGAAATGGGACATACGCTTCCCCAGAGGGTTGTGCGAAGATCAGACACAGGAGAACTCCTCCGTTTGCAAAAAGCCAAGCGGGTTCAAATGTCCTGCCATCTATTGTTCGAGGTGTCAGAGATCCGCTTTGACGGGCCCCTGGGAGGAAGGGCAGGGGTCCAGGGGGCCGCTTGGGCATGCTGAAGGCTACCTCCGTCTTCTTCATTACCTACCAGCTGGCCTCCCTGCCCAGAGCTGGCTAAGGACAGAGAGCAGTCCCCCTGGGACGACAGGGGGCTGGCCAGTTGTCCCTTTGGGGCTAAGATTAATTTTTTAATGACACAATAGGCTTTATTTATAATACGCCAAAACTAGAAACCACCTAAAACATCCCTCGATGGTAGCATGGATCAATGAATTGTGGTCTCTCATACAACAGAATGTTACCCAGGGAACATTTTTTTTTCTCTTTTTTTTCTTAAGCACGAAGTGCTGATAAATGCAACGCAGCGATGAATGTCACAAACACCGTGCTGAGACAAAGTGGCCGGACACAAAAGGGCACAGCTCGCATGATTCTATTTATACGAGGGCCAAGAAGCAAAGCTAATCTGAGACGGAGCCGCCAGGATAGAGGTTATCCTTGGGGTGGGGGTGGGGGCCTGGCGAGGAGCAGGAGGGAAACTCCAGGGCGGCCGGGATCGTTCTGTATCTTGATCCGGGTGGTGGTTACAGGAGTGTGTGATATATAAAAATTCATCAAGCTGTTCACTTGAGATTTGTGCATTTTACCGTAAATTCTCCCTATAAAAAGAAATAAAATGGTGCCCACCGTGGTAGTGTCAACCAAGAATTGAGTGATGCATTAGCGCTGTACATCTCTTCCCTCCAACCCCGGGAGGCAGGCATCCGGATTCCTAACTGGTTGGATAAAAGGCTGGAGCCTCGCACTCCCAGAGCCAGGAAGCGTCCGAGCAAGATGCCAATGTGTGTTCAAGCCCGATCCTACCAGAAAGGCGGGCAGGCGTGCCCCGTGCCTGCACACAGCGGGTTTACCGTTCTTGTGTGAGCTGAACTAGAACCATCTTTGGCGTGTGCTCTGCTCTGTTCTTGCATTTTTATCTCTGGTGACAAACTGGCCCCAAACGTGGTCCATGCAACTCTTCCCCAGAGGCCTTTCTGTCTTCCCCTGGTAGCCTCGAGCCCTGGAGGGTGGGAATAAAGTGTCTCCTGCTCACCCGGCGCCGACCCACTTGCTCCCCACCTAACCCGTCCACTCAATAAGATGCCTACAATCTGTACCTTGGCCTGCAGCAAGAAGAAGTTAGATGGTGAACGAATCAGGCCCGAATAGCCTTCGGGTGACAAGAAGTCACTCCATAACCGAACAGCTGTAATAGGCTGATGTTTATCTTGCAAGACGTGTGCATTTAATAAAGTATTAATATGAAGACCAGATTGCTTCTCCTGCCAAGCAGCAGAGCGAGATTAGCAAGGAGGGAGGCTCTGAGTGGTCTCCGGGGAGGAAGGAGCCCTGAAGACTCTCTCCTCCGTGAGGCTAGGACTCTTTTACTTTGCGGAATAAATGCATTTTGCCAAGAGTGATCGTAAAGAACTTTCTCCTAGGATTCTTTTTTTTTTTATTTTTTTTTATTTTTATTTATTTATGATAGTCACAGATTGAGAGAGAGAGAGGCAGAGACACAGGCAGAGGGAGAAGCAGGCTCCATGCACCGGGAGCCCGACGTGGGATTCGATCCCGGGTCTCCAGGATCGCGCCCTGGGCCAAAGGCAGGCGCCAACCCGCTGCGCCACCCGGGGATCCCCATTTTTTTTTAATTTTTATTTATTTATGATAGTCACAGATTGAGAGAGAGAGAGGCAGAGACACAGGCAGAGGGAGAATCTCCTAGGATTCTTGTATCAGAAAATCAATAGAGGTTCCGGAGGGCAGGAAAGATGCTCTGACGGAGTGAGTTGATCCATGTCGGTGGTAAGGAAGCTTGGGTGAAAGTCGGGTGTTAGGCGCAGCTGGTGCTGGGGGCATGTTGAGGGACAACTTTTCGACCATCTACATCCCCGGCTTCAGATGGCTGGATGTTTGGAGACTCTCTTGGTCTTGGTCTCCCGTGGCTGCAAACTTGTGAGTGCATATTCATGACCTTCTAGAAGTTTGCTTTCTTCACTATTGACATTTGGGACCAGAAGACTCTTGGTTGTAGGGGATCATCCCATTCACTGTAGGATGTTTGGCAGCATCCCCAGCCGCCGCACAGTGGATGCCAGTAGCAACCCCCCCACACCTGCTGTGACAGCCAAAAACACCTCCAGACATCACCCAATGTCCCCCAAGGAGGGGAGGGGGGTACAAACATTGCCCCGATTGAGACCGCTCTGTTTTATGGGACTATTTCTAATGGTTTCCGGAATGAAGATTTGAAATCTCATGGACCAGGAGGGCTGGGAGCCTGACAACGGAGCCGCCCCACCGAAGAATCTTAACGTAGGGGCTTTGATTCAGCAAAATGAACCCATTTCCCCAAGTCATGAGTGCGAAACTCTGTCGTGTGGGACACCGGCGCAGGTCCAGCGAGCAAAGCCACACCCATTCAGAGCATGCCTTCAAATCACAGGTTGAGGGATCCCTGGGTGGCGCAGAGGTTTGGCGCCTGCCTTTGGCCCAGGGCGCGATCCTGGAGACCCGGGATCGAATCCCACGTCAGGCTCCCGGTGCATGGAGCCTGCTTCTCCCTCTGCCTGTGTCTCTGCCTCTCTCTCTCTCTCTCTCTCTCTGTATGACTATCGTAAATAAATTAAAAAAAATTATTATCAAATCACAGGTTGAGGGAATCGGTTGTTACTGAGCAGATTCCCTTTGCAAACTTCCAGATCCTTCGGTGCCGAAGTGAGGAAATCTAGTCCTTAACGCAGGATGCCTTTTTGGCAGAGAAAAATAAAAGATCAAAAAATTAAGGATTCCTTTACTGTGCCTTTAGCTTCCGAGCCCAGCAATTAATTCTTAGATGCTAAAGGACTTCTGTGTTTATGAGGCATTATTATTTAATGGAGGCCTATTTTAAATTGTAATTTTTTTCATTAAGTTGCCTCGTTTTACTGATTAAGACCAGTTTATAACCCAGCTTAGACTGTGTTCCTTGAGTAATAACTATTTTTCTTTTAAAATATTCCTTAATAACTTATCATCCATATTTTAACTTTTATTCTAAGTCAGAGAAGCCTCCCTGTGGCTCACGAGTCTGTCCTCGTGATCCTGAGTGATGTCGGAGGAAGCAAGGCTGCCAGGCCCTCTGTGTGCTTTGCTTCAAAAACCCCCATAGAGGAAACAGGGAGGCATCGGCTAGTGCTGCTCGGCCCGGGTGCTCCTGAGGCTCATCAAACAGCCAACGAAAAACGGGCCATCTGCCCCAAAGCTTTCTAGCAAAGTCCTCAGAGCAGTCTTGCTTGGTGGAAGAGGGCAGAGGGTGTGGGAAAGTAGGGCGGCCGAAGCAGGAGGGCGATGGCCAGGCTGGAGGCACCTGCTCCTGCCCCAGGTGCCGGGCACTGTACTGGGCTCCTTGCAGGGGGAGGATGGGTCTCCCTGTATATGACTTGTCCCCACCCCTCCCAACCCTAAGAAAGAAGAATGAGTATCTCCATTTGGTAGAGGTGGAAACTGAGCCCCGGAGCAGTGAAACAGCTTACTCGGCTGCAGAGCTGGCTGTGACAGTGTCAGAAGCTGTCCCCACAGCTGCCTGGTTCCCAAGCCCAAGGCTATAACCTCTCAACACCAGTGGCTCCTGGTAACATCCCCATACAAAGGAGGCCGCCTTTTCCAATGGTGCTTTTCAGATCGCTTTCGCCCCTGGTTTATGTTTGGCATCGCCATGGCCTGGAGCATCAAGCATCATGAGCCCCTTTATCAGAGGAGACCACTGAGGCCCAGAGATGGATGGGGACTTGCCCTCCGTGTCCATGGCAGGACAAGCCGAGTCTTCAGCTTCAAAGCCTAGAACTGTTTCCTTTTCTTCCTGCCGCTGCCTGCGGCTTCCACATCGGCAGCTGCACGGCCAGTCCTGACGGGGCTGGCCCTGGTCCCCAGAGAGGGCACAGCGAGGCAGCCACGGCTTGTCGGGCATCCCGTGGGCATCCTACATCACATATCTCTCGGCCTCCCGCCTCCCAGCAGGTCCAGCTGTTCTTTGGATGCTGGACTGACCCAGGGATAAAGGGATGGTGATTCCCTCACCCACACCCAAGGATACAGAGAAAGTTCCGGAGCGGGGGGGCGGGGGGGTGGCAGGCTGTCAGATGAAGGCAGCTGGAGGGAAGACGATGCTGTGGCAGAGGGGTCACAGGACCATGCTGCAGGAAGCCTGGGTCCTGGTCTTCCACTGCTTGTCAGTTGTCTCTGTGACCCTGGCCACGGCCCTTCCCTTCTCTGGGCCTCAGTTTACTCATCTGTATAACAGAAAGTTTTTGATTCGAGATGAAGAATACCACTTCCCTGTGATAATCTGTGATGAGAAGCGTGGCTTGGGAGCCCAGCTCAATGACGGTGTGGCTAGAACCATCGATTGATTTTGTTGCTTATTTCTTTACCTGCCCCTTCACTTTGGTTCCACCAAGAACCTTCTGAGTACCTACTATGCACTGTACTAGTGGGAATAACAAAATCTCGGCGGCTTAACACAATAAGATTTTATTCCTCGCTCATATCATTGTCCACTGGGGACTGCGGGAGGATGTCCCTCCATGCTGTCATTCAAGGGCCCAGGTTCTTCCCCCTTATGACTCCACCTCCCTCCAGGTCCTCCGTGTCCCCTCCATCCAGGCAGCTGGCACAGAGATGGTGTGGAGAATGGCACAGGCCATTCCCAGGGCCCAGGCCTAGGCGCCACACTCTGCTGCCATTAGACACATGGCCCCACCATACTGCAAGGGAGGCAGGGAAGTGTCATCTGGGTACACAAAGGAAGAGAGAGAGGGCTTGGTGAGCATGCACACATGCAGAACAGGTACCATGTACAAGACAGAGCAAAGACAGCTTTGGACCCTGGAGTGGATTCGGGTGGAAGAGCCTGGGAGGGGCAGAGCACAAAGCTCCAGATGGAGACCTGCTTGGCTGGTCCAGCATCAGCATCCTGCTGTCAGTGTCCTGTTGTCAACCCAGGACATGCTGCCTCGTGAAACTTTCCCCAGTCCAATCACTTCTCCGACGTACATCTCAGAGGCAAGGGGACTGACTGAACAAATCCTGCCTATCTCCGTCCTCAGTGTCTCCCATCCACAAAATGGGAAGAAAAATGGCTCTCTAGGGAACTGGAGGAGCATCAGGTGCCTGCAAAGGGTCACAGAACAGCTTTCTCCAACCTTCTTATTAATAGTATAACCACATCATTATCAATAATGAAACACAAATTAATAATAAATAAACAAACTAATGATAAATAATACATAGGTCATGAATAATACATTAATACTACAAGGCTTTTGAGCATCTATTGCCTCTGACGGAGGGGAATTTGATTAGCTGGCTGGAGATCACAGAGTGGGAATATTTCACAAGAGCCTGGAGGCTGGGGCACGGGATGGACGCCCAAAAGTAGCAAGCACATCTCCCTGCAAAGCCTGCAAAATGTTTGAGGCTCCTGGTGGCTCCAAGATGGGCTGGGGGAGGTGAGAACCAGGAGTCTGAGCGTAGGGACTTCCCTTCTAGATTTTCTTTCATGGCCCAAATTTTAGGATAAAAATCCATAGCCCACTGAGGCAGAGAAAACCTTCCAGCCCCAACAGAATTGGATGTTATGGCCAAGGCTAGACTAGTTAAAGTTATTGGTAGAATTTATTTGTTCAGCCATGGATTCATTCATTCATTCATTCATTCATTCATTCATTCAGTAAATATGCCTTTAATGCCAACAGTGTAGTCAATAGCATGCTAAGCCCTAACAATGCAGTTACTGAGGTATGCTTTTGGCCCTCCAAGAGCTCATCATCCACGGTATTGGGAAACAGATTAGCCACAAAGGGTGTCACCATACAGTGTGTTAGGGCTATGGTAGATGCTCTGAGAGAGGCACTGAACCCCAGCTTAGGGGTGCTGGCTCTGAGTTAGGTGAAGTTGGGGTAGTGTCAGGAGAGGCCTTTAGCGTAAGTGATGTCTCTAAGCTAAGCTCTGAGGGCATATCAAAATGATGAGGGTAAAATGATGGCAGGTGTTGCAGGTGGAAGCAGGGCATGTGGGCAGACCCAGTAGCCACATGAGGTCTAGCATATTTGCGGAGCACTAAGTAATTCAGGATGGCTGAGGCTCAGCATATAGAAGACAAACCAGAGATGAGCTGAGGAGGAGGCAAGCCAGGAGTGTGAGGAGAAAGGGTTTGGACTTCATCCCAATGGCAGTAGGGAGACAAAGAAGGATTTGGGTCCAGGGCGTGACATCAGTACACTAAGCTATAGCATAATCCTCATTTGTCCAGGGCTACACAGCTCACCAAGCACTGTCACATGCAGTGTTCGTGGGATGGCTCATTCACTGCCTCATTTGTGCAGCACGCTGGTTGAGCACCCGCCGCGTACCAAACATCATGCAGGGAACTGGAGATGCACATCAGGCCCCTGACCTTAAGAATTAAGAAGCTTCCAGTCTGATGGCAGAGACATACACAGAGGACCATGTGTTACATTACGATTGGTGTGGATGGCTATGATTGAGATGTTTACAAGGGTGTACGAGCCCAGAAGAGGGAGTTTCAGACTCAGATAAATCCAGGAAGGGGTGACCGTTGCACTGAACCTAGAAGGACATGTACAGATTTCCCTAGGTGAACTCCGCGAAGGGCATTCCAGGAAGAGGAAAGTGGAACCCGAGGGGCTGTGGAAGGGGTGGCGGATGGGGTTGCTCGGCGGCACAGACGCGGCGGGAGACTGATTGAGTTGGAGAGGCTGAGAGAGGCAAGATCATTAGGGGCCTGGTTGGCCATGACAGAGTCTGAACTTGATCCTGAATTGGAAGGCAATGGGGTGGGGAAATTGAATGGCATTAGCCAGCGAGGTGGCGTCATTATATTTGCATTTTAGAGACACCAGTGAGACCCCAGGTGGTGGTACGTTGGAGGACCCAGGCTGGAGGATGGACACCAGCAAGCTGGCTGCACAGGGTGCTGGGGAGGAATTTTAGGGGCCAAACCACAGGCACTGGTGCTGGGCAGACACAATTTTGAGAGCTATTTGAGAGGAAGAATTGATCCATCCTAGAAACAGGTGAGCTGCTAACTTCTCCTCTTTGCTCAGAGGCTTTCTTTTCTTAAAAGGCCCCCTCCACCCTCTCACCGTGGTCCCCGGCTGGGAGCACCTGTTAGCCCAGCATGGAAAGTGTATTTCACAGAACCCTCTGTACCTGCCTGAAAGATCTGGTTGCAGTAATTGTTTTGTTGTAATAATATTTATTACGATAGTAATTATGCGGCACAGGGAGCCCAGGGAGGCTGTCGTCAGTGCCACGCTATGGTATTTATCTTCATGAGATGGGGTGACCTCCTTTCTTCATGAGTGCTGGTGCATGGAGCTCCCTATCACATGGAGATAAATCCCAGCCCCACAGAAAGAGGAGGGTGTCATCAGGAATTTATGTGACCCCGACTCCCATCATCTACCCCAGCAGGGTCTTAAATCCAGCTGGTGGAATTGCTGCTACCACCTGACTGTCTGCCCCAGGAACGTCTTGGGAATCTAGGCTGATTCTCCCAAGGGAGTGGGGTCCATGAGTCCCTGCATCACTTCTGCACTCATACCCACAGAAGGAGGTGAGACACTGTCCCTGCCCGCCCTCAGGGAGCTCCTAGTCTGATGGCAGGTGCAGCCCCTGCCTCTGATAGAAAAGTCACAGTGCATGGCCTTTGATTCTTCTGTAGCTACTTTACATCAAAAAGTGATGGTTTGAGTGACACCAAACCAGCATTTTCAGACTAAGGTAAATGTCTGGAGCTGGGATCCGGGGACTGTATGTTAGGGTTGTGATAGAATAAATTCATCCATCCAGGCTTGGGTCTCTCACTGCCCTGGAAACGGTCTCAGACACATCTCCCTGGCCTTCCTAGCATCATCTGCTGGCTTTGAACTTGAATATGGCCTCAGCTGCCTGCCAGTCATCCTGCTGTCCCTTGTGGAGGTGTTATGTCCTGCTGATCTTGCCTGGCGTCTGACCCTGCGCACCCAGAGCAAGGTTTCCAGGTCCTTGTGGGCGCTTGACCCTCCGACTCACCCCTGTCTTCAGCTTACTTGCCATTTGAGAGCAATGGGCAGGGGGCTCCTGTGGGAGGGATGGCAAAAGAGTACCAGATTCAGAATCAGAGGGCTGGCCTGCCAAGCCTGCCTCCGTGTGATCATGAGGAAGTCATTCTGTATCCCAGCGCCTCCATCTCCTCATCTGTAAAATGGGTACACCGACCCACAGGGCTGCCATGGTGATCGGTGAGCTAATATTTACAGGTATCCTTTGAAAATCACCAAACACTAATCACATGTATTTGCTCAGCTTTGGTGCCTTCAACACATATATATGGCAATTCCTATTGAAATGCCAGGAACTGGTATCCCTGGGTGGCTCAGTGGTTTAGCACCTGCCTTCGGCCCAGGGCATGATCCTGGAGTCCCTGGATCGAGTCCCACGTTGGGCTCCCTGCATGGAGCCTGCTTCTCCCTCTGCCTGCGTCTCTGCCTCTCTCTCTGTGTCTCTCATGAATAAATAAATAAAATCTTAAAAAAAAATAAAATAAAATGCCCGGAACTGTTCTAGTTTCTAGGGATAAAGTCATGGTTTAAAAAAAAAAAACACACACACACAAGTGAAGGACTTCTGGTGTGATGTGATGAAGACCAGCCTCCCTTTATCTCCCGCTTATACAACTGTGAGACCTGGACAGAATGTGTGGACACCTATGTGGAAAATCAGAGACATAAACACTAGCAGGTGGCTTGGGGAAAGAACACCAGGATTTGAAGTGCCCTGGAAAGAATGAGTATAAACAAGTCTATAAACCAGACTCTCATAGGGTAATACTCAAAATGTCCGAGATACAAACTAAAATCACTCGATACAGAAAGAACCATGAAAATCTCAATTCACACAAGGAGACAATCAGCAGTGATGAGGTGACACCGGTGTTGGAATGATCTGACAAGGACTTTGGAGTAGCTTTTATATATAAAAAAAAATACTTGGACAGGCAATCACAAATAGTCTTGAAACAAATATTAAAATAGAAATGCTTGGCAAAAAAAGTAGAAGGTAAAAAAGGAGAACCGAATGGAAGCTCTAGAGCTGAAAAATATAATAACTGAAAACAAACAAACAAACAAACAACACCTCACGGGATGGACTCCGTAGCAGGACAGAGATGACAGAGGAAAAGTCCATGAGCTTAAAGTTGATCAACAGAAATCATCCAGTCTGAATTCTGGGGGAGGGAGAGACTGAAACACACGTGCATACATCAGGGCTCTGCTCTCGTGGAGCTTCGTTGGCTTTGGGGATAAGGGGAGGGAATATTGGTAGACAATAACCAAATCAGTATAAACCAAATAAATGTTTAAAAAAGAATAAAAGGGGGCAAAAGAGCAAGACAATGACAGGGATACTATTTTTTAAAGATAGTTAGAAAAGGCGCCTCCCTAAGGAGATGGCAGTTGAGCAGCAGAGCTGAGAGATTGAGCCACGTAGGTATCGAGGGAAAGCTGTTCTGGGAGGCGGGACCAGCAAGTGCAAAGGCCCTGAGGTGGGGATATACTTGGAGTATTCGGGGAGGGGTAGGGTTCATTGTGGGTGGGTGGAGGAAAGGAGAAAGGGGAGGGGGCGAGATGAACTCAGAGAGGTGGGTTTGGGCAACGGTGGGGGAGCAAGGGCGCAAGGGCACTGGTGGGGAGGCGTTGCGGTGGGCCAGCAGTAAATGATTGCAGCTGGACCCAGAGAGGTAGTAGTGCAGGGGTGAGGGAGTTGGATAGAGACTGCCGTGTGTGCGGGTGTCCCCTTAGCCAAGTGGGGGGATCCATCGCTTCCATTTGGGACCTGTTTGTCTGAGGTAGCTGCAGCATGCAAGGCTGCATGAAGCAGTAGTGTGGTGTCCTACGTTCCGGGTCCCTACCCCATCCGCTGCGAGGTCCCTGGTCACCACCACTGACAGCCAGGCTCCTAGGAGAAGCAAGGGAGACAGGGCACCTGCTCAGCACAGTGTTCCCAGGACAAGCAGGACACGGCTCAGAACGCAGCAGTAGCTCCGTCCCCCGACACCGAGCCTGCCAGTCCTGGCAGTCACCCTGCTTGTGTGGACACCCCCTTTCTGGGGCCCCGGGTCATACTCTCTGCGACCCAGTTGGTGTGTCTTACATCCACCCACTGCTCATTTCCTCTTTTGGACAGAGTCCCCCTGCCTGGACCCCCCAGAGGCCCCTGGGTAGTCTAAGGGGGCACTGATGCCAGTCCAGGCAGATGTGGCCGGAGACACAGGTGCAGAAGGCACCTGAGTCCATGGAGAACCCTGGCCCCGGGCATGTGCATCACATGCAGATGCAGAGACAAGCTGCTTGCACGAGGGCCCTCCTGGGAACACCACCCCCTCTACCCATGGAACAGCCTAAGACCCAGGCAGGGGCTAATCTGTTCCTTCATCCAACAGAGACTCTGATTTAGGCCCTGCTGCGGGCACATGGGTGCCACAGCACCTAGATATGGTTCGCGGCGGTGTCCCTCAATACATCATTACAAGCCCTCTTCTGGGGCCTTAATGGGAGGGAGGAAGGGGGAATGTCGGGGACTGTGAAAGCCTGGAGAGTCAGGAAAAGTCATCCGAGGAGGTGAGATTTCCGTTAATCCTTGAAGGATGAACAGCAGCATCCCAAGCCAAGAGTGAGGGCTCAGGACAGGGGAGCACCAGTGCCAGGACCCAGCAGTGAGAGACGGGGTGCTCGTGAGGAAGAGCTGGAGCCGGGCGAGCACCAGACCCTCCTCCCCCGGGGAGGATGCAAGATGTTTCCTATGGAGCGACTGGCAGTTCCGAAGGCCCCTAGGAAGGCCAGGGGTGTGCGTTCTAGAGAAAGCGGCCTGGCTGCTGGCAGAGGATGCTGGAAGGGCATGAACGGATGCAGGAAGTCCAAGCCGGACCCCAATCCACAAGTTACTCCCTTTAGAACCCAAGTCTACTGAACCCGTGTGGAGTCAGGCACCAGGATGGAGGAGACAAGATTCACTCCACCAGTGCTTGAGTTGGTCAAGGGAGGTGTGGTCACCCTCATTGTTGAACTAGGCAGAGAGGTTTAAGCAACGTACCAGGGCCATCCATGGGCCATGGCGGGGCGGTAACTAGGGTGACCCCTGTGGTTTGGTTTGGTCGGTGTCGAAAACCCCTGTCCTAGGAAATCCAGACTGAAACATCTGGTCACCCTAATATAACTTCTGTCTCCTTTCTCTACATCAAGGCAGGTCTGGACCCCTCCCATGGCAACCCTCGCTGGCCCATGGGGCCAGACGTGAGCTGGCTTTGTGGAAGCATCCCTTCGGAGCAGGGAAAAGGGAGAGGAGGAGCACTGGGAGATGACAAGGCGAGCTTCCGGGCCGAGGAACTATTTGTCATCACCTCGTTGGGGAGGGCACCTGGTTCCTAAATATTGCCTGCGATTTTGCTAAATGTATCTTAACGGGAGCGGTGTAAATGCTGTCAGAGATAGAGGGGGAGAGTGATGGCCCCATACGGGATAATGAACTGCTTAGTTAAGATGGATCCAGCTCCACTCCTGATCCTGCTTCTTGATACCGAGCTTGGGGGCCTTCACGCAAAAGGCTGATTGGTGGCAAATTTAATGCAGAGAAAGACAGAGCTCCGTCTTTAGCTGGTGGCTGATTAATTGATGGATTCACTTGTCGGAGAAATGGTGTTGAGACGTACCAGGAAGGAAGGGGGCAAGAACCGGGCTCAGTTAACATCTGACGTGGGATTGATTGGAGCTGGAAGGCCCTAAAAATCCAGTTCACTCCTCATTTTAGAGACAAGGCCACTGAGGCCCAAAGAGGGGAACCAGAGCTGGTTGGCAGCACAGCTGAGACCAGAACTCACGTCTCGGAGGCTCTTCCGACTATGCTCGCGGCCTCCTGGCTGAGGGATGAGCCCGTCTCCCCCAACCCCTACCTACTGAGCTGCCCCTTCCCACCTGCCCGGACCTGGGCGGTAGCAGGAAGCAGGGAGGGGGCATGGGTCCTGGGTCCTGCTCGCATCTCTTCTCTTCGGTTTTCTGTCCTCTGCCTTGGGGGAAGGATGCCACGTGGGTCTCCTGGCTCTGATCCCCGGTCACCTCTGACTCTCCTACCCCTTGACCAACTTCCAGATGTCAGACTCCACTCTTCCCACCATCTTTCCTCGGCTGGCCGGTGGGAAACGGGAAGGAATGGAGGTCTGGGAGGCCAGGAGGCCTGGTGCCAGCTTGCCCTGCTCAGGGACGCCTCCCCATGTGGGCAGGGCTCGTGGGGAACGATACCCTAGAACATGCTTCACCTCCCTGGGATTTAGTCCCATGTCCACATCGCACATGGGGAAACGGAGTCCCTTGGAGGCCGCACAACTTGCCCAGGTCACTGCTGAGTGGTGGAGCAAGAAACTTGAACCAGGTTAACTGGCTTCACATTGGTCGGAGGCCTGTGGGCGGGAGAAGCAAGGGAAGGGAGGGAGGAACTTTCGGAGAAGGAACCAGGGCAAGGCATTCAGAAGGCGAGGGAATTTGGTGAAACGGGAGCTGGAGCAGTGTTCGTCCGACCTAAAAGGGGAACTTTTCTGGTGTTTCTCTTTTGCAAAAGGCTCCTTGGCTACGAGCCCTCGCCGTCCCCTCCCGTGTGTGCGTCTGCGGCGGGGAAGGTGACTTCTCACCTGTGATCCAGGTGTTGATTGGCGCTGACGCCGTCCTCGCCTGGTACATCTCTCAGAAAATTGCCTTGTCACCTGCCTCTCCCCGCCACCCCCCGCCCCCACCGCCCAGCTAGTGGTCCTCCCTCTGGACCCAAGGTGATGCCCACACACCGCACGTCACCCGAGCCTTGTGCTGGCCTCGGGTAGGAAGCGGCGGCACCCCTAACCGCAGTCCTCCCCCGCGACGGAGCAGCACGCGTGGGGGGGTGGCAGGATCGGCACCGCCTGCACGTCGGAAAGCTCCGAAAGCAGCACTTGTCGAATCTCATTTTCATACCCGACTGATACTAATGGAGCTCGCATTCCAGAAGGAGAGGCAGATGCGCAGACAACTACACTCCAGCGCGACGCACGCAGCGAGCGGCGCCGCGTCTCATGGGCTGTTGCCAGAGCTGGTGACTGCACAAACAGGAGCCCGGGCACTGGGGCGGTGGGAACGGGCCATATGCCCAGGGAGGAGGTTTTAGGCACTGCGTGGTGGCCGGAGCCCCTCCCTCAGCTCCCAGGGTGGCCAGGCGAGGAGCCCGCACCCCCAGCTCCCACCCCCAAGCAGGGGGACCTCGGGATGTGAGACACAGTCCCTCCCGCCTGGGGTTAGGGACCCGTTCCTGGAGGAGGGGAGGCAGGTGGGACTCAGGGGCCTGCGGTGGGGTGAGCCGCTCCCTCAGCCCGGCACCTCCCCTTCACCCCTGCCCTGGTTCTACTCATGCAAGATGCTGAGGTGAAGATGGGATCCAGAGTGGTTGCGGGGTTAGGAAGGAATTTCCTACCCTGGGCCACACTGAGTGAGCACCCCGAGCACACTCCCGCTTCGGGCGTGTGCCCACCTGGCGTTCTCCGTCCGCAGTGCTTTCCCTCTAGACACCTGCCTTCCCTCTGACCCCGCCAGAGAGGCCTCGAGGGCCACCCGGTCTGGAGCAACCCCTGCCCCGCTGTCCCTGTTGCTTTACCCTGGTCTGTTTTCTTCGTGGCATCTGTCACCACCTGCCTTATGTCCCCTCATTCGCTTATTTGACTGTTGCCCCCTCTGCTGGAACGTCACCTTCGTGAGGGCAGGACTTGCCCCTTCCCGTTGCTGTGTCTCCGGTGCCTGGAGCAGTGCCCGGCACTGCGTAGATTCCAAATGATTTTTTTTTTATTTTTATGAAGGAAGGCAAGACAGGAAGCTGGAAGGAGAGAAGTCTTGAAGGGGAGGAACGTGCTTAATTTTGTTCAGCGCAGTGTTGGTAATGAAATTTTGTCGCCTGCAGGACGCCTGGGTGGCTCAGTGGTGGAATGTTGGCCTTTGGCTCAGGGCGTGACCCCGGGGTCCTGGCATCGAGTCCCACATCGGGCTCCCTGCATGGAGCCTGCTTCTCCCTCTGCCTGTGTCTCTGCCTCTCTCTGTGTCTCTCATGAATAAATAAATAAAATCTTAAAAGAAAAAAAAAAGTCTTTTTGCCTGAAACATCTATCAGAAGCTCCCTCTTCTCTCCACACTCCGGAAAATGTGGTCTAAAGGCATCCAAACCACTCTACTCAGGTGCTCACCTTCTAAATCTCCTCTTCGTGTGTCCCCTGTGACCCTGTCCCCACCCCTGCTGCTGTGCAGGGGGCTCTTCACAGCTCTCACCATGCACGCCCCGGACATCTGCTACACCTTGTGGTGCTCCTAACACAACCACTGGCTGCCAGAGCTTTGCTCGTCCCCCTGGTCCCCTCCAGAGTCACACCTATAATTCCCCCGTGGTTTGCCAACAAATGGCGACCCTGCAAGCTGGCACCTCCATCCCTCCCTGGCCCGCCTCACATGCACACACCATCTGCACCCAGGATTTACCCATCCCAGAGTGTGTCCTTCCCACCTCCTTCCGGTGGGAGGGGGCCCTTCTCTGGTCTTGAGCTCTCAGCCATCTGGCTTGTAGCTTCCGAGGTGAGACCCTGGAGGAGGGCAGCCGCCCGCCCCCCACCAGACGGGTGAGCCAGGGGGTCTGCCCAGGACTGGGAATGGCAGCAGGCAGGATCAGGTCCTGGGCTTCCATCACGGCCCGCCAGCAGCACGTCCCCCTCGTCCCCAGGGCTGGATGTGGAGTGTCCACCGCCCTGCCCTCCCCTCCCATCATCAGAGAGGCTGCGTGGCAGTCAGAACGGATCAGCAGGCTGGGCTTCAGTCCCAGCTCTGTCCCTGACAGCTGTGTGACCCTGCTAGGTTACTTTGCCTCTCTGTTTCCCTATGGAAAGTGGGAATAATACTGCTTCCTCTCCCCTAGGATTGTCGGGACACTGAAATGAGTGTGTAATGAGCGCTTAGGCCAGCACCTGTCTCGGAGTAGGTGCCCTGGAAATGTCACCCATTATTACTACGTCCTGCTCAGGATTGGCTTGCCCAGAGTCCTCTTTGTCACTGGGCTCCAGCCTCTGAGGGGCGAACTCCTCGTTTGTCATGGTTTGGGACACGCCTGGGCTTGGGGACTTCCCTGATGGTCCAGACTGGAAAGTTTCCCTCCCCTGCGCGGCCCCCACCACCACCCGCCCACGGAGTGTGACCAGGTTGTGAATCTGTCCCCAAACCGTGCATGCGTAGTAGACAGGGCCATGCTGGGACATCCTGCTCCCCGGGTCACCGCCCTGCTCAGAGCAGGTGGGAGCAAACTGAGGCTGAATGAATGACGAGAGCGGGAGGCAGAGATGTCCTTCCAGTTGGTTCCTGTCGCTGCTCTCAAGGACCACACAGGCTCTTCGGGGCTCCCTGGGAGTCTGACCTCCAGCCTAAGGTTGGGGCTCCCTAGAGGTGAACCTCCCGCCTTACTCCCCTTTCCCCGGCCTGTTGGAACCTGAAGGCTGGTACCACACAAGTCGATCCTGACTCCCGCTTCCAAATTGATCCTGAAGAGGTCAATTCTGGTTGTTTTTTTTTTTTCTTTAACCCCCGGGGAGTGTTGTAACTATTAAGCTCCAGGCAGGGGTCAGGCACCTGAGCTCCGTGTGCTCAGGTTGCCTGCACAATTGAAATCCCTGAACCATCCTGGCTAGTTTTCTCATTAAGACAATCGGACTGGATTGATCCATCAGATCAATGGCTGGACATCAACCGACGGGAGGCCAATCAGATGGGCCCGGACGATCAGCCCAAGAATGAGGTCCCCTCCGGCCGAGCCAGAGCGGGGCCTGGCCTTCTGGGATTCTGGGATGGGGCTGCGGGAGGTGGCGGAGAGGGTCAGAGGCCTCACCAGGCTGGACTCCGGTGTGGAGACAGGAGTGTTTCCCTAGGGTGCGGCTTCCAGGTTAAGGGTGCCCGCTCCTGGGATTTCCGGGGGCTGCTGGTGGGCGAGACTCAGCCTCTGGTGCTTGCAGTGGTTTGGGCTCGTCCCTAGGCGGTCAGCTCATAATCAGCCCTCCACCGGTGTGGGCTTGGGGTGGAGCTCCCTCCCCCTTGGGTGGCACAGCATGTGAGATGGGAGATTCAGAGGCCCCTCAGGGAGCTCGTCCCCTTTCACCAGGAGTAATTTGGTTATGAGGCTGGGAACGGAGGAGTCCGGGGCGCTAGAATAGTTTCCCAGTGTGGGTTCCATGGGACCCTGGCTGCACCGGTTGCCGATGGGGCTTCAGGGATGCCTAAGAGGCCGGTAGTCACGTAGGTTTGGGAATGCCGGGTTAGATGGGTTGTGGCACGCTCATTTCCCGTGGGGCTCAACTGGCCAATGCGTAGGGAGGCTCCGTGATAGGGAGGAGGGAGGGATAGTGTGTGACCGCAGGACTGTTTCTCTGGGACGACCCGTAGAAATACATTGAGGCATTTCCCCCAGCTGCCAGCGGGTCTTACTTTCAAGGGAAAATTGATGCCCAGAAGAAATGTTTCAGGACTGGAGGGACCCACAGGAGCCAGGGAGGTCCTCAGGGTGGAGAGGTCAATGAGAAGGAGGAAGGGAGCGATGAGCCCGGCACCAATCGCAGGGGCTCCAGTGCGAACGGCACCCCGGACCGCGGTGCCAGCCCTCCCCCCACCCCGCCCGACTCGGCCCAACCCTTCTGGTGCTCGCATGCCCTCACCTCCGCTTTCTCCTTTTCCCCATAGGCTACCTGACTGTCAACATTGAGCCTCTCCCACCCGTGGTGGCTGGTGATGCCGTGACCTTGAAGTGTAACTTCAAGACCGATGGTCGCATGCGCGAGATCGTGTGGTACCGGGTAAGTCGCCGCAGTTGTCTCCTCCGCGCCACCAACCAGGGCTGGAGGTAGAGTCCCCAGAGCCCCTCTGGAGACCCTTGCAGGCTTGGCTGCGTCCTCGGTCCTAACCCAGCTCTGTGTTGTTCTGTGCCCTCAGCCAGGTTCCCATCCTCTGCCCAAACCCTCCTCCAAGACCACTTCGTTCCAGCCTTGGGGTCTCTCTCTCCTTCTGGTCTCCTCTGTGTCCCTAATATGCCCCTGTGCTCAGGAAACCCCAGCAGCACCAAGTAGGAGTCATGAAGAACCCCGTGGGGCCTAGGTGCTGTGTAACAACCAGGGAACGTCAAAGGCTGCAATTCCGGGCATGAGGCTTTGGGTAATGTTCTTGGCAGAGCACAGAGAAGACCAGGACGGCGTCCTGCCTTCTTGAAACTAATTCCAGAGATGGTCCTCCTTCTACTTCGATTACGTGTAGGACTCTCGTGGTGTCTGGCACCTTGAGCTGGGTCCGAGGTGCAGGGCTCTTAGAGGCACACAGATGCCCACCTGTCCACGCCCGGCTGGTGGCAACAGGCGGACCGGCTTGGGTACTGGCACAAGTGTTGGCCTTTTCAGGCACTGATAGGAGCCTTCATGTGTCTCAACCGGGCACCCCAGCCTGGTGTCCCTTGGCCACAAGGGAGTCAGGGCTGGCCGGGCTCAGGAGAAGTTCGGGTTGGAGCGTTGCAGTGCCACACTCAGGTCCATGCAGAGCAAGGTGCAAGAGCAAGAGTTGAGGCAGAGAGCTCCCCTTCCACGATCGAAAGAAAGAAAACAGGGTTTGGCAACACTTTTCGGTGAGGTCCAGAGAGTAAATATCCTCCTCTCCCGGGGACCGTATGGTCTCTGTCACAACTTCTCGGCTCTGCTGTTATTGTGTGAAAACAGCCACAGACAATGTGTCACCGGGAGGCCATGGCTGGGCTCCAATCTGTATTCATGGACACTGGGACTTGAATTTCATACCATTTTTATATGTCGTAAAATACTCCTCTTTTTATATATATATACGTGTATATTTTGCAACCATTTAGGGAAGTAAAAAGCCATTCTTGGTTCGTGGGCTGTACAGAAAGAGGCTGTATGGGCTGATGTGGTCCACCGGCCATGGTCTGCCAACCCCTGATCTAAAACAATACTTCTCTAACCTCTGTCTGCTGCATTGCCCTTTCTTCAGATGAAACCAGGAGGTGACACAGTCGAGTGGAACTGCTCTGCATGGAGCGGATGGAGCGAGCAGGTGGGGGGTGCAGAGCGGGGAGTGGGGGGGGGTAGCATTGGCAACCTGATGATCAAGCTTCTAGAACTGGTTCCTTTGCTCCTTCACACTCCCACCACTTGCACAGGGCAGTGCTAGGAAACCCTGTGTTAGAGGATCCCCCGGGGGGCACACTCACCACTCTGACCCGGCTCCCTGCTCCTCAATAGTCTTGCTCTGGCTCCAGCCTTGGTTGGACCATCCTGTCCTTGCTGGTCCTTCTTGCATTCTTGGCCTTTGATTCGTCCTTTGCTGGTTTGTTGGCTGTGACTTGGGCTCCTTTTAACCAAAATCATCGTTCTCCATCTTAGCATTGTAGCCCCTCCCACTTAAAATCGCCTCTAGGGCCCCACCCCCCAGTACCCAAGCTCTCCAGGCAGCCGCCTGAGCCCCACAGGTGTGAACCTGACGTTCGACACCCCGCGGGGCCCCAAGTTTAGATGAGATTGCCATCCCGGATAGATCAACAGGCCTAGAGAAAGTCAAGGCCTATGTTAAACAGTGCCATGAACTGAATCACTAAGAGGCGTATTTACATGATATGGAAGCTGCTTGGCTGACACACTGCGAGCATCTCATTAGCACCTGGCAGAAGGACTGTGCTAAATTAACTGCAGCTCGCTGCTAACGATGGGACTGTCTCTCGCTCAACCATCCGTACATGGGATCGGAGTGAGGGGAAGTGAAAGACCCGCCCAGCTGGCAGAGAGAAATACGGAGACCCAATGGGCACAGTTTATGGGGGCGATGGTGGGAGGGCACTTGCACACAGGGAATTACCAGTGGACACCTCACTGCCTTGCCAGCCCTTGAAGCAACTATCCTCACTCTGGTTGGAAAAGGGATTTCTGTGTCGGTGGTGAAAACCTGCCTGCAGAGGTGGCCGCCAGGGTGGGGGCAATGCCAGCGCCAGGCCCAGGTGTAAGAAACCAGAAGCTGGCTTCCATGCGGCTCCACTCTGCGTCCCCTGAAGATGGGGGGAAAGGGCCGGAGCAGGACGAAGATGCCCAGCTCTTGGCTCAGACACGGTCTTTCCCTCCCTCCCCTTCTCTGCTGCCAATGCTGAGAAATCCCCATCACCAACCTCACCGTCTCTCTCCACCCTAGCCTGCCTGCGATCATGTTGATTGCCTTGAAAATCAGTTGCATCTCTTACGGTGTCAGGCCCTGTGTATTGGGCTATGGTAGGCTGCACTAATTAATTTATTTTACTTCATTTCACATCCTTTGACTGCACGCCTCTGGAGTGGGGAGGGGGTATGCAGATGTATGCAAATCACATGCAAATCGCCCACCAGAGCCAAATGTTTGGGCCCTTGTGATTCTGTAGCTGGATTGAGGGAGCAGGCTCAGCTGACTTGGAAGTCTCCTTGGGACCAGGGGAACCTCGCATGCCCCGTCTGGGATGGTGAGGATGGGGGAAACTGCAGGGAAGTGGTCCATGCTTGCCCGTTCTCTCTCTGCCTGTTGCCACTCTGGCCTTCCCCTCACTGATCGCCTGTTTTCCCAAGGAGCCAGCTGAAAGGAGAGAGATAAGAGCTTACCAAGATGGGGGCTGCAGGGACCAAGGCTCCTGGGTGGGGGGAGGAGGGCAGAGCTTCTAGAGGATGCAGGAGAAGCAGCAATGGGAGCCCCACTCTCCTGCAGTCAGACCCCCCCCAAGCAGAGAAGCCCCCCCAAAACAAGGAGCTGCCCAGCACTGTTTGTTTTCTGTACGTCTGTTTGCTTCCCCAGCTTCCTTTGCCCGTCCTCTGTGAATGAGCTTACAGAGCCCAGCTTGGAAGGAAATGAATAGATTACACAGGCCCAGCCAGGGCTGTGTCTCCAATCTCTTTAGAAGGGAAAAGCAGGGCATTGTGGGGAGGCTGCCACTGCCCGCTCAGCCCAGTGGGCACAAAGTGGCCCAAGACGTGTACAGCCCAGCAGCCTCCCCTCTGGCCCTAAAGACATTATCTTAGCAGTGGAATCGTCCTGAGCTTTCAGAAATGTAATGAACGGATTGGATTCTTTGGGTGGATTAGTAGAGCTGATGAAATTGTCTGAAGCAAAAGGACTCACTCCCTTGGGGCTAACAAGACCTCTGGCTGAACATTTGGGAAGGTCTTGCCATGTGGGTATCTTAGGGATGGGGTGGGGGCAGGGGATAGGAGGAGGTGGCCAGGGCCTGCACCTTGGGCATGGGCACTTTGCCCCATAGCCTGCCCAGTTTGTAGAAGAAAATGCCAGAACTATAGAAGAGACTCAAGAAAATGTATACAAGGAGAGCCCCTGGGTCTGTGCTATCCAGTATGGCAGCCACTACTAGTCACATGTGGCTATTTAAATCTAAATTAAATTAAATCAAATTGAATTAAATCCAAAATTCATTGTCCTCAGTCAGAATAGCCGTATTTCCAGAGCTCACTAGCCACATGCAGTTGGTGGCTACCATATTGGATGGAGTAGGGATGCAATATTTCCATCATCACAGAAAGTTCTACAAGACAGCCCGCTATAGATATTGGCAGTTTTTCTGAGACCTCTAGAATATACTGTGCTTTCCTGGCGAGGGAAGAACAGTGACTGGTCACAGAGCCAATTTTCCAGGCACGCTTATTCTAATGTGAAGTTGAAAAAAAATGAATTGTATTTGTTGTGTAACATGCCATCATTAGACTGGGGGGCGGTGGTCTCAGTCTCATCATTAGACTGAGAGGGATGGGCAGAGGGACTGTCATTCTCAGGAGACTTCTTTGAAGACAGAGATGTCAAGAGGGTTGTCAGGCACCTTATGTGCTGGGCATCCTAGTTATCTGTCAAAGCCCTGCTCATCCTCAGGATGCCTCACAGCCCTCCTCTCCATCTCCCCGTGCTTCCCCCACTGCTGCATGGCTTCCTCTCCCACATTTGACTTTCCGGAGACTGATGCTTTTTCCCTAGAAATATGCAGCAGTGGCTAAAAGAGCAGGGGTGCGACTCCATACTTGGACAGTAGGGGGAAGGTCACCAAAAAAGCAAACTACCCTTCACATAAAAGTCAGGACTTGGTTCTAGAAAACAAATGAATGATCCTATCCTTGGCTTAATCGTTTCTATCCATTCACATCTCTAACTGGGGGCTCATCTAGTAATGCTGCAAGTATGAATTACCACGTGCCAGACCCTGGATACGTGACTACCTTTCATTTCCACGTTGGCATTGTGAGGTCGTGTCTCTTGTTACGCCTACATTCCGATGAAGAAACTGAGGCCATCCAAAGAGACCGTGTCTCAGTTCATGTTGCCTCCTCTGACGTGTGCAGAGTTCTAGACACTCCCTCCTCCATGATTGCTCTTTGCGGGTCTATACTCTGGCTCTTACCTACCTCTCCGCGTCTGTCAGCTGGACTGTGAACATCACAAGCACCAAGGCCAGACCTTTTCCCCACCGTATCCACCACGTCTAGTGCAGAGTCACCTCTGTAAATGTTTGTTAAGTGAACAAATGAGGTATAAATGCAAATGCATGTGCTTGTTTTGACGGACCCATACCACACAGCCCACTTGTATTTCAGATGGGCGTGTGTGTGCCGCCCATGGTATCTGTCTGAGAGGGAGAGAGGGTCTCTGTATGCTCAAGGGGCTTTGTGGAGTGTGGGGGGTAAAAAAGGAACATTTCTTATTAGGGGATACTGTCTAAACTCATTTATTTGGAGGTCACCTGCCCAGCAGGCAAAGCCAAAGGTCTGTTTATATCATAGAAATCCATTAAACAGCCACAGAGAATCATGGGAGTTTAACCTTTCATAGCAGTTTTTATCATCTTTCCTTTGTTTTGTCTCTTTCCTTCACAATCTGTTCCCAAGAGCTGTGCTGGGTCCAGGTTACAAGGCCACAGAAAAGAGAGCCACAGAGGAAGACAGAGAGAGGAGGAGATTGATCAACAATGTGATAATGCTCTGCTTTCAGCATCCGGTATCTTGCTTCTTTCACCTTGCGGGGAGCATGCACCTGGGTGTTTGTTTTGTGGTACGAGGGCTTCCTTCATGATGCTACCTGGCTGGGGCGAGCTCCCACCCCAAGGCCCTCTGCTCGATGCCTCTGCAGTGGGGCTGTGGCCGCTCTGGCCCAGGAGGCTGGGAAGGATGAGGTAGGAAGATAGACAACTGAGGTGTCAGGATACTTGCATATGAGTTCAGGGTATGTGTCTGGGCAGTGACCTAACCTCTCTGCAGTCTAGCAACCTCATGTGGAATTAGGCATGAAAACACCTACATTGTAGGCTTCAACAGATAAGGTCCGCAGCCAAATAAGCCCAGGGCTTGACTCATTGTGGCACCTATTCAAAATGGTGGCCATTGTCCTAGCACGTGTCTTGGTAGCTCAAAGGGATGGAGAAAAGGAAATTATAAACTGAGAGTGGAAGATGTTTTCGGAAGATCACCAAGGATCATCGGATTCCTTGAATTGCATCCTCCCACCTACATTCCCGAGGCAGATAGGCGGAGACAACAATTTAAAATGGTATATTCCTTGTGTCTATGTGGTTATGCTGGTGAACACGCCGGATTTCAGCTCATGGAAATGTCATCATCCAGTTAAGCCATTGCAGTATATCTTAGCTCTTCTCTCCCTGAAGCAAGAAGTCATTTCGAAATGGTTTTACTGGCATTGGCTCGCTTTTAGTGTAAGTCCTTGACAATGCTTTGTTGTCTGAAACCAAAATAGAAAGTGATGAGCATAAGGGGACATTACGGTCCAATGATGTCATCAAGGGTGAGAAGGCAGGTACACTCTTGGTGATGAGTAGAGACCAGACCTAAGTCCTGGAGAAGTGAGCCGGATGGTGCCTCCCCTGCCTCCTGTCCCGCCCCCCCTGGCTTGGACCCAACCGGGCTGCTCTGTGTTCCTCCCCTGGACTCACATCCACATCCTGACAGCTCCTGAATCTGGAAGAGGAAGAGAGTAAGAAAGACAAGACACGTTCTTCACAGAACCAGAGCCAAGCTGGCTGGAGCTGCCTTGTCTAGGCCTCCCTCCCTTGCCCCTGGCCTTTCAAAGGGGCAGGCTGTCTCCGATGAAGAATGCCCCATGCCCAATCTCACCTCCCCAGTTGAGTAAGAGGAAAGTCGGTGTGCCAGGGAGTGGGCCTGCCAAAGGACAGCTGCTTATTGAAGAACTCTAACGCATAAAGAGGAAGTAAGAATACATTTCTGCGTCTAGTTCCATTGCAATTTTTTTATGCCACACTCAGGACGGGTTGAATGCATCCCAGACCCTCTGCACCCAGCTCCTCCTTCTGGGGGTGGAGTGATGGAGAAACCCGGGAGGCTCTCCCTAGAGGTCAGAGTGTGGGCTGCAGGCATTGTGGCCCCAATCCCAGGTCTTTGGCATCACTTTGGCAGGAAACGGGTAGGAGCTGCCCACTGCAGCTGCTCCATGGAATGTCCATAAAAATATGCCAGTAGTTGAGGTTAGGGACCTCAGGGCATTTTACTTTTAACCAGTTCCCTGGGTGATTGCAATGCGCTTGGCCCAGCCAGGGACCATGTGCTGGTACATGGGAAACTCTGATAGGAGCTGGCTGCTCCATTAGTTCAGCACGCAGTTACTGAGCAGGATGGTTCTGGGCACTGGGTGTGCATCAGGAAATAGGACACCAAGATCCTGAACTCCCAAAGTTTAGCTGGGGGGAGGAGGTGAAAAAAAGATAAACAGGGAAAATACCAGACAGTGGTACTGTGTACCTGACAATGATAGGGGCAAGTGCATAGAGTTAAAATAGTCTGGTGGGATAGAAAGGGATTGAGTGGTCAGGAAAAGACTTGTTCAAGCTGAGACCTCAAAGGCAACAAGGAACCTGTCTTGCCAGGGGAAGGAGATGGAACATTCCGGGCAGAGGAGAGAAGTACATTGAAAGGAGCTATTCTGGGAACAAGCTTCATATGTTCAAAGAACAGAAAGAGAGTCCACCAGCAGGGCTCCGGGGTGCTGGGCCTGGGGTTACTCCAAGGGCAGCTTTGGAGGGTTTGGAAGAGGGAGTAACAGGATCTGGTTCACTTTATTAAAAGGTCACTTCTGGGAAGGGGATGGATTGTAAGGGAGACAAGACTAGAGTCTGAGGGACTGCGTGGAGCTTGTCACAGCAGTGACAAGCAAGGGGTGACAGCGGCTTGGGTAAGGACTAGGGTGGTGGCAGCAGAGTCGGTGGAAAGGAAAGTACTGCTATGCCCTGCAGGTGGAATCTAACGGGCTTGCTAATGTGTTGGCGGGAAAAGGATTGAGGGTGACTCCTGGCTTTCAGGCTCCAGCAGGTAGGTGTGGGGAGGGTGCTATTCCCTGAGACCTGGAAGACAGGAGGGGAGGAGAAGGCTGGCCGGGATTCTCTGCTATCTGTGTTAAGTTCCAGGTCCCTCTAAGACATGGGGATGGAGTTGTCAGAGCAGCCGCTGAGCCTACAAGTTGGGGGCTCTGGACTGAGGTCAGGACTGGAGATTTATACTTGGGGGTCACAGCTATGGATGGTGGGCCTGGACGAGGTGACGGGGCAGGGGGTGGGGAGGAAGGCAGGAGAAGAGCACTCAGCGCTGGGCCCTGGGGTGCTCAAAATTTAGAGATAGAGGGATGCCTGGGTTGTTCAGACGGTTAAACGTCTGCCTTTGGCCCAGCTCATAATCTCAGGGTCCTGAGATCAAGCCTCACATCATCATCGAGCTCCCTGCTCAGCAGGGAGCCTGCTTCTCCCCCTCCCTCTGCCTCTCCCCTTCACTTGTGCACGCACTCTCTCTCTCTCAAATGAATAAATAAAATCTTAAAAAAAAAATTAGAGGTAGAAAAGTAGACCAGGGAAGAGGCTGAGAAGGAGCAGCAAGCAGGATGTGAGGAAAGTGTGTACGTATCCCAGGTCCCAAGGGAGAAGAGCCAGCTGTGTCCAATGTGCCACAAGACGACTTAGGACAAGAACAAAGAAATGACCATGCATTTGTGACATGGAGCCCACGGGGTCTGGACAAGGGCAGCCTCCTTGGAGTTAGCGGGGCAGAAGGAGACATTGAGGCTAGTGGTAGCTTGGCCCTGAGGTTTCGACGATTCAGTGGATTTGACTCTGATCTTCTGGACAAACTTTT
This sequence comes from Nyctereutes procyonoides, assembly GCF_905146905.1. NCBI lineage: Eukaryota > Metazoa > Chordata > Mammalia > Carnivora > Canidae > Nyctereutes > Nyctereutes procyonoides. Next base: position 5,315,663 of record NW_026575052.1, read on the forward strand.
GCCGTAATATGAAGACTCGATCGCTTCTGTTGGGTCCCTCTCCATTTGTATGTCTTTCCTAAGCTACCAGCTACTTCATCTGTTCCAATCTTGCCCAGCCTTGCAGCCCAGACCTGGGGGCATCCTTGTTCTCCTCTTGGAGAATGGGAAGGTGGCATCCCAGAGAGCTTGGGGGAATCCCAGAGTAACTCAGCAATGCATGTGGTATTGGAGCAGAGATCCAGCTCTACCACCCAATTAACTCGGTGGCTTTCAGATGAAAGCCATTCATACAACCTCCCCGAGGCTCTGCTCGGTATGGTACTCAAGGCTGGAGACCAAAAGAGCCAGGTGGACGCAGTTACCCCAAGGGGAGAGCTTCCAGTCCGGTCAGCCTTCATTAAATCGTGAAGATCTGTTTCCTTATCTGGCCAACAGGCTTGATGGCCGTCCCCCAAGCATCTTACAGGGATTTGTGTGAAACAGAGGAGACGCCCTGCAGACAAGCTGCTTCCTTCACCCACAGAGCAGGGGAAAGAGGCTTCGCTTAGCTTACTAAATCCTCTCTTTGTGCCTGGCCAAACCTTTGTGAGGCCTCTGACCTCATTCACCGAGATGGAATTAAGAGATCCTCCTGTGAAGCTCCCCAGCATCTTGTACGTACTTCCATTAGAGAGATGTCACTTGGTATCTTACTTATTCATCTCGTTTTTGTGTCTGTGGCGGAGTTCTATTTATCTGCTTCTCCAGTATGTGCTGTGATGCTGGCAGACCCTGGGCCAGGATCCTTACATGGAGTCTTTGGATCCCCACGGAGTAGTTGGATAAGCTTCTGGGGCTTCTGCTTGAAACCCCAGAGCATATGTCCAAAATGTTGTACATGGCTCTGGGGGGGGGGGGAGAAAAGGGGCTGAATGTCCTCAGAGGGGTGTGTGACGTCCCCCTGCAAAGCTCAAGAACAGCGGCAGGTGTCCAGGTGCTCGTGAGTATGAAATGTGCAGGGCCTCCACCCTCGGGTCAGATGGGACCACACTCAGGACAGATCTAGGAGACCAAGGGGCTGCAAGCCTGCGTCGAAGAGCCCGTGGTCCACGAGCCCTCCGGGGATCTGGTGGGAAGAGGGTGCCATAGACAGCCTTATGGGAGAAGAGCATCCGGCAGTTGGGCTCAGCCCAGAGGCCGCAGGATGGTCCATCTGGATGTGTGCACAGACGCCCTTGGATGGAGGAAGGGAGGAGGCTTGCTGTGGCAGCGCGTCACTGTGCTTCCTGGCCCAAGGCGGGATGTTCTGACCAGAGAAATCCATCCTCTTTGGGGAATTAAGATCAAATTTCTGATATTGGCAATGAGACTGTTTCTCTGCCCGGAAGCTTTCATACAGGACTGATGAGAGCCCTTGGCTCCCAAACTACTGAGAGGGACACCCAAATAGCAAGATGTCCTATTAGGCCCCACTTGGACACCCCCAGCTATAAACCGTCACATCGGATGGTTGTGAAAGACACGGTAGGCTGGAAGACCCAAGGTGAACATTTTGATGACTTGACTCCGTCTGGGGCGTCTGTCCTCACTTACCAAGTGCAAAGAAGAGACAAGAGCTGGGGACTGGGGCCAGACATCCTGCTGTGTGACCTTGAGCAAACCAGTTTCCCTCTCTGAGCCTCAGGATCTCCATCAGTAAAATAAAAGGGTGAAGTGGGAAGGTCTGTATAGAACATGCTCTTTCCCACCTTGCGACCAGCCTCCCTCCTTCCCTAAGAGGACACTAAGCTGGGGAAGAGGCTGGCGCTCCCTGCTCAGGGTGCTCCTCATCAGAGGCGGAGAGGCTCTGAGCCAGTGGACGCTGGGAGCTATATTGAGCCCAGAGTGTGGTTTCAGTGGCGTTGGCCTGCCTTAAGCCCTGCTGGGTTTCAGCGACAAGGGGCTGACTTAACTTGTCGCAGAAGGATTAAAGGTGAACTGTGCTCCAGCACGCCTGGGATGAAAAGTAACGTGGCTGAAATGAGGGATGTTTCCAGCCCCGGGTCTCGTCCTCAGCCCACCTCCTGGCCCATGGAAAGGGGGACTGTGCCTTCTTTCCAGGGGACTCAGAGACGCCCGTGGGCAGTCACTCAGTCTCCCCATTGCAGACAGGCAGAGCCTGGCACTTCTCCAAAACACACAGCTGATCGCTGATGAGAGCATGACTGCACTCCCACCTCTCACCCCACCCTTCGCAAGAGCTTCCATCACCTTTAGGACAATGTGCAAGGTCACTGGCTCAGCACACTGGGTCCTTCGTGATTCAATCTCTGTTGGCTGATTTCTTCAGCAGTGCTTCCTGCCACGTTCCCAAGTGGGGCCCCCACCCGATCTTATGGCCTATTTGCAGTCCCCGGACGGTGCCGATGCTCGTTCCCACCCCCGTGCTGATGCACACGCTGTATCATCCTGGGCCTGCTCCATCTGGCAAACTCCACTTGCTCACCAAGGTCAGCTACAAGGTCATTCCCAGAGACCTCCCCCTGCCCCATCTATTTTCCCCTTCCAGCCTCTTTCCCCATTCAACCCGTGACCAAGTTGAGTAAGATTCTCGTAACAAACCTCAAAATACTCACAAGTCTACCTCCAGACTTGGCACCCTGGACTCAGGTGTTCATTAATGAGGCAGGTATTTCTTGCGCCCACTATGCACCAAGGACCTGGAACAGAGCACTGAGTAAGAACAACCTAACAACATGGCCATGTGTGTACGGCGCTTGCAGTTCAGCGGGGAAATGGGTGTTATGTGAAAGATTATCAAAGAAATGCTTTGAAATTGTGGTCATTGTGCCCCCCCCCCAAAAAAAGGCTTGGTGTCTGGTAGCTGAGAGCTCACAAGGGGGTGATTAGTTATAATAGTGGAATGTCTCTCTCTCTCCAAGAATATAACCCCTTTTGGTAAGGATCAGATGTCCTGTTTGTCTTTGTAGCCAAGCACATACCTAGAGAATGAATGAGTGAGTGAGTGAGTGAGTGAGTGAGTGAGTGGGCGAGGGAGTGATGGCTTATGCGGTTCTGAAGGACACAGAAGTAAACTCTAAGCTGACGAGCTAACAAATATTCTATTAGAGCTTGTCAACAATAGATGGAGTGTCTTGGAGACTGGAGAGATCCCCCAGCCCTGCAAGTCTCTAAGCAAATGTTAGCGTGGTCACAGGTCAAAAATGCAATAGAAAAGATTTCTGGCTTGTGGGCCAAGTGAGCACAGGGCGGGACGACGCTGCCCATTCCAGCTCTGGAATTCTATCCCAGCAAGGACATCACGACAAGGTTGGGAATGGAGTATCCACCCAACTTGGTGAGGTCCCACATGTGTTCCGGAAAGTTCTAGATTCCCCGGGAGGGGGGTGGATTATGGATGTTCTGAGAATCACACTCGTGTGGGTGCCCCACCCTTGAGTGAGCCTTCAAAGCAGATGAAGCAGCAGGGAGCCAAAAAGAGGGGAAGAATGTGAAGGAAATTGCTAAGACCAGATCCAGAAGACCACTGTGCAGCCCAGGCTCTTGTCGGCACCCCTCTGCCCATGTCACCCTGCCTGCTGCACATCAGGGAAGCGTCCCCATCGCTCTCAGGATGGAAACCAGAATCTCGGCTGTGGCTGGAGGCTGTGCCCCCTGCCTCCTCTCCAGGCTGGTCTCCCCGTGCTCTCGGGAGGAAGAGGGTGACCTGGGGGAGGGCAGGACAGACCCTGCAGCCTGAACACCATCGTTCCCATTTCAGAGCCTGGGATCCTGAGATTAGGCACACTTGTGCTAGGGCAGAGTGGCCTGTCATGCTTTGAACCCAGCTGCCTGACTCCAGAGCAACACTTTCTGGGATGCTCCAGTGAAGGCCATAAATGCCATACGGGGGAGTGGGAGGGATTTCCCCCCAGTGATAGGCAACCTCAGGGCTGGACCCTCAGAAAGGCTGAGCCCTGGGGGCCTGGGGAGCCTGTCCCTTCCCCATCATCACCATTAATGCCATCACTGTGGTACAGGGCAAGGCATGTCAGGGCTGCTCATGGTCACCCCCGTGAGTTCTCGCAGAAACCGCTGGATGCTGGTACCATTGTACACTTTAGAACTGAGGCCACCAAAGATCCAAGAGGTTAGGCACCTGGCCCCCAGCCTCAAGGATAATAAGATGGAGCGGGTTTGTACACCGGCCCATCTGACTTCCCCCACAGCTCGACACTCCCCGTGCCAGGGCTGGTCCACGGAGCTGGCAAGGGCCACCAGGATCCCCCTTGGGGAAGCTCTGAGCACCCCACCCCTCCACAGGGAGAAGGCTGGCCAGGTGAGCCGAGTGGGCGGGAACAGCCTGGGTCTGGCAGCTTGGGGCTGTCCTCATCGTGACACAGCCGAGGCCTGTCTGCAGAGCCATGCAGGGGCTGTCACCCTGGAAGGAGGACCCCAGGGAGAACAATTTCCACTTGCAGAGATGATGCAGCAGCATGCTTCACCTACCCCGCGACAGACAGGTGTGTGCAGAGCAGACAGGTGGAGCCCATCTCCCCCTGGGGCTCTTCAGTCACGCAGGGCAGCTGCCCAAGTTCCTCTGGCAAATGCGGGGAAGTGTTTGGTGGTCCCGTCCAGGACAAGGCCTTCTTTGAATCATGGTGCATAGCCCTTGGGAACCATGTTCATAGGGAGACGGGCAGCCTGGAGCAGTGGGAAATCTGAGTTGGAGACTCTTCTTCAAGAAATGAAATTTTTTATTATTATTATTATTATTATTATTATTTTGCAAGCAGTAGAGGAATGCAAATGAATCTAAACAAGTGTTGTCAAGTAGTGGTTCTTGGGGGACCTGCTTTAATGGTGATAATAATCATTTTAATTGGCACATTAATTATATGTGAGCAGGTGTTTCCAAAATAATTGAGGGTGTTGGAAAGCTGCTTATTTCCTGAAGTGGTTGAAACATTCCCCTTTGACCCTGTTTATTCTATGAATATCAAATCACGCAGGGAGACAGAGAGAAGTGAAGCCTGTCTGAATGCGTGCACGCTGACTTACTGAGGTTTCCAGGCCTTTCCTTCTGGGATAGAACGAACTCCCATTGGAAACCCATGCAGGGTGCAGGCGCCACACAGAGGTGCTGTCCCTGGCTCACCCTCTGCCGGGAGAGACAGGATGTCACAGATGCACAGATGAGGCGCCCCCACTCCGGTCTGCAGCTGTTCTGGAAGGAGGAGGGGACCGAGGGTATGGGAAGCAGAGGAAGAACAGGTGCAAAGGCCCAGAGGACTGGCCCATTGGAATCCCATCAGGTGCTGGTGAAGGATGGGGGCCCCGGGCAGGGGGAGGAGGCTGCTGGCCGTCAGGGACTCAAGCAGGACGTGTCACGTCTGGGGTCTCGTGTAATGGAACTTGGGTTATAGCCACAGGGGGAGCATTTGAAGAATTTTAAGCAACAGAGCAGCAGAAGACAATTTTACAAATCTTGGGACACTCCCCCTACAGATATCTGAAAAGCGTCTCAGACTTGACACGGCCAAAAGAAAATTCTGGATTTCTCCTCCAAATCCATTCCTCTCCATTCTTCCCCATCCCAGTAAATGGTGTCATCATCCACCAGGTTACTTAGGCCAACAACCCAGGGATCTCTCCTCCTCTTCCTCCTTTCCTTTCGCTTCCCCTACCCCACCCTACAGCCCTCCCATTTTACCCAATTCAGAGACATGCCCTAAATCCACTTGCTTCTTCCCACATCCTGGCCACCCTTCTCTTGCAGAGCATCACTCACCACCTAGAATTGGCAGCCCCCTAACTGCACTCCATTTCCAGTCTTATCCCTCGCAATGTCTACACAGCAGCCAGAGTGCCCTTTTATATATTTTTTAAGATTTTATTTATTCATTTGAGAGAGAGAGAGAGGGCATGAGCATGGGGAGCAGCAGAGGGAGAGAGAAGCAGACTCCCCGCTGAGCAGGGAGCCCGATGCGGGACTCGATCCCAGGAGCCTGGGACCATGACCCGAGCTGAAGGCAGATGCTTAACGACTGAACCACCCAGGCGCCACCCCCCCCCCCAGAATGCCCTTTTAGAGACAGAACCAGGTCAAGTCATTCCGTAGCTTTTTTTTTTTTAAGATTTTTATTTTATTTATTCATGAGAGACACAGAGAGAGGCAGAGGGGGACGCGGGGACCCCAGGATCACCCCTGAGGCACCACTTGGGCCCTGACCTCCTCCCCACTGCCGCCTTCCACAACCGCAGCCTGCCTAGGGTTCTGTAAACACCCCCAAAAGGCCACGGCTCCTAAGGTCCAAGCCGACCCGATTCGATTCCTCGTGTGCAAGACCTTGTGTCTGGTGGTGTCTCAAAGAAAAGCAGCCTGTGCCCCAAGGAAGGTGTGGACCAGAGGCGAAGAAGCCGCTGAGCCGAGGGTGCTGGAGGCTGAGATCGGAGGTCAGTCCCAGGCTCCCCTTCTGCCCCCGCCACCTCTGAGCCTCCCTATCGGTGTTTGTAAAACGGAAGGGCAGGGAGAGTAGCCACGCAGCCCAGTTTGCCTGGAACCGTCCCGACTGTGCCGGGCATCACCCAGGGTAATTGTGAAGAGCAGCCCTCTGTCTGCTTCAAAAGTATCCTGGTTTGGATGACAAGTCACACCGTTGCCAGTTGGGCTTGCGGGAAGTACCTTTCCTTTTTTTTTAAATTTTTCTTAAATATTTTTTATTTATTTATTCATGAGAGACACAGAGAGAGGCAGAGACACAGGCAGAGGGAGAAGCAGGCCCCATGCAGGGAGCCCGATGCGGGACTCGAACCCAGAACCCCGGGATCACACCCTGGGCCGAAGGCAGGCTCTAAACTGCTGAGCCACCCAGGTGTCCCCGTACCTTTCCTGTGTTAGCGTTCACGATGGCCCTCTGGGTCTCTGAAAACACAAGCTGTGGGACAGACTCAAGGACGGCGCCCCATGCGTTGCCAATGGTCCTTGGACACTGAGCATTGGTGGAAAAAGGGAGGGCGCCTAGCCGCCTGGACTAAGAGGGTGCGGACTTGAACGGCACCCTCCTCCCCCCTTCCAGCAGGGACAACGTGCTGTGATCCCACCCAGCTGTCAGGCTGAGACGGGACGGGGAGGGATGGCAGGTTTGAAGGGGTTGTTGCAAGGACCCTGGGGAGACCCCCCCGCCCCGCATCTGAGAGCACGTGCTAGAGGGGGTCCAGCTGGAGGCCGGAGGGAAGTCCCTCAGTGGATCCCTCGGAGAGACCCAGCTGCACCGCTGGCCTAGTTTGCTCTTTCCAAACAGCTGCGTGCTCCCCGTCGATTCGTCTTTCAATAAATATTTGTCCGGAACCCAGCATGTCTCAGGCAGGGTGCTAGGCGCTGCTGTAGAAGTTCTGTCCTAGTGGAATAAAGGAAACTGGTGACGCTGGCATGTTTGTCTTTTATGCAGACATCTTACTGACGTGTCAGTTCTCACAGGCTTTATTTTATTTCATTTTTTTGGATTTTTTTAAATAATGCAATTATATTATCTGCAAATAATGGAACGTTTCTAACACCCGAGACACAGTATCTCATGATATATAAAAGGACATATCCTGGGACCAGATCACTTAGATTCAAGCCTTAGCTTTGGCAGGTAGAAGCTGTGTGACTCTGGACAAGTTACTGAATCTCTCTGCGCCCATTTTTCTCATTTCCCCAAATAAACTTAGGATGGTGCCCGGCACTACAGGAATATTGGTGTTGTCATTGCTTATTGAACTTACTATAATTTCTTGCCTTATTCTAATATCTGAAACCTCCAGGGCACTTGTAAAATGTTTGTCTTGTTTCTGTTTTTTGTCGGATTGCATTTAACGTCGCACATATATGATATTTTCCTGCTGGTTTCTGATAAATACTATTTTTGTCATATAAGGGAAGTTCACTTCTGTTCCAATTTTACCTAGAGTTTTTATAAAGAAAAATTAATTAAATGCTTCTTAAGAATCCATTGAAGTAATCATATGGTTTTTCTCCTTTAATTTACTAATGTAATGAATTATGTTGATGGTTTTCCTAATATCAAGCCTCCATGGGGTTTTTATAATTTCTTTAAACAAATATCTTGTGTCCCAAATTAAAAGAACTCTCAAGTATTTATTTTTTATTATTATAAATGGAATCTTTCTCATTGGATTTTCTGTGGGTTTCTGGGATGTAAGAATGCAATACAATTGATTTTTTTTTTTTGTGGCTTTATCTTGCATCCTACAAATTAGATGAATTCATTTATTCTCTCTAATAAGCATGTGGTGGCTTTCCTTGTATTGTCTGGGCATTCAGTCTCTTCACCTGACATTTTTATTTCTTTCCTTCGTGGACTTTTCAGATATATTGCATTCATCCCTGAATAAGTACGTATTGCTTGCCTATTATGTGCCTGGCACTGAGCTAGCCTCTGTCTCCTCAATGACTTGACTCTTGTCACCGTTTGGCAGGTGACGTGGTCGGGGTACCTTCTCCTCTGAGATTTGAGGAAGAGAATGAATCCCTTCCGGTCCCCAAGCCCCTTTGGTTCTGATCGAGATTCAAACCCCATTAACCCTCAGGCCAGGCGGCCTCCTGCAGGATGACTCCTCTCCTTTTTTGGGGGGGGGGTTAGCAGGAGGAATTAACCTTGACCCCAAGGAGAAGCCAGACCTCTGAAAAACACGGGTCATTTCTCAAAGAGAAAGTGGAGAGAGATGCCCTTGCGCTCAAACCTGGCCTTGAACGGGCCAGCTCACCGTCCCTCTTGGCCTTTGCGTCTGGGACTTGCTTGGACTAAAAAGGCGCAAATGTCTCTGTTCTGATTTTTCCCTCCAAGCAGCATCTCAGCTGTGGGAGGCATGAGTTGGAGCTGCAGCATGCCTGGGCCCTTGGCTTCCCAACACCCTCCCTCCCGCCCCCACCACCGACCCAAGCCTTGGGTGACCCTCCGCTGCTCCCCGAGTGAGTGTCCCTAAGAGATTGTTGGCATCTCGGTGCCCAGCAGGCTGCAGTGCCTGCCCGGCTCGCCCCAGGCCTCGCACTTCCTGCCTGTTCTCATCTTGCCCTTGTGTTTTAGCCAATTAGCCCACCTCATCCTGCACAGACGGATGCACCCCTAGGAGCACGTACCCCATGTTCTCCCTTCACCTCCACCGGACAGCTTCATCATCCTCGCAGGCGCCCCGGCCCTGGCCTCCTGATGCTCCCTCTGCAGCCTCACCTCCACGCCCCCTGCTCCTGGGCTTCCTACAGTGGAGGCCTTAGGCGTGTGCCCTACCCACTGCCTGACGCGGCGTGGGCTCTAATCAGCGAGCCCCATGCTTCAGACACTTTTATTAATTCACACCAAACCGCTGTGTGGGTTTGTGGCAGCCTGTGTCGCATGTGGCACCAAAGAGCTGTCCTGCCCACACAAGCCACAGGCTTGAGAGCCTCCTAGGGTCCCAGGCAGCCCTTGGGCTCAGCTCCCCCCCACCCCCAGGCTCCCAGAAGATTGTGGGAAATCCAGCAGCTGCTGAAGCCAGGTTTGGAAGCTGCGTGGGACTCGAGCAGGACAGAAGGAATCCTCCTTGATTATTCACGTCCTGCCAGCTGAGCTGTCCACGTGCCACCCGAAGCGAGAGCTATGAGCAGCTCCATTGTATAGATAGGGAAACTGAGGCTCGGATTTATGACATGAGTTCCCGAAAGCTACAGGGTCGGGATTCGAACCCGAATCCTTCGGACTCTGGAGCCCCACTCTGGCCTTTCTCCTGTTCCCTGGAGACATTCAGAGGGTGAGAATCGTCCCCTTCACAGGGGCTGCTGGCCCTGACGGCCCCAGGTTGGAGCCGGCTTGGTCAGGCTCCTGGAGACGGTGCTCCGGGCCGTGCCTCGGGTCGGAGCAGCAGGTGTGTCCCCTCCTTCCCCCTCATCAGAACCCACTGCTTGTCTTTGTCATCCTGGGTGGTGACAGTGAACGAGGGCATTGTCCTTTGAAGACGAGCCTCCAGAGCGCTTGGCGGAGGTGGGCGCCGGGAGATGCCAGGAAGCAGGGAGTGAGTTCCCTGCGCTGCTCCCGAGGCCCAGCCCACGAGCCGTCAGCCAGGAAGCAGCCTGGGTGTCTGGTGGCCGCTCACTGGCCCCTCCCGGAAAATGAGGGAAGGAATAGCCCCCTGTGGGGTATTGTGGGGGATGAAATGATACGGTTCCGACAAGTGTTTGCTGGAGTGTCTGGCAAACAGTATCAACAGCAGTAATAAAAGAAGCTAATATTTACTATAGGCCACTGACAATAGGCCAGACGCTAAGCGCCTCGCACATACTGGCTCCTTTAATCCCCATAGCAACCCCGAGGGTAGGCACCGTCCTTGTCCCGCTTTAGAGAGGAGAGGGCTGGGGCTCAGAAGCCAAAACTCGCTCAAGACCATGCAGCTGGTAAGCGACAGAAGTAGGATTCGGCCCCTGGCGGTTTGGCTTCGGCGTCCACGCTGCTCTTTAGTGAGTACTTCACATGTTAGGTCCTCCCCCCACGCCGCCTGCCCAGACAGATGGAGTCGGGAGCCAGGAAAAGTAAACACTCCAATGGACAAGCCCAGGAATAGACGTGTCTGCGCCGCATGGAGGATTGCTCCCCGGCCCTGGGGAGAGATGCCCCCATCCACCTGCCCCAAGAGGAGGCAGTCAGCTCGCTGGGACGATTGGGTTCCTGCAAGTGGAGTCAGGGTCCCCCACCCACCCCTGCTCCATCCCTTCAGCGCTGTGCTCCCTTCCTGGGGCTGCGCACACACTGGGGCCCTGCCTGTGCTGGCCAACTTGACTTTGAAGGAGACACTGCAGCTCATCTCGAGCAGCTGGACTAAACCCTTCTGTGCAGCTCCAAACTTTGCACAACGTGGGGGCTTTGGCAGACGGTCAGCGGCTGATTTCTGCAGAGCTGGTGTAGCTCTGCCGTGTGATTTATAGATTGCCTTGATAGAAAAGCGATGCTGGGAATTTCCATTAGAACGGGGCAGCTTGCTGTTGTGGCTTTCTAGAAGGTCAGAGGGTAGGGGCCTGAGAAAATATTACCAAAGGAGACAGACAGCCTCCTCCGTGGGGCCTTGGGAATTCACTTACGGGGTTCACTTTTGCCTGCCATGGTCCCTTGGACACAGGGATTGGTAGGACGAGGTCCAGTGATGCCACATGGTGAGTTCCCTCGTGCAAGGTGCTCTGGGCGAAACTCATTCGCTATCCAACATCCCAAGTTGCTCGCTTACTTAGCAAATATTTCTGGGCGCATGAGGGGTGCCAGAGGCCCTGTGCTAGATGCTAAGGATACAGCACTGAGCAAGGCAGATGAGTTTTTTCTGCTCCCCAGGAGCTTCCACCGTGTTGGGAGATACAGAGGGTATGGACTGGAGTCACTTGTCAAATGTTAGGTGTGTTGTTTGAACCCCCAATCCAGACTCGAGTGGTCAGGGTTGGCTCCCCAGAGGAAGAGAAATGTAAGCTATGGTTTGAAGAATGAAGAAAACTTAGGCAAGCCTCCAAAGATGAGGGACTGTGGCACCCCGAAAATTAAAGTGGGGGCTGTCTGGTTGGAGCCAGCCAGGAGAGGCCAAGAAGCAGAACACACCTGGAAGGGACGGCGGGGCCTAGACCACATATTCATCAACTTAAGATGCTTGAAATTAACCCCGAGGGCAAAGGAGCCACCCCCTTGGACACAGAGGAGGTGCACAGTCCTATATGGTTGCTGGCTGCTGTGCGGTCACCGAACAAGGACTGGGGGTGCTGGGGAGCCCAGGGCGGTGGGAGGCTCCTGCAGCCATCCAGGGGAGCAATGATGTGACCCTGAGTTAGGCAATCGGCTGGGGGTGGGGAGGTGGGGAGGAGTGCAGGGGGTGGATTAATGGCCAGGGGCTCGCTGGATGCCCAGCTGGGGGAGAAAGCTGCTGTGGGGGGACCTGAAGAGAGGAGGTGGTGGCTGAGGCAAGCTGGCGGCGTGGGCGCCTCCACCAATTCACCAGGCGGAGACAGTGGGGGGGATGGAGAGAGGGTCCAGGCAGGGCCAGCTGCATGTGGCTGTCTGGGCCAGCCTCTCAGAGCTCAGGGGGGCTTGGCCGGCACAGCTGGGTGGCCGCTTGGAGACCCAGGCCCATGTCTCCCCGCCCTGTCCCGCCTAATCTGTCTGGTTGACACCCCAGAACGGGCCAGGAGCCACATGGCAAGAGAAGTTCCAGGCTTAAAAAAGAACACCTGTCACCATACGTCCTCATCCTAGATTTTGCTTCCCCTTCCCCACCCTGGTGCACGGAGGAGGGGTGGGGGCAGCTGGTGCTGTGATGGTCCACGGTGCTCAGAGCCTGCAGCCCGGGCCTGGGCTCCCAACCTCCTTCCCCTCGTGTCCGCACACTCACGGCTGTGCCTGGGAGGCCGCGGCCGCTTCTGAGACTGCAGGCTCATCTGTGACCCTGCGTGCTCTCCTTGCCGGGGCGGCGGGGGGGGGGGGGGGCAGCCCAGGGCTCACAGCGCTGTCTCCATCTCTCTGTCTCTCTCTGGCTCTGTATCTCTGTCTCTCTGTCTCTCTCTGTCTCTCTGTTTCCCTCTGTCTCTCCTCCTTCTCTCTCTCTCTCTCTCTCTCTCTCTCTCTCTCAGTTCATTTTGCACAGATGAGACTTTGGGGAGGCCCTGTAAGCTGCCGCATGCTCTGCCCATTGGCACTCCCCTACGTGTTGCTTTGTAAATGCTCGTGTGATTCAGCCGCTGGCTTCAATCTCAGACCGTGTGTCCCTTCAGGAGAAAGGGACCACGTCTCTTCCATCAGACCGGGAACCCGTGAGGGCAAGGACTTAATGAAGGGAAATTACTAAAGACAGAGTAGATGCTTCTCTTCGTGTTGGATCATAAACCCTGCGTAGTTAAAATACCTTTGAAAGAAGCAAAAATTATGGAGCAGAAAGAGGATGCCCGTGGAATTAGAGGCTGCAGGTGGAATTCTGAGCTCTGCCGCTTACTGGTTTCAACCTCTCCGGGCCTCAATTTCCTTCTATGCTACAGGGCAGTAGTGACATCCGCCTCACAGAGCTCTGAAAATTAATGTTCCCAGTCCACAAACACAGAGCGTCTACAGGTGCCAGGCACTCTGCTAGGTACTGGAATCTAATGGTGAACAATACAAATGATGTCCCTGCTCCGGTAGGACTGGGGTGGGGAGACGGACCATTAATTAATCAATTAGCAAGAAAATATCAGACAGTGATAAGTGCGGTATAGGTAATGCAGGATGATGTGCAGAAGGTAACTGGGGCTTCTTAGGTTGGCTCGTCCGAGAAGGTGCCTTTTAGGGAGTGACACTGAAGCTTGTAGGACGAGAAGACACGCAAAGACCTAGGAGACGCAGGGAGGACTCCTACGGAGGGGAGGAGCAGGGGCGCTCTCTCCGGAGATCAGACCTGTGGCCTGGAACCTGGAGGGCAGAGGGAAGAGAGAACATAAGTCAGAGAGGAGGCAGCGACACCTCACATAAGGCTTTGTGGATGTAAAAAAGAGTTTTTCATTGAATTATCATTGGCGTACAATATCACGTCAGCTTCAGGTGTAAAACATAGCAACTCGACGTTTTTATAGGTTGCAAGATGCTCACCACGTCAGTGTAGTTCCCTCCATCACCTTACAACGCGGTTACACTATTATTGACTGTATTCCCTATGCTGTACTTTTCCTCTCTGGAGATTTATTTGTTTCGTAACTGGAAGTTTGTACCCCTTAATTCCCTTCACCCCCCACCCCCCCACACCCTTCCCTTCTGACAACCACCTGTTGGCTCTCTGTGTTTGAGTCTGTTTCTGTTTTGTTTGTTCATTTGTCTTATTTTTTTTTAAGATTCCGCACATAAGTGAAATCATTCAGTATTTGTCTTTCTCCGTCTGACTCGTCTCGCTTGGCATTATACCTTCTGGATCCATCCATGTTGTTGCAAATGGCAAGATCTCATTCTTTTCGATGGCTGAGTAATATTCCCCTGTGTGCGTGTGTGGGTGTGGGTGTACACACACCACATTTTCTTTACCTATTTGTTCGTAGGTGGATATTCAGGTTGCTTCCAGGACTTTGTAGATTTTCTGTAGAATGTGGGACTTATGGAGAGTGTCACATGGGGAGCAACATGTTTTGAAAAAGATCCAAATTTATGTTTTGAAAAGAATTCTCTGGCTGTTGTGCAGAAACCGGACTACAGGAGAGCGTGTGAGTCAGGATAGCCTTGGTTGTGGTGCATTAACAGAATAACCTCCCAGGCCCTGTGACTTGATGTAGCAAAGGTTTCTTTTTCACAGAAAGTTGGGTGTGGGTCTCACCTCTCCCTGGCAGCTCTCCCCCATGAGGTGACTCAGGGATCCAGGCTCATCTCATATTGTGGTTCTACCCTCCCCTTGTGCATGTTACCACCAAAGGGGGACACACAGGAGCAAAAGAGTCATGAGACTGCTCTTATGGGCCAGTCTGGGAGTAGCATAGGTCATTTCTATTCGTAGTCCGTTGGCTAGCACCCAGCCGCATACCTGCAGCTGCACAGGAGGCTGGGAAGTGTAGCTTTCCTGGCTGTGCAGGAAGGGAACAGCACAATGAGGTTTGATGATCATCCTGCACTGTCTCTGCTAAGGACAGGATCCAGGAGAGAGGAGGGTTAGGAGGCTCTCACAGCCTCCCAGAGGCGGTGGTGGCCTGGATGTGGGTGGTGGTGATGGGGATGCAGAGAAGTGGACAGACAGTGTAACTTTGGTAAAATAGCTGGTACTATGCTGGACCAGTAGCTCCACTAACCCATCACCCTTATTATAATCCCTTACAATGAAAACATTTAGATGTTCCTTCAAAGGACGGAGTCACATTCTCCCAAGTGTCCTTTTCTCTGATTCCAGAGGCTAATAGATTGAGATACTGTCTGACCAACGCTTTTAAAAGACATGATCCTATGGGGCGCCTGGGTGACTTCTGTTGGTTAAGTTTCCAACTCTTGGTTTCAGCTCAGGTCATGATCTCAGGGATCATGGGATTGAGCCCCAGCCCCATATTGGGCTCCCTGTTCAGTGGGCAGTCTGCTTGAGATGCTCTCCCTCTGCCCCTCCCCCTACATGTGTTTCTCTCTCTCAAATAAATAAATTAAAAAAAAAGACATATCATAAGACCCTGGAACCTTAGCCTTGGCATGGCTCTTAGAGTTGTCCAAGTCCATTCTCTGCATTTCTTAGGTGGAAGAGTGGCCCAGAGGAAGCTGTGGAGGAGGTCATTAGCTAAGCAGAGCCAGGGCCCAGGTCTGCATACCCCATGTGTCTTTCTATGCAATCAAGTGACATCTAGATTTCTCCTTCCTCAGCTTCCAGAGCTGGAGGAGTGAGACCTGAGTGGAAGGGGAGAAAGACAGGGGGTGGGGTGGGCTGGGGCTTGCTCACCCAGGTCTGCTGAAGCTCTCTTCCCTGTCCCTGTGCTCCTGAGAAACAACATGGGGTGTGAGAAAGACCATGGGTTCTAATTCGCCCTCCGTCACCTCCTCACCATGACATCTCCAGTTGGTTACTTAACCTTTTTAGAAAAGGGAGCTAATGATATGGCTTCATGGGGTTGTCATTAAGACTGTTGAGATAGTATAGGTAAAAAGCCTAAGCTCAGAGCTTGGCACCTAGAGGGTAGGTGGGAATAATTACTGGGAACAATTGCCAAGCCTCCTTCTGTCCCTACCCCTCACACCCATGACCCTGGGTGCTGATTCTGTATCATCTTGCCAAAGCTCCTCTAGGACCAGAACAAGTTTAGGACCTCACTCTGCCATGATGAATGCTTCCCCCTTCCCCAAGTATCCACCATGTGGGATCCATTGGGCCTTGCAGTAAGATGCGACTGAGCATCCTTGCCACCATGTCTAGAGCTCAGAGGGGCCAAACCCAAACTTTCCCTAGTTGTCTAAGGGGCTGTATTATTTTCTGGCACCCAAATGTCCTTAGATAGGCTTCTGTCGTTTGCACTGGGTCAAATTTAGAGGGTATAGGATCCTCTTAGCAGGTGCAGGGGCCCCTTCATCTCTCCATGGTCCTGACCAGCCAACTTCCAGGCTGGATCCTGCTAGTCCCTGGGATCCAGCATGGGCTCTTAGAGGTAGTTCAATAAAGAGAATTTTAAAGCCTTTTAATGCTTAGCAGGGAATCTAGCCTTTGCCAAAGCACCAATTAAAGGTACAGGCCAGTTCAACATGACTTTATTACTAGCATTTTATCTTTGAAGAGGAGGCACAGGGGAGGTGCAGGCACTGAAGACTCTGGGGCAGGCATCTTAACTTCCCTGAACAGGACAGCTGCCTACAATTACCAGGCACCTCCCACCGAAGGCTCCATGGAGAAGCCAAAAGACTCCTTGACTTTGTCCCTATCCTCAGGAGCTCTCAGAGCACTGGAGAGACATGAGACAGTGGAGTGAGATTGGTCAGTGAGGGTGTCCTGAAAGGGGCAGGCTTTAAGCTGGGCTTTGAAAGGTGGATCCAGTTAGGGCAAAGTGGAAAGAAGCCCTACAGGGAGAAAGGCAGGGTTAATGGACCAAATGATAACATTTGGGGGCTCTCTCTGTGTCCCAGGAACTGTGCTGAGCATTTTATAAATGATCTCTAATCTCTCCAACAACTTTGTGATGTAAGTTCTGTTATTGTCACCATTTTATTGATATAGATGTATAGAAACTGAGGCTTAGACTGGAACCCGGACTAGACCCCAGACAGATGGCCCACACTTCTGCTTTTAACCCCTGGGCTGAGAAGTAGAAGGAGAGGTGTGGCAGGGTCATGAGCATGGGATTCGTGAAGCTGGTAGAGTTGTGTTTATCTGAAGCCCAGAGGTCCCTATGGCCCTCTTTCTTAGCCTCCCAAGGGCCGCTATCCACTCATTTATCTCTCTATCCATCCATTCACCAGATCTAGATCTACCATCTAAACTGACCTGGCATAGACCCCAGCTCCTCTTACTAGCTGTTTTAGCAGGTACCTTTGGAAACTGTATTACTCTCAAAGGAGAAGGAATTTGAGCCAAGTGGTTGTGGTTGATGGTCTTGAAATTTCTCATCAACCACCAAATAGACCTTTAGACTGTTGCCTATACTAATGCTGGACATAGGCTAAGGCCAGTGGCTCTGTCCCATGTATGGAATCTTCCAGAGACTTTGTCTATGTCTAGAGCACATAAAAATGTGGTGACCATTAAGGTGTTTGACCATCCATTCACTTCATCCATCCATCCATCCATCCATCCATCCATTCATCTATCCATCCATCCATTCATCCATCATCCATCCATTCATCATCCATCCATCCATCCATCATCCATCTATTCATCCACTTGTCCATCCATTCATCATCCATCTATCCATCTATCCATCATCCATCCATCCATCCATCCATCCTCCATTCATCATCCATCCACCCATCTATCCAGCACATATTTTGAGCCATTGAGCTTGTCTTCCTTACACTGAACCCTTGGCACTGTAGACGAGGGCCTTCTAGAAAATGGAGAAGTTAGTTCACAGTCCATCTCCCTTTATGTTTTATCAAATGATAGATGCTCTGAACAACTAAGTGAAATATACTGACCCCAGGACAAATGACAGACATGGATTTGTCCAGACTGACCTTAGAGTCTCTAGCCCTTTCTGCTATAGAGAAGTGGTTGAAGGGTCCCCCCACCCTCATATTATAGAGTGTTGGAAGAGGGGGGCTGAGCATTCAAGAACCAAATCCCACTCAGTCCCCCGGCCATCTGCTCAGTGCCCACCTAGCTTGGTGCCTCTGCTGGGCTTATGGGGGTTTTCTCACACATCCAAGCAGAGGAGCTTTTGTCAAGCCCGATATTGCACACAGTTCTGTGCAGACCCACAGCAAGCCCTGTGGGTTATGGGCAGACATCCTGATGGGACACACAGGTGACAAAATAAAGACTCAAGTCACTAATCCTGACTATGCTATCACACCCCACACTTTCTCATGGCCTTCCCCTTTCCCTGTGTTCCTCACTCTCATTTCTGTGCCCACGTCCATCTCAGTTCTAAGTTACTCCCTCTCTTTCTCTGTACCTTCCCCTTGATTCTACCCCATTTCCCTTTTCTGCATCCCTCTTCTTATTTGTGCCCACACACCCTGATGCTCATCCTTAAGCCCCCTCCTCCTCACTCCTACTAAGCCCTGCCGATTCTATTTCTCAAATCTCTCTCAATCATGTCCACTGCCTCCCATCTGAGGCCCCATCTGCTAGTCTGTTGCACCATCAGCCTGGTCAGAATGATTGTCACCTCCTGACCTGCCCAGTAGTATGGGCTTGCCTGGCCCCAATCTATGCAGCTAGAGGGAACTTTCAAGATGCAAATCTAATCATACCCTTCCATTGCCGAAAGCCCTAAGGCAGCCTGTTGTTGGCCTCCAAATGGAATCCAGCTCTGTTCCATGCCATAGAGAGCCCTACAGGATCCCGCCCCTGCCCACCTCCCCACCCCGTCTTGTGCCAGCCCCCAAGCAGCAACCCCCCCCACCTGACCTCCAGCCCTAAGGAGCTTCTTTCAGCTCTTCAATAAGCCACGCCCTCCCTTACCTCTGGGCCTTTGCCTGTGCTGTTCCTCTCCCTGGAACATACTCACTCTCCTCTCTTACCAGGCCTGTTCCGATTTGCCCTTCAGTTTGAGTCTTTCCTCTCCCCTCCCAAACCTAGGTTAGATGCCCTGCTCTGTGTCTCCACGATCTCCACTTCCTCTAAATCAGGGCACTTACCAAAGTGAATCTGAATTGCCTGTTTTATTGTCTGTCTTCACAAGGGCTTAGGGTACAATAGGCTTCCAATTTCCCAAAAGAAAGCCCTTTAGGGTGGATCCCTAATGTCAGGGTCCCAGTGGAGGAGGAACCGGGTCCTACAGCCATTACTGGGAGCTGTCCGCGGTGCTGCGGGCTCCCTTGTGTCATTAAGGACATTAATGTCCTTGCTCCCATGTCCTCTTGGAGGTGCCCTGTGCTCCTGGATATTTCCCACGGGGGAGGGAAAGGCCTTGGTCTGACCTGAATTCGCAGTCTGCTCCACCTGGTGAATGTGAGTCTGCCTTTATGTGAAAAGCTCAGTGGGAGAGCTTCAAGCCTCCTGACTCCGCACTTACCTCTTGGCATTTGGCCAGATTTCTGAGATGAGGGGGCCATCCCAGCAACAAATAATTTAAGAGTTTCTCTATCCACTAGCCTACCCCCCACCACCACCACCAAGTATCGGGGAAATGGAGACCAGATCTTCTTTCTTCCAACCCTGGCTCAGGGGCCAGCTAGGGCCCCCTCTCCAGTCAGCTCCACATTGTGCCAGGAACCGGCTCGCTATCTCTATAACTCACCCATCTCAGTTGCTTTCCCCTTTTCCTCTCAAACCCAGCCCTCTTTGTAATATTGGATTAGCCCACTTTCTTGAAAGCTGATTTCTATTTGCATAATCCTCCCCTCTCGGAGTTGCTAGGCCCTCGGTGATAAGCCGATGGGCCAGGGCAGTCAAGCAAATTATACACTTTACTCTGAACAGCCGCGGAAAGTGGAGGAAGCTATTTTTTTTTAAAAGAAGACACATTTTATTTTTATCTCCACATTCCTTTTGACCAATAGTGGCAGACCCATTTTGGGTGCACTAAGCCTACGTCTCCTGGAAAACATAGATCCCAACTAAACCGAAGCAGACAGGATGGAAGTCAGACCTTAGGAAGGGCTTCCTCACAGTGCAAGAAGAGAAAATGCATATGAAAGCCCTAGGTAAGGACAATGCTTTACACTTTATCTGTATAAAGCACATCTCATTTTTTTTCACCCATGGGATACAATAGGCACCCAGGACAGGCACCTCTCCCAAGTGACAGTCCAGACCCCTGAAGCTCAAACAGGGCCTATGTTGAGGTGTGGATAGAGCCAGAAATAGAGACACTGATGCCAACTCATCGAGCTCGATTATGATCAACAGACACTCACCCACAACCTGCTGTGTGGCAGAGGCACCCAGCCTGCAGGCAGTGAGCCTTTTAGTGAGAGCCTACTGTGTGTCCATCCACACATTACAGCCCCGGGGGATTTAGTGGAGACCACAGACCTCTGCTGAAAAGGGGATGGACAAAGAGTCAAGAGGAAGGCACCTCTTAGCTCAAAGTGTCCTTTTCTTGCCCAGTAGCAGGATGGAGGATATGGGAGCCTGCTCCCCCCCTCCCCTCCCCTCCCCTCCCCTCCCCCTGAGCATGTTCTGCGTGTTCTGAGGGTCTCCAGCTCGCTTACCAAGTGAATGACGCTCTTCATGGAACTGAGGCTGCAGGACTGCTGAGCTGTATTTGTACAACTTGTAAATCAGCGTGTCAGGCTCTCCTGCAAAACCCAGGAACCCTTTGTGTGGGGAGGCAGAGCAGCTCAGCTGGTCCTTGCCCATCCCCCAGAACAGCCACACTCCTTGACATGCCTCAAGCCCACCAGCTCCCTAAGGTCGCACACGCACCAAAGACGCACCAGCGAAGGTGGAAGGGATGGAGAGGGCTTGCGTTGGGCTTTGCTCTCTGCAAAACCCTTTCCAGGGGATGTTTGGGAATTAAAAGGATTTCTGTCCTCCACACTCATTGCTCCTCTTCTCTTTCAAGGCTGATTAAGAGGCAGAATGTTCCAGAAGCAGGAGAAGGGGCTCAATGACCCTTAAGGGCCAAGTGGACCCTCTCATCTCTGGGACTCTGGTAACCCTGACCTTGGCAGGCGGTGCCTTGGGCAAAGCCAGAAAGGATGGTGGAAAGAGCACAGGACTGGGAGCTGGGAAACCTAGCCTTGATCTTTGTTGCTCTTTGAGCTTGGGCGTGTCTGAGCCTCAGTTTCCCCATGTGTGAAATGAAGACTCCAGGGTAAGAATGTGTACAGGGAGTGTTATGCAGGAAGAGTTGAGACCTACAGTAGAGTCTGGCTGTCACATTTGCCACTGTGTAAGCTCAGGCAGTTTGTGCCACTTCCTCAAGACTCAGTTTCTCCATCAATTAAGTGGGGAGATAC
This sequence comes from Nyctereutes procyonoides, assembly GCF_905146905.1. Classification (NCBI taxonomy): domain Eukaryota; kingdom Metazoa; phylum Chordata; class Mammalia; order Carnivora; family Canidae; genus Nyctereutes; species Nyctereutes procyonoides. The sequence continues at coordinate 5,336,650 of NW_026575052.1, forward strand.
TTCCTTCCATGTGATTTTGTGAGGATTGGGTGCACACTGATATCAAGTTTCTGGTACCTGGTAAGAGCTCAAGACTCCTCATCTGGTTTCTGGAGAAGCTTTCTGCAACCAAATCCCATGGTGCTCCCAGACCTGAGTGCTCACCTGAGCTCCACGGTGGACAGAACCAGGCAAGGAGCCAGGCGCAGCCCCTTCCTCCCCCCTTCTCCCCTCAGCCGCTGTTGAGGCCCTTTGGAAAGCAGGTAAAACAGTAATAAATGTTGAAAGAAAGGAAATGGGCCTGGCTGCCGAGTCTTTGGATAAATAAATAAAATAGCAAAATTGAAAAGATCGCCCCAGAGTTGGGCATCCGCCAGAACCCCTTGAGGCTGGGACGCACTGCTGAGGCCAGTTTATGAGGGAAAATTTAGCTTATTGCAAAGACCAGGCACTTTGGGGCCAAGCTAGCCTGAGTTTGAGGTTTTTTTTTTTTTTTTTTTTGTAGAATGAGAGAGAACAAGTACATGGTGGGAAGTGACAGAGAGACAGAGAATCTTAAGCAGGCTTCACGCTCAGTGTGGAGACCAATGTGGGGGCTTGAGCCCCCAACCCCAAGATCATGATCTGAGCTGAAATCAAGAGTCGGACGCTTAACCGACGGAGTCACCCAGGCGCCCCGAGTTTACATTCTTGAGTCTTCCTTTTGGGCATCTCTGTGATGCTGAAGGGGACCGCTCCAGGCCTCAGTTTCTTCACCTGTGAAATGAGGAGATCCATACCCACTGTACAGTGGTCAGGGTTAGAGAGAAAGTGTCTTCTGGAGTTCACGGTGCTCAATTCAAGCAAGTACTTCACCCTCTCCCAGGAGCCCCCAAGACCACAGAACAAAAGAGGGGCTTTTTGTAAATGAAATCATCTGTGTTAACTTCAGGGGACAAAGAGGAGGTCTGAAAAAGGCCAGTGGACTCGGTGCCCATGAAGCTCCTGGTGGAAGCCCACCCATGAGCTGCCTACGTTCCATCGTCATCTCCTCGGAAGCTTCTAGCCTCCCCCATGCCACTGGTAGGGTCTGCTCTCTTGACATTTCCTATTAAAGAGCAGGAAGGACAAGAGTGTGAGGGTTTGCGTGCGTGCGTGTGTGTGTGTGTGTGTGTGTGTTTAGGACTTGGAGGCCCCACCCCTGTTTGTGGGCTGGGGAGCAGGAGCCAGTGGACAGGAACGCTTGGTGGCCAAGGTGGGAAGTGATGAGGAGCAGGGCCCCAGCAGGTGTAGGGAAGGACCCCTCTAGCACCCCGCGGACAGGTGGCCGTGGGAAGGGATGCGAGCGTGCACAGTAGGGCAGGATGCGCCCTGGGCAACGCATCAACTCTGCTGACAGATAAACCTGGTCCAGACTCCAGCTCCGTCACATGCTGGTGTGTGGCCTTGGTCAGATCCCTGTCATCTGTGAGCCTCAACTTCCTCTCTTCTCAAATGGAGAGAACAGCCACCGCCTTATCCATTTGGGGTGGGTTTCAGAGAAGCTTCTGGTATGGTGCTTGGCATTTCGAATGTTCTCCAAAAAGGTGAGCTCCCTTTCCTCTCTGGGCTGGAGGAATGTGGAAGCGGGTGAGGGAAGAGTCACAAAAGGGGCAGGAAGGAACGATGCTGAGGTGGTCCCAGGAGAAGAAAGAGCCCAGTGTCATGACTCCCTGTCCGTGTCAAGGGGAAGCCCCGGGTGATCGGTCCCGGGGGCCCCAGGCCAGTCAAGAACCAAGAGGCCCAGTAGAAGCCGGCAGGGGCTCTGCTTCGAGCTTGGAGCTCACGTACACGGGCTGGCCTTGGCTAGTGTGGGCTTCGGCCACGCGATGCTCATGAGGTCACCTGCGTGAGGGAAGGTGTTGAGGATCAGTAGGTGGAGCCCAGGTGTAAAGATTGGGGTGATCTCCTTGCCTTCAGGCCAGAAGCAGCCAGAGGCAACTTCACAGCGAACTGTTGCTCCCTTGTGCCCCGGGGGACCCTGCGGTGCCCAGCTGGGGGACCCTGGCCAGCTGACCTCACTTTGCCTCAGCCTCTGCCTATCAGGTGGCCAATCGCTGCACCGCCTCCAGGGATTCGATGGCCTAGTTAAAGGAGGTGATACATGTGAAGCTGGCCCTGAGGAAGTGCCCCGTAAATGTCAGATGTGGGGGAGGAAGAGGAGGAGGAGGAGCATCAGTCAGGGCACTCGGGGCTGGACTGCAAGGACCTAGCACCCCTCGGAACTCATCCTCACTACCAGCATCCAGATGGCTCTTCTCACCTTGGTCTCCAAGATGCCACAGAAAGAGCTGGGTATCGGGTCTGCCTTAGGTGGGTTTCCCTTGAACCGCTCCCCTGCGGGACCATTGGACTACAAGTCATTCCATTCCGGAGGTGATCCCAGGAGGTGTTTTCAGAGAGTGGGGACACGGCTCAGGGAAGGGAGGCCTGCCAGTAAGTAGGGTGCTGTTGACCAGGTGGACGCTGAGGCTCAGCAGCCCCGCCCCCTGCAAGGGGTTCAGGAGACGCTGTAGGGGAGGACCTGCTAAAACCTTAGTGTGCATCAGAATCCCTGGATGAGGGTTACTTTTTTTTTTTTAAGATTTTATTTATTTATTTCAGAGAGAAAGCAAGTGAGTGAGTGAGCAAGAGAGAGAGCACAAGCAAGGAGGGGGGCAGTGGGAGAAGCAGACTCCCCACTGAGCAAGGAGCCTGACGCGGGCTTGATCCCAGGACTCCATCATCATGACCTGAACCAAAGGCAGTTGCCTAACCAACTGAGCCACCCGGTGCTCCCCTGATGAGGATTTTAAAGGAAGATTCTGGAGTCCCACCTCCAGAGATTCTGATTCTCTAGGTCCGGGACAGAGGCCAAGAGTTCACGTGTCTAATTACCTCCCGGGTGATGCTGACACTGCACTGCAGAGACCACACGTGGAGTAGAGGTGGAGACCACACACCGGGTGACCCTGCCCCATCAGGGCTGGGGACCCTGGGTATCTGTCTGCCGACTCCCTGCCTGCCGTTCCTGAGGACAGTGTCCGGGATATGAACACTCCGCAACTGGGGCAACCAAAGACTCAAGCTGGAGCAGAGGGTGGCAGGGGGTGGCAGCAAATGGGCATGTAGATGTGGGCACGGAGCGAGTGGGCATCTGCTGCAAAGTCAGAGTCTGAATCTTGGCTCTATCACCAATGACCTGCAACATTTAAGTCTCTTTGGTGTCCTCATCCAGGAAATGGGCTGGTAATTCCAATGTTAGTGTCATTATGGGGATTGATGAGGTTAGTCTAGTGTGTGTGTGTGTGGGGGGCACATAGTAGGTGCACAATATGTGTTTGTTGACTGCGTACCAGCACTGTGCCTGGATGGGCATGAGCAAGCTTTGGATCCTAGAGAGGGTTGGAAGCCAGACACCAGTGCAAGTGCCATCTGTGCTCCTGCTTGGCTCCTCACCGCCTTGAGCACTAAATCATGCATTGAGGGAGGGTCTTCTTATGGGCTAAGCACCAAGTCCATTCCATCTCAGGAAAGCTTTAGCAGACACCCAGCCTCCTGACCCGGCGTGCTTTTCAGTGGGGCTCCTGAGGCGCGTCTGCGTCTTGAGTGGTGGTTCGCAGCTGCAGCCACACAGTGAGTGATGTGGCAATGGGACAAATCAGCCACCTGCCCTCCCACCCCCGTCCAGCCCACAGCCATCCCTCTGCCCTCCCTGCCCTCAGCATCTTGGAGACATAAAGGGGAGGGTTCTGGACAGCTGTACGGTGGGGGGTCAGCACCTGCGAGACATGGGCCAGGTGTGTGGGTCTGTCTGGGGGGGGGTAGACATGGCAGAGCCGGGAACCCAGCACCGACCGACATCCCCTTCGGGGGCTGCTCAGAGCCAGCCTGGGGGATGGCCCCACATACCCAGGATGGGTTGTGCTTTCCCGGAGTGGTTCTGCCCTCACGTATGGCCACCTTGCTGAGATGAGCCTGAGCGAGAAGAAGGAAGAATGTAGGGCCTCTCATTCCCGCACTAGGTGTCTTGGCGCCTGGAACCACCGTGGCTCTGAACCTCGGAGTTTTGGCCCCAGTCTGCCTCTTACTTGCTGTGGGACTGCGGAGCTCTGGTTTCTACCCATGATGTGAATGTATCGGGTTCTCTCTGAACCCCTTTCCTGCCCTGACAGCTTCCGAATCGTCACCTTCTGGACGCCTCTCAGAGCCTACACGGCCCCCCGCCAGGCGGGCTCAGGGAGGGCCCCAAGCCGCAGCACCCAGAGCCCCGACGAAAAGTGCAGATTCCCAGGTCCTGCGGGGGGGGGGGCTTGCTTTGACTTTCCCTGCCCGCCCCTCCCTGGGACTATCACACACACCACATTTTGAGAACTCCTCTTGAAAAGATGGGAGAATGTTCTCTCTCTCTCTCTCTCTCCCTTCCTCTCTTCTGTAACCAGTTAAACAAAGCCACCCAGCCGGGCCGGGTCACCGACACCGGTGCATGTAATTTCTAAGTGGGAACAACAACTTATCTAACGGAACGGGTTACAATTGCCTGGCATAAAACTATTTTCTTTTCAATCTTCTCTGGAAAGTGACAGATAATAACCAGCCTGGAGATTGTAATATTATTAGGGCCCAAAATAAAATAAAACCCCTTAACGGCTTCCTCTTACAGAGTGAAGCCAAATATTCTTCAATTCATTTAAAGAAAGTGATTGCTTTCCTTGTTCATTTATCTTACATTGCCAGGAATCTGCGCGGCCCTCCCTCGTCCCTCCCTCTGAATGAGGGGGCGGTCCTCTTCCCCCCTCTCCCCCTGTCTCCTGGGGTCTAATCTCTGATTCATCTCCTGTTTGGCGAGCGTCCTGTTCAAACCCACCAGCGAGAAGCCGCGCGTGTATAAACCGCTTTTAGCAAGCTTGCTTCCGGTCCGATCCCCAGCGCTCACATTAAATGAGATAATACACGTAAGGCACAGAGAACCAGGCCGGGCATATAAGTGCCCAACTAATGCATAACGCTATTATTAATAATGTGGTAGATGGGACATTCGAATGCCATGATCTTTGTCACACTAAGACAGCGTGTGCCCTCAGGACGCCGTACACTGAGCCTCAGTTTCTCCAGCTGCGAGTAGGGGGAGAAGATATGGACAGAGCGAGCCCAGAGGAGGGGTCGGTGGGCTGGCAAGTCTTTCCAGGAGGATGAGATATGGTAGGAAGCCCCCGGGGAAGGGGTCTGATGTCTTTAGGGCCTCGTCTTCCTCGTGTTCTGTATGTTCTGTATAGAAACAGAAGCAGACAGGCAGGTGCAAATCCAACTGATGGACGATTTAGTTCATACTAAACCTGTCTCTTCCTGGGCACGTCATTCTAGATGATTCTCTGAGCGCAACTTGCTTCTTTTACGCTCCTGCGTCTTCCTACCAGCTGTGTCGACATAGGCGCCCCCATAACCTTGGCATCTTTACCTTTCCCCTTCTCCACCAAGCAGAAAAGTCCACGCGCGCATTTTAGGGCCGTGATGAATGTTCCAGCTGACCTATGTGCAGGGCCAACTCGTGGTGGGTGTGACCCCCCCACACACATGGAGCCCCCAGAGGTGGTCCCTGAAATAACCTCTTCATTCTGACTTTGTTTTCACAAGCCTGCAAAGCAGCCCCTTACCTGCAACCTGGAAATCCAAAAAGATCTGAAAATTGAAAGATTTGGGGGGGTTATTTTTAATTTTTTTTTCGTGATCCATTTGGTGGCCAAACTGAACCCGATATGAACCACTTTGGTGGCAAAACCTCACCTGGGCCGATGGGAGGTTATTTATGGTGTCTCATTTAGTGTTTCCATCCAGACGTCTCACTGCAGAGATATTGATGCGGGTGATTACAGCGAGTCCTCAGCACCCCCACCCCGGGGAATGATGTCATGTACTGAAAAAGAACCACATCACCTTCCTGCAGAACGAGGCCTGAGTCCCACGCACATCTGGCTCCAAGGTCCCGGATGGGGACTGTGGGGCTGGGGTTGCAGTCAGACACAGAGCCTCAGCCCTGTGTGTTCTCTGGGTGCCTCCTGCAACCTTCTGCTCTTGGCAGATCGTGGTTCCGACAGCTGTCCCCTCGCTGACACATGCATGGAAACCCAGCTCAGGGCCCCTACCCACACAGCTCCTTGCCACGCGACAGGCACTAGGCAGCCCTGTATCCCCGGGCAGCCCCTTCCTCGGGGTGCTGGGTCCCCGTCTTCCCAGGCTGCCCCATCGCCACTTCTAGACCGCTGGTCATGCTCAGCAGGTGGCTGGAAGGGGAGGCCTCTGCCCTGCGTGACACCCACATGCTTGCCTTCCCCACGCGGCGCCGCTGGCTGAAGTCCCTGCTCTTCGTGAGAATTTTTGGCACCAGGTCCACGCAGCCAGCCGGGGATCTCACAACAGAGGTGTGCGTTTCCCCGGCGAGCCTGCTGCCTTCCTTAAGCTCCCAGACGGAAAAGAAGCAGGTGGAAGCCCCGCCAATCGCATCCGGCCAAGGTCCGGGATCCTCTTCCCCTGGCACTTTGTCCCGCAGGCTTTTCTCCTGAGCCACGGAGATTAAGGGCTTGAGGCAGCCACTGAGGAAGGGGCTTCCGTCCCTCGGGGCCTTGCTGGTGGAGCCCCGAGCGGCAGGGCGTGGGAGTCCCTTCCTGTCACTGTGCGGAGGCCAGAAGGACCTGGATATGTATCCTTGCAGGTTCTGGCACAGTTCTGGAACAGCAATTTTGCTTATATTTCTTTTTCTTTTTTTAGATTTTTACTTATTTATTTACTTGAGAGGGAGGGAGACCAACAGAAAGAGAGAGAGAGAGAGAGAGAGAGAGAGAGCATGTGCACGACCGATGAGGAGGGGTGGAGGGAGAGGGAGAAGCAGACTCCCCACTGAGCTGGGAGCCCAACGTGGGGCTGGATCCCATGACCCTGAGATCCTGACCTGAGCCCAAGGCAGACGCTTCACCGACTGAGTCCCCCAGGCTCCCCGAGTGAGTATTTCTTGGCCACTTGCTATGTGTTAGGCTCTGTTCTAACCACTTTACATGAACTATCACATTCAGTCCTCTCAACACTTTATGGGGTGAGCTCTATCATTACCCTTACTTTGTAGATGATGAGACTGAGGCCCAGAGAGGCTAGATAACTCCCTCCAGGTCACACAGCTAGTGTGTGGCGGAGCCAAGAGCCAATCCCAGGCCACTGGACTCCAGAGCCCACATTTGTCACCATAAATGTATCAGCAGCCTATTGTTGTGACGATGCCATGTAACAAATAAGCACGAAGCTCCAGTGGTTACAACAATCAGCATTTTTCGCTCATACATCTGGAGTGATGAGCAAGGCAGCTCTGTTTTCTTGGCTGTGCTTGCTCACATGCTCTGGGCATTGGCTGACTGCTGGCCGGCTTGGACATTGCCCTCACCCTAATGGGAACTAGTGGGCTGAAGGGCGAGGTGGGACACTCATATAATCAGAAAACAAATGTCACTGTGCCTGGAGGGTCAGCTGATTGGGAGACGTACAGGAAAGACCTGGTCCAAGAGAGTCACTCTGGGTGGGCATCCTGTAGGATGAGGCTTGCCTACAGAGAGACAGGAGAAACTCCCAGCTGGACAAGGTTGAAGGTGGAGTCGGGGAGAGCAGGGGAAGAGGATGGAGGAGCTAATTTCTCAGCACCTTGGTCTTTTGGGGGCTCCCTACATACCCTGCCCCATGCTCTCGGGGCCTTCTGCATTCCCTCTACCTCCCTCTCTCCCCAGCAGCCACTATGGGGAAGGAGAGTGTGGAGGGGTTGGAGAAGGAGGCCCCAAGCACCCTGGTGAAACCTGATGGAGGGAGGAGAGGGGGCAGCAGGGCAGGGCAGGGGAGGGAAAGGGGAGCAGGCCCTGCAGCTGGAACCTGCTAATTCCCCCAAGACGCAAGCTCTCAGAGGGTGGAGGCTCTGTTCCTTGGGCTGTGCCTGGCCCCATCAGTTGGAGATACGAGAGCTAATTCTCCAATTGGGCCCCTCAAAGCAGCCTCTAGAGTAGACGGAACCACAGCAAATAGGCCAAATCCGACCCATCGCTTATTTTTGTAGCTAAGATTTTATTGGAACACAGCCATGCTCGTGCACTACATGTTGTCTACGCTCATCAACAGCAGAAGCGAGTAGTTGTGACAGAGACCACGTGGCCTGTAGTGTTTAAAATTGCTTCCACCCAGCTCTTTACAGAGAACCCTGTGGCCTGCTCTAGGACGCGAGCTCCACGAGGGTGGGGATCTTGGTCTGTTTTAGTCACTGATCTGTCCCCGGCGCCCAGAATAGTGCCTGGCACACAGTGGGTGCTTGATCAATGTGTCGTGAACACATGCTGCCCCCTTGCCTGCCCAGCTCCCTCATTTCACACGTGAGGAAACAGAACTTGAAGAGGTCAAGGTGAACAGCCTTAGTCTTCCAGCCGGTCAGCAGCGAGCCAGCCCTGGGACCCAGGTCTCCTGGCCCACATCTCATATCTCCTAGAATATTCCCTCAAAGGTTCTAAAGCTTCCCTCCCCATTGACTGAGCGATCGCCTTTGAAGTTTCCCTCTTTGGTGTTTTACAGGAGGTGCCCAGTGGGTGCACATCCTCTGGGGCTGTTGGGGGGCGGGGGGGTATTAGGGACCCCCGGGTTCCTGGGGAGTGAGGCTGGAGCAGTGATGGGTCCCTGAGCTTGCCTGTGGTACGTCCAGAAGACCGTGGGGTGCACTCAGGTGGGAGACCCTGAGGCCCGGGCTGTGATTTGTCTCTCTTCCAGCCCTGCTTAGGGCGGCCGCTCATATGACTTAGGAATGGAGTAAACGACTTGTCACCAACTCACAAAACAAGAAACCAATTAGTTCTTCCCAGAGCTAGAAGCAGACAGAAGTCCAGGAGGCATCAAGCCTGCAGCCAGCCTTAGCCCTGGGGGGACTTGCGTGGAGGGGGCAGGGGAAGCAGCTGGATAATGTCGCCCAGGTTTATCTGGGTGGAAGACAGTCATTTGTCACACAGGTGCCATGCAAGCCAGGGACCCTCCTCGGTCCTCTCAATGGCAGATTCTACAGGTTGAAATGCATGCAGGTGTGCCTCGTGCTGCGTTAGCTCCCGGGCCTTCGGTGCCGTGAATCCCTCACCTGTGTCAATTCAGAACCATCTCTTTCCTGAGCTGGCCTATTGTCCTTGATGTCCCCAGCTCCTCCAATGAAGTTCCTGGTCCAGGAGCAAACGGGCTGTAAATTAACATGTCAGGGTGTGAGAGGAGTGGTTGTTTCAGGCGCCTGTGAGGCCTGGACACCCTACGGGGGGGGCGGGGAGTCTAGTGGAATGGGGGTGACTGCAGCCTCTGACGGGCTCTAACGTCATTTGCAGGTGGGGGAGGCTGCATAATGCTGATGGGACTTGGTAACAGGTCAAGAGAATACCTGGGGCATGTGGGGCACCCCGAAGGACTGCTTGGGCACTCACCCAGGCTTTGGGGTCACTATCAGTCCCTTCCTAGAGGAGAAAGAAGAATCCAGACCACCTAGATCATGTGTTGAGGGGTGGGATGCAAGTCTTGGTGAGGACTTCCCGGAGGAGGAGTATCAGGAAGCTCATGGGCAGAGGTCACCGCGGGCTCCCTTCTGCTGAGGCTCAGCCCTGGACAAAAGGTCCTCTCTCAGCCTGGAAACTTCCCCAAATCCAGAGGCTGCACCTGTGCATACAGAACTCTGTCTCCCACATCAGACTGGGAGTTCCATTAGAGTCAGAGCTGTGTTTTCACCATCAGTCTGACAAATCCCCTGGACTGGGGAGGGCATATGTGCCATCAGACCAGCAGCCTCCAGAGGGCAGGTGCTGAGTCTCCCCGGTCAAGGATGCATCTCCCCCATCATGTAGCAGCAAGGAGAGCCCCCCCTTGCTCTCTGCTGACCATCCCAGGCCCTCACCTCCCTGCAGGGCCACAGGACCATTGAGAAAGCGTAGAGGGCCTCCAAGAAGGCAAGGACAGCCATGGAGTTAGCAGCTGTTGTTTCCCACGTGACCTGAAGCTCATCCCCTCCCCTCTCTGGAGCTCAGTCTCCCCCATGCACTCACAAGAGGCTTGCCAGCATTCCAGAAGCACTTCTGGCTCTGTGAACTCCTGCCACTCGCCACTCGTCCTCCTCCGGAGGAAGCCTGCTTGCAGCACCTGCCCCCCACCCTCCACCTTCATGCGGCTCCCTCCTCGAGGACTCTGGCTCCCAGGCTGAGCCTGGCTGCATCTTTTCTCGCGCTGGCTGGCGGCAGCCTCATTTCCCACCTCTTTGTGCTCCAAGCCTTCCTGGTGGCTGAATTACCAGCCCTGCAGGGAGCCCAAATCAAGAGGCTCCAAACCCCATCTGTCCCCTCACCCGCCCAAAGCTCGGGGAAGTGGCTTCTTTGAAGCCCCCAATTTAATCAAGAGAGAAAACAATCCTGAGAAAGTCCACTCGCTCAGCGAGGTCTCTCGATTTTCCTTCTTCCCCGGTTTCAGATATTCTAGGAAGGGTGGGAAGAGGATTGGGGTTGGGTACCTGGATGATTCACGTCCCCCAAGATTCTACTAACAATGGGCACCTGCTTGATCCCTCTCCGGGGCGGCCAGGTGCTACAGGGGGCCCTTTGTGTCATCACTCAGGTCGAGGCACACCGGCACGGAGCTGGCACCTAGTAGGTGTTTTACTTCCCCACGGAGGGGGCCTGAAGCAGGCGCCCTTGGGCTACTCAGGGCCCACCGCTAACCAGAGACCAGATTTACGGTCAGGACCAGGGAGCACACAAGGTCAGCTGTTCTGGGAACAGGTGCCCGGCTAGGTGGGAACAGGCTTCCTGCCCTCTGGGCACACTCCCCCCACTCCCCAGAGGGGTGAGCTCCCATCTCCTACATATCAGTGTCTATGAGCGCTTTTTAAAAGGAAAAAGAAAAAAACCCAACTGCCCAAACTGGTGCTATCGAAGCTGCCAATCACCGCTCTCCCCTCTTGGGCTGCGTGTGTAATTTGATGCACTGGTAGCATTTCTGCAAATTACACATCATTCCCCCCACCAAAGCCGCACCTTTGACTGCTGTAATATTTACCTGACCGTGCAAGTAATTTTCAGGCCTCACTTAGTGGGCCGGTGAGGCATGGCGAAAAGCAGGCATGGAGTCGACTTCTGACAGCAGGCCCAAGGGAAGCTAAAATGTGGTGAGGAGGGGTCCTGGCTGTGTAGCCCGGCTCGGAGACACCGCTTCTGGGCCCACTTCACAGTCAGAGACAGAGGACGGGCTTTCGGGGCTCTCTACCAAGTAGCCTCTAACTGTCATTTACATGCCTCCGTGACGGGGAGCTCACCAGCCACTGTCCACACCCCGTTCCATCTCCGTGCCTCTGACAGTTAGAAAGGGCTGTCTTGACATTGATGGCATCTGTCGCCTGGTAACTTCAACTCATCAGTGTTCCTTCTGCTTTGTGAGTGACATAGAATCAGACAGGCCCTTGCTCGGCAGAAGAGGAGGGCCTCCCAAGAGGCTGGCAGGTGAGGCCGCAAACGGAGGCCACTGTGGATGCACCACCAGGGCCTGAGTGACAGGTCGGGCAGTGCCATTCCCCTTCTCGCCTGGGCTCCAGGCCCAGTTCCTCCACATCTTGGCTGTGTGACCTTGGGACAGTCACTTCACCTCTCGAGGCCTCGGTTTCCCTGTCTGTAATGTGGGAACTTCAAGGTAACTGGAGGATCTGGTGAGCAAGTGACATAAGGTGCTTCGCACAGTGCCCGGCCCTGGGTAAGCTCACGGGACGCAGCACGTCTCTGCCCTTGTCATTACTGCTGTCGCGTCATTGCGACATCGATGCTGCTTGGCCCATCGCCCACATGTCCGTGCCAGTTGGTTCTTGCATTTTCTAGCATTGGAATGAGTGATTTGAAGGAAATTGGGTCCCCTGCTGGGGGCCTGGCTGCCTAGAGCAGGGAGGGGCTTTCTGAGTCTTGCTGACTGGACAACTGAGACATTTTAATCCCAAGTGACCTGAGGTCTGAAGATCCTCCTGGACCTTCTCCATTTGGTCTTTAGAACCTCCTCAGGGGCGCCTGGGAGGCTCATTTGGGCTCCTTGCCCCGGGGGGGGGGGGCGCCTGCTTCTCCCTCTCCCTCTGTCCCTCCCTTCTGCTCATGCCCTCTCTCTCTCTCTCAAATAAATAAATAAAATCTTAAAATAAACACCTCCCTCCCCCCCACCAAAAAAAAAAACTTTCTTGAATGACAGGGAAATGCAGGCGGAAACAACAGAACCACAAAAGGAATAGATCCGGGGGCCTGGCTTCCATGCTCAGATGAAAACTCTCTGCTCCATGACTGAGGAGCCTCCGGCGGGGTCTCCAGCCCCACCCCGCCAAGCCCTGCAATCTCTTCTCCACCAGCAGCCAGAGGGATCTTTTATTTTATTTTTTTAAAAGATTTTATTTATGTATTCGTGAGAGACACACAGAGAGAGAGAGAGAGAGAGAGACACAGGCAGAAGGAGAAGCAGGCTCCCTGCAGGGATCCCGACGTGGGACTCCATCCCGGGTCTCCAGGATCAGGCCCTGGGCTGAAGGCGGCGCTAAACCACTGAGCCACCCGGGCTGCCCAGAGGGATCTTTTAAATTTGTAAATCAGGTCAGATCACCACAACCACCACCACCACCACCCCCCCTCCGCCTAAGGTCCTCCCATGTCTTTCCATCTTTCCATTGCAACAAAAATACAGTTCTCCCAATTTGCAAGGCCTTACGTGATCTGGCCTCAGGTAGCTCTCCGAACCGCAGGTCGGCCGCTCTCCACCTTGCTCACTCCACTTCCACCCTCCAGTTGCCTTTCTCTCCCCTCATAACTGGCTTGATCTGTCTCAGGGCCTTTGCAGTTGCTATGACCCCGGCGTGGCGTCCTCCTCTTCCTGACCTCTCCAAAGCCCGAGTCTCTCTTATCATTCAGGTTTTTTGAGAGAGGCCCCCCCCTGGACTCTCCAGATCCCCCGCCAGGGCAAGGAGAGCCTTCTGGCCCCTGACGCTCTGGTTTGTTTGCTCAAAACCAACTCGCTCTTTGGATTTTCTAACGTCCGTGTGCACGACTGGGCTCTCAGAACCACGCGTGCTCACTGAGAACAGGGGCCACGTCTCCCACAGAAGTGCTTGGCACAGAGTGGTCACTATTGGCCACATCCTCATCTCACCCTCCCTCCATCCTGGGAAACAGGAGCAGTAGCCCCACTTTATAGGCAGGAAGACTGAGGCTCACAGACATTAAATGATCTAAGTCCCTCAATGAGTCTGGGCTCAAGCTGGGGTTTAGACACAAAATTCTCTGACTCCAAAGCCTACTCTTTTTTTTTTTTTTTTTTTTTTTTTTTTTTTTTTACTTTTTTTCTTTTTTTTTCTCTTTTAATCACCCAGCCAGTGAAATCCATGCTCTCTGGGGACAAGAAAACAAAACACAACCAGATCTATAATGAAAAGCTAATGGGATTTTTTTTGATGTAATAACATCAAGTGCTCATTCAACACAGGTAAAGATTTTTTTTAATATACTGGGTGATTTTTATTGGACAGTTTCCTTGTAATAAGACCCAACACCAGAGTTCAATTTTCTTTCCCTCGGAGGAAATAACCCAGCCCTCCTACTGACCCACTGGGGAGAGGGACTATCTACACACCCTCCTTGGGACCCGAAAAAGCAGGTGCCCGTGTTGCTCTCCTGGCTCTGTCAGGAAACCCAGTGCCTAAGTCCGACTCCTGGGTGTGATGAAAATGGGGCTGCCTGAGAGTCTGGATCCCACCTCTGTCACTAGTCTGCTGCTGTGTGTGTTTTAGGGCAAGTTGCCCAGCCTGTATGGTGAAGACATTTTCTAGGTTCATCCCAGAGATGATTCAAGGGCTTAAGCCATCCAACTCGAAGGACAGAATTGTGAGCATGTGGCCGTGCATTTGGGTATTGGTTCACTCAGTTTGCTGCTACATTATTATGCTAAGATTAGGGATATAGGGCATTGAACAAATTGGCCGCAGCCCTGCACTCCTGCAGCATCTACCCTAGGACTCCCCAGCTATTGACTACAAAGCTCCACCAAAGGCTGCCACCATGCTTCCTTGCTCACCACTGTAACCCCAGGGCTTAGCATAGAGCTTGCTTTTTAGCTCAGGCTCAGGAAATAAATATGCACAGTTGCTGGTGGAGATGGGGGCGGGAGGGCTTGCGGAACTCTCTCCCTGAAGATGTTAGGGAAAACTTTTGAGCTGAGTCAGAAAGAATGAGCCAGAATGAGACAGGAGGACAAGGAGAGGAGGGGCTTACAATCCAGGCCAGGGGGTGGCTACCTATGGCCCACAGGCCAAATCCAGCCCGTCATCTGTTTTTACAGATAAAATTTTGTTGGAACATAGCCCCGTCCATTCATCTGTTGGTAGTTTGTCTATGGCCACTCTTGTGCCGTGCGTACAAAGCTGATTGAGTGTGACAGAGACTGGATAGCCTGAAAATTCTAGAATATTTACAAGCACAGAAGATTTGCTAAACAGGGGGTCCCAGGATAGGTAAAAGAATTGGCCCAAGGGAAGGCCCAGAAACCCCTTGCTTGCTCAGAAATAGGATCGCCTACCTAACGTGCATGGCCTGGTGTGAAAAGAAATCGTGGAGTCCTTCCCTCAAAAATGACTTCAGATTTCAGGAAGGCAGTGGCAGAGCAGTCAACCATGTGTGCACGTGGATGGGTGCTGCAGAGCTACACCCTTCCACCCCCATGGAACACCCAAAGACTGTCCTGGGAGGGGTTCTGGGAAAAATCTCAACCCTGGGGCTCTATGTCATGGTTCTGAGTCTCCAAGCCCCCAGCCCAGGGGGTGGAGGACCGGCCTAGCTTCATCGGCTCTCCTGCATCGCCCTTTCGCAGGGCCTGGCTGTGATGAAACGGCAGAGATGGGCCTGCCTCTGTCTCCCCGGTGGGGGGCCCCATGGGGATCAGATGTAAGGCAGGGAAGAGACATGATGGTTTATGGGCATCTTTCTGATGGTGCTACTTCAGCGTGTTCATCAGGAACCATCAGATGAGGGGAGCAGTGGGGAAAGGGACCCTGCTCTACTCAGCCGGGGACAGCCAGACAAGGAACAACATCTACTGGAAACCGCCAAGTTCGGTGGCCACTCGGGCTCAGCCCCCTGGGGCCCTACACTAAGGTCCGTGCCCTCTGTCCCCCTGTGGACATCTTCCTGGTCTCACCTCATCTTTCTCTGTCCCCTTTTGTACCGGGAGGCAGACCTGGGCCGGCGGCATCACTGGGCCTCCTTGCCCGCCAGCTTCCAGTTGCATTTAGGCAGCCGGGAGGCACCTGCGGGTGATGGGAGGGCAGGGTCTTCACGCAGCTCTTCTGGGGCAGATCCGGGTCCCTCCACCTAAGCTTGTGCCGGGGGGCGAGGGGGTGCATCCTGCTTCAGCTGCTGTTCTCTTGATGCGAGTGAAACTCCCACTCCTTTGTACCTTTCCCTCTGCTCCTTAGAGAAGCAATATCTCCCACTGACCCCCACCCAGGGGCCACCCAGGCCTTGTTGGGATCCCCGCCCTGTCCCCTTTGTGCACGCACCATCTGTTTCCTGCCGGACCCTGCCCGACACAATCTCTCCCCACCACCCACTGGGGCTCCAAATAGAGGCTTTCACGCCCAGATGGAGCCTGGACCGGCACTTCCTGTGCAGGTGGGTGCTCACACCGGGCTCCCCCTCTGCAGGAGGCTGAACAAGCAGCTCTGGGGATCGCTGCAGACACACCATCCCAAATCACAGCGGCTCAAGAACAACAACTGCTTTATTGTATTGTGCAATTACACGGGCCAGGAATTCAAGCAGGGCTCGGCTGGGCCGTTCTAATGCTTCAAAGGCGTCAGCTGGGGGCACGGGGTAGTATGCAGTTGGTAGCGGTCTGGTCTGGAAGGGTCCAGGCGGCTTCACCCATGTGCGCGGCATGTGGAGCACAGCTGGAAGGCTTGGCCCGGCAAGGTCCTGTCCCTGTCCACGTGCAGGACTGTAGCCAGGGACAGAAGTGGATGCTCCCAGCCTCCTCAGGCGTGGACGTGGAAACCAGAACACTTTCACCACTTTTGCATATTCCACTGGGCAAAGAACGTCCCCGGCTTCAAAGGGAGGGAGCCCAGATGCCTGTGTCTCTCCGTGGGGGTGTCCAAGGAGTGGCTCCATCTCTAACCCCCCTCCTCTAATTATCATCACCTTCATCATTTGGTTAGAGCTGGGTTCACAAAGCCATTGTCTGGGGCCAAATGTGCCCTGTTGATTGTGTCGGTGTGATACACACGGAGACGGGGGGCTTATTTTTTAATAAAATGGCTTTCGGGGCACCTGGGTGGCTCAGTCAAACATCTGACCTTGGCTCAGCTCATGATCGCAGGCTTCTGGGATCGAGCCTTGAGTCAGGGCTCCCTGCTCGGCCAGGAGTCTGCTTCTCCCTCTGCCCCTCTCCCCACTCGAGTTTCTCAATCTCTCTCTCTCTCTCAAATAAATAGATAAAATATTTTTTAAAAAAAGAAATGGCTTTGGGCCTGCACAGCCTCTCCATCCCAACACTGACTCCCCACATCCTGTGTCTGCCAGAGGCTCACACTCTGGGGCCCTTGACCTCATGCTCCCAGTAAGGTGGGTGGAGGCGACAAGTTTGCTCCGATGGGCTCATGCACTGGGACACAGACACACCCAAATAGTCAAGGCTTTTCTACAACTCAGCTCTCCCAGCCTTGTTTCTGGAAGGGAATGCTGGCCCAGCACATGCGGGCACCTTAGCTGAAGGTCCCCAAGATGGGGCCAGCATGGTGTTGAGGAAGAGCCCTATGTTTTTGTCACCACACTGCCTTTGTGACCCTGAAAAGACCACCTGGCCTCCTGGGGCTGCTGCTCCTGCCTCATGCAGGACAAAGGAAAGAGCGTGGCTTAGAGTCACTCCAAGTCTGGACGGGTTTTGGACAGGTCACTTTGTTACTCTGGCCTCTGCTGCCTCCTCTGAAAAATGGGGTCACAATAAGCACCCCACAGAGCTGTTGAGTGGTTGGCATGCGGTGACAGGCACAGAGCACTGAGTCCCATGCACTCTGGCCTGCTGTGACGGCTTGGAGCTATCAGAGTCCAAGACCCCCGCCCCTAGGCTGGGGTCACTCCCCTCGGGGTCTAGCACAGGGCCTGACACATAGTAGGTTCTCGGGAAACGCTTGTTGAATTGAACCGACCCTTTGGCCAAAAAAGCACCCATGGAATAAACACAAATGTCCACCAAGAAACCAGGTTACAAGGATGCCCTTAGCTGCTGTGTGCATGGAGAGCCAAACTGGGAACTGTGTAGGTGTCTCCTAGCAAGAGGACACAGACGGTGTTGTCTTCTTCCAGTGAAAGATGACCTGGTGATAAAAAGGAATGGACTGTGAGTACACACAGTAACACCAGTGGATCTCAGAAATATGCTGGGAGCCCAGAGCTTTCACTAAAAACCATGCTCGGTACGATCCCACGTCTATGAAACTCTAGAACCGGAAAACATGGCATGAGAAAAATGGAAAAATTGGAATAATGGCGGCCTCCGGGGACAACGATCAACTAGGATGGGAAGAAGGAAGTTTCTGGAATGATGGTGATGTCTTCCATTGTGAGAGGGATTCGGGTTACGCAGATGTGTGTGTGTGTGTGTGTGTGTGTGTGTTGCCGTTGAGATCGGTGCAGTTCGTAGAACACAAATTCAAACCCTCACAAAAGAGAACGGTAAATAACTACGGAGCTCTAAGTGGTGATATGTGTGCTGAAGCATTTCGGGGAGGAGGGTACGGGTGCCTGCAAATTGGGAGTGCCTCAAAGGAGCACAGGCAGGTGGACGGGGAGGGATGAGGAGAAGGGGGCCGTCTGTGACACAGCGAGCATGGCCTAGGCAGCAGGGGTGTTGGTTTTTATTTTTATCTTTTTATTTTTTATTTTTAAAGATTTTATTTTTTTATTCATAATAGACATAGAGAGAGAGAGGCAGAGACACAGGCAGAGGGAGAAGCAGGCTCCATGCCAGGCGCCCGATGCAGGACTCGATCCCGGGTCTCTAGGATCGCGCCCTGGGCCAAAGGCAGGCGCCAAACCGCTGCGCCACCCAGGGATCCCCCGGGTGTTGGTCTTTAATCCTTTACAGTGTCCTGTATGTTTTAAAATGTTCACCATCAAATATTGGGGGAATAAAACATGAGGCGATGGGACCGAGCCAGGGAGGAGGGCCCCAGTGACTTAGGGAAGGTCACTCAGTCTTCCACAAACATGAAGACTGGTTTTTGGGAAGGTGATCGTCAGCTGTAAAGGCGCAGTAGAAGGAGGATTGCAGTTGCCAGGCGGGGTCAGGACTGGGGACCCGCTGGCAAACCCACCGGCTTCCCCGAGCCCCTGGAGCCCGGGCTGTAAACTGCAGGCAGCGCCATCGGGGCCTCTCTCGGGACCAGATGAGGAGCCAGGAGCACTGAACAACGAAAACTTCCTAGAGAGCTGGTGGAAAGCAGCTCCTGAGCAAGCCTGACCCTGCTCCTCAGTGGAACATCAGCTTAAATCTGGCGTCCTGAAAACGGGCCTCCCGGGCCACCTTGCATGCCGCGGCCCCCACCCCCTGCACCCATCACACTCGCTCCTTTAATTGTCGGCAGGACACGTATCCCAATCTGCTACGTGCCTCCATCCCCCCCCCCCCCGCCCCCGAGTGCAGATTCCAGCAGAGAGGGACTTCGTGCTGTTGGCGTTGTCCTCTGCCCCTAAGACAGCCTCAAGCCCGCAGTAGGGACTCAACGTGCCTTGGCTGAAGGAGGGGACAGGGGAACGCTGCCGGCTAAGCCTGCCTGCAGAATTCCGCTGGCCGGAGCTGGCCTGCTGCTAGCACCACCTGCACAGCAGAGCGGGAAGCGGGTCTAGAGGTCAGCCGTCTCCACCCCATTAACAGATGAGGAAACGGAGGCTGAGAGGGAATGCGAACTTGCAGCACCCACGGCGGGTCAGCGGCTGAGCAGAGGCAGGCCCGGGCTCCTGGCGGCAGGCGGAGGGACGGGCCCCCGCTAATCACGGCGGGCAGGATAAGCCAGCCTCGCAGGGAGGGTCGGCCGGCACGCTCCGGCCCTCGCTGAGCAGGTGGGCAGGCTGGCACCGGCGGCTGGTGATGCCAATGCAGGCCGGGGGGTCGGCGGCGCTTGTGGAGCGCCGAGGACCCCCCCCAAGGACCAGCAGCCCTGCCCACCTGCCCTGGTTGGTCACTTGAGCTCAAGTGGGCGCCCAGCCCTGCCACCGGCCCACGGGTGTGCTCGCTGGCACGTGGCCCCAGAGGTGGCAGGGGCTCCGAGTGCTGAGCGCAGCCCCTGAGGGACGTCACGGGGTGTCGCCGGCAGGGTTCGGGAGGGGCCCAAGCCTCCCACATGGATACCCAGACGTGGGGATCAGACTGGACTCGGCCGCGCTCCCACCCCAACACACACCTGCCGCCCCCCACCCCGCCCTGGGCTCGTGGGACCCGAAGGTCAAGTTGCAACCCTGGAAAGGGGCCTGGGAAGATGACGTCTTCTCTTTCTGCTGGTGGCCTCTTCCAAGGGCAGGCCCGCTGGCCCCTGGATCTGTTGTCCGCCCTGCAGCCTGGCATTCCCACCAGGGGGGCTTTCTGGCCCTGGCGGGAGCCGTCCCTCCCCTGCTGGAAGCTTTCCAGGGTTCCCTATCTCCCTCCCACAAAATCATCGCAATAATAATGTTTACTATGTAATATCCCCCATGCTAAGCATTTTACAACTAACAAGCTAACGCGTAATTATCGTATTGACCACACGCTAGCCGCTTTTTCAGGCATTTTACCGAGGAGAATTGAGCTCACTCTCCAGCCACCGATGAGGCGGCACTAAGGTTTATCCCCATTTTATAAAAGAGAAAACTGAGGCAGGGAGATGAGAAATGACTTGGGTGAGATTTAGACCTGGGGGCTTGACCTCCAGCACCAACCCCAGATCCCATGTGTGTGAAGCACCACCCGCCCCAATCCGGCCTCCCCGCCAGGCTCCCGAGTCCCTGCACCCCCACCGCGTCCCCTGGAACCCACGCCGCGCTCTCTCGCTCACTCTTCGCCTGCACCTCATCCTCCAGGTGCCTTTACAGGGCTGTCTCCTGGGCTCCAGGGTCCTGCTTCTCTCCCCTGCCCTGCAGGCTCCCCCCACCCGCCAAGGCACAGCTCACTGCACGCCGGGCAGCCGTGGCGGGGCGAGCGCAGGTGGCTGGTGTTTGTGTTTCTCTCTGCGATGCCCCTGCCGACCCTTCCCTGTGAGCTCCTCAAGGGCCAGACCCGCGTCCGATGCCACCCACTGTCCACAGGCCTGACCCGCAGGAGGTGCTGAATGAACAAACAGATGAATGAACAAACGAGGAGTTGAAGACCGAGGGCAGGGAGTGAGGAGTGGCCTTTGGGGAGAGAGAAATGGGGTGAAATCCCTCTTCCCTCTTCCATCCCAGCACCACCGTCCAGAATGCAGCAGAGGAGGGCGTTAGTTGTGCTGGGAAAGAGACCATCCGCATGACCCCGAAGCCCATCTCTAATGCTCGGGCTTATTGTCAGGAGGCAGCAGGGAGCAGGATATGACACCCTGACAAGAAGGTCACAGGTGCCACAGCTGCACAGCACTCAGTGGGGACCCTTGCTTTCTGGGGTCTGGATTCCAAGCATCAAAGGTGTGTGGTGCAAAGAGGAGGTTCTTCAAAGTCAAGGGCCTGGCTCCTCTGGCCCTGGCACCTGCTCCCTGGGTGACCCTGGGCATGCCCCTCTCCTCGGTGGACCTCAGGTCAGCCTTCTGTAAAGTAAGAGGTCCAGATGGGTCAGTCAGGGTCCCTCCTGCTCCCCAGGCCCCATGGGTCTGGTGGTTGGCAGCCGCCCGTGAAAGCTGCAAAGTGGCCCTAGTTGGGGGAGGTACCAGGGTTAGGGCAGAGTGTCCCTCCCGTGGTCCCCAGCCCCTGCATCCAACTGGCTCAATGGAGCTTTAAAAAAAAAAAAAAGGCAAAATCCAGACTCCACCCAGGACTCACTGAATTTCAACCTCGAGGGTGGCTCTCAAAGAAATGGACATTTTCAAACCCTAATCCCACCCAGTCAAGTGATTCTGCTGCGCATAGAAGTCTGAGCACCTAGCATGTACCCGGGTCCTCCCTGCCTCCCTCGCTTCTCGGCTGCTAGCCCCACAGCGTGGGTTTGGGGTGCACAGGAGATGCGGAGGGAGCAGCCTGTGTCTGGCGGAGTTTGGGGGGCTCAGGTGGTCGGGCTCTGACCTGTGGCTTTGCATCTGGCAGGTGGGGCTGGGAGACCACACGGGGCCAGGGTTGGCGTGATGGTGTCTCCCGGCCCGGCATTTCTCAGCAACATACCCACCGCACCCACCGCCCTCGCTGACATCCTCCAGCCCCCTGGGCTAGGGCAGGGAGCAGGGTGTGTGGACTGGCCTTATGCGGTGGGTGCAGGCATGGTTCATGCACACATGAGTGCACACACCCCATGAATCCATGAACTGACACACACCCCTGAGCCGGAACACTGTCTCTCTTACACACCCACAAGCCCACACATTTAGAACTACAGCACACAGGGCAGCCCGGGTGGCTCAGCGGTTTAGCGCCTGCCTCTGCCCAGCGCGTGATCCTAGAGTCCCGGGATCGGGTCCCACGTCGGGCTCCCTGCATGGAGCCTGCTTCTCCCTCTGCCTGTGTCTCTGCCTCTCTCTCCTCTCTGTGTGTTCTCATGAATAAATAAATAAAATCTTTAAAAAAAAAAAAAGAACTACAGCAAATATTCTCACCAGTACTTTGCTTTACACACACATGCACGCATGCACACCCATCCTTACATGCAGCCCAGAAGCATGTGGATTCATATACTCCCCCTTGCTGACGCACATATACACCTACAGCCTCTGGACCACAAGCTTTCTTGTTCACATGGGTGCTCACCCTCATGAGCTGGCCTCCGAGGCCCCAGGCAGCCCTGTCCTCACACTAGCTGCACACACACACTCACACGTGCATATGCACCTGCCCACCGAGCCAGCAGCCGCTCTCCCGCCTGCCATGCTCACTGGCCCTCCGAGCCCCCAGCCCGCCCCACTCCCTTCCTGAGCTGCTGTCTGCCATCGCACGGTAACCAGATGAGACAGAGCAATTTATGACACCAGCTGTCTCTGTCAAAACCGGAGCTGCCACACACATGGGGGAAGCCAATTACCCCAAGCCCGGCCCTGCCAGAAGCCTGGGCTCACAAGGGGGCTGGAGCAGGGTGGCATCTGGCCATCCAGAGACGTAGGTGGCACCGGCCTCGGGGATGTCCCTCCCTTCTGTCCTTGGGGACCCCAGTGTCCTCCTCCCCCTGCCTCAGGGGAGCCTGCCCTCCCCTCTCTGGGGCTGCTTCTCTGGCCCAGGAGCCACAAGAGCAGACTCGACGTGGAGAGCGGGTGGGCAGGGTCTGAGGTGGGGGGGAAGAGTGGTCCCAAGTCACCATGGCAACCAAGAAGCCTGGCGCCCTGTGCCCCTGCCCTACACGGCAGCCCATGGGGAGGCTGCTTCCCTGGCCCCTCTTTCCTTCCCCCTTTGTCTTCCCCCTCCTCCCTGAGCAGATGGCCTCTTGCCCTGTGCCCCTGCCCTCCTTTCTCTCCGCCCAAGACGCCCCTCCCTTCCATGCACCCCCCACCCCCGACTCAGCACTTCATCCCATTCTGCTGTCCGGATCACTTCCCCTCTGGACCCAGGTTCGAATCTCCACTCCTCCGCTTACCAGCTGGGCAGCCTGGGCTAGGGGCGGCCCCTTCCCTGACCCCAGTTTTTGCGCCTAACGAAACGCTGCTCATTCCTATAAAAACACTGGCCCAGAGTCCCCTGGGTGCTAGACAGTCGGGGCCCTGGGAGTCGGGGGTACGGCATGGAGCGGGATGAAGGCCAAGCCGCCTGAGCTCAGGCTCCGCAGAGGAATCAGAAAACACCCCGCTGCAGAAATGTAAGTGAGGTGGTCACGTTTCTTCGCCGTCACTTGTGCTGTGTTCACGGCTCTGCTCCCGAATCAAGCGCAGTTCAGCAAAGAGCTCAGTCGATAAAGGAATGCTCCAGTGCGCGACGGCTTGAGCTCTACTCTTGACTTGACCTAAGTAAGCCGGTTGGGAATGCTAGTTGACCTGCTGCCCTCTTTGCATGTGTTGCTGAGCGGGCAGGAAGGGACTCCTAGGCGATGGTTTCACGGCAGAAGTTTCTGGAACGCTCAGCACCTACCACAGTGCCAGGAACAGAGCAGTCAGTCCACATGCTATGGGGTGCGTTCACAGATATTCCTTCCTGTGAGTGTTTCCAACAACCCTGGGGCACAGGTTCAGTTAACATCCCTCATTTTGCAGATGAGGAAACGGACTCAGGCCAGGCAGCGACCGCGATCCCCGCAGACCCAAGACCGGAGACTCTCGCTGGGCGCAGCATGCCGGCCGGTGCTGGGCACACTTGCGTTGGCCAATTAAATGTCCCTCCTGCCCCCGACAGCACACCCTGCAGGGCTGGCATGGCTCGTGCTCATCGTGGTGGCCGTGCTGCCTATAAGCTGCCCGCGCGGGGATTCGAACCCCGGGCCGCCCAGCTCCAAGAGCCCAGGCGCCGTTCCTTCTCCCGTGTCTAATCAGTTCATTAACACCCTCCTTGCACGGCCCCCTCCTCGCTGCCCAGCCCCAGAGACCTCAGCTGCTCCATTTCCAGGAGAGCAAATTCCTTCCCGGCTGGAGAGGAGCCGGGCTAATGTAGGCAGGCAATTTAAACAGCTCGGGCGAATACACCAGCGGTTTTCACTCCCCGCCACTATTACACTTTCCAGCCGCGGCGGGATTGGCCCATAAGTGGGATATCAAGTTTATTACAGCTATTTCCAACCTGTAATTGGTTTTGTGGAACACAAAGAGAAGGAGGTTGGGGGTGGAGGAGGTGATCTCCCCCCCTTCTCTCTCTCCCTCTCTCTTCCGGATGATGGCACCCGGGGACGTTGGTGAGGACACGGAGTTTGGAGGCATTTGTTTTTCAAATGAAAAACCCCGGCCGGCCTGCGGGCCATGCTGCTGGCTGGACTACGTCCATTTGCCACGCTTTGGTGGCTCCGCTTGAAAATCACCCCCAGCCCCCAGCCCGGCTGAGGCCAGATTTGCTGGGGGTGGACGGGTGGGGGGCAGGCAGGGCGCTGGGGCAGGGTCTGGGCAGCTGCTGAGCCCCCGTGAGCAAGGCCAGAGCGGGAGTAGCTGTGGTCTCCGGGCTGGCTGTTCTAGAATCAGAGGACTTGGGCATTCAGAGTAGGAATGGTCCTCAGAGGTCACCCTGCCCCAAGTCTCCTCGTTGAGCACCTAGGGAAACTGAGGCTCAGAGAGGGGGGCGGTGTGGGGGCCAGCCCGTGGCATACAGAACCCGGGGCTCTGTGTCCTCCATCCCTTCCAGGCAGCACAGCTGATCATTCTGGGAAATCGTGGCTGAGACGCGGTCGGGGTGGGGGAAGGTCGCTTATTCTTGAGCACCTACTGTGTGCCCCCGGCCTTCCCCGGAGTCTGCCCCCCCCCGACCAACCAACCGCCCCGCTTTGTACCCAAGTGAAACAAATAATAGCCGTCAATATGCATCGAATGCTTTCTTATAATTACCCGAGTTCATGTTTGCCAACAGTGCGTGGCCCGCGGCAAGCACCCAGGAACGCTGGCTGTGGCTCTTCCTACCACCAGGTGCCAGGCGAGCCCCTGGGGGTGCTGTGCGTGCGGTCGTGTGTGCGCCGCATCCTCACACGGGGGCCTTCCAGGGAGGTTCGGGTGCTCCCATGTGGCCGGTGAGGAGGTGGAGGCACGGAGACGTCTCCAAGGTCACACAGCTTTAAGCCACAAGTGGCAAAGCTGGCCCCGGAGTGTCTAGGGCCGCGTGACCCCCACGCCTCTGCGCTTTGCCATGTCCTCAACCCCAGAATGGATCCCCCACCCGTCTCTCTTCAACCGATCTGTGCTGAGGGCTCAGCCCCACCACTTCCGGCCCTCGTGACCCGGGCAGTTCACCTGCCTCTCTCTCTTTCTCTCTCTCTCTCTCTCTCTCTCTCTCTCGGCCTTGGTATCTTTATCTGCAAGATGCACAGGTCTCCCGGGCAGGTCCTGTTGGGCACACACTGTGTGCCAGGCCCCATGCCAGGCGCTGGGAGGCGATTCCTATAGCGCGTGGCCCTGAGAACCCGGACAACATAACGGACACCGTGTACACCGTCAAGCCAGGCACATGCCGGTTAGGACTTGGATTCTTTGGCACAAGCGCGTGCGCAGCGTCCTCTCTCTGGCCCCGGTGTGCCCTTTGCACAATGGGGATGCCTTCCTGTAGTGGTGGAGCTTGGAGAAACTGCGGCTCAGGTGCCTGCCGATCCCTCCCGGATGGTGGCTGCGGGGATGGTCGAGGCGCCCTCCCGGCTGGACCAGGCCGCTCCTCCCGGGGAGCCGCAGTCAGGTCGTGGTGTGGACGCAGTGGGCTGTCCTGGAGCAGAAGTGTCTTCCTAGCTCTTCATGGTATCCCAGTGCCCGGCACGTGGTAAGGACCCAACTCCATTCATTTATTCACTCATTCATTTATTCATTCTTTCATTCAACAAATATTGAGTGAGATCCATGTGCCAGGCTCTGCGGACCGAGCAATGAACAGGACAGATAAAGACCTTGCCCTCGTAGAGTTTATGTTCGAGGAGTAGCTCACATTCAAGGACCTATTTATGGAGTCCGTAGAAATCTGTTGCATGAGTCAATGAACTCCGTCTGAGAGGGAGACCCCACACCTTGGGCCCCGGCTTTCCAGGACGGCATCTCAGCCGCTCCTGGCAGCCTTGCTGTCCTCTGCCTGCCGCGACCCCATGGTCTCAGGCCACTATGGCACCAGGGGAGCATCTTAGAGCCCCTGGGACCAGCCTGCTTCCAGGAACTGGCCCAGAGCATCCTGCAGCTCCCTCCCTGGGCTGCTCTAATGACTGCTAGCCAGACCCCAGGCCCCCCACCGCCGGTCTCTGCTCCCACTCCCCCACCAGCCCTCCAGTCCTTGCTCGCCAGGTGGGCCCCCTTCTTTCATTTATGGACATTCTGCATCCTCGGACTTTCCAGTAAGAATCATTCTGCTCCCCAGCCCCAGTCCTGGAGGGTGGCAAGGGCCCCAGAAGAAGGGATGGCCGAGAAAACATGTTAATATGCATAGAAATAGCTGTCTGTGCTGAGCGCCTACCACACATCGGGTGCTGTTACAAACCTCATCTCATTTAATCCTCTCGAGAGGTTCAGAGGTACCGCATTATCCCATTTTACAGACGAGGAAGTGGAGGCTTGGAGATGTGACGTGCACAGAGTTAGTAACAGAATCAAGAATTCTACTGAGGGTGGATGACATCAGTCTTGGGGCTTGCTCGAGAGTCTCCCAGAGGCGGGGAGCACCGGCCTGGGACTAAGCCCTCTGAGAGGGGCCCACCTCCACCTGGAGGCCTTCTGTGACCACCCCTCCCCCCAAAAGAATCCTTGGCTCCTCCATGGGCATCAGATCGCACTTGGCAAATATCTGTCGCTACAGCCGTGCTTTCCCAGGCTCTGGTCTCAGTGACCTGTGGGCCATGCCTCCCCAGCAGGCTGTGAGTGAGCTGGCTCCGGATCGGCTGCAACCGCGTGTCTGAAACTTGGTTCTTCCTCTCCCCAGGGGTCTGGAGCCTCTGCAGGTCTGAGGCCTGCAGCAGTGTTTCTAGAATTAGAGAGACGGTGTCCCTCACCATGCCTGCTGTCCCACAGCCTGTGATAACCCCTGTCCCCAACCCAGTCCCATCTGGTGCTGCCACCACCAAGAACCACAGAATAACCTCCTTGCAAATAGCCACTGGCCCATTGGCCTGGGACCTGAGGGTGTGTTCCAAGGCCGGGCCTTCCCTGAGGCCGAGGGAGGGAGGGCGTCGAGCCAGCTGCAGGGCTGTCACAGCTGGGGACAGAAGCACCTGTCTTGGGCTGCCGGAGGCCACTTTAAGGGGAAGGAGTGATTTACTTCGAAGCTGACAGGGAGGCCCCAGACGCAGCCCCAGGAAAAAGATGTAAATAAAACCAAAGGAAAACTAGGTGCGTCCTTGAAACTCCCCTGTGCCTCGGCCCCAAAACAGTGATTTACGGCTGAGATCATTCTTCAGTGCTTTATCTGGGGTGTGTGGGTATGTGTGGACGTGTGGGGTGCAGGTGTATTTTCCTAGTAATAAAATCCTCCGTCCCGGTGAATAAATTTGAGGAGACAGTTTTACTGACAGATTTTTTTTTCCTCCTTTGTATAATAAAAAAAAATGGAGTGAAATTTGAGATTGGGACGATAAGGGCTGCCGTATTTTAGGAGGAGATAAAAAAGCAGTACCTGAAGGAGGCAAGGCCACAAGTCACAGGGCAGGACACCTTCCACTTTTATGACTTGGGGAGAAAATTCTTCAAGCCTCCGCAGGGCTCCCCCAGCTGGAGGGATGGAGGAGAAGGGGCGCTGAGAGCAGCTGCACCTGCTCTGTCCGTCTCAGCCCCTGGGGGCCCAAACCAGCGGGTGGGGGGCGGCCCCACCACGGGAGCCAGAGCCACACCAGGAGCCCCCGCGTGTGCCCTCAGCTGAATCTCCCCTCCAAGCCACGGTTTCTTCATCTGCAAAGTGGACAAGCTGTGGTCCATTCCACTTGCTTCCCCGGGGGTACTGTAGGTCTGCACAAAGCGATGGCGCATTTCTCATCTGGGGCCAGATCATTCTCGGGGTCATCCTGTGCATCGTAGAATGGTTATGGCGTCCCTGCTCTGTCACTAGATGCCTGGACCGAGCCGCCGTCCCACCAAGGCTGTGACACCCCAGGATGGCTCCACTCCTTGCCGACCGGCCCAGGGAGTGGGTCAAACCATCCCTCCCGCCACCACTGCTGAGGGCCCTGCTTTGCTCCTTTTCCTCCCTCGTGCCCCAGTGTCGGGGTCCCCCCCCCCACGCCGGGAAGCCGGTGCTGCTGAGAGCACACAGCCACACAGGGAAAAACAAGTGAAGAGAGTGAGCTGGAGATCAACCCAGGGGAGTCAGAGGGACGTGAGCTTGGCGAGGAGTAAGGAGAAACCGTGCAGTGGGGAGTCCCACCGCTGATCCCCCCCATCGGGGTCCTGGAGATTATCACCACTCTAACCCAGCCTGTGGGGCTCCCTGGGCCGCCCCCCAACCCCTGGGACTCTCAAGGGCCTCCTTACTCCTTATGAGCTTGCAGATCATGGTGGGGGTTGAGGCCGGGGGTGGTGGTGACACATACTGACATGGGCCGTGCCTGGTATACAGCTGGCACTCGATATATGCTAGCTGCACTGCACTGAGCCCGTGTCCCCTAAACCAGCGTCAACGCCACGTAGGCCAGACAGATGTGGTGCCAGTTAGCTTGGGTCCAGAGGTGCCCGGAGGGGCCCAGCCGCTCCCAGGCCTGTGGTCGTCTCGGGAAGGCTGCAGATCCAAGCAGCTTTCCGCATCCCCCCCCACCCCCAGCCCCTCCGAGGAAGCCCCCCGGCCGCCGCCCTCCCAGCCGGCCCCCTGCCTCCGCCAGGCAGAGCCGCGGGGAGTTAATTCCACTTCTCCAGGCCCAGGCATGAGGCCTCCCCGGTCGCAGGCTGTTAGCGCGGAGCCCAGCTGAGCAGCGAGAGGCTGCAAGCTCCGGTCTATAATAGAGTTGCTGACGCAGGCGGAAAACTGTAGGGAAAACTGCAGCCGAGTAAACAGATAAATAATTGAAACAGTGACAACACATACCTTGCTGCTTTGTGGAGTAACACTTTCATTAGCTGGAGGCAGCGCGGGCGAGGGGAGGCGGCGGGCGGCGGGGAGCGCGGGACGCTGGGGTCCGACGCCCAATCAGCCGAGAAGAGCCGGCACCCGCGGCCTTTGTCTTCCTGCAGAGGCCCTATTGTCACCTCCCCAGGTCCTGACTTCTCTGGGCCTCCCTGCTGGCCTGTCCCCAGGGCTGTCCCCTTCCCTCCACCCCCAGGTCTGTAGGCTGGGTGCTCCCCAGGCTCCTGGAGGACCTGCTGCGCCCAGACGGGCCTCGCCCTAGGGCCTGAAGGAGCTTAGAAATACCATCCAAGGTGACCTTCCACCACGTTGCCTTCAGGGACCGTTGAGCTGCGTTGCCGACCAGGCCCTCCAGGCTCTGGCGCCCCTGCTTTCTCACCATT
Organism: Nyctereutes procyonoides; assembly: GCF_905146905.1. Classification (NCBI taxonomy): domain Eukaryota; kingdom Metazoa; phylum Chordata; class Mammalia; order Carnivora; family Canidae; genus Nyctereutes; species Nyctereutes procyonoides. Next base: position 5,365,889 of record NW_026575052.1, read on the forward strand.
TCCTTTCTGCCCCCGCGGAACTCTGAACGCCGGCTTCTTTCCCCACACATACTTGTTCTTTCCCACCACAGGGCCTTTGCTCCTGCTGTCTCCGCCTACGGAGCACTCCCACCCTTTGCCAGAAGGCAACTTAGACCTCGCTTCCCCGAGGAAGCCCCCTGGGACTACCCTGCCTCTGCCTGCCTGGGCTCCCCTGCCATCCCATGCCTACCTACCCCTGACAGAATTTGCCAGAAATTCCTGCCAGAGAGAAGAGCCAGCTCTGCCCCTTCCTGGCCCAGGACCTCGGGGAGTCACTCCAGAGCCTCGGTTTACACCTCAGTGCAGCGGGGATGACCCGGGAGGGCTCTGGTGATGGCAGTGACATGTCCCCTAGAGGCCTCTCCCAGGGCACCGGGGTGTTGGGCGGCTGAGCGCCCCCCTGTAGCTGCCTCTGTGCTCTGTTGTAGGTGACGGACGGCGGGACCATCAAGCAGAAGATCTTTACCTTCGATGCCATGTTCTCCACCAACTACTCGCACATGGAGAACTACCGCAAGAGAGAGGACCTGGTCTATCAGTCCACCGTGAGGTGAGGCGCCGGCGGCCGCGGCCACTTCCCCGGCCCGTTCCCGCCTGCCCTGCGATGCCTGGGGGTCCCCGGGCCACCCTCCACGGGCTTGGAAGGCAGGGCGGGGGCGGTGCTGCAGAAGGGCACCCCGTGCTTCGAGGGGCGCCCCACACACACAAAGAAGGGCAGGGAGGGGTCAAGTCGCACGCCCGCCGCAGGCAGCAGACCCTCCGCAGCGGCCTCCCCAGCCCACTCCTCCACCAGTCCTTGCACGGTGGGTCTTCCAAACCCACTTTCCAGGTGGGGACTCTGAGGTCCAGAGAGGGTGAGCAGTGTGCCCAAAGTCCTGCCGCCAGGAGGGACGGAGCTGGGGACGAGAGCCAGTCCTGCCTGGCTTCGAAGCCCACACAACACGCTCCTCTGTCCCCCAGAGCCCCCCGCCCCAGCCAGGAAAACAGACCCTGAACAACAGGACCCCAAGACAGGAGGGGCAGCAGGACAAGAGGGAAGCACCCTTGGGGATGGAGATACTTCATATTTTCCACTTCTAGCCTTTTTCTAGAAAACTTCAAGGTGGCAGATCCCAGTCCATGCCCTGCCATGTTCTAGGTGTGAGGGTGCCACGGCCCCGCACCCTACTTGTGTCCTCTCTGAAGGGCCCCGGCCCTGTGTGCGCTTGCCGTGCCCCCCTCCCTGAGGTGCCCCCCACAAACTCCTCATCAATCTTCAGGGCCCGCCCGAGCAGGCCTTCCTGTGGCTTTCCTTCTTTACACTCCCCTGCACCCTAGCAGAACGACTGTCCCCCAAAGCCAGATGCTGCTGGGCCCCCAGGGCCTACCCCCCCATGAGCTGGGGGGAGTCTCACTGCATTAATGAAAGTAGCTTCACACAGCCTTTGGCCAGGCACAGTCTTGCACACACGCATGTGCTCAGACACATGTATGTGCATTTTTTCCATGCTACACACCAAATGCTTTGCCTGGTTTCCAGGCAGAAAGCAGCAGTCTGGAGGCCTGGCACGTAGTAGGTGCACAGTGAAATTTGCACACTGACTAGGTGGCCTTGGGTATGCTCTTCGGCCCTTTGGGCCTCGGTTTCCCTATGGGTAAAATTAGGAAATGAGGGGTGCCGGGGTGGCTCAGTGGTTGAGGGTCTGCATTCAGCTCAGGGCGTGATCCCGGGTTGAGTCCTGCATCGCCTGCTTCTCCCTCTGCTGGTGTCTCCGCCTTTCTGTGTCTCTTGTGAATAAATAAATAAAAACCTTTAAAAAAAATTAGGAAATGAGATGGGAAGGTTGCACGGGGCTCACCCAGGAACCTGGCAGGTGATCCTACCCTGCACGCTTTGTAGGATGGAAGGTGACTGTGCTCCCCTGGACGACCTTTCTGGGTGCCCCTCCTCTCTGGGCTTTGTGCCAGGAGCTCAGCACCAGGCCTTGCTGGGGGAATCTGGTGAGCATGTGGGCGCGAGGGGACGCGGAAGAGGCGAGCAAATGGCTGCACAGATGCCTTCATTCATGCCTATGCTTTCCCCTGTACCTGCTTCCAAAAAGGATCTGGGGCTCCTTAAAATATTAAAGCACACCTAAGACAAGCCCGTTACAATCAAGATGAAAAACTCATTTTGGAGAAGAAAATAATCGTCCTGGGAGCCACCGATGGTTCTGCAGAAGTGAGCACTCAGATCACTACCCTGCTTCCCAGAAACCCGCTGCTGCCACCCACCCCCACATGGTTACCATAGTCTCTGAGAAGCGCCCCCCCAGCCTATCCCATCATCCCCCCCCCACCAGCACCCTAAGCCAGGAAGGAGGCCCAAGACCACCAGCAGAGCCCTGACCCCCACCCTCTTGTGTTCACTGGAGCACCCAAGCCCGAGCCCGAGCCCGTACCAGAAGACCTGGTGCAGAACCAGCTCAGCCACTTCCCACTGGGTGACCTTGGACGAGGGCCTTAACCTCTCTGTCGTCCTTAACCTCTCTGTCGTCGTTGTCTTCTTCTTCTCCTTCTCCTCCTCCTCCTCTTTCTCCTTCTCTTCTTTCTCCTCCTCCTCCATCACCTTCTCCTTCTCCTCCTTCTTCCAATTAAGCAGACTTAATAGGATCAGCTTCACACCATCATGGTGGGATTTAAGTGAGATTTCTGCCCTTGGCCTGAGTTCCAATCCTGGCCCCTCTGCCCCCTTGTGTTAGTGTCACCCAGGCTTGGAAACTCTGTGCCCGAGTGGCACGATCTCCAGAAGGGAATGACAATAGCGAGCAGCTCACTGCTTAATCCGTATTAAAGTGCTGCCACAGGCGCTGAGCTGTGCATGCTTGCTGTCCTTGCCCAGGAAAACCCCCCCTTCTTCCACCGTAAAACAAACAAAACAAAACAAAACAAAGCTCTCCTCACCTTTATCCAGATCCCATAATGGCCCCCTGTGTGTCCTCTGGCTCTTCGAATCCTCATGAACATCCCTGTAAATGCTCACAGGTGTCACTGTTGGCTCGAGCCTCCCTGTACAGGCAGGGTCAAAGTTGAGCAAGGTTGAGGGACTTGCCCCAAGGGCTCGCTGCTGGAATGACACAGAGGGCAGCAGACCCCACGCCCCCTCCCCCGGAGCCTCCACCATGCGGCCCTGCTCATTTTACAGCTGAGGAAACTGAGGCCCAGACCGACGGGAGACTCGCCCAAGGTCACATGGCAGTGCTGACCTGTGGCCGGTGCTCCTTCCTTCCCTGGCCTCTGCTCCAGGGCTGATGTCCCAGGCCCGGCGCACGGGGGCAGAGAAGCCCCAGGAGGCCACGGGCGGGAGGAAGGGAAGGAGGGAAGGCATCTAATCGGATCCCGGAGAGCCTCCTAGCCAAGGAGGCTGCGTTTCCAGGCTGCAGGGCCCCATTAGGGCTGGCGGCGGGGCGCGGGACTCCGCATTTACATATAAATGAAGATATTTACAAATTAATGCATCTCAACTAGAGAGAGTCCCAGCTCCACAGCTGTCTGGGCCGCTTCCTCTTCAGCTGGGGAAAGTCAGGGGGAGAAGGAGGCTGAGATCACTGAGAATTGGCAGAGAGCAATTCGCAGGCAGCTGAAAGGAGCTCCAGGGACTCCCAGGGCATCTCCTCCCGCTGGTGGGGTTCCCGGAGGGGTGGGCCGCGGGCGGCATGACAGGGCTTCTGCGTCCTGGGGGTGGGGTGCACGTGTGCCACCCCAGTTCATGACCTTGGGCAAGTCGCCACCCCTTCCCAGTGCCCCCCCCCCCAGGCCCCATCTATCAAAGGTCTGTAGAGTGAGCCTCCCGGGTTGGAGTTGACAGCCATTTATTCCCTCAGAGGATGTTTAATTGAGCACCTACTAGAAGCCTGGCATGGTGGATCCAGCGGGGAACAAAAAAGACCCGGCATTGAACTCTCATGGGGAGAAGACAGTCAACAAGGCAAGGGAGGCATACGTAAATTTATCAGTACCCATTCCACAGAGGTGTGAATTGTGGCAACTGTGTAAGGGGGGGAGAGCGGGGTGCAATGCCAGGGTAGGACCACCGTGCTGGGGCGCCCCACATGGTTGGCCAAGGCCTGAGGGATGGGAGGAGGCCACGATGGTAAGGAGGAGGGCCATGTGGCAGAGGCCTGCCCTGCACCCACCTGCAGCATCCTCCACCCCTCCGCGGGCTTCTGGGGCCACCAGAGCCCCACTCAGTTTGTTCACGGGGCGGGGTGGGGGGCAGGGAGCATCCCCAGAGGGTGGGCGTTCCCAGAGCAGCCCTGTGGATGGAGATGTTGGGTGCTCTCCCAGCCCCCCCGGCCCTTGGGTGGGACTACTCAGATGGGTGGTCACTGTCTCCTTGAGCTCCCCAGCAGGACGGAGGCTGAGAGGCTCCCCCAGAGTAACCTCTGTGATGCATCCCTATTGGCTTCTTCCTCCCCACTATTCCTCACTCCCTTCCCAGCTTCCTGGGACGCCTCACAAATCAGCCAGCCACTGGCTCCTGAATCCTTGTCCTAGGTTCTGCTTCCCTGGGGTCCCCTTGAGTAGGGGAGGCATGATCTGGGTGACAGTCCTGCCCCCTGGCCTGCACATCGCCATCCGCCATCCTCCTCCTCTCCCCCCTCATGCCTGTGCCTCCGCCCTCCTGCAACTGTTCCCCCTCAACCCCCCCAGTACCTGTTCCACCTCGGCCCCCCGCACCTGTTCCACCTCGGCACCCCCATACCTGTTCCTCCTCGACCCCCGTACCTGTTCCACCTCAGCCCCCCACACCTGTTCCACCTGGGCCCCCACACACCTGTTCCTCCTCGACCCCCGTACCTGTTCCACCTCAGCCCCCCGCACCTGTTCCACCTTGGCCCCCCCACACCTGTTCCTCCTCAGCCCCCCGTACCTGTTCCTCCTCGACCCCCCCGTACCTGTTCCGCCTTAACCCCCCCACACCTGTTCCAGCTCGGCACCCCCACACCTGTTGCACCAGGCCAAGAACAGGTGGAGCAAACAGATGGGGTCCCCCACAGAGGGGAAGGTTACTGTGTGGACATACCCATTAATCTCTGCAGAGTGTGCCCATCCATGTTCCAAAGTCCTCTGCCGTCCCTCGTCCCATTCCGTGTGCCCAGGATGTCCTGAGGAGCACCAAGCAGCCTTCACTGGCCCTAATTTGGCAGCGAGGGAAGTCTAAACTCAAGGGGGTACGTGCCTTTCCCATGCCTTGCCCACCTCCCTTTGCCAAGGCCCTACTCATCCATCCAGGTTCAGCTTGCACGCCGCCTCCTCCAGGAAGCCAGTCGTTACTGCCGAGACTGGGTCACGTACCCCAGGGTTCATCCCCTCCACATCCTCACTGCCCTGACACTAGGTGTTCAAGGTCTGCCCCTCCCGCTCTAGACTCAAAGCCCATGGACGGGGACTGGGCCTGAGGCCTTCACCGTGGTCTCCCCGGCCCCCCCGGCCCAGCACCCCCACCCCCACCCCACAGCATTGAGGACAAGGTGTAGATGCTTGCGGGCCGATGAGTTAGTGGCGGAAGCTATGGAGTTCTCCCATCACAGCCTCCCTGCTGCTGGAGACACGGAGGAGGGAGCAGTTCGCCACCCCCACCCCCCCCACCCCGAGCCTTCTCCGACGTTTTCATCCTTCATTCATCACAAAGGAATTGAGCAATTGCTGTATGTCAGGGACAGTGCTGGGGATAAAATGGAGAGGAAGACATAATCAGACCCGCTCTTGTGAGGCTTGCAGCGTAGGGGGTGAGGAGAGACAGACTATAAAAATATGTTTAAAAGAATAAGGAAAAATATTGACAGTCGGTGATGAGTGTGTGAAGGAATAAGGTTACGTGACAGAGGATGACAAGAATAATGCAGTAGGTGGTGGGAGGGTGGTGAGCGGGGCGGTGAGTTTTCTTATAGGAGGTGACATCTCAGCGCAATCTATAGGATAACAGGAAGTTATCCTGGCAGGGTTGGGGTAGGGAGGGCATTCCAGGTGGAGGGCACAGCAAGTGCAAAGGTCCTGAGGTAAGGAAGCTGGACGTGACCTAAGGGCTACCAGAGGGCCCGCGTGGCCAGAGTTTAGGGAGCAGGCCGGCATTTATTCTGCGTGTCCTGGAAGCTGCTGGAGGTCATGGTCTGATGCGACGTGGGTCTTGCGAAGCTCACTCTGGCTACCACGTGGAGGGTGGATTGGAGGCGCCAGGGAAGGAGGACAAAGCTTCCCCAGATTCAACTGGGAGGGGGAGAGTGGTCTCCCCATAGGCCCCAGGACTTACCTTCCAAGTCTAAGCAAGGTGGGAGAGGGCGCTGGACCACAGTATAGGGCTGGCAGAGGCACCAGGAGGCAAAGGGGTGCCGGAAGAGCCACCGCCTCTCTCTCTCTCTCTCTCCCTCCCTCCGCCCCCCCACCCCGCTCTGATTTCCGTGCCCATCCCCAGGAGCCGCAAGCAGGAGGTAGAGAACAGCTGGGTGGGTGGAGGAGCTGGGGGGCTTCATGGAGAGCGGGAGTACACAGTTACACCTCCCTAATTCATATTTATCAGGAGAGGGAGACGCGGGAGAAATCAAGTGAATGAAGGAAGAGCCTGGAGGAAAGAGGACACGGAAAGAAATGCCACTTCCTTTATTACTTCGAGATGCAGCTCGCTCTCATATTCGCTCCACAGCGCATATGGAACAGTTGCTGCATCCGAGGCACAGGGCTGGGGCACAGCGCTCCGAGGTGGTCAGGATGCAGCCCTGGCCCCCTCCTCCTCCCCCTCCTCCTCCCCCTCCTCCTCCTCCTCCTCCTCCCCCTCCTCCTCCCCCTCCTCCTCCTCCTCCTCCTCCCCCTCTCCTCCCCCTCCTCCTCCCCCTCCTCCTCCTCCCCCTCCTCCTCCTCCCTTCCTCCTCCTCCCCCTCCTTCTCCCCCTCCTTCTCCCCCTCTTCCTCCCCCTCCTCCCCCCTCCTCCTCCTCCTCCCCCTCCTCCTCCTCCCTTCCTCCTCCTCCCCCTCCTCCTCCCCCCTTCCTCCCCCTCCTCCTCCTCCCCCTCCTCCTCCTCCCTTCCTCCTCCTCCCCCTCCTCCTCCCCCTCTTCCTCCCCCTCCCCTCCCCCCTCCTCCTCCTCCCCCTCCTCCTCCCCCTCTTCCTCCCCCTCCTCTTCCTCCTCCTCCTCCCCCACCTCCTCCTCCTCCTCCTCCTCCTCCTCCTCCTCCTCCGAGCTTACAGCCTGCCCCTCCCCCCATGCCCTAGTGCCCAGAAGCTCCTCCAAGGCTCCGTTCCATCTCTTCCATCTCAGTAACCCCCCAGACCCTGCTCGGCATTTAGAGACGAACAATAAATATTTGTGGAAGGAAGGGAGAGAAAGGGGAGATAAAACATGGAGATAAATAGCTAACAATTCGAGTAATAAAGTGATAGCTGTCGTAGCAGAGACTCGGGTGTAATGCAGTGAGGAATCGGAGCTGGAGAGACCCGGGAAATCACAGAGGAGGTGGCGTTCGAAGTGGCCCTGGGCGCGTACGTGGGTTTCAGACAAGGCGGAGTGGGGAGCGGACGGGCTAGGCGGAGGGCACCGCGTGGACAGAGGCCCGGAGGGCGGGAGGCGCGGCCAGGAGTGCGGACCACTCCACGCGGGCAGACAGAGGTTGCCAAGTGGAGGCTCCCTGGAATCTGTTGGATGGACTGTTATGCTACGGTTTATTCTTTTTTTTTTTTTAAGATTTATTTATTTATTGGAGAGAGAGAGAGAGAGAGAGAGGGAAGGGGCAGAGGGAGAGGGAGAATCCTCAAGCGGACTCCCCGATGAGCACGGAGCCCGACGCCGGGCTCCATCCCAGGACCCGGAGATCACCACCTAAGCCAAAATTAAGAGCCGGGTGCTTAACCGACTGAGCCACCCAGGCGCCCTTGTGCCGGTTTTTAAATAGACACATTGACTGTTTGGTCCAAGGAGCAGAGGGGCTTGCTTCCCTCTGAAAGGTCACCTAGGCCCTTCTGCAGACTCACCTGTGAAGGTCCAGGGCAAACTTCTTCTCTGGTCCTGGTACAAAGCAAAGGGCCATCTGGCCCCGGGGGCTTTGAGTCTGAGGTCCACGGTTTCCTTGTCCTTCTGCATGTCATCGTGAGCCGTGCATCCTTTTCCTCCGAAATATGCAGAGCACCTGCTGCTTGCACAGAAACGGCCGTTCATTTGTTCACTCATCTGACCCCTCGGCAAACACACGCCGAGTAGCTGGAATGTGCCGGGCTTGTGCCAGGTTACCCTCAGTTCATGACCGGCCGGAAACCCCCGCCTCTCTCGCACCCACTGAGCCTCCAGGACGATGAAAGAACCAGAATGACATTGTGAGGACAACCTTGAACCCTTTTCTGAAGTTTATTCAGAACAGATTATGCCTCTTAGGGCGCCTGGGTGGCTCCATCAGTGGAGCGTCTGCCTTTGGCTCAGGTCATGATCCCAGTGTCCTGGGATGGAGCCCCGCATCGGGCTCCCTGCTCGGTGGGGAGCCTGCTTCTCCCTCTCCTCCCTGCTCATGCTCTCTCACTCACTCTGTTGCGTTCTATCTCAAATAAAATAAATAGATCTTTAAAAAAAAAAGAGAGAGATTATACCTCTTGGTCACATCTGACTTGAACACCCCAAGGGTCCCCATCTAAAAACTAGGGGATTATTTTAGGAGCGAGGACTGCAGTTCTCCCAGCTACGGGGGCGATTTCCGCTCTCAGAGCCTGGGCTGCAGGGTGCCTGAGCAACAAGCCTCCCTCGGCCTGGCCACACCACAGGCCAGTCCCCAGACCACCTGCACTAGTATCACCTTGGAAGTTGCTTTAAAACATCAGTTCCTGAGTCCACCAAGATGGAATTTGATTTAAGGGGTCTGGAGCGGAGCCTGGGGGATTAATCTTTTAAAAAGTCTTCCAGACAAAGTTGCTGGGGGCATCCGCTCTGTGCAACACCTTCCACCTGCTGCAACGTGCCCAGGGGACCTAAGAATTCAGTGGGAAGCCACAGACACAGATCATGCTAGTTGCTGCTGGCAACTAGACGATTGTCCTAAGGCCCCTGGGACCAGACTCATTTGGGTTGAAGACGACAAAATAGTTGACCAGGCAGTGATCTCCCAGGCCCCATCCAGTTCCAAGCCTGGGTCACCCCCCACGCCCAGCTGGAAGTTAGTTACTGGTGGAATGAGAACAGCTGGTCTATGCATGACCCTGTCTAAGCTTCTCAGAAAATGAGGCCTTGACTTGGAACAAGGGGGCCCAGGAGCAGCCCCCCCGGCATTTCCCCCAAGGCAGGGTGCTTTCTGAGCCAAAGCCCCCCTGGACCCAGTCCCAGGCCTCTGGCCCCCAGAGCACCAGTCAGAGAAGGAGGAGTTACCAGACTGGCCTGGGTCAGGCCCTGAGCCCGTCTCTCGGCGGGGACGCATTTGGGGGAGCGGGGGTACCTACCCTCCTTCCCCTCTAGGTCTCAGTGCCTGGCACAGAGCCTAGGGTGGAAGCCCAGGGCCTCAGCAAAGGTTTGTTGAAGCAGTAGACTGACAGGTTATCCAAATGTGCAATGACCATTTCAGGCAGCCAGCAGAACTTTCTTCCGACCCATCATCTGGTTTCACCCTAACAACCGTCCCATGGAGTACACCTCATCGAATCCTGTTGTATAGATGATGACACAGAAGAACCGAGAGGTGCAGTCACTTGTCCAAGGTCACACGGTAGACACGTGGTGAAGCCTGGGTTCACACACCAAGCCAGAATGGGGCTCTGGGCCATTGGGAGCAGAGTGCCCACCCATTCCAGGACCGCTGCCAGGCCCTAGACACCCAGGTAACTTAGCAGGGAGGGCACGTGACCTTGTGTGTCCTTCCCAACACTCACGATGGATGCACCTGTGCATGCACGCACGCACGTACGGTGTATCTGTTGCCCAAGATGCTTGGTGCCTCTGGGTAGGAAGCTGCCAGAGTCAGCCTCCACTTTAAAACTGGCTGCTGCCCGAGGGTTGTAGGCCCCTGGGTGCCCTGGCCAAGGAGACCAAGTGGTGCCCAATCCCAGCTCCTAGAAGTGGGACTCCAGGAGCCACCCCCGTCTCCTCGGCCGGCGGCATCAACCCCATTGACTGGCTGAGAGTTCCGTTTAACCTGACGTGTTCCCACTGCCCTGAGCGGGACGCACCCCCTGCCCCCACCCCTCCATCCCCACCCCCACCCCAGCTTCCTCCCTGGGGCAGAAGCACTCCGTTGGCAGGGATGTGGCGGGAGCACCCGGTGCATCACACCTCTGCTCTCCCGTGCCAGGTGGCCGCTCTCCACGCACACAAATGCCGCCACTGCCCCCACCCAGGCCCCCGGCCGCCCAGACCAGCAGGGCCTACTCCCACAGACTGGTCCTGAGCTCACGTCTCCCTGGGGCCCTGACTTCCTGCAGGTAAAGGTAGGCCCTCTTGCCTTGTTCCCTGAATTCAGTCGTTCCTTCTGAAAGAATTTTTCTTTTTTCAAATCTCTTCTTTTCTTTCTGTCCCCTTCCGGTCTTGCACTTCCCACGTCCTCCTGTACCATGCACGCAAACACACACACATACACACATGCACACACACACACATACACACACCACACTCTGCTTCCCTCCCCCTGCACATAGCTTACATCTCTTGGGATGGAGTCCCGCAGAGGCCCCAGAATCTCCCCAGCAGCAAGGACCTCAGATTTCAAGGCCCAGGGGCCTCGGGAGCTTCTAGTGGGTCCTCTTTCCACGCTGGCCACACTGGGGCAGGTGAGGGGTTAGGGACCTCGCCATGGTTGGGTCTTGGGGTAGCGAGTGGACGGCTTTGATGCAGGGGACAGAGATGTGCTCTGTTGAGTTGGCAGCTTCCACTGAGCAGCCTCTCCCCCGCCCACGGCCCCCATTCTCTCCTTGCCCACCCCCTCTGCCCATGGGGGGGCCCCTGGGGCTCCCAGAACGGCCCCTCTCAAAGGTCTCCCCCCACCCCAAGGGAAGTGCTTGCAAAGCTGTCTGCTGCCCTCTGGTGATGCACTGGGGTATTGCAATGGGGGGTCCCCGGCCTATGCCCCCTCCCCCCAATCACCCAGGATAGGTCTTATCCCTTAAGCACGGGAACCTTCCTTTCTGCATCTCGAGGGCACCAGTGCCCAGCACAGAATGTCAGCAGAGATTTGTTAAATTAATGATCTGACAGGTTACCCAAATGTGGAATTACTATTTCAAACGGTCAGCAAAACTCCTTCCCATCCATCATTTGCTTAAACCCTAACGACAGACCTATAGAGTGCAGATCTCAGACCCTATTTGTGGAGATTATGCTCGGCCCAGGGAGGCAGGGAGGGGAAGAGCCCAAGAGCTGGGAAAGCTCCCCTGTCTCACGCAGAAAGCTCCTGGCCTGGGCGATTTCCGCAGTGAATGGGGCCCGAGCTGATGGAATGGGGGCCTCCCGGGTAGCCCTCCCCTCCTCTGGGGAACAAGTTGCCTTCTACCAAGGGCCTCCCGAGACAGCGTCTTCACTGCCAGCCACGAGGAACTGCAGACCCATGTCAGACAATGCCCCGGGTCGTGGGGGAGAGGTAGTTCTTATGATGTGTCCCGTGCACTGTGATGTTTCCGGTAGGGCTGGCCCTAATTATTCATTTGCCATTTAAAAAGTGTTTGTTTGTGGACATCAGGAAACAGAGATGAGGGATCCCTGGGTGGCGCAGCGGTTTGGCGCCTGCCTTTGGCCCAGGGTGCGATCCTGGAGACCCGGGATCGAATCCCATGTCGGGCTCCCGGTGCATGGAGCCTGCTTCTCCCTCTTCCTGTGTCTCTGCCTCTCTCTCTCTCTCTGTGTGTGTGTGATTATCATAAATAAATAAAAAAAAATAAAAAAAACTTAAAAAAAAAAGGAAACAGAGATGAACAAGGGAGGTAGGGTCCCGGTGCCCCTGGAGCCGACATTCCCCAGGCTGTGCCTGGGGGACACAGGGAGAGGTCGGGGGAGGTTCCCTCTGGGGTCTGGAGGAAAGATGAAGCAACCACGCAAAGGAAAGCTCAGGGAATGAGTATTCTGGCAGAGGCGGAAAGCTAGGGCCTGAGCTGGGAGCCAGCTTGATGTGTCATTGAAGGGCGGAGAGAAGCCAAGTGGCTGTCAAGTGATGAGCCCTGCAAGGAGTGTGGGGGAGGAGAGGTGGGAAGTCTGCAGAGGCCGGATCTCGGGGACCAGGCCTCTTGAACTTGACTGCACACAGGCATTGCTGGCTCAAACTCTGTGGGTGGGGGCGGGGAACCCTGTGAGCCTGTGTTTCTGATCATCTCCCAGGTGACGTCAGAACCTCGGGGACACAGGCCTCAGTTTGCCAAAGCTCCCCAAGGGGATTCCCGGCGGCAGGCAAGTTTGAGAACCACTGTTGTAGCACATTCTGGGCGATCAGAGAGAGTTTGGGGTGTATCCTAGAAGGGATGAGGAGTCGTTGAGTTGGTCCTGTTCCTATTTTGGGGTTGTGAGAAGATCGGCCTCAGCTACTGCGGAGGATGCGGGAGTGGAGGCAGGACGCACCTGTCACTGGGGAGCTGGGCAGGTAAGGGGTGTGCTGGCCAGGCCGGAGCAGTGGGGTGGGAGAAGGGTCTGGAAGCAGAGCTGACGAACTGGAGGGTGAGGCCATCACAGGGAGAGAAGCAGCTGGAGGCCATCAGGACCATGGCCAGAGCACGTAGCTGGGAGGGGGGGGGCGGGGGGGCGGGGGATGCTCCCTCCTGAGACCTGAGACGGGAGCCCAGCAAGGACTGGCTGGGGCTGGGGCAGGTGCAGAATCCTCAAGTTCGACCTGCGCCAGGTGAGACGTGTCCCTGAGACACCCGAGCAAAGACGCCAAGTGGGTCGATGGAAACACAGGGTAAGGGACAGATCAACAGACAGATTCAGGAGCCACCCGCACACAGATGCCATTTAAAGGCACCGTCCCCCCCCCCCCCCCAGACTCAGGATACACCTGCCAGTAGACCTTCCGGCATCACCCAGACCAACCCCCTCATTCTCCAGATGAGAAAACCAAGGCCCAGAGGCTGTGGGTGACTTCCCTGAGGTCACACAGCCAAGTCAGCTCTAGAACCAGGGCCCACCTTCTGGCTCCTGGGGAAGCATTTCCGTGCCACGGAGCTCAGCGCGGCTTCCCCTGGACCCCAGCCCGTGGGACAGAGTTGCTGAGAAGACAAATCATTTATGTATCTGCAGTCAGAAAACCAGAGCTGTTAGAAATTATCTACACACACACACACACACACGCACACACACACACACACATCTTTTTCCTTCTAAGTAAAAAATCAGTAACTGGGCTGTCAGCTTTATTACTAATTATGCAACTGCTTTATTGCGAGTATTAAAAAAAAATTGAAGGCTAAGAATGTCCAGGAAAGGCTTAATTTAGTAAACGGTTCAGAACAAAGTATTTGTCGCCGTGGTATTTCTTCACATTAGAATTTGCTCCGGGTGATTCAGGCCTCCTCTTTAATATATTATTGCAGCCTAATAAAGTTCCCAAGTTCTGGGAGAACCTTCTTTGCCTCAGAAGGTAATTTTGTTCCAGGAGGTGAGGGTTGGTTGGGATTGATGGTGAATGGAAGGTCTGGTGAGCCTAAGGGTCCCGGGAAAGTCAGGCAAGGAGACGTGAGCGCATTGCTGAGCACGCGCAAGTGTGCAGTGATGGCGGGTGACCAGATGAATGGAGGATGGAATGAATGAATGAATGAATGAATGAATGAATCCGGGGGGAGGAGACAATGAGTGAACGGTGGGGCAGTGCCCAGCCGGATCACTGGGTGGTTGCAGAGCTAAGCCTCAGTCAGGGAAAAGGAGTCACCTGCCACTTGCCCTGGAGAGAGATAAATGGGAAGGTGGTGGAAGCCATCAGCCTTTTGTACAAAATACGCACCTGTCACCTCCATTTGCAAGTGACACCGGCCACAACCGAGATGATGAAGCAACACCACGCGAGGCTGCGGGGCAGGGAGGGCTTTCTCATTTTAGAAAAAGCAAAGAGCCAATCAGAGACCTTGAGTGATTTGCTCAAGGTCACAGAGTCCAGGAGCAGTGGAGGAGCCAGGGCCCAGGCTTCCAGGGGTCCAGTCAAGGGCTAGCGGCTTCTTTGCAGCTCCCAACAGCTTGGGTCCTTTCTTTTTTTCTTTCTTTTTTTTTTTTTTTTTTTTTTTTGTTTACTTGGGTCCTTTCTCGGTGCATCTGGTCTCTCGCTGCCCAGGTGCTTTCTGCACCCGGCAGCCAGAGGGAGCTTTCAGATCATGGCACCTGCTACCTGAAGCCCTGCAAAGGCTTCCCAGCTCCACGGGAGAGAATCCCAGTTTCTTGTAGCTTCAGGGCTACAAGGTCCCAGATGATCCCAACCCCCTGGCCGGCCTCATCACCCACCCCTCTTGCTCCCTGGCCACCCTCTGAGACCTTCAGCCTTGTGGCCAAGCTCATTCCCGCCTCCAGACTTTTGCTCGTGCTTTTCCTCTGCCAAGTATGCTCTTCCCCATCCCAGGTCTCAGATCAGACGTCATGTCTGCGGAGATGCCTCCCCGACACCCCCCTCTGCAGGGATTCCCTCTCACCCCAATCCCTTATCACTTTGTTCCTGGTTGTTGGCTACTGGCTTTTCATGGCATTGACTACTGTCTGGTGAGACTCCCTCATTTATGCATCTGGATCCAGGTTTTCCCATTTGCCTCCCCCATGCAACCCTGGGGGTGAGGGCTTGCTCCTTCCAGCTCTCCTGTGCTCCCACAGTGTCCAGGCGATGCCAGGCAGCTCCATAGCTAGCGGCCAGTAAATCCTTCTTTTTTTTTTAATGATTTATTTATTTATTTATTCATTCGTGATAGACATAGAGAGAGAGAGAGAGAGAGAGAGAGAGAGAGAGAGAGAGGCAGAGACACAGGAGGAGGGAGAAGCAGGCTCCATGCCAGGAGCCTGATGTGGGACTCGATCCCGGGACTCCAGGATCGTGCCCTGGGCCAAAGGCAGGTGCTAAACCACTGAGCCACCCAGGGATCCCCCAGCAAATACTTCTTATACAGACACATGAGCTCCTGGTCAGAGGGTCGGCTTATTAGACCACAGGCCTGGCACTGAGACAAGAGCCCAGCGGTCTAGTGAGTCTGCAGGGAGGCTGCGTGTGACTCGGCTTCTCTGAATCTCACTGTCCTTTTTCCAGGGCACGAATGGGAGGGAGCCCTCGGCGGTGGGCATCCCTCCCAGCTCTGTCCCTGTCTGCCACTTCCCCTCTGTGCTACCGATGGGAACCGGTGGTGGACCCCGTCCCCGGGGTGACGGCGCTCGGTGCACAGCCAGGGCTGGGGCCTGGGAGATGCCTGCAGTTCTGAGACGTGCCGGGAACCCGCCTCGGTGCCCAATGGGGTCTGTGTTCTTGCGTTTGGATTCTCAGGGGAGCGGCAAGTCCTTGCAATGGTGATTTCCTTGTGAGCTGGGCCGACACTCCTAATTATTATTTGGAGAGGCTTGGGGAGGCTCAGTTAATTGATTACATATTTCCTTCCTTGACAGGGCATTTGTTTGGTTGTGTCGTTCTTTTTCCCTTCCCTGGGCAAGTTAATGTTCCTGGGCATGTTGAGTATTTTGTGGGGACCCTGGGACTAAAGCCAGTCATAACTCTCCCCCCACTCGCCAACCCTGCCAGGGGCTTTCAGGCACTTTAATTTAATTTCCCTGGACCTCTGCTTCCCCCACGAGGGTGATGATACAGCCAGAGCCCTGAGATCTGAGGACTAACAGTAAAGCCAAGGCCAGTGTTTTTCAAGCTCTTACTGTTGTAAGCAGTTCCCACACATTGACTTGCAGATCCTCGGTGCGAGGGTACTATTACTGTCCTCATCTGTAGGTGAGAGGATGAAGCTTGGAGAGGTTAAGGGACTTGCCCAGGGTCACACCCCGTGAGTGGCTGAGCCAGAGGAGAGGTAAGAGGCAGGACACTGGGCTCTGGCCCGAATCCAAACCCAAGACCCCCGCAGGGCACACCCAGAATTTTAAGCAGGTATCAGGCTGGGTCAGGACAGCAGGGAATGGCTGGAGCTCAGGCTGGGGGGCTCAGGATCCCACTCGGTGCCTGGCAGCGAGGGCTCCTCACATTTGCACTGCTGCATTGGAGGAGCTGTGGCTAAGCTCTGTCTGGCCTCTGCGTCAGGGGCCCACCAGCCCGGGGAGGGGGCCCCTCTCTCTGCTGTGACCCCTGAGCTCCCATTCCTCTGCCGTCATTGAACCCTGGCCTCTGCCCCAGCTTCTCCCCATTGTGAGTCCTGGAGAAAGAGGAGGAGGTGCCCACAAAGGCTCTGTCTATGGATCTGGGGTCCCCCAAGGGCTCCTCCCAAGCAGAGTTGTGACTTTTGTTGCTTTCATCTTTGGAGCCACAACACGAATCATATTATACAAAAATTATAGTAGCACTGGGTCCTCCTATGTGCCAAGGCCGAGTATTTCACTGGTAAAAATTCATTGCCATGGAGAAAATGTCACTTGTCCCATTTCACAGATAGGATAATTGGGGCCCCAAGAGCTTAAATGTTTTGCCCCAGGTTAAGTACAGGGCAAGGGGCAGAGCCAGGATTTGAACCCAGGCAGCCCACAGCCAGGCTAGACCACAGCACCGCTTCCACTGCTGGCCTGTGAGTTCACTCACTTGTTTGTGTGCCGCGTGAGCGAAGCACCTGGGGAGTCTGGAGGAAGGGGCCAGGCTCTGGGGTTAAGCGGACCAGAATAGGGGGCACAGGGCTGCCCCTTGGGAGCTGCGGGCCATGGTACCTGGTCTCACATCATACCTCCCATGACAAGATGCTCAGTCCTTCCCTGGGTGACGTTCCATCCCCTGCCTCCAGCCGGCTGCCCAACAACAGGCCCGCAGAGGAGGCAAGTGATGAGGGCAGGGCCCCAGGGCAGCCGGCGTGCAGGTGCAGAGGCCTGAGCGTACACACCAGGGCGCCCCGGGAGGGACGGAGCTGATGAGCACAGAGCGGGGCCCAGCAGAGAGCCGATAAGGACAGGCCTGCAGGGGAGAGAGCGCGCCCGGGCTGTGTCTCTGCACCATTAGCTCTCCGCGCTCTGTTTCTCCCTCGCCTGCCCAGGCTGCGATGCCAGCCTATGAGATCCAGGGTGGGGAGAGGCACACGCAGGCCCTGCCAGCTGCTCTGGCTACTGATGGGCCATGGGGGACCCTGGACTCATCATAAATCTCCTTTTGATGCCGCTAAGTGCCCCCAGCCCTGGCCATGGCTGCCTGCACCTCACCCTCTGCTCAGCGGCCCTCCATCCCCAGCCACCCAGAGGCCAACAGAAGCAACTCCAGATGCCTCCGTCCAACTTCTGAGGCTCTGCCCTGGGGGTCCCCATCTATTTATTTCCCTTTTACACGAAGATATAGCATGCACACATACAGCGCTTAATGTAGAGGGCCCGGCTCAGGGAACCACACACGTATGGCCCAGTGCCCGCCCGCCGTGCGGGGACGTAACACATTCCCAGCATCCCACACGGTGTCCTTCCCCCAAGAGGGAAACGCGATTCTAACCTCTGAACAAACTCTGACTAGCTTCTCCCGGGCTCGTGTTGCACACACATAGGATTGCACCTTCTGTGTCCGGCTCCTTTGGCCCGGCCTGACGTCTGGGAGACCTGTCTGCAGGGCCGGGTCATGTGTCAGTGGATGATCCTTTTTTTTTTTTTTGAGATATATTTATTTATTTATGATAGACATAGAGAGAGAGAGAGAGAGAGAGAGAGAGGCAGAGACACAGGAGGAGGGAGAAGCAGGCTCCATGCCAGGAGCCCGACGTGGGACTCGATCCCGGGTCTCCAGGATCGTGCCCTGGGCCAAAGGCAGGCGCTGAACCGCTGAGCCACCCAGGGATCCCCATGGATGATCCTTTTTCATCGCTGTGAACTACTCCATTGTGTGGCGAAATTACAGTCTCTTTATCCGTTCTCCTGTGCGGGGACGTTGGGGTTGTAGCTTCTAGTTGTTTGTTTTTTGGTTTTTTTTTAAGATTTTATTTATTTATTCATGAGAGACACACACACACACACAGAGAGAGAGAGAGGCCCCACGTGGAACTCGATCCTGAATCTCCAGGATCAGGCCCTGGACCGAAGGCGGCGCCAAACCGCTGAGCCACCCGGGCTGCCCTGTTGCTTCTAGTTTTGAGCAATGACGAGTAGTAAAGTGGCCTTGAACGTGAGCGGGTGTTCGTATCTCTCGGATGCATCCCTAGGAGAGGGGATGCAGGAGCGTAGGGGAGGCTGAGGCCCGACTTCAGTGGGGCAGCCTGTATTAATTTGCGAGGCTGCCATCACAAGCTGCGTGGCTTAAAACAACAGGAGTTTATGTGTTCATAGGTCTGGAGCCTTGAAGTGTGAAACCAAGGTGTCAGCAGAGCCATGCTGCCTCTGAAAGCTCTGGGGAAGTCATACCTCGCCCCTTCCCAGCATCCGGTGGTGGCCGGGAGGCCTTGGCTTATGGGCGCCTCTCTCCATTCTCCACCTCTGTCCTCACAGTAGCATCTGCCCTCCGGGTCTGTGCCTCTGTGACCAAACTTCCCTCTTATAAGGACACCAGACACTGCATTAGGACCCACCTAATCTAGGATGACCTCTGCTTCCATTACATCCACAAAATATCCTATTCCCAAATGATGTCTCATTCACAGGTACCGAGAGTTAGGATGTCAGCAGATCTTTCGGAAGGACACAGTTCAACCTACGACACTGCCTGTTTCCCCAAGTGCTTTTCCCCTTTTCAGAGCCCCGCCAGCAAGGTCTGAAAGTTCCAGATGCCCCCACTACCTATGCATTCCTACCCTTGGTCCAGCCACAAGGGTGATCCCATTTCTTAAAGCTCCCACTGTGCTTCTCTGCCACCCACCACCTGCGCCTGTCTGCCCTCTTCCACCAATCCTTCCGGAACAGACTCACACATTTCTGCCCCTGGGAATCGGCCCTGAGACCTCTACCCAGGCTAAATAGGCCCTCCCTTGTCTCCAAACCCAGGTGAACAAGTACCTCACCTTTCTGCAGTTTCTTTGCCTGGAATGTTCCAGATGTCCACAAGTCTTCCTCCTCCGGTCCGTCCCTGTCTCTGCTCAGATGTCACCTCTGCGGAGAGGCCTTCCATAACCACTTTGTCTAAAACAGCAACGCATCACTATCATTACTCTGCCTCCCCCCTCCCCCATAGAATATGTCTATGTAGCTTCCTGGTGTTATGTGATCCATACGTACAAGTAGGCTTGTTTATGGTGTCCCTCTGCCCTCCAGAAATCACCGTTCCTCCCCTCTCTTGCTCTCCTGCTCCATCCCCAGCACCTGGAAGGTTGCCTGGGCAATCAATAAGTCCTTGTTAAATAAGTGAATAACGGGGTCTGTAGAATGGAGTGAGAGCACCTGCTTGCCTGAGGAGAGTGGCTGCTGGGAGATGAAATGAGATCTCGCCCGGTCAGGTTCTAGCACAGTAGCAACTAACTCCATCCACGTGGCTGCTGTATTACTGTCTTACCGCCTCCGCCACCGTTCACCATAAACCTAGTGGCTTCAAATGCCACAAGTTCGCATTTTACAATTCCAGACGTCAGAAGTCTGAAATGGGTCTCCCTGAGCTAAGATCAGAGGCCAGGAGGACTGAGTTCCTTCTGGAAGCTCCAGGAAAGAGCCTGTTTCTTTGCCTCTTGAGGCGACTGCAAGTGTCCACAGCCTGGGTTTGTAGCCCCCTGCAGCAGTGGCATTGCACCAACCTGTGCCTTTGTTACCACCTCTTCTTTCCCGAGCCTGCCCCTCCTGTCCCTCTCTGCTGGGGACTCTTGTGATTTCATAGTCCAGGAGAGTCTCCCCATCTCGGGATCCTCAACCACATCTGCGAGGGCCCTTTGACCATGTGTAGGATGCAAGGACCAGCCCCTTCCTCTTTTCTGCACCGGTTCCCCCTCCGGGGTCTGGTGCACGGTAGGTGCTCAGGAACTTGGCGTGGACTCCTTGAGAGCAAGAAGCCCTGCCATCCATTCTCATGCTCCCACCGTCCTGGGCTGGCCTGGTGGGCTGAGCCTCTCAAAGGCATCTGTTGAATGGAGCAGACCCACTGGGTGCTGTGTGGGGCCGGCATGGAGACCACCTGGGCAGAGAAGGGGGGCGTCTGGGGAGGAGGAGGCCAATGGGGCAGAGGAAGCAGAAGGCATTGCAGCTGGAGAGGGAAGAGGTGGCCAGCTCATGCGGGTTTCGGGCTCCAAATGAAAGGGTTTGGGGTATCATGGAACTGGATCTTTGTTGGGCATAATCAAGCCAAATATAAGACACCTTTGGGACAGGAGATGACATGATAGGGTCCCCTTGCGCTAGGCTTCTGGTGTCTGAATCCCAGCTCCGCCACACTGGCTATGGGACTCTAGGCGGGGCCTCAGTTTCCCCCCTTTCTAAACTGGGACTGACGATAACAGTACCTAGCTCATAGAATGCTCTTGAGGCTTAAATGGGTTCATAAAGCTCTTGGAACTGGCCCAGGGCACAGGAAGTAGAAGCGGGTGACGATTAAGGGCTACGCACCTTACACAGCAGTCGGCCTCTGACACATTCACCCCGCACCCTTTACTGAATGCCAGTGATGAGCCGGGCATGGTGCTGGGCCCTCAGGAGACAGTGGTGACCGACGCCACCCAGGCCCTGCTTCCGCAGGGCTCTCCATTACCACTGATGGGGGAGGGATCTTTATTGCTCCCATTTCACAGGTGGGAACACTGAGACTGAGCTGCACCGAGCGCTGGCGGTCATGTGACTAGAAGGCAGAGGTGCCGGCCTGGAAGACTGGACAGTCTGCGCTCTGCGCGGACCCCTGTCCTCTGTCGTGTCCTGATTCACACCCCTGGTGCCCAGAGCCCTGGAACTGTGCCCTGAGTCTTTCTGGAAAACTTGGAAGCGGCTCTGAAGCAGGGGTCTCTTGCCTTATTACGGCCCATCTCGGGAAGACGTGAAAATTGGGCTCGGATCAAATTAGACCCATGTTGTGGTATAACTTTCTACAATCCCCATAAAGCTAATAAACTAATAAATTAGACAGAATGAAAATATCATCGGGCAGGACTACACACTAACGCGTGGCCATAATTACTCCCACGGCCGGGGCCAATTTCTCAAATTTCGCCTTGGCCAACTTTCCTCAGCTCACCGTGTCCCTAATAAGGCATAACTCACTCTGTAAACATTAAATTGACTTATTTATTTTAAATTACAGTGGAGCTGAAAACCACCTTGATAAACCTATTCTCATGCATCTGCCTTCTCCTGAACGTACCTCAATTTTTTTTTTTTAAACAAAGACATTGTGTACTCAGCCGGGGCCCTCCCCCTCCTCCCCCTCCTCCCCCTCCTCTCCTCCCCCACCTCCCCCTCCTCCTCCTCCGCCTCCTCTCTCTTCTCCTCCTCCTCCTCCTCCTCCCCCCCTCCAGACCAGCCTGGCTGCTCTCACCACATTCCAGCTCTAGAGATTTGACTCATTCCCTGGAGGCTAGCAGGTCATCCTTCATGTGTAGAGATGATTCGTGCCTCATTAATAGTAGTAACGGTGCTAACGTTTATTGAGTGTGTATGAGCGCTGCTGTGGGCTGGGCCCTCTGCCCCGGCTTCTGTGTACAGGAGCTCGTTGAAGCCTCACAATAAGCCTGTGAGGGTCACCCCCTCATGAGCCCCGCTTTGCAGATGAGGAAACGGGAGACCAGAGAAGTCAAGTGCCTTGCCTGAGGCCACACAGAGAATGACTTGTAGCAGAGCCAGGACCCAGCTGGGGTGGTCTGAGGCCATCTCTCCACCATCCTGTCCCTCCGCACACTTACACAGAGGCCAGTGATGCGCCAGGCCTGGGAGAGTGGCTAAGAATTCCGGCTGCAGTGAGACACACTTCTCGAGCTATGGGAGGCACTCATAGCCCAGGAGTCCACAAGCATCTACCGGGCCTGGCTGACAGAGGTGCAGGGGGGTGAGGGGCTCGGATGGTTTATCAGAGACCATGCTTGGTGGGAAATGGCCAACGAATTAGGAGGAAGGCTTTCCAGTCACAGGGGGGCACAGCAGGGACAAAGGCCAGTGGGGCATCCAGAGATCTATGGCTGGAGTGAAGGCAGGGGAGTGTGAAGTACCATGTGAGAGGAATCTCAGCAGTGGGGCACGTTTGCTCTGATCCAGCTCTACCCTCCCAGGCTATTCCCACTCAGCCCCAAGGAGATGATGCCACCGTCAGCTGAGAGCTGTCCATGAGCCAACACAAGCTGGCCTGCCTGGAATCACCTAGAACCAAGAAAAGAGGGAAACTCTGGCTCTGGCCAGCACGCTTGGCCACACCTGAATCCAAGGGTTTGATAATATTGTTCTTGCCAGAGAAGAACTTGGAAAGGCCCAGCACCAGGGTGTATTATGTAACTTCCCTGAGGCCTCTCCTCATGTCTACAATGGGAGTGGTGATGCTTACATCAAGGACATTGAGTGGTTCATGGTAGACACTTAATGTAGACTTGTTAGAGGGATGAATGATGGTTGGATGGATGAATGGATGGATGGATGGACGGTTGGATGGATGGATGGTTGGATATGTGGATGGATGGATGGTTGGATATGTGGATGGATGGATGGTTGGATAGATGGATGGATGAGTGGTGGATACTGGGATGGATGGATGATGGATGGATGAGCAGAGAAGTAGATGGAAAGATGGATGAATGGGTAGGTGAAAGGACAGACAGATGCACTGAAGATTTAATAAAGTCCTATGTAGAAGGCCGCAGCATGGTATCTGGAACAGAAAAGTCCTTCAGTGTTTGTGAGGTTGGAAGCACCTAAAGCCTTGCCACACTCTGGAGTGCAGAGATCCGTGCTTGCCTCTCAGGCTCACTTTCTGAAAGTCCAGGCCCCTGATGAGAAACGCAGACCCAGAGTCAGCCTGAGACAGAAGTATGCCAGGGACTAGTTGGGGTCCTCAGCCTGTGCCCATCACTGGGCCTGGGCTGTGCCAGCCAATGATGCGGAGCAGTGGGGGTGGGGTGCCCTGGAGAACTTGGGCCCTGTCGGAGCAGAGCTGTCATTGTCCCTTCCTCCAGGCAGGGGCACTGTGAGGGCCAGAGAGTGAGTTTTGGTGTGACTTTTGGCGTGTTACTTAACCTCTCTGTGCTTCAGTTCCCTCAGCTGTAAAATGGAGATGAGACAGACACATAGACACATAGACAGACTACATAATAACAACCACAGGGTGATTAGGGGATTCAGTGGGTCAGCCCGTGTAAGTGCTTATTTAATTTTTTTTTTTAGATTTTATTTATTTGCTCATGAGAGAGAGAGAGAGGGAGGGAGAGAGAGGCAGAGGGAGAAGCAGGCTCCATGCAGGGAGTCTGACATGGGACTCGATCCCAGGACTCGAGGACCACGCCCTGGGCCGAAGGCAGGCGCTAAACCACTGAGCCACCCAGGCATCCCCTAAGTGTTTATTTAGAACAGTGTCTGGCACACTCTAAGTGCTGTGTGTTCTGTATTATTATTCAGCAAACTCACTGACCACCTGTATGTGCCTAGCAAAGTTCTAGATGTTAGGGACACAGGGACAGATTGGCTCATCGACGGGAGCTAACGTTAAAGGATGGGGCCCACCCTTTGTTCCACTTTGCAAGGCTCATGACATCTCTCTGTACCACTGTCTTCTGGGGTGACCTCGGGCAGCTCAGGGAACCTCACTGAAGCCCCAGTTCATCCTGGGTATGGTGCCCGCCCCTCCGAGTCTTGGTGACAATTAAGAGATGGAATAAGTGAGGCACTTAGAACCAGTACCTTCGCCATACATGGTGGTGTCGTTCGTGCCAGCTTTTTCCAGGGCCGGCACCCACCCCTCTGCTCCAGGGTCTGTGAACAGGGAAAGAACTTCCGTCTTTCCGCATCCTATAACCACAGTCACATCCTATCAGTCACTTGCACAGATCGGGAGGCAGAGCACAGACCTACCCAAGGTCACTGCGCTTCCAAGTGGCAGAGCTAAGATTTGACCTCAGGTGACCTCTCTCAGATGCCACCACCTGTACTTTTGGCCATTAAGCCAACTCCCTAACTCTGAGAATCAGAACCACCAGATTCAAGAGACCTCGAGGCCAGGACAAAGCCTCGAACATCCAAAACCTGTTGGAGAAAATGAATTCTCAGTGTTTGGTCTTGAGTGTTGTCGAGAGCAGCGTGCACCCATGTTCTCTCCGGGCGCGCCCTGACGGCGCTGTCTTCTGGGACCTCCTGGTCCTTGTCTTTCCCCACCTGGTCTCTGGGCATGAGTCCACATCCCTATGCAGGCCTCTCAAGGAGCAGCCGAGGAGGGCCGAGTGATTGGCAGGCAGCGTAAACCCCAATGCTAATGACGGAATAAAAGCAGAAAGGCAGCTTTGGGGCAGGGCTGGTCTGTGCCATCTCGTTTAGACCCTCCAAAAGCCCAAAGCCCACAGGAAACGTACTATTACTGTCCTGAATTTTAAGGTGGGGAAAGGTGGGCACAGATGGGTAGAGTAACCTGCTCGAGGTCACACGGTGCGTCAGTGGAGGAGCTGGGGTTCAGAGCCGGTGCCCTGAGCATCCATGGGATTCACGCGGGCGCTGACAGCAGGTCCAGAGAATGCACAGGGACAGGTCCCCTGTAAAGCTAAAGGCCTTCCCCAGAGTCAGGGGGCGGGCATACTGGCTCTAGGTGGCTCCCCCCAGACCAGGATCGCGGGCCACCCCACACCCAGCTGCTGGTGTCGTCCTGGGCCAGTGCGACCGTTCAATGACATTGCCATGGGCCTGAGGGACAGCCCCTGCCCCCCTCCAAGCTCCCAGCAGGGTGAACAGTTGCCCCGTTCCTCATTCTCGCGTTTCCAACATCACCACCAAGAACCCGTCTCCTCCTTCCGCTGGCAGTTAGCACGAGGAACAGATGGTGAAGCCTTTGGTGGAGAGTGACGTGTCCGTTCAGATGCGCCCGTCTGCCAGGCCACTGCTCACTTCTGCAGGCCTTGTGTCCGCTGAGAAGGGGTGGGGGTGGGGGTGGGTGCTGGGCTGAGCAGGACTATTCCTGTTTGGCCTGGGTGGGGGTCCAAGGTGCCCACTCCGGGAGCTCGAACCCAACAAGGCTCGAAGCAAGTTGCTCACGCAGGTGGCTATCACCTCAGTGCTTCCAACAGCAGGTTCACCTGAGCCCGGACGGCCCCAGCTCTGCCCTCACTCGCTTGCTGTGTTCCCCCTGGAAGTCTTTCCTCCCCTGGCATTCTCACGCACAAGCTAGGAGCACCCAGGCCAAAGCCAGCCAGTAAACAAGTTCTGTTTGATCAACACTGGGAGTTTTTTTTTTTTTTTTTTAAATAAAAATTCTGAAAAATTAGATCAATGGCAAACTTTGGAAAATCGGGAGATTGCACATCCATGCCTTTATTTTTGGCTTTTCTTTAAAAAGGCCAAAGAGGTGCCCTTTAATTCTCCAATTGTAGCAATCTACTGCCATCAGTAGTGGCTGGATTTACACCCGGGAGTCATCTCTCCTCCCCCTGCCCCCCGCAGTGCACCCACTTTCTGTTGTCTGAAAGTATATCTGTTAGTATTCGTTTGGGCTACGTGCAACAGAAACCCAAAGTAAATGTGTCTTAAACTAGATAAAAGTATCTTTTTCCTGAGAGTCTAGGTAGCCCGTCTAGGGCATGCGGGGCCTTCCATGGAGGCAGGGACTCAGGCTCCTGTGCTCCCGGGGCTCCACGGTGCCTGGCCTCCATCCTCCAGGTCACCTCAGAGCGCAGGAAGGCTGCTCTGGCTCTAGCTCTCGGGACTACATTCCAGCCAGGGGGACCAGGAAGGGGATGCAGAAGGGCACAGCCCCTCCCTCCAGGAGCCCTCAGGACCTCCCTACCGAACACCTGTGTTCCCACCCCATTGGCCAGAAGGTAGTCACATGGCCAGCCCCGTCCTGGGGGTGGCTGGGAAATGTAGTCTTTGCTTGGAGCAGCCGCGGGTTCCGCTCTCGCGGGTTCTATTACTAGGGAAAGAGAGTCGCTGTTGAATCCTTTCGTGTCCTCACCCAGAAGGCCAGCCTGTGAAGGGGAGACTTTGTCTTTGACTTTGTCTCTGAGCTTCTGCTACTTCTCCGTAATTTGCACCCCGTTGCTCATCTCCTAAAGCGCGGCCCAAGGAATCCGCAAGGAGATGCTGGATGTCACCGTGCCGAGGAAGATTTGTGGTGCTTGATGTCAGCGGGGTGATTGTCGATCGCATCCATTCCTGTCCCCGAGGCCCACGTGGCTCCCTGGCTCCTGCCTTGGGTCCCTGCTCCAGGGCCCCCTCCCCTGACCACCCTGCACCTCAACACTTAAAATCGAACCCCCTACCTCCACTCCCAGCACACCCCATCCCTGTCCCGTCTATTTCATATGCACAGAGCCACCAACAAGCGACAAAGCTTGCTTCGTCTGTGGCCCGTGTGCCTCGTCTAGGACATCGGCGTCAGGAAGACGGTGATTCTTGTCTGTACTGTTCATAGCCGTATCCCGGCACCTCAGGCCCTGACACATAGTAGGTCCTCAGGAAGCCTACGCCGGGTGAATGTCTGAGTGAACAGATAATGTTCTAGAATGTCTGCTCGGTGCAAGGCACGGCGCTGGGGTGACAGAGCAGGGAA
Source organism: Nyctereutes procyonoides (assembly GCF_905146905.1). Classification (NCBI taxonomy): domain Eukaryota; kingdom Metazoa; phylum Chordata; class Mammalia; order Carnivora; family Canidae; genus Nyctereutes; species Nyctereutes procyonoides. Next base: position 5,392,578 of record NW_026575052.1, read on the forward strand.
CAAGCTCCCTTCCAGTTTCCACATCCCCGTGGCATCGAGCCCAGAACCGAACCCGCTAAGATAAATACCTATTACCTTGGATGGGATCTCGGTGCCAGCGAGAGTCCAGGCGTTTTAATTTTGTTTTGACAAAGGGGCTGATGGGAGAGGCTGGCTGGCTCCTCCGTCTCCCATCTGCCGGCAGCCCCAGGCGCCCTGGCCTGACCTTCCCCACACTCAGCCCCACATGGCTCAGGACAGTAAAACATAATTGGCCTGCCCTACTTTTTAAGAGAACCCAGATTGAAGGATTGGGTTTTTTGGTGGGCTGACCTGTTTAAGAGCCTTAAGAGGAAGCTGGGAGTTTCAATTTTCCACTGCCAAAGCAAGGCTGTTTTTAGCTCAGCTTTGATGAACCAGCAGGAATCAGGTTCGGCCCCGGGTCACCCATCAGCTGACCTGGTTGGGATAGGCCTCCCGCAAGGCCCCAGGCCCAGCTGCGGGTTTGCAGGGAGAGTTGAGGTTGCGTTTACTCAACCTGGGTAATTGGTCCTGCTCTGCAGCAGCCCCGGGGCCGTCCCAGAGGAGAGAGGGAGCTGCAGGCCACCCTCTCATGTTTTGTCCTCCCGCTGGACTCTTGGAGCCAGACAGACCTGCGCTCCTGCCCCAGGTCTTCCCGGCATCGGCCGCGGGACCTCAGACAAATTGCTTGGCCTGTCTGGGCCTCAGTTTCCTAATCTGCTAAGAGGTTTGTCATTTTGATCTCGCCGGGCGGTTGCAGGTGCTGAATGATAGAATGTCGGCTGGCTGCTGTGTCCATCTCGGACTCTGAGGACATTTCCCCCGCTTGTCTCCCTGCAGGAGGCTGGGCTGATTGATGGCCACACGGGAGGGCCGGGGGTGGGGGGGGCCGAGGACGCCTGGCGGACGAAGCCTCTCTGAATTGCAGTGCTTTGGCGTGCCGCCTGCTTGTCCAGGGGTCAGGAACCATGCCTCTGAGCCTCTTTTCTGATCCTTTTGTCAAACTGTGGTCAGAGAGATTGACCTCGGGGCCACTCCGGTCCCAGAGTAGAGGGACCCATGTGATGGATTCTTGCTGGAGTTTGCTTCCAGGAAGAATGTGGTCCCTGCACACGAGGGGGTCTGTTCTCAGTCCCCAGAAGGCACAGCCAGGCCATGAGCTGCCTCGGCTGGCAGGAGGCCCAGAGCCCAAACCACTGCTCTAAAGCCACAGTCTGCCGCCTTGCTTGCCTCCGAGGACCCGCGCGTCCTGCTCCCGCTTCACCTCTCTTTCCAGGCTGCAGAGTTTGCGTCCACCCTGCCACTGGCCAGTGACCGTGCAGAAACCTGTGTCACTGCCACTCGAAAGGCAATGAGCTTGGGGGTTCAGGGCATCAACCCTGGCTGCCAGGGTGAGAGTCCAGCTCTGACATCCTCCAGTTGAGTGAGCGTCAAGTTCTGAACAACAGCCCCGTGCCTCAGTCTCCTTATCTGTGAACTTGGGATGATGCTACTCATACCTACCTCATGGGGTTGTTGTGAGAATGGGGCTTTACAGATGGGGAAACTGAGGCACGGATATAGAATAACTTGTCCCAGATCACTCAAACTTCAGCATGAGAAAACTGGGAGTACTTGGCACACAGGAAGCTCTATTATTATTATTACTATTAATATCTTATTTCAGAGGGCTTCTATGAGGGCTGAAAGAGATCAAAGTGCCCAGTGGTGGGTCTTACACATAGTAGATGCTCAATGAACCATTGACGTGCAGGGATGAATGAGGCATGCATGGTCGGGGCCCCTAGAGTTCCTTGACACAGGTCAGCTGTGTTCACTAAACAAGACCATAGTGATCTCTGGTGCCAGGAAGCGTGCAGAGCCCTGGAAGGCCACCTTCTATGCCTTCCCACTTCTGCTCAAGGCGGGCTTGACTCCAAGACACTCGGGGTCTTCATGATGCCAACTGTCCACTGCCAAGCAGAGAGGCAAAGACAGAGAGGCAGAGATTTCTGTTAAAAAGTAAAGCTTCCACAGGGATAGAAAGGAGACAGCAGGCACAGCCATGTGCCCCACCCTTCTGCCTCACTTCTAGATGCCCATCACCCAGCTTTCTTTGTGGTCCCTTTGGCTCACCGCCTGGCTTCTGGCTCCCCACCGCCCAGTGTCTTTCCAGGCAGCACCTGTCCCTTGCCCGGTGCCTGCTGGGCCTGGGATGGTGTGGGGTAAAGACAGGTGGAAGGAACATCCTGAACCTTTGGCCTCTTCCCCTTCCCCCCACTGCCCACCTCCCCACCCAGACCCTGAGTTCAGCATGCTGACCATGGGAAAGGGATCAATCAGAACTTGGAGGAAGAAGTGGTTTCCATGGCAGCAGCAAGAGGCTGGGGAGGAGAGGCCAGGAGAGGAGGGGGAGGGAGAGTGGGGAGGGAGGGTCAGAAGGGGAGGCCAGGGGAGGGGCAGGCGGCTGGCCGGAGAGTCAGGAAAATGGGGTGGATGGAGCAAGAGGGGGGATGGAGTGGGCTTCTGGGCCCCCGGGAGCAGCTGAACACGGTGGGAAAGGCCAGGATGGATAGTGCAGTGACCCCCACCTTCCACCTACTGGGCGTCTAGGAGGCAGAGCGGCAGGGGCCAGTGAGCCCAGATCTGTCACCCTCCACGGTCCCAGTTACTAACCTCCCCAGTATGGGCGGTCTAGGGATCTCAGGCCAGGCTCTGTGGATTTTTCTTTGAGAATGCATCACTGGAAGATAAAATCTGATTGCTGAGAGGCATTTTCCCACCTTGGAAACAGGCCACTTCCAGGGTGCCCAATGGGAAGTCACAGCTGCCATCTCGGCAGGAATGAGGGGCCTTCCACGGTGACCACCTCTGAGCCTCAGAACAAAGCCTCCCTACAGCCCTGATGCAGAAGAGGGCGGTGACCTGCCTGAGGTCACACAGACCTGGCAGCCTGAGCTGGATTGGCATGAGCACCCAGCGCCTTTCGGTCCAGGAGGAAGGGAGTGAAATTCTACAATGTAGGAGGGTGCAGCTCAGGAGTGGACCAGTGGGAGATAAGCCCCTTCCCTTGGAAGGGCCATGGAGGGTCAGAATGGGGCCTCACCTGAGTCCTCACCGGGGACCTCACTTGGGGCCTCACCTTCCGCTGTCGCTATAATGCGGGGCTGGCCAGAGACCCACAGCACTTGGGTCCCAGTTATACCTCCTTAAGTGCTCACAGCCAGGATTGCCAACCCACAGAGTCTGGGGCCAGCCAGGGCCTGAGATGGGTCCAGACTCCCCAGCCTGTGGAGGGAAGCTGGGGGCAGGGCCGGAGGGGGCTGGCATGTTCTGGAACTTCTCCCCTCCTCTGCCGCTGCTCCCCATCATCCCTCCCTACCAGCCCTGCATTTGATTGGAAGCCACAGATGTTTTGCACCCACTGAGACATTTTATGATGGAAACCATTTTCAGATTGAAAGGGGGATGAAAATCACTAATGGCTTTTCAAAGGCCCTGGAAAAAAAAAGAGTTCAGGCAGTTTCAGAAAAGAAAGGGGAAAACACAAGGAAGAAGGTAATGAAACTCTCAGAGCCCAGGGAGGGGCTCGGCCCTTAGCTAAAGGCCTTTTTCTGGCAGCCCTAGGCCTCCTGCCTGGAGCTCCCTCACCTTCTCCACCGCCCCCCCCCCACCTGGTCCCTGGGTCCCCCAATTCGAGACAGCCTGTTCAACCCTAAGTGGTGCTGCTCAGAGATTCTCAAATGAGCCCACTACATGGAGCTGCCCGGACCCTTGGCTGGCTCCCCAGCTGGGGGGAGGGGGAAGTGCCTGGAAGGGGATGGGGGGCGGCTCTGGGCTTCCTGGGAGCAGTTCTGAGAGGTCCTTCTCCTGCTGGGTCGGGGGCAAGAGAAGTCAGACCCAAACTCTCCAGCTTTGTGTTGTGAAAAAAGGCACAGGTATTTCAGGCTTGTTGAGCCCCCGACTCACTGAGGCTTCCGGCTCGAAGAGACCACAGGTCAGGAGCAGCCTGTGAGTGCGCCGTGCGAGGGGTCCGTAAGGCTGTTACAGTCCCCGGGCCCCCATGCGGCGGGCTCTCTGCGGCCCGTTTCCCGGGTCCCTCTCTGGATCAGCTGGCACAGGTGGCCTGGCCTCTCATCCTTGATCTGCCATGAACTGCTGTGTGGCCTAGGGCAGATCTCTCCTCTCTCTTTAGTTTGCTCATTTGTCAAATATAAGGTGACCAGCAGCCTGATTTGCCTGGAGCTGAAGGGTTCCTAGAGCCTGGGAATGGCAGTGCTAAAACGGGCAAAGTCTTAGACGAACCAGGACTGATTGGTCGCCCTGGTTAAGGAGACCAGGCTGGATTGGGAAATCAGCTATTAGGGGCACCCGGGTGGCTCAGTGCTTGAGCCTTTGGCTCAAGTCTGATCCCAGGGTCCTGGGATCAAGTTCTACATTGATCTCTTTGTGGGGATCCTGCTTCTCCCTCTGCCTGTGTCTCTGCCTCTCTCACTCTCTGTGTCTCTCGTGAATCAATAAATAAAATCTTTGGAAAAAAAAAAGGAAGAAATCTGATATTAAAGGGGCAAAACCCCCAGCCTCCTCCATGTACATCCTGTGCGCACAGGACAAGTCTCCCTCCTCCATCAGCGTCTCTGCGTGTACAGTCCCCATGGCTGCCTGCCCAGGGGACACATTTCCCCAGTCTGCTCCTGTCAAGGGCTTGCTGGAGGAGAACCCCCAGGAATTGACCAAAAGGAGGTGAGGGAATTGTTTCTGGGTTTCAGAATGTCCCATCCCCATCCCATTGGGGTTGAGCCTTCTCTCCCCCGCAAGCAGCCTCCCTAGGAAGGTATTAATGACGACAGGTGGCTCAGGTCTTATCACTTCAGGTGACATTAGCCAAGTTCCCACCAAGTAGAATGAGACCCCACTTGTCCTTGATCTCAGTCCAAGGTCTGGGTTCCACTTTTCTGGGGTGAGATTGAGCTTGGACTCACCCTCAGGGGACCAGGAAAGATTGAGAAAGCATCATCTCTCTCAGAGGCTGGAAGACCAGGAGCAGGTGCAGGGTCTGGCTCAGGGGGGTAGAGTGAGAGGGATGGAGGCCATGCTCCGTGTGCAGCCAGCTTTGTGGGAGCCCCTGGTGGTTTAAAGACCCATGTGGAGCTGCAGGATCTCTCCTCAGATCATTTCTACTCAATGGTACTCACTACGGACACACCCATGTCAAGGCCTTCCAAGCTCTGCATTCTGATATTCGGGGTTTGGTGAAGCCAATGGAAGGGGACCACTGAGTGTGTCTGGTGGGAGGCGGCAGCGTGAAGTGGACGGATGGACCTATGGGGTGGGGAGAAGGTACCGAGAACCTGAGACTTGGGTTTGCTGGCCAGTGGCAACAGCATCACCTGGGAGCTTCTGAGACCTTCTCAGGCCCTGCACAGACCTCCTAGAATCTGCATTTCAACCAGACCCCAGTGGGGGGATTCTTGAGTACATTCAAGTTTGAGGTCTGTAACCCCCGCACCTTCCCAGAGTCTCCGGTAGAGGATCCCACCCCTGGACCAGGCCCTTTCTCACCTGTCCCTGGCTGCTTTCCCACGTCTGCCAGTTGCCACAAAGGCTACGACCCCCGGTAGCCAGGCCATCTCCTAGTACTGGGGGGTCCACGCAGGCACCAGGGCTGTGAAGGGAAAGCCAGAAGCAGCAAGGGCAGCTGGGAAGGGGGAGCAGCCGAAGCTGGCTAAGCAGGTGCACACCTGGGCCACTAGGCCAAACACACAGGTGTGTGTGTGGGGGCAGGCCAATAGCTGCCCCGCCCTTCCCAGAGAGCAGCAAACCCTTTCCAAGTGTCTTATTAGCAAACATCCCAAAGGCACCACCCATGGCTGCCAGAGACTTTATGGCCATTTTTATTAGCCCTGCCTCCAGGCTCTGTGGAGATGGAGTGGGACGTCCTACACGAGTTAGCCCAGCGTTGTGGGAGCGTGACCCTGAGCTTGGGAGAGTGAACAGGTGTTTGAGGCAGGGCTCTCTCGGTGGGGGCAGCCAATCAGGGAGCCATGGCAGATGCACGAACTGGAAGACTTCATTACTTCCCACTTGAGATCTTTCCAGCAGGGATGGCAGGGAGCAGAGCTGAGGCAGGCACTAGGCTAATAAGATTGTAGGGGGTGTGTTTAACCTACTTGCACGAAGGAACTGTCTCCCAGCCCCTCGGAAGCTCCGTTTCCATGCAAACAATGGTTACACAAATGAAAAGGATCTCTCTGCTCTTCATTAAAGCAGAACCTCCAAGGACCAGTCGCTACCTGAATCTCCTCCATTAGCCCAGAATGAGGAACTGCGTAGATAAATGAAGACATCGGAGTTACAAAATGCTTTTTTAAGTAGGGGAGATGATAAAAAGTTTGGGCCTGACAAGTCTTCTTATTTAATTGTTGAGTTTTGGCAAAAGATGTGAGGCCACACGCTCCCTTTCCTCCCTCCATCCCTTCCTCCTTCCTTTCTGGGTCCAGATCGGAGAGAGTGTCGGTCTCACTGAGTTTGGGCTTGATCCTCTGGAAGATGGAAGCCCCGGGAAGGTTCTGAGTTGGGGGAGGGCCCGTCAGATCGCATCGCGCTGTGATAAGGTCACTCTGGCAGCAGGGTAGGGAGGGGATGGCCTGGAGGGGCCTCTGGCAGGGAGAGCTGACAAGAATGGATACAGGTGGAGAGGTTGCGGGCACAGCAGAATGGGCAGAGGGAGGCAAAGAAGAAGAGCAGGTGTCCATCGCCTGCCCTGCAACCCCCTCTCCTGAGAGATTGAAGGAAAGAGGGTCAGAAGCACCTACAGTAAACGCCCTGCATACTTTTCTCATAGAGCAGATACGTTTCCCTGAAATCCTAGGAAACGTGATCTATAGGAACAGAGAGCAGATCAGTGGTTGCCTGGAGTTGGGGAACTGGGGGGTTACAAATGGGCACAAGGAAATCTGGGGGGGGGAATGACAGATATGTTCTTTAGCTTGATTGTGGGAATGGTTTCAATGGTGTCTACATATGTCAAAAGCCCTCAAATGTGTAAACTTTGTGTACAGTTTATTGTTTGTTGATCATGCCTTGGGGCGCCCGGGTGGCTCAGCGGTTGAGCATCTGCCTTCGGCTCAGGTCAGATCCCAGAGTCTTGGGATCGAGTCCTGTATTGGGCTCCCCTGCAGGGAGCCTGCTTCTCCCTCTGCTTGTGTCTCTGCCTCTCTCTGTGTGTCTCATGAATAAATAAAGTTTTTTAAAAAAATCATGCCTCAATAAAGTCATAGACAAAAAAAAAAAAATTAAGAGGCAAGGATCCCAGGGGACCTGTATGTAGTATAGGAGCAACCCGACCTAACTCGTGGCACTACGCCTAAGACGTGGCAGGATGAGATGGATGTTTGTCATGCTGACCTTGATCCGAAAGCAACTTAATTAAAGTCCAGCCGACTTCTTCTAAGATGTGGGGAGACCTATAGGCCGACTGGATAGAAAGGATGTGTTACAGGGCCGCAGGGTTGCTATTGAAAAGTGTTGCCCTGCCTTCCAGGATCCATAGTTCACATCCCAAACCGTGCCTCGGGGTCTGGTCAGCACTTGATAATTTCTTTAAAATGTAATAATCATGGAACAGTGTAGAGGGAAGAATCTGACAAGCGCCACCAGGCTCTGTTCAGGGCCTACTTGCCTTGTTCAGCCGTCCAGGCTTCCGGTGTCAGCACATGCCACTCTCTGGATCACCGGATTCCCCCACGATACAGGAAGGGAAGCTCAACGATGCTTCTGTTCCCCCCCAGTCCTGCCCCCTGCTCCCAAGTCCCCCACCTCCCTTCTGTGAGAATCTAGGACTCTTCCCCGTGGAGAGACAAAGCCACGAAAGGAGAGACGAGTGGAGGCTGTGAGGCCGGGTCAGGTGTGGAGGATGTGAACACAACTTGCTCAGGGAATTGCAGTCAGCCGAATTAGGGAATTAGGGGGCCCACCGGAAGCTGGGGGAAGGGAATTAAGGAAACTAAAAGACCTTCCCCGTGTCTCCCAGCAGGCAGGAAGCAGATGGCTCTCATTACCTGGATAGTGGTGGGGCTCAGAATAGAAATACGCCCCGGAGCAGTGGAGGCGAGTTCCGGTACCAGAAGGCTCAAGCTCACCTGATAGTTGGTGAAGGAAGATCCCAGGAGCGGTAGGGGGTGTGGCGATGGGCCCCAAAGACAGTTCTGCGGCTCTGGCGTCCTCCAGGCTTGACTTCAAGGGATGGCGTCCAGTTGCCTACTCTCTGACCTTGGTCGTGTTGCCTCTGTGCATATAGGATTGCAAGGCATAGAGGATTCTAGTCCCCTGGATTCCGATGTATCAGCTCTGAGCTAAACTCTTGAATTATGCCCTGTGGATTATGTCATCTTCTCAGCTGTCCGATGGGCTGGGATCACAGGCGGAGACTCACCTGCTGGGCTTTGAAAGCTGACTAGAGCCTTGCCATGTGGACAAGAAAGGAAGATGGGTGGATGCAAGGGTCACAGCCCGGGCAAAGTCACGGGGGCAGGAACCCAGTCGTTGTGGCTCTGTATCATCCCCTCACCTACGGCTCAGCACGGGGCACGGCACACAGTAGGCCTACACACTGGTGCTGCCCCTGGGCCTGGCAGTAGCCGCAGTGACCAGCCCTTGCATGGCCTCACCCGAGCCACGGGGGCCACAGGGAGAGCCCATAGGACCCCCACCAACTCTGTCTGGTTTTTCAAAAACATGATTACATGCCCTTCAGGGCCGCCGTCAACGTTGGTAAATTCCAGCCACTAAACTGCATTACACTGATTTTGCCAGAAACCTTTGCAGTTATTAATAGTTTATTGATCGGAGCCCATTGCTGATGAGAGTCGGTCTTCTTGCCCCAGCCCCCTCAGGGTCCTGCTATCTGTGCACGGCCTTTTATCCAGCATGCAGATCAATGTCACTCACATCTGGGGAGAGGAGGCCTCTGGGCTGCTTAATCCACTTTAGAAGGATAGCACTGAGCGCAAGAGCACAGACAAGGAGGCGTTTGGTCCAAAGCAGAGCTGTGCCCTGCAAACTGTTGGGTCTGTAGGTAAGAAGTAGACTTGGCACCTGCTTTCCAGCACACACGGAGACAGGGTTCTCCGTGCGCACTCCGCGGCCTCCTGGGGTGGTTGCCGCCCGTGTACTGAGTGTTGACTGAGTACCTACCAGGATGGCGAGCAAGCGCCACGCAAGGCCCCGCCTTCCCAGAGCTTACTGTGCGTGGCAGGGGAGGAGGGTGAGTTCGGGAGTCATAGGCGTAAGTCATCAAGTGACAATTAGACAAGTCCTGCTGTATGGGTTCGCTCTTGCTGCGTAACGAGCCATCCCAAACCTGGATGGTTTAAAGCAATGACCATGAATTATTGCTCATGAGTCTAGGGGTTGGTTAGGTTCACTCCCGCATGTGGCCTTGGCTGGCATGGCTGGGACAACTGGGGGGTGTCTCCATGTCTCTGTGCGCTCTTGTCCACATCAGAGGCTTATTCTCAGGGACGAAGTAGGGAAAGGGAGGGAGAGGAGGAGAGAGCAGCAGGGGTACAGAGAAAGAGAGAGAGAGAGAGAGAGAGAGAGACAGTTCTTTTGGGATGTTGGCTGGGAATTTGCATACCTACACATACTACTGGTCAAAGCAAATCACTTGGGAAAGAGACTCCACCCTCAGAGGAGAGGAACTGAAAGGCAATTTGCCAGAGGCATGGATCCGGGAGGCTGTTAGCCATCCATGCACCACACCCACCCGGTCCAGGTGGTCACCAAGAAAGTGACCGCCCCCTTGTAACTTGAAGGATGCAGCCAGAGGGAAGAAAATGCATCATTCCCAGGGAAAGGGGTTATTGCAGGCCAAAGTGCTGCATCACACGGGGCACTGGGCTAAATATGCCTGTGTCGTCTCTGATGGGTCCTGGATGGGATTCTGGAACGGAAAAGGGACATTTAGTGGGAAAACTGGGGAAATCTGGAAAGAGTCTGGACTTGAATTAATAGTGATTTATCAGTGTTGGCTGCTCAGTCTGGCAACTGTACCGCGGTCGTGTGAGATGTTCACAATGAGGGAAATCGGGTGAGGGACGTATGGAAATGCTCTCTTCTCCATGCGACTCTTCCATAAATCGGAAATGATTCCAAATTTAAGGTTTTTTTTTGTTTTTTGTTTTTTTAAAGAAGGCAGTTGGCACCTGAGAGGATTGGAAGGAACACCGTTGTAGCTGGAAGAGGGCAGGGCTACTAAGGGGTGGCTGGAGATGTGGCAGGAGGCAAGCACGCTGTTGACCAAGATAAGCAGTGGGGTCTTACTCTTAAGAGCAGAGAGATGTCTATGAAGGGCTTTAGGTAGAGAAGTGCCATTAATTCTATTGGCATTTGAAAAGATCTGGGTTCTAGGAGTTGAGTGGATCATAGCAGGGGCAGAAAAACCGGTTAACCTTCCACCCCCGCACCCCTCCCCACGTTCCAGGTGAGAAAAGGTGGTGGCAGGGGGGATGGAAGGAAGTGGATGTAGTGCGGGATGTACTTACGAGGTAGAGCACCCAGGATTGGCCACCGCGTGTGGTCGGGGAGATGGAGGACGGTGCCCAGGAGCAGGACTGGGGCCATTGGAGGAGCTAGGGAGCCCAGTGACAGTGAAGGAACACTTGGTTCTGCACAGAGTCCTAGGCGGCAAGCTGCCTTCTTCACAAGGCACCCATGCAGGTGTCCCCTGGGCAGTCCTCTAACCACCTGCACTGTGTCGTCTACACGAGTCGCCCAAACATACCACCTATGTTACTGTCACGTGAGCACGTCATCTGTGTAGCAGTGACCTGAACGTGTCACCTGCGTTGCTGTCACACAAACACATCTGCCTGTGTCACCCGCATGGCAGTTACCTGCGCATTTCCACCTGCGTGCCAACCCTGTCGCCGTTACCTCATTACATCACCTGGGTGCCTGCCAGCTACACGTGTCTCCTGAGCCTGTTTCTTTACAGGGCTGTCGCCTCAGCATGTCGCCTGCACACATGTCACCTCCACAAGTCATTTAAACAGGTCGCCCGTATGACTGATACCTACGAGTGTCACCTAAACATGTCACGGTAGGCGACTGTCACTCAGCACCGGAGCCTGGTGGAGGGGCTGCTTTTCCAGCCTAGCTGGGTTACAAACAAACAAAATAGCTCCCGAGGGGAGACAGTCCCCTGCTGTTCCCACTGACAGGGTGCTCCTCCGCGGGTGGGTGGGGGAGGAGAGGAAGACAGCCTCTCCACCCACCCACCCACCCACCCCGCAAAGTTTCTCTGGTGAAAATTCCATTCTCCCAGTCCTTTTATGACAGTCGGTAGACCAGATGTCAACCTCTGTAGTCTATGTAAATGAAGGTGTTTGTTTATGCTAATGTGTGCCGGCTCCCCGAGGACCCAGCCAGCCAGCCGCCTGGAACCCAGACTGAGAGCCCAGGTGTGGGGAGCACTGAGTCAGGAGCGGATGGAGCTGGGGGGGGGGCAGCGGACAGGAGAGAAGGGAGTGAGTCTGAGGTTGGACCGCGCAGCAGAGGCAGATGGGAGCACGTGGCTCGGCTGAGAGCCACTGTGTCCACGAAGGGGGTGGGAACAAAGAGCCGGATGGAAGGAACCTCTCTCCTCGGGGTGGCAGGGCGGGACCCACACCTGGAGCCTGTGCTCTTAACCCGCCCTCTCTGATCGCACTGCCTGGGGGGACCAGCGGGGTGCGTAAGGCCTCCGTGACCATGACCGAGCGCTTCTTCACTTTTGTGCTGCAGTGTGACAACCTGAGACCCAAACCGAGAGACCCCACTTCTTCTAAGCCTGATGAGGTCCCCTTTGGCCCCATGGCCAGGCCCAGAGAAAGCTGCAATGTGCCGGAGGACCCCAGATGTCCCTGATGCGGCAGCGACCTAGCCACCCTCCCTCCGGGCCAAAGCTCCCTCCCAAGGACCTCAGAGAGAACCAGCTGCTCCCCACTTTGTGTTCGGATGGGCTCACCCTCTGAGTGATGGGGAGTGCTGCTCGGCTGGGACGGGGCTCCTTGGAGATAAGGAGTGTACTGTGTTTCTCCGCAAGCCACCAAGGCCGAACATAAAGCGACAGCAAGGCAGTGTAGAAAGAAGAATTCAAATCCCCACCATGGCTCTTCTTAGCCATATTGGTGGCAGAGGTGCCCCCTCTGGAGCCTCAGTGTCCACGATGGGAATAGCGATCCTGTGTAGAGGGCTGAGGGAGGGGACGTGCTAGGACACAGTTCTGAGCCTGTGCCACGAATCAGGTGCCTCTTACCCTGGTCACACCCGGAGCTTCTAGGGTTGGGCACCATGACCATCCGCAGTTCTCAGAAGCTGAAAGGAGCACAGATACAATTCGGGTTGAACACACAGCCCCCACCCTTCACCTCCCGAAGCATCGAACACAGGGCCTGGCATACAGTCGGTGCTCCATAAATGTTGCTGCCCCCAGCACAGCACAGAAGCATGTGAGGGTCCTGGAAGCATTTGTGGAGCAAAGGCTGAACAGTGGGGCTCGGTGTTGTTTTGGGGGGTGGGACGCTGTGCCATCCAACGCCATATGAAAGGCCCTCAACCTGCCCCTCTGCCTCCCCTACAGGCTGCCCGAAGTCCGCATCTCAGACAACGGTCCCTACGAGTGCCACGTGGGCATCTACGACCGCGCCACGAGAGAGAAAGTGGTCCTGGCCTCGGGCAACATCTTCCTCAACGTCATGGGTGAGTACAGGGCCCCCGGCCCCAGAGTCACAGTCAGGAGCGTGGGCATGGGCGTGCGTGTGGGTGCACAGAGGGACTGTCCTGGGAACCACCTGCCAAAGCATCCATTGGGAAGCAACGAACCCTCTTCTTTCCCACTCTTGCCTGGAAGAATGAGGAGATAGATGGGTATGGCCTTACCACCCGAGGATTCCATCTCGGGAAGCCCTTCTCCCACCAGCACTGATACCCTAACCTCAGGAAGGCAGGGCTGTACCTCGGCCCTGGATCCCCGTGGCCTGGGCACTTTGGAGGAGCTCTGACACCTTGGCTGGGACAAATGAGGAGCTGAAGGAGGAGTGAGGGCTTCCCGGGGCGGGGGGGGGGGGAGCAGCAGTCCTGGTGCTCAGTGTCCACTTCTGTAAGGCAGGGATGGGAGGTGGGCCTGGGGGACCATTCGTGGACTCCCAGCTCCGGGCCCTGAGACCCAGTGAGGACACAGGGAGGGAGGGAGGTGCTGGGCAGCATGGGGGCAGCTGTGGGGGAGCCTTTCCAGCCTGAAGCCAAGAGCCACATTCATAGACGTGCCCGTGGGGACCATGCAGTGGGGCAAGCCCCCCACCTCGGAGGCAGGACAACCCGGGAGCGATACACACTGGCTACAGAGAGTGAATCTGACCCTGGACCTCCCACAGCCTCTCTTGGGACACGGAAGCATCAAGTGATCAGTGAGAAAGTGCAGTGGCCTGGGTGTCAGGATGTCCTGGGTTCGGACCCTGCATCTGTGAGTCCATTTCCACATCTGCAAGGTGGGGATAATAATGGGAGTGCCCGTCTCTGGCTGGCTGTGTCTCCCCCACCCCACCCCAGCCTCGGTTTCTCCACTTTAGGACAAGGGCCTGGCTCCGTGCAGCCTCAGAAACCCCTGCGGGTGCTGACGTCCTCGTCGGGCCCGCTCTCCAGTTCTGCTTCCGGAGTTCCGGGACTTGGCCCCGACTCCCAGTGTTCTCTGATTTTCTTATCAAATGATATTTACCAGGGAAACAAAGCTTGTCGTAGTCAGGCAATCAATGAAAGCATAAAGGCCCCGTGGAAAGCCACGGCTTCTGGGGAAATGGAAAACCTCCAAAGGCCAGACCTGCAGAGGGACCTTGATTCCTGCAGCGGCAGCGCGCGGTGTGTTCTGGCTTCCTGGGGGATGGGCCAGTGCCAGGTTAACCTCCCTCTTGCGGTCGTCCACAGTGTTCTTGGTGCCCAGCCCCAGGCCGGCCACCCCAGGGAATGTGGTGAAGAACAAAACTCAGTTTGTGCCGTCAAGGGGCTCCCAGTCTGATGAGGGACACGTGCGTAATCATCTAGCCATGGGATACTTATTGAGTAGGCAATGGACACACTCCTTCGATGGGACAGGGTCCTTGGGGGCTTGTCTCGGTGCATGAGACCAGCAGCAAACGTACTTTGATGCGTGTGAGAGGCAGCTGTGGGCAGTGCTAAATCCTGGGCAGAGAATCAGGCGGGTGATGGGATAAAGAGCAGCCGTGGGTGGGGTGACAGCTAGTTCAGGGGGAGGACTCGAGGAGGACCTCTCGGGGGCTGCTGGGCTGTGCCTTCCATGTTATGTCCTTCGGTCCTCACAAGCCACCCGAGGGCGGGTACCAGTGTTACTGGCCCCATTCTGCAGACGCAGATATGAAGGCACAGAGAACGCAAGCAACCTGCCTAAGGTCACACAGCCGGGATCACAAAATCTTCCTGTGATTGCAGCCCTGGCTAGGACCAGAAGCCACGCATCTTAACCCCCACCCTGGAAGTGGTACCGTGGCTCCAGCTGAGGTTTCTCTCTATGTGAGCGAGAACAGAGGCCTCAAAAGCCACCTCCTCCGTGAGGCCCACACTCCTCAGTAATTCACCAAAGCTCCCTGAGCAGGTTGGCCTCCCTCTGTGGCCTCCATGTCATCCTCCGTACAATGAGGAGGTGCAGCAAGATGGTCCTAAGCCCCCTCCTCGCCCTGACATTCGTACCATCCATTACCATCTTATGGGGCCAACTGAGATGGCACCGCTGACCTGCTGGGCCTGCCTGAGCAAGGTTCCTCTCTCTGCCTGGGGCACAGCCGGCTGAGACTCTTCTCCTCTGATCTTGCTGTCTGGGCTCCTCCCAATGCAGGTGGCAGCCATCTGGGGTAGGGCCGAAGGAGGCTGAGGCTGTCGGGGAGACCAGGGAGGGGCAGGACCACCCAGTGGCCCCAGACTCGGGGAGGGGCTCTGGCCTCTGCAAATTCAGGGTGTCCCTGGGCAGGTCACCACCCCGTGCCTGCTAAGCCTGCAGCTGAGCCATATCACAGCTCCTGTCCACCCCCGGCCTGTGCCTCACAGTGCATGAGCTTCTGGCTTCATGGGCATTATCTTACGGAATCCTGGTGACAGCCCTGTGAGCCAGGAGGTGTTATAATCCCTTTTATGCAAAGTTAGGACACTCAGGTTTCGGGCTGAATCCCAGATCCTCATTGTGTTCATTAGCCTCCCTGGGCCTCAGTTTTCCCATCTGTAAAATAGGGACAATGGTGGCTATGCCCATATATAGAGTGGAAATAAGGTTGGTTTTTTTTTTTGTTGTTTTTGTTTTTTTTAGTTTATTTATTTAAATAAAGTTTGCAAGGCACCTGGATGGTTCAGTCGGTTAGCTGTCCAACTCTTGGTTTCAGCTCAGGTCATGATCTCGGGGTTGTGAGATCAACCCCCACATCAGGCTCTGCACTCAGCAGGGAGTCTGCTGGAGATTCTCTCTCCCTCTGCCCCTCCCCCCTGCATGCTCTCTCTCTAAAATAATAAATAAATAAATCTTTAAATAAATAAATAACGTTTGCAAAGCACTTAGCCCAGACGAGGCAGCCAAAAGTTCAATAGGCCGGACTTTATTGTCCTCAGCACCGTTGTCTCGGGCCTGCTGTGGCTCGCCGAGGTTCCGGAGGTCGGGCGTGGTAGTGGGGTTGCTGGGAGAGACTGGGGGCTGCGTGCGAGGTCACCTCTGCTGTGGGGCTCTGGTGCTCCTGCAGCCACGTCAGCCTATGCGGCAGGGACTACCCTGTACCTGTCACCCAGACCCAGGGTCAGAGAAGGACGTGGGTCGGCCAAGTTCGGGCGGTTAAATGAGATGATCCCCAGGAGACAGTACTGCACTGAGTCCAGCGCCCGGCACGTTCCGAGTGCTCGATAAATAGTATCTCTCCTGACGGGTAGGGATCATGACAGTCACACGTCAGGCACAATAAGAAAGACTTGAAGGTTCTGTGACTCTGCGACCCACTCCCTGACACCCGCCTTTAAATATATGTCAGGACGGGTGTCAAGCACCACAATCTGCTCCTTGTCTGGGCCTGTGACATGGCATAGACCCCTCCTCGTCACACATGCACCCACGCGCCAACACCCGCCCTCCAAGCAAGTGGAGGCCATTGGAAGCTTGTGGGACACAGGACCCTAAGGACCGTGTCCACCAACAGTGGGGCAACTAGCCCCCTCCTCCATTTAGGGGTCAAAGGGAAGCTTCCTAGGATAGTAAGGGGGAAGGGAGACGAGGAGCGGGGCACATCCCACGGCCCCACGTGCATCACAAGCGCCGAGCGGTTGTGCGGGAGAGCCGGCCTCCCGTCTGCCGCCCCTGCATCTGCATCCAGCACATTCTAACGCACCGTTTCCACAGGCCTCGGGGTGCAGATCAAAATGTGAGAGCGGCTGTAATTTCACGCCTATAACATCCCTGCTATGTGGTGGGAAAAGACATTTGGGAGCCCCGTGGGTGACACCGAGGGTTCGTGCCGCACACAGTCATTAAAATGTTTTTATCCGAGCTGCAGATAAATTGTAAGCCAATTTGAAAGTTGCGTGCTGGGCCCCAGGAACGCATTAAACACAGTCACGGAAGGATTGCAGAGGCTCTTCTTGGGGGTGCAGGTTACGCGGGGGAGCATGTTCAGGGTGCGATGTTACAATCAATTAAATGTGAGCCCAGAACCCCCACCCCCGCCAAAGCCGAAGACGCTGCTCTCCTGGTTCCCCCGGAAGACCAAGAGGCAAGGTTTCTCTGCCACCCTCGCTGCACACGGCTGCCACCGAGGGGGCCTTTCAGCCCGCAGCGAATAATCAAGGCCACCTTCCATCAAGCACAGGCTGCGTGGCCGCCGCTGTGCGCCCAGGCGCGCTGTTAATCACACGACCTTCAAGGGTGTCCCCCGAGACAGGCACCGTCCTCCCCATTCGCAGATGAGGGAAGGAGGTTCTGACCGTTTAAAGTGTTCCCCGACCTGAGTGAGAGAGCTGGGGGCGCCCACCAGGTCTGCCCGAGACCAGAGCTCATGCACCTAACAGCAACTCCCAGCTCCCAAGGGACGCGTCCCCACCTTTGATATTTGACATTTGATGCAAATGTCAAGCATGGGGCCCCGGCGGGGGTGTGCAGAGCCAGGACAGTGCGGGCCTCCATGGGTCCGAGCCCTGACCAGGAGCACTCGGCACTCAAACCTTCTGAAAGGAGCACCAGACTTGGAGTCCAGCAGACCTGTGTCCAAATCCTGGTCAGCATCCACTTGTGGCATGGACAGTCCAGTACTGAGCCTTTGTCCTAGGGAAAATGACACCAGAGTGGTTCGTTTTTTTTTTTTTTTCTTAAAATGGATGAGAAGGTCACTTGGATGTCCACGCACAGGCATTCCTAACCTCATTCATTCATTCCTCCATCCTTCATTTCTTCACTTATGTAACAGACATCTGTTGAGCACCTAGTACCTTCCAGGTGCTGCTGTAGGTGCTGGATTCTGCTTCAGTAATGAGCCAGACGAAATTCCTGGTCCTCGTGGACCTGGCGGTGCAGGAAGGGAGGCACCCCGACAAGGAGATCTCGCTGGAGCCCGTGGATGTCAGAGGGTGGTCGAGCAAAGCAGATGCAGGCACAGCCTAGGACAAGTGGGCTGTTTTATTTGTTTTTTTTTTTTTTTTTTGAAGATTTTATTTATTTATTTTTTTAAGGGAGGTTTTTTTTTAAATTTATTTATTTATGATAGTCACACACACAGAGATAGAGAGAGAGAGGCAGAGACACAGGCAAAGGGAGAAGCAGGCTCCATGTACCGTGAGCCCCACGTAGGATTCGATCCCGGGTCTCCAGGATCGCGCCCTGGGCCAAAGGCAGGTGCCAAACCGCTACGCCACCCAGGGATCCCTGAAGATTTTATTTATTTATTCACGAGAGACACAAAGGGAGAGGCAGAGACACAGGCAGAGGGAGAAGCAGGCTCCCTGTGGGGAGCCCAGTGTGGGACTTGATACCGGGTCCCTGGGGTCACGACCTGAGCCAAAGGCAGATGCTCAACCACTGAGCCACCCGGGTGTCCCAAGTGGGCTGTTTCGAACAGGGTGCTCTGCAAGGTCCCTGCGAGAAGGTGAGACCTGAGCACGTGGACTTGAGACCTTCATGCACCTGATCCCACGCCGCCTTACTCAGCAGCTGCCCAGGACCAAGCACAGTTCTGGGTGCTGGGCATGTGGGGGAGAACAAGGAAAGTCTTTGCCTCATGGAGCTTAGATGCCGTCGAGAGAGATCGATAGCTCACGGTACAGATGCAGAACCCCAGGCTTGGGATCTGGGCTACGTCTCCAGGATGCCGTGAACCAATGGTCACCCTGACCCGGGATGATCTCATCTTAACTTGGTTCCAACTGCGAAGCCCCTTTTTCCAAATAAGATCACGTTCGCAGGTGCTGGGGGTTTGGATTTCGGCACATCTTTTTCAGGGACACAATGTGACCCACAACAGGAACCGAGCCCGGAGGTAACAGGGGAGGGTTTGCATCTGACTCTGAAGCTGATACCCTTGCCCCCAACCACACGGGTTGCCCTTCACTGAGCGTTTGCTAATGTGCCAAGCACCGTGCTAAGGTCTTCATATACTAACTTATGAAATAATTTCAAAAGCTCTGGAAGATGGGTACTGCCAATTCCTTGCCAGATGAGGGAAGTGATAGGTATGCCACTTGCCTCGGATACTCGGCCCGCCAGGGGTAGAGACGGGCCAGGGCATCCTACACACTTACCCATTCTGCTCCACTGGAAGTCATAACATATTAATGAGCATTAGTAAAAATGTTCTATCTTGGGATCCCCGTCTCTCTTCTGTAGACTTCCAAGCAGATAAAGGTAGAATTTTGGAACCCAAGGCCATCATGGCACCAAACCACACCAAATGCTTTCCAACTCTGGAGCCAGGTGACACGGGTCCCTCTCCAGAGGAGAGTTGTTAATGAACTTTGCACAGCCCGCTTTTTATCTTTTTTCAGTATGTTTTACTGAATTTTTATTAAGTGCATCTGGTGCCTTTTTTTCTTTTTTTTTTAAAGCTGTTTTATTGGGCTATAATTCATATAACATATAATTCACTCAAAGTATATAATTTAATAGCTTTTAGCATACTCACGAGTTGTGCACACGCTTTTAGTTGTGCGACCAACTTTAGAGGATTTTCGCTGCCCCCAAAAGAAACCCTGTGCCCTTTAGCAATGATTCCCCATCTCACAACTCTTGCCCCAGGCTTAGGTAATCACCAATCTACTTTCCTTCTTTTCTCTTTTCTTTTCTTTTCTTTTCTTTTCTTTTCTTTTCTTTTCTTTTCTTTTTTCTTTTCCTCTTCTTTTCCTTTCTTTTCTTTTTTTCTTGTTTTTATTAGAAAGAGAGCACACACACACACGTGATGGGGAGGGGCAGAGGGAGAGAGAGAGAGAGAGAGAGAGAGAGACTCAAGCAGGCTCCGTGGAGCTCAGTGTAGAGCCCGATGCGGGGCTCGATCCCCAGCCCTGAGATCATGACCCGAGCTGAAATCAAGAGTCGGACGCCCAATGGACTGAGTCACCCAGGTGCCTTACACCAATCTCCCTTCTATCTCTATGGATTGGCCTGGGCATTTCCTATAAATGGGATCATACAGTAATATGGGGTCTTTGTCACTTAGTGTAAGATTTTCAGGCTTCATCTGTATCGAAGCGCACGTCAGTCCTTCAGTCCTTTTTATGGCTGAGTGATATTCCATTGATACGTGACAGTCCTTTAATACAGTCGCCAGTGGATGGACATGTCCACTTTCCAGCCGTTATCAGTACTGCTCCTGTGAACATTCACGGACAGGTTTTTGTGTGAACGTTTAGTTGCAGTTCTCTTGGGTGTATACCCAGGAGTGGAATTGCTGGACCAAATAGCAACTCTGCGTTTAACCTGTTGAGGGACTTCAGGCGGCTGCGCCATTTTACTTTGGCTCCAGCGTCATTGGGGGTCCCCATCTCTCCAGACCCTCCCCAGCTCCCACTCCCTGTCTCCCTGATTACAGCCATCCTGGTGGACGTGAAGTGGTCCTCATTGTGCTTGTGCTTTGTGTTTCTCTAATGGCCAATGATGTTGATCATCCTTTCATGTGCTTTTTTTAGCCATTTGGATACCTTCTCTGCAGAAATACCTTCAGATCATTGGCTCGTTTCAACTAGGTTGTCTTTTCATCATTAAGCTGTGTGCATTCTTTATTTCAGATACAAGGGCCCCATCAGATGTACAATTTGCATATCTTTTCCTCTTTTGTGAGTTATCTTTTCCTTTCTTGTTGGTGTCCTTTGAAGGACGAAAGGGTTTCTTTTGGACCAAGTTCACTCCACCTATTTACTTTCTGTTGCTTCTGCTTTTGGTGTCATAGTAGAGGAGGCTTTGCCTAACCCAAGGTCACAATTTACTCCTATTTTCCTTCTAAGGGTTTTAATAGTTTAAAACTCTCGCATTTAGGTTTATGATCTATTTCTTTCTTTTTTTTTCTTTGACATTAGCCAAAAGAGAACTTTTTATTACTTTTATGTACGGAAAATTCAACGGCGTCTACCCAGCCCAGTTTGGTGGCCAGTTCTTTAACCTCTGCCTTTTCCAACTTGGCGATGTGAGCCGCCAACTTCAGATCAGGATGTTGCCACCCAGGCAGGAAGACAACCAGCTTCGGGGGATCCACAGCATGTGTGATCACTACCAGCTGAGCCTTCCTGTTTTCCACCAACGTGGTGACATATGAATCCCAGGTCGAAGGACAGGTAGCCTCTTAGTGGGGACCTCCCCTTTGCCGGCAGCTTTCTTCTCAACCTGGGGCCAACAGTCCCTGCTTCTTCTCTTGCTTTGTCTCTGGTTTGTGTTTGTTGAGTGACTGCTTGGCGGTTCAAGGCCTGGGTGAACTGGACGTTTGTAGAGAATAGCCTTTTGCTGCTGCAACCGGAGGTAGCGGGGCCATTTGATGAAGCAGGTGAGGTCCCCTGGGGGCTGGATGTCCTGTCTGATGCCCAAATTCTTGGGCTTTTTCTCAAACAGGGGATTGATCACCTTCTTGGCCTCCTGCTTCTTCACAACAGTAGGGCCCCTGGGCCACCTTTCTTCCCCTTCACCTCCTTTCGGCATCTTGGATGCTAGAGGAGAGACAAAACTATGATGTATTTCAAATTAATTTTTGCACATGCTGTGGAGGAGGCATCTGCCTCCATCAACTGCCTGTGGATGTCCACTTGTCCCTGCACAATTTCTGAACAGGCTCCTTTCCCCCGACTGAATTGTGTTGGCATCCGTGCTGAGAATCAATTGACTATAAATGTGAGGGTTTATTTCTGGTCTCTATTCTATTCCGTTGACCTATACGTCTCTCCTTCTGTATGTACTTCTGATGCTTTTTTAAAGCCATCTGGCCATCTCCAGACTGGCTCTGTTGCTCCCCTGCTGTGTGACTTGGGCAGTGAGTCCCCAGGAGGTCCTCCTGGGGCTGGTTCCTCGAGCTTTCCCATGAAGAGATGCTCACCTGGGGCTGGTCAGTGCTCCCAGGGGAGAGGAGCCTACACCATGTGACAGAGCTGAGCTCACCTCCATGAGGCCAGGCCAGAACCTAGGATTTCCAGAGATCTGGAGCTCTGCTTTCTAACGCCAGATTCTTGAATCCTATCCAGCCTGGTGCCCATCTCTAGAAAAAGGAGCGCATTCCCAGGACCAATAATTGGAGTGTCAAGGACCTCTCCTGACCTGGAAAGGAGAAATGTCTATGGCTCCAAGGTGGGTGGGGTTCTGAGGGCTGAGGGCAGAGCCTGCACCCCTCAAAGATCTGGTGTTGCTTCCATGGATCTGAGCAAAAAGAAGAAACGCGGCTCTGCGTCTCTGAAGGACGCTAAGTGGGAAAGCAGGCAGCGGTTTGCAGAACCCCTTTTGAGAAGCCTGCCTGTGCTCAGGACAACCGTGGCGAGATGTGCCCGGGTAGATCCAGCACGTGCCCCGAGTATGTGGCAGACCAGGGAACAGCTTAGGTCAATGGAGGGAGGCCGCTGGTCTGAGAATCCCTGGGGCGCCCCAAGTGGGGTGTCTGGGAGGCGAGACTCGAGACTCGGAGCTGCCACAAAGCCCTCTCCATAGCCCATGATGCCTGCTGGGTGGGAAATGAACGGTTCATTCCCTGTCTTGGAGCCTGAGCGGATGCTGCCTGCTGGGCTTACACTAATTACATGAACTGGCCCCAGGCGATGGCAGTGGCCACAGGCTGCTAGCAGAAATAGGAGGAGGAGACAGGTTGGGATCCAAGCCAGAGCGACAGAGGAGCTTGGGGTGCAGAGGGAGAGAGTGCACAAACCCAAATCTCCATCTCCCACCCCAGAAGCCCCCAGGGTCCTGAGGACCAGGCCTGGGCACTTCTCTCTCCAGGCAGGAGAGCCCCCTGCCCTCCTTGGCCCCCACCCCACCTACTCTGGGTGGGTGACAGTGAGTACCCAAGGGCCTCCACATCGGAACGAGGAGAAGGCTGGGTGGTCCCCAGTGAAGAATTAGTCCTCTATTTGGGGAGATTGACTAGAAAAAGTGTTTATTCCGTTAGAGAGCTGGGGAGTGGTTACGGGGGTGGGCCTTGGATCCAGCCATAGATTTTAAGCCCAGTTCTGGAACTCCCGATAATAAAAGCAGCAAGTATTTATTGAGCATTTACTACAAGCCAGGCATGGTTCTGCTTTGCACCTGTTCACTCCCTGGCCTAACAGCCCCCTAAGGAGGGCCCACGATTACCTTCCCCTTTGTGCAAGTGTGAAAGCAGAGAGCCTACGGCACATGTCCAAGGGCACAGGCCTAGCAAGGGGAGAACTTGATTCGAACCCGGGCAGGCTGGCTCCAGAGCCTTCGGCAGAGCCCCCACCCTGCACTGGCAGGTGGTTTGTTTCATCTCCTGGGCCTGTTTCCCCATCTGCTAAATGGTGGTTACAGTAGCATCCCACTGCTGGGACAGGAAACGTAAAGTCCCATGTCCTGAGCTCTGCTCACAGAGAGTGCTATTAAAAGAGGCACTTGTCCTGACCTCCACCTTGGATATGTCAGTGGGCCCCATGGGACGGGGTCAGAGCTGCAGGGAGTGACGCCAGCCAGGGGGAGCTGTCCAGGCCGGGCGGCGAGGACTGTCCCAGACTGGCACCGGCAGCGGGGGCCGGGCAAGAGCAGAGTCCCAGCTGTGGTCCAAGCCTCCCCAACCCCAGTTACAGCATCTGGAAAAGGGGGTGTGGAGGTCCCCGGCCCACGGGGCTGTGGCGGCTGGTGGCCTGGGTCTGCTGGCAGGTTCCAAGGGCAGGGCGGGCAGCCAGAGGGGGAGAGATGGCACCAGCCAGCCCGGGGCTTGGGCCGCAGGGGCCAGACATGCGAGGTGTTTCCAGACAGAAGCCACAGGACGTGAGGACCAACTGGGAAGATGGGAGCGGCTGTGGAGAACATGGCAGGACCTGGCCCTGCTGGGGACAGTCCTTGAGAAGGCACCAGTGGGAACTGTGGTCTTGCTCAGCAGACGGCGACGGCAGGAAATGCGCTTTGGGGTGGAGAGGCCAGGGCTGCGTCCTAGGGACGTCTGCAGGCCTCCTCCCTGCTCTTTGGAGCTTCTGCGGGGACAGCGCAATGGGCAGCAGGGGCCCGAGACAGCTGGCAGGCGTCGGCTGCTGGAGGGGGCTGCAGCTCAGACGGCGGGGCCAGGTGGCCAGGGTCTTCTAGGCCGGACCGAAGAGCATGTTCGGGGAACGTGCGCTTAAGTGCCTTGAGTGCCCCAACCTGGCCAGGGACCCGGAGGAAGGATGCTCGCTCTGCCCGCCTGCCCGCCCACAGGCCTGCCGCTAGCTTAGGGCACCGGCTGAGAGCCAGTTCAGACAGGGGCCAGACAGATGGGTTTGGGGCTCGGAGGAGCACTTTGGAGCTAACTGGGTCATCTACCAAGGACAGTCACTTCCCAGCTCCTGCCCCAAAGGCCCGAGCCTGCTGACCGCCTCCTGGACAGGCTTCTAGAATCCTCCATCCCTCCCTGTCTGAACACGGCCCTGCCAAGAAGCCATGCCGTTGACTGCAGCCCACTCTGTGCCCTCAGCCACAGGCCCAGCACATTCCATTACCCACTGTCCCACCCCTAGGCTCCCCGCCCCCAGGCTGGCCCCACGCGACCTCAGTTACAGGGGACACACTGCTCGGAGAGGGCGGGGAACCTACCCCACATCCCACAGCAGTGAGTGGGCTGGGATTCGAGCTCGGGTCTTCTGGAAGGAGGAGCCCCCGGTTTTCCCGCTACACGAGGCTGCCAGGAAGACAGAATGTGGGGCAACACGGCAGCCGCATGGGCCCGGGCCGGACACCAGCGCTCCTCTGCACAGGGACAGCACGCAGCCTTCGGGCCGCCCTGTCAGCTGCTCCTCCCAGCCGTCTGGGAAGTCAGCAAGATCAGCATCCCCATGTTACAGAAGAGAAAGCCGAGTCTGCTCGTGGAGGGAAGCCTGGAGTATGACCCCGGACCCAAACGTTCTCTGATTTGTTTCCCCTGCGGGGACCCGAGGCCCCGAGCTGGGGTGGAGACAAGGCCTCCGAAGGGCCCGTTGGGTGCGATTCGGAAAGTTCCTTAACCTCTCTGGCCCGTAACTGAGGCTGCAAGGAGCAGGGGGCTTAGTTGAGCAGCGTGTGCTGCTTTTTGCATCTTGCCCACTGGGCCACAGAGCGAATGTCACCAGCCTTCGTGTGAGGGAACCAAACCTTTCGCCCTCTCGTCCCTCACCCATACAAGTCCTGCTTCGACCACTATTATAAGTACCCACGACGTGGGTACTTGCTTTGGGGGAACAACTGAGACATTCCTCTTCACGTGGGATAGCCAGGCTAGAATAATGGTGAATTTTGCAGCTATGGGTGCCAAACGTGACTCCAATATATTGAATTCATTAATTTATTTGATGCTCACTACGCCAGGACATGGGTACTTGTATCATTCCCATTATGATCAGGAGGGCACAGGCCCAGAGGGGTTAAGTAGCTTGCCCAAGCTCACCCAGCCAGCGAGCGGCGGAGCTCGTATTCAAACCCCAAACAGCCTGGCTGAGGAGCCTCTGCATAGCCTCTCACAGAATGGCCCTCTGTGCCCTCCCGAGCCAAGCTGGAGAGACTCCTCTGCTCTCGGGACTGTCCGGACAGGTGGCTGCCGCCCCCGAGACCCTCGCCAGCATCCTTGACTTTCAGGTCTCGCAGACCCGGGGGCTCGGGCCTTGTTGCAGGGTTGCCTCTCTGCACCGACTACCTGCCCCTCTCGGCTGCAGCCTCCCGGACCCCACTGGAGCAGGCCTGCAGGTGCATCATTAAACCTTGACAAGTGGTAGGTCAGGGCAATGCTTTATCCCCTCCACCACCGGGAGCTGGATTTAGTGTCTCCGGCAGAAGGTAAACTTCCCCTCCCTGGGACAGGCCCCTTAATTACAAGTGATATGTGGCTGTTGAAACTGCAGTGCCTCGGGCCCAGTGATTTAAGGAGCAGGCGTGAGTCTGAGGGTACAGGTGTTAACAGAGCTGTGTGCGAGCCGGGAGGGAGGGCAGGGCAACTGTGGGAGGCAGTGAGCCGGCCCCTGGCGCGGGTCTGTTCCCTGCAGACACCCCTGGGGACACAGAAGGAATCCCACTGCCTCGTGTACAGGAGGGGAAACTGAGGCCAACTCCACACTGCAGCTTGGTTTGCCCTGGGGGTCAGCAGTCCTGTCTCTGCTGTCAGCTTGCAGGGCACCCCTGGACTCAGTTTTCCTATCTGTACCTAAGGAGGCAGGATTACCTACCCCCCCACCCCGGGAGTGCTAATCTTCAGAATAAATAATCCTGATAATCGCAATCATCTTAATTGCAAAAGCTAGCACCCACCAAGGGCTAATTACGTGCCAGGCAGCGTCCCAGGTCCCTTAGGAGCATTCTTCTGTTTGATGCGCATGCGTGCTGGTGAGAGTGTGGTTAGAGTCATTTCCATTTTACAGACCAGGAGCGTGAGGCTCTGAAAGAGGAAGCAACTTCCCTGCGATCCCGAGGCTAGTGAGCGACCAATGGAGATGCTCAGCCCCCGTCTCTGCATCCAGAGCCTGACCTCTAGGCTCCGGGGACAATGGAAGGATGTGAGACCCAGTGTCTGCCCTGCAGGAGTCCCTGAAGGATGAGGGAGACAGACAAGGACACAGGTTTCCAGAATCCAGGAGGAAGAAAATAAGGGGGGCCGGGAGGAGTAGGGTGCAAGCTGAGGGATGCTGGAGTTTCCAGGGGGAGGCTTCATGGAGGAGGTGGTATACAGCTGGGCCTCGTAGGCCGGGGGCAGACCCACAGGGGCATTTCAGGCAGAAGGAGCCCTGTAGGCAACGGTGTGGGAGCAGGAAAGCCTGGCAAGTGGGGAGCACTCCTGTGTGGCAGGACCCCAAGGCACGGGTAAGGCGTGGGCACTAAGCTATGACAGTCATCATAGCAGCACTGGTGACAATGACATTTATTCAGCGTTTGCCAGGGGCCAGGCCAGGGTCTGAATACTTACTTCAGAACCCTATCACGTAGAGATGATGATCTCCATGCTACAGACGAGGAAACAGGCACAGTGGGGGTGAGTGACTTGCTAAGGTCACCCAGCCAAGAGGTGGCAGGGCCAGGACCCGGCAGTGTGGCTCCAAGAGCCCATATCCAGCCAATTGCTGTGCCGAGTCCTGGCGGGAGTCGGGGCAGGGGGGAGGCTCTTCTCTCATGCTGGGCTGGTGCAGGCCCCGCCTGCCCTCTGTCCACCTGGCTTGGCCACAGGCAGAGAGGAGAGACGAGGCCAGAGCAGGGCCCTGCCTCCAGTGACATGTGTCCAGGGATGCCCCGGGAGCCGGATGGACCTGGGATTTGGGAGCAGAGGAGTTAGGGCAGAGGAGGAGGTGTTCACCGGGCACGATGCTTCCAGCCACACCCTCCCACAAGCTGACTCTCCTGTGGCCCCCCCAGGCTCATCAGAGGAGAGACCCCAACTCCTGAGGATCCTCCCGAGATGGGGGAGGCTGGCCCTGCTCTGCCAACCAGTCCCCCTGTGTCACAGCTGCTCAGGGCTGTCTCCTCCTTTCTAACCTTGAAGCCTCCTGCTGTAGCTACTCTCCAGACCTGCTCCCTCAGAGCCACAGACATGAGCAGGGACGTGATCCGGCCCTATCACTGCATCACAGACGAAACCAAGGCTTTGAGCAAAAGCCGATGGCACGTGAGAAGCAGGGCCAGGTGGTGCCCGCAGGGTCGCGAGCCCGGGCTGGGGACCTGGGCTGGGAACCCGACACAGTTCCAGGGCTAGCCCTGGCCCTCACCGGCCGAATGGCTGTGGACCTCTGCCTTTGGAAACCTGTCTGCCTCTGTAAAACGGGGATAATAGCCCCTGCTTCCTGGGTTATGTGAGGCTCGAATGCATTAAAGCATTTAGCCAGGACCCTGGCCCCGGGTGACCCCCAGTGAGTGCGGATGATGGTCAAGTGCCCTCCCCAGCCCTCAGCCCTGCCCACTGTGTGCCGGGTACAGAGGGGGATACTCGCTGAGCAGACCTGCCCCCGCCTCCCCGTCACCCTGCAAACATCCGCTCAGTGCACACTGGCTGAGAACTGCCCTGTACTCCCCGTGCCGGGACCCCGGCCAGCAGAATGAACACGCGTCCCCAGCCCCCAGCATGAGAAGCTCTCAGGCTGGCAGCCAGAGTGAGCTGAGCGGTGTAGGCAAAGGCCAGCTACTGTTCCAGACCAGTGGCGGAAGTCGCTGTTCACAAATACGGTGGCCGGTGGGAATTGGACTCGCCCACACCAGGCGACCTGTAAAGCACTTGACAAACACAAGCTCAGCTCAGCCTCACAATGCCTGTGCGACTCATCGGTACTGTGACTAGGTACTAGAGCCTGTGCCTAGGTACCAGTGCCTGTGACTAGGTACTAGTGCTTGTGACTAAGTACTAGAGCCTGTGCCTAGGTATAGCACCTTGACTTGGTACTAGCACCTGTGACTAGGTACTAATGCCTGTGCCTAGGTACCAGTGCCTGTGACTATGTACTAGAGCCTGTGCCTAGGTATAGCGCCTTGACTAGGTTCTAGCACCTGTGACTAGGTACTAGAGCCTGTGACTAGGTACTAGCGCCTATGCCTAGGTACTAGTGCCCATGACTAGATACTAGGGCCTGTGACTAGGTACTAGCGCCTGTGCCTAGGTACTAGAGCCTGTGACTAGGTACTAGCGCCCATGCCTAGGTACTAGTGCCTGTGACTAAGTATGAGCACCTGTGACTAGGTACTAGAGCCCATGCCTAGGTACTAGAGCCTGTGACTAACTACTAGTGCTTGTGACTAGGTACTAGAGCCTGTGCCTAGGTACTAGTGCCTGTGACTAAGTACGAGCACCTGTGACTAGGTACTAGAGCCCATGCCTAGGTACTAGAGCCTGTGACTAAGTACTAGCGCCTTGACTAGGTACTCGCGCCTATGACTAGGCACTAGAGTCTGTGACTAGGTACTAGCGCCTGCCTGTGCCTATGTACTAGTGCCTGTGCCTAGGTACTAGTGACTATGACTAAGTACTAGCACCTGTGACTAGGTACTAGAGACCATGCCTAGGTACTAGGGCCCGTGTCTAGGTACTAGGGCCTATGCCTAGGTACTAGCACCTTGACTAGGTCCCGAGGTGGGAATGCACCTGCTGAGGGTAGAGGGGCCAGAGATGAGTAGGCGGCCGAGGCCCCGCACATGAGGCCCCGGCCAGGCCGGCGCGAGAGGTGGCCTCCCCCAAATTGAGCCCCTCCACCCCTGCCCACAGCTGCTCCTGTGGGGACTGACACTTGGCTCGGCCTCACCCAGCTTTTAAAAAAAAGACACATCCCACAGACGTGTGACAGGTGCCGGTACCTGTTGGCCGGAGGACCTGGGCGGTGGTGGGAGTGCTCCCTGGCCAGTTCGTAAACTTCTGCCTGGGTTCGAGAATTTCCATCATAAAATGTCGGGGAGAGAACACGCACCATCCCTGTGGCCCCAATACCCATTCTCCATGCCTCCTCCCCCCTCCTACCTTGTCCCCCACCCCCGAATTTGCTTTATGAGAAGCAAGTTCCAAGAATGATTTGCCTGCCCCCTGACTCCGGAAATCAATCCTGAGATGCTGAGAGAGCAGGGAGACGCCGCTGCAGAGGCCTCCGCTGGGAGAGAGGGCTCCGAGCTGGGTGCTGGGGCTCTGCTGGGAGCTCGGCTGGGGTGGCACCTGCCGTGTTCTTCCGTTCGCACAAGTGACCCGCGTGGACCAGTGACACCGGTGTCAATCTCGTTCTGTGGACGAGGCCAGGGAGCTAGCAGCTGCCTACGGGTTACACTGACTGTGGACAGGAGGGTGGGGACTTCGGGGGCAGGGGCCCCGGGCCCTGGGTGGGCGAGGTCAAGGGTGAGCCCTGTTCTGAGCCCCAGAATGCAAAGGTGTTTGGGGGGGGGCTGGTCAGTTCTGCTGACCGGGGGCGGGCGAGGGGGGGAAGGGAAGGTCTCTAAGCATCTCCGAGCTCCCGCCCGCTGCTCTCCGGGGGGCACGGAGGTGGGGGAGAAGGCATAGAGCCAGCAGAACTTGAGCTCAGCTGAAAGAACTTCAGCTGGGTGCCGCTGCCCCCGGCCAGATCGTGGACGTGCTTTCTTCCCACTTGCCAGGGCCTCCCAGGCTTCCGCAGGCCTCCGCAGGCGTCTTTCATAAAGCGGCGGATGTGGCACCTGGTGAAATCGCCCATGTGTGTAATATATACCTCTGGGAGACATTGAAAACATCCTCCGAAGAGCCAGCCCCGCTGCTATTTAGAACGGATTCATGTCACACCCCATAGATTTCATCTCTGCAGAAATGGCACCTATCATGGGCCTGAACACATTTGCTCTATTGCCACATCAACTACAGTGGCGTGGAGGGGCTGAGCCCGCCGCCCACGGCGGCTGCGGACGGCTTCTGGGCAGGCCGCCTCCAGCCAGGGAACCCCGGGCCCCGGGAGGGCCCACGGGGGACTGGCGGCCTCCGAGCCCAGTCAGAAACTGCGAGCACTGGCGCAGCGGCCAATCGGGGCATGAACCCAAAGTTAAAATCGATTGTGATGGGGGGGTGGGCGGGGGATGCTTCAGGGATTTGAGGTCCTTCGGCTGCGTGCAGAGAGCTGGAGTCTCCGGACGGTGCTCCCCTTGCCCTGTCTGCTCTCCCCGAGTCTTGCTCTCCCAGCCAGCAATAATTTCCGCTGTTTCCTGAGCACCCGCGGCGGACTGAGCTCTTGGTGCACAGAACACCTCCAGGGGGTGGGTCGTATTACCCCTACCCTGGAGATGAACCCACGGAGGCTCACAGAAGTCAGAGAGGAGTGGTTCTCCCACTGAGCTTGCTGGAGAACCTCCTGGAAGGCTTCTTAAAACCCAGGTGGCTGGACCCCCACCCTGCCCTCCCTGGGTGGTTCCGGCAGGTCTGGAAGCGGGATCAGGAATTTGCCTTTTACGAGCTCCAGGGTGAGGCCGATGCTGCGGGTCCAGGGAACACACTTCGAGAGCCACCAGGTTAAAGGTGTGTAGTGTAGGATTTTGCACCAGAATACAAATCCAGCTCCGACGCTAAAACCTGTGGCCCGGCCTCCCCACCACCCCTCTGAGTGTGTGTGTGTGTGTGTGTGTGTGTGCGCGCGCACGTGCATGCAGGGTTTTATTTCTCCATCAGCAATAACCCGAGTTGGAACCCGCTCTGCCCAGCCTCACCGATTCTCTGCTTCCCGGGCTCCCCGCTCCCTCCCGGCTCCCCCCCCCCACCCAGAGCAGCCAGCCAGGGCCTCCACTTGGGGTTGTTAATTTTATCTTCCAACACTGCGAGAGCACAACAGCTGGCAGGGGAGGGGCGAGGCAGGTGAACGGGTGCTGAGGGGAAGGTGGGGGGATGGATTAGGCCTGCAGCCGCTGGAAGGTCCCCCCCACCACCACCCACCTTCGAGACCCTGTGCACTCGGAAGGGCCCCCATCTCCGGGCAGGGAGGGTCCCAGGTCGTGCCCACCCACACTGGCCATGGCCTACCCCAGGTCCCTACCCCTCACGTGGCATCATCAGCACGTGGGCTCCCACTCACTGGCAAGTTGGAGGGGGTGGGGGCCCGAGCAGCTGCCACGTAGCAGGGCCCGCTGCAGCCCATAGAGGCACAGACGCTGCATTTGTCTCTCTTGTCACTGATGGTGGCTCCATTTGGGGGCTTTTTGTCGAGGTTTTTTTTTTTTTTTTTCTCCCTTGGCTGCTGTTACTACTCAGTTCAATATTTAATTTTCCCATAAACCAAAGAGCTATGCTTCTCCCCCGATCTTTTTTCTTGCTGGAGTCTCCCCCTCCCACTGGTGGGCCTCCTAGGGCTTCTGTCGGAAGGAGGGTCCTGGGGCGGAGGCCCAGATATTTCAGCCCCTCCGAATTGGGCAGGGACTGGAGGGCACGACCCGGGGGGTCCCTCCCCACCCACTCATGGGACTGTCCCTCGTTCATGGGACAGATATTTATTGAGCGACTCCCTGTGTGTTCGGCACTAGGGATGTGACCATAGACAAGAAGCGGCCCCTGCCCTCTGGTGCTCTCATTCTAGTGGGGGCATCAGCGAGAAAGCCCAGATGCAAACGAACGTTCGAACGAATGGAACATGCAATGTGCTTTGTGAAGAAATGGCAGAGCGTTGTGACAGAGAATAAATGGGGGGCCCAGCCTAGGTTGGAGGTGACATCTGAGCAAGATACTTGAAAGATGAGCAAGACCCAGCCGTGCAGAAAGCTGAGCGGAGGGCAGCAACAAGTGCAAAGGCCCGGGGGTTCAAAGGCGTTGAGGGTGTTCATGGCCCACCCCCCACCCCCCGAGGCTCGGCGTGTTTGGGGCACAGGGAGGGGAAGGTGGCCTCGGTCCAGGCAAGGCAGGGTCCACAGCATTATAGGGTCTCCTGGGATTCCTTCTGCAAGCAGGCTGTGTGCTTGCCTGTGCCGGGAGAGACGACGGAAGGAAGAAAGGGAGGAAACAGGAATTGAACTTGAACTACCATGTGTCAGGCCTGCGCCAGCTCTGAGGTCAGGTGGAGCAAAGACAAAGCTCCAGACTTCGGGGAGCACGGCCTCGCGGAGAAACAGACGCAGACCCAGGACACAGTGACAAGCACCCGTGAGAATGACAAGAACAGAACTCCCCGGGAATCCCGAGCAGAAGCCCCAACCCAGACTGGCAAAGTCCCGGAAGACTGCCTGGAGGAGGCAGCGCCGGAGGCCAGCCCTCACGGGTGAGGCGGAGTTAACCAACAGAAGGACTGGTTCCCGCAGGGCAGGGGAAGGCCATGGGGGTGCACAGGGAACCTTGGGCAGCTCAGCCCGGCTGGAGCAGGGCGGCTGCCTGGAGGGGGTGCTCCTTTGAGCAAGAGAGACCGGTGGAAAGGATGGAAAGAAACGGAGATGGGGGATCTCCCCCCCCCAAAAAAAAGGGAAAAAATTAAAATAGGGAACATGGGGGGACATTTATAGTCACACATGACACTTTTATATTAAGAGGGTGGCTCTCTTTTTTTTCTTTTTTTTTTTTTCTTGAAATACGGTTAATGACCGGTTGCTGATTGAAAGGAAGGCAGTCAATAGAGCAGGCGTGCTGAGAGGAAAGAATGGATTTTTGCAAATAATATAATTTTGAACTTGTCTTTTCCCTCCCCCACCCCTCCCCAAATCTAATTGATTACCACCCCGTGATAAATGACACTCAGAGCAGGCGTGGGCTCGGCGCCAACGCTCGGTGGTATGCAGGGAACAGGGGCGGCTGTCGTCTCCTCCAGACACTGGCCGCTCCTGGAAGGGAAAGAGGCTCCCTCAGCGCGGGGAGGGCTGTGGGCAGTCGAAGGGGTGATGCACGTAATCCTTTTACGTTTGTGCACTTTGTCGTCCTTAGAGCGGGTTCTTGTCTGCTGGCTCTTCTCAAAAATCCCGGAAGCAGAAACGTTAGCAGGTTGTGGTTTATTGAACCCATTTTGCAGATTGGAAGATCGTCGCCCGTCTGGGGGGGGTCAACCATGGTCCCACGGGCTGTTGGCGGCAGAGCCGGCGCTGGCCCCTCGGTGGGACTGTTGTCTGAGCCCATAGTCCGGCGGGGGCCGGGGAGGACCTCACGGGCGAGGAGAGGACTTAACTCCCGTAGACGCAGGTAGACACGGGCCTGCTGGGGTTTGTGTAAGAGCAGGTTTGTGTTCTCACATTTCAAAGGCCACCGGCTCATCTACTGCGCCAAGAACCATCGCGTTATCTTCAAAGCGAGTCACGATGACCGAAACGAAGTTCTGCTTTCAAGATAAAGACGGGCAATATTTCAGAGTTAATTTCATAAAAACCCATCACCCGACCATTGCCTCACTGTCAAGAATAAAATAACCGCAAGCCCTGCGTCCGGGGACGAGCGTGGGCCGGGGCCGCAGACATGGGCTGAGGAGGCCGACGGGCTGATGCGACACAGAATGGGTCAGAGAAACTTCCAGCAGCAATCCTCTCTGCTTCAGACGAAGTCACACAAACCTGGGAAGTTGACTGGCTCGACTTGGGATCGGGGGGACTCAGGGGACGCCCATTTGGCCGTGGACGTGTCGAGCCGGTGCGGGGCTTCCTACTGCCCAGGGCTGAGTGTGTGCGACGAGTCTGGGAGCGGCTTGTGAACTCTGAAGCTCTGCTCAGGTGTGGGCTCTCGCCGCCAGGACTGCTACCATTTATCCCCTCCCCGATCCAAATACACCCGCTTGGTGTCTCTTCCCCTGAGGAGGGTCCTTTCGGGTAAATGGTGTGGGTGGGCTCCCCCGGCCACCTAAGAGAGCACTGCACCAGCACAGACACCCCTGAAGGTGCATCCTCGGAGTCCGTAGGGACCAGACACTCGTAGTGGGTGCACTGGGTTCTTTGTGGATTCTTTGCCTTATATGCCACATGGATCACAGCCAGGTGATCCTGGAGCCTGGCTTGGAACTCGGAGATTACTCTTCTCCAGACGGTTGCGTGGAATTTATGCCCGTGCGTGCATGCCGCAGGTCACCTGCCTTTGACTGGACACTGCTCCCGGGACCACAGGGTCTACTCCAGGCATGGGGCACATAGGGGGTTGCTTGCTTTGACCTTGGTCAGATCTGTAAGAGGGATGGGCATGGAGATGAGAATAGAGATGAGGATGGGAAGGCACACGAGTTGGGAAGAGAGCGGAGCTGGGGATGGAGTGGACCAGGTGCAGAGGGAGGCAGGGATGAGGATGCAGCCGGGGGTGGGGGGGTGGGGGGAGGAGAGCTGTGCTTAGTGGAGAGACGGGAAGGGGAGGAGGAACAGGGAGAGGGTGATGTGATGTGTGGAGGGAAGCATCCGTAAACAGCCAGGGACTCCCAGGTGTAGACGGCTCCCTGACTGCCTGCACTCAGGTCCCTCCACCGCAAGACAGGAGGCGAGATGCAGAGTGACATTTTCCTAGGACACGGCGACTGAGGAATATGTTGATGGGGAGATAGGAAGCCGGGGCTGTCCACGCTGATATTAGCAGCTCTGCTGTGTCATCGTCCATACAACTGAAATCTGTTATTGTCTTATGAGCTTGATTAGCTGTACATACTGCTAACACCTGCTCAGAAATATAACGAGGGACAGGAACACATCTCCCAATCAGGGCCCGCGTGGGCGGCGTGCGTGACGTGGGTGCAGATCTCCAGGACGGGGATGTGTGCGTGCGCAGATGTGCGGGGGGGGGGGTTGGGGCACCCGTGCTCTGCAAGGAACCCTGGCCGGGGTCTGGAAGTCCTGAGTGCCAGTCTCGGCTCTGCCACTGGCTTCCAAGTCTGTCCCTCTCTCTGACCTCAGTTTGCTTACTCGTCAGATAGAAGGTCTAGACCCGTGTCATCCAACAGAAACGTCACTTGCCAGCCACATATGTCATTGTTGAGTCTCCTAATCACCGCGTTGAGAAAAGTATTCAAAGGTGAATTAAATTTAATAATATATGTGTTAAGTCCAGGAGAGCCCACAGTTTCAACATATAAAATTCATATTGAAATCTACATTTCAATATAAAATATTTGTCATGTATTTGACTTTCTTTTTAAAATGGCCTTCAAAAGGCAGCGTGTACTTTACAATTACGCACGGGAGCTCAAAAAAGCCACGTTTCAAGGGCTCAACAGCCTCATGGGGGTGAGCTGACCGCTATGTGGGAAGGTGCCAGTCTAGGGCATCTTCTGTTCTTCTCACTAAACCATGAAGGCCCCAAAGGCAGAGATCTTTAATTCTCGTGGCCAGTAGCAAGGAACCTCAAGAAAGAATGTTAGTAAATAATCCCGCTAATGAGTACAACTGACACGTACTGGATGGGCTTTCAGAACACCGTTCATCCAGTCGTTGCAGGGACCCTGTGATTCCGTTTTGGGGGTAGGGAAATCGAGGTTCAGAGAGGTTCAACCACTTGCCCAAGGTCACACAGCCAGTAGCAAGTGGTACAGCCAGTCTTTGAACTCTGGGTCGTCTGATTTACAGCCCACGCTTTTAACCACTGCCCTGTACTACCTCCCGGATGACGGCGATGCAAACGGTAAGGAGCACCGCGGCACTGCATCTGGTAAGCTGACAAGGCATCCTGTAAGCATCCTGTCATCTGCTCCTGAAAGCAGTCCTATGAGGAAGGTTCTAAGGCTCTCGATGAAAGTGAGGGGAAAATGAGTGACATTGAAGACGCCCCTGCCATTTCTGGGCCTGTCGGATTCTTGGAGGGTCTACTTACACCTGCGCGTGCACCACCATGGGTAGCGCCAAGAGTTTTCTGCTAAAGCTCTAATTGGCACGGCCCCTTCGTCTCTGGGGTAGCCCAGTCAAGGACAGCCGCCCACAGGAGACCCCCCCGCCGACCCAGGGACCTGCATGGCCGGGCTTCCACAGAGGCTGAGCTGTGCCAGTAAATGAGGGTTCCATAGGTGCATCCTTAGGGCTCGAGGTGCCGACACACACGAGCTCCTTCCTTCATTCCGAAGAGCGGGGCGGCACAGCCCCATGTCTGAGTCATCGAGCTCGGGCTCCAATCCCGACTCTGTGGAACCCCGGGCGGTTTCCTTGGCCTCTTCCGTCTCCCATCTGTAAAATGGGCATAAATAAACCCGCCTCTCAGACTGATGGGGAGGCTGAAACGAATTCACCACACGGCGGGCCTGGAACAGCGCGCTCCTGGCTCTTCAGCGTTGGCCAACGGCAGGTTCTGGCTGTGGGGCCCCAGGTGTTTTGCGGGAGTCCGGGAAAAGTCGGATTGCAGAATGTGGGGCTGCTGGGTAATGGCCGTGTTCCGGCGTGTGTTTCCCCTCTCCGAATTCCAACCCCACTTACCATCTGTTTCATACAATCTCACACTTAATTACAATTCTCCGTCTATTGTTTGCCCACTGCTTCCCCTTCGCGCCGCTTCCCTTGCCAATAGCACAACAGCACGCGGCGGCGGCCCGAATGGATGAATGGCTCGTACCTGGCTTCATCGCGCTAGGCCTTAAAATAGAGTTGCCAGGCGGCTGTCACCACCCCCCCACCGCCCCCAGCCTGTGGGCTTTTCGACACCGTGTCTCACCACGGGGCGCCTATAGCAGGTGCCTGGCGCCATGCCCGGCATCTAGTAGGTGTCAGGAACTGTTTCTGGAACTTAATTAAACTTTGCCAGAGTGAAAACCCCCTGCAGGAAGGAAAGGCCCACGGCAATCCATTCTCTCTGCTTCCCCCGTCGCACTTGACCCAAGGCTGGACAGACTTCCCCAAGTCGAGTTCTCAGATTCTGGCTCCTGGCTGAGTGCGAGGGGGCCGGGGAGATTAATAGTGGGAATCCGAAGAGTAGCAGGTCCCTACCATGTGCTGAGCCCTCGCACGCCTCGTCACTGGCCCGTCCTTCCACATATGTCTGCCCGGCTTTGCTCCCCAATTTAGAGAATCGGGGGAACGGAGGCTCACAGTTTTGGTAAGTTGCCCAAGGACATGGAGATGTGGTGACGTGGCTGGGATTTGGACCTCGGAGTTCCTGATGGCTCCATCTGTGTCCTTTCCAACACCCCACGGTGCCCGGGAGCTCTGGCTTTGTCACACCAGCCGGTGGTGGCCGGTGAACAGAGCAGCGTGAGCCGGCGGGAGGCAGGCCCAGCCAAAAGGAGGCAACTTCCAGGAAGAAAGGAAAGAAGCAGCTCTTGACTCTAAATAGCTCTCAAAGTCCTCTAATCTCTACTGCCCTCACCCCGCTCTAAATGGTCAGCCTGTGTAGCCTGAGTCACACTCTGTGTTTTCAGTCTCCAAAATGCAACTCGGAGCATGTCTCTGCTCTTGCCTACAACCTTCAATGGCTCCCCGCTGCTCCCGGGACAAAGAAGAAAACCCATAACCAGTGGTGTGCTGGGAAAGCCCCTCTCTGGGGGCTGCGGCAGAAGAAGGAGAGACACAAAAAGCCCTGATTTATAGTGGCGGCCAATTTCCGTGGTGTAAAGATGCCCGCTGTGGCTGATTTCGGGCTACCAGCGGTTCAACAACTGCTTGACAACAGTCCTGAAAATGGCACATTTGAGCCTCATGAGCCATTAGGAACCGGCCCCAGCACACGCCTGCAAGCGCTAACCTACCGTCAGCAGCTCTTCCCTGCAGCCCCCAGGCCCCCGGGCACCACATCCCCCCATCCCCACTCCCGCTGCCACGGCCTGCCTCCCACCAGCCCCTGCCCTGGGCCAACATGCTCCTTTGCATGCGCTGCTGTTCCCTCCACCTGCCACACTTGTCCTCCAGCGGCTCTTGCTTCCTCGGTAGCAGCACAGTCACCTCCTCAGGCTTTCCCGGGGACCCCTTCACACCCATTATACCTCCCGGGATCTGAAGCCCTTCACACCTTTACCTGTGCCCTGGGCTCCATTCGGGCTCACCCTGCCCAGGAGGCTGTGAGCCCCGTGATGCAGGACCCTCATCTGTGCGCCCAGCCCCGACGCTGCTCTCACTATGGTTGATGCCGGTGCAGTCGTGCCGCATTCCTCCCCTTCCTGCTCCCAGCAGCCGCAGGGGACCTGGCCCATCTTAGGTCGTCAGTGAACTCCTCCCAAATCTTCCATTAAAGCCTTTGTGTCGCTGTGCTTCCCTCCCGGTAGCTCCCCCCACCTCCATCGAAGTGGTGGCCGCGGACATGCCAGCCCCCTTCAGCCGCTACCAAGCCCAGAACTTCACGCTGGTCTGCATCGTGTCCGGAGGGAAGCCAGCCCCCATGGTGAGTCCCCCTGGAGTGCCCAGCCCCTCCCCGCCCCCTGCCGGACCACCCTTCTCTGTGGCCTGTCCTACATGGGGCTTGATCTCAAGACTCTGAGATCATGATCTGAGTTGAAATCAAGAGTCAGATGCTTAACTGACCGAGACACTCAGGAGCCCCAAAATTTTCCGCTTTTTTAGAAGCAACAGGACCTGTTTGGTCTCATGAATTATATGAACCCTCATGTATAAGACATTTAGAAGTGAAGGAGGGGCAAGTTGTCCTTATTGATACCTGGAGCACCTGTGTGGGCCCCTTAGGGTTCCCTGACCCGTACTGGGATCCATGGGCTACATGCTCCCCAGGCCCCCTCCAAGAGAACTGTTTACTACTCTTGCCCCTGTGAGTTCCATCCATCACTAGGATTAGTGAGGGGCTGGGGCTGCAGTGGAGGAGGGTAGGGTTAGAGTCCAAGGCGGGGAGACCACGCATTGCAGACCCTGAATGTCTCATAAGTGTGATGCAGTGGGGTGACCTAGGGACCCAGGCCAGCTTCACCTCAGGGCCTAGGCCCAGATAGATCCACTTCTCAGGGCAGGGCAGTAAACAGGTGCAGAAAGACTCAATACAGGGCAGTGGGAAGGTGCCCACAGGCACAGGTGGGGCAGTAAACAGGTGCCCATGGGCATAGGTGGGGCAGTAGGCAGGTGCCCATGGGGACAGATGGGGCAGTAAACAGGTGCCCACAGGCACAGGTGGGGCAGTAGGCAGGTGCCCACAGGCACAGATGGGGCAGCAGGCAGGTGCCCACAGGCACAGGTGGGCAGTAGGCAGGTGCCCATGGGGACAGATGGGGCAGTAAGCAGGTGCCCACAGACACAGATGGGGCAGTAGGCAGGTGCCCACAGGCACAGGTGGGCAGTAGGCAGGTGCCCACAGGCACAGGTGGGGCAGTAGGCAGATGCCCACGGGCACAGGTGGGCAGTAGGCAGGTGCCCATGGGTACAGGTGGGGCAGTAGGCAGGGCTGCAGAGACAAGCCTTCGGTGAGGCCCTTCCCCCTCCACCTGTACTTCCAAGGAGACAAATAAAAAGGCAATTTCAAACCCAGCGATTGGTGAGAGCAGGACATGGCACCCGAATTTCCCCCTTTGGAGCCCAAAAGAGGTCTGGCCTCCCCATAATCAGACAAGCTGGTCTTTTTCTCCAAAGAACAATTTCTTTTTGGAGGAGCATGAAGAAAGGCTCCTTACCCCCGGGCCTGAGGGAAGACTCCCCACCCCCAGCCCCCACCTGTTCCTGACATTTAAGATACGGCAGTAAAATATTCAATTTCGTATCTATATGTAGCTGAATATAGAGATGTAAACGACATCTCTCTCTCTGTCTCTATCTCTCTGTCTCTCTCTCCACACACACAAGATCCTTAATTCCCCACATTCCAGGCATCTTACGTTTGCCTGGGACGTCAGATCAGAACTTAAAAAGAAATCTTTGGTATAAATTACAAACCTGCATTTGAAGCACTTTTCAAAGAAAGAAAGAAAAATCCAAAGCAGGTTGTTATGTGCATAGGAGACTCCTCGTTGGAGCTGTAAACCCTGACAGCTTCTCCCAGCCCCACATTTCCTCCCCCTCGCCCTCCCCCTCCCCCAAGGCCCCCTCCCTCCCCTCACCTGCACCAGCATCCCCAGAAAGCTGCTTCCTGCCCTCCCCTCTCCATGTCTCCCATCCATTTATTTACCTGATTTATTAAAAAATACACCCCATCCCCACAGTCCTCTGGGCACACCTTCCAAAATAAAAAGACAGCAAATTAAATTAACTGCCGCCTCTCAAAACTTGAATTCTCCATTAGCAGAAAAAATGAGGAGATGCGCCAGTTCGCCTCATCCCCACCCCTCGCTGGCTCCCACACCTGCACCTGTGTCCTTCCTCCCTGTCGCACCCACGTGGAGATCCTTTTCTCTTCATTTTTCTTCCAACAACGACAGCGGCTCAGTTTACTCTCCGGGGCCCACCCACCTTCTCCCTCTTCCACAAGCCGGCCCCAGGTGGGCACGGGCGGTCCCCGGAGCCCAGGTGGCTGCTGCAGGGGCGGCCCCTGTTTGGGTACACTG
Organism: Nyctereutes procyonoides; assembly: GCF_905146905.1. Classification (NCBI taxonomy): domain Eukaryota; kingdom Metazoa; phylum Chordata; class Mammalia; order Carnivora; family Canidae; genus Nyctereutes; species Nyctereutes procyonoides. Next base: position 5,432,997 of record NW_026575052.1, read on the forward strand.
TGTCGTTTAAGCATCCACAGCCCCACCGAGGAAGAGGTGCTCTTAGTCCCCTTTAAAAGTAAGGAAATTGGAGGCACGCCCAGGTGGCTCAGTGGTTGAGCGTCGGCCTTCAGCTCAGGTCATGATCCTGGGGTTGATCCTGGGATCGAGTCCCATGTCGGGTTCCCCGCAGGAAGCCTGCTTCTCCCTCTGCCTGTGTCTCTCATGAATAAATAAATAAAATCTTAATAAAATAAAATATAATTTAATTTAACAAATTAAAAAAAAAGTAAGGAAATTGGAGCTAGAGCCGCTCACCTGTGGGCAAAGGCCGTGATGGGCTCCGGCACTGCCGCTAGGGGCTGTGTGTCCCCCCCAAACTGAGCTGACGTGGCGTGCTGGGGGTGCTGGTGTCCATCCAGAAGGAGGGGGAGGTCCCGGGAGAACTGGCGTTCTGCGGCCGGCCCCTCTGAGATCCATGGGGAGGTCCGGGTCATCCCCACAAACTCTTTCCCACACCCTCCTTGCCTTTTCAGGTTTATTTCAAACGCGACGGGGAACCCATCGAGGCAGTGCCCCTGTCCGAGCCGCCGGCTGCAAGCTCGGGCCCCCTCCAGGACAGCAGGCCCTTCCGCAGCCTCCTGCACCGCGACCTGGATGACACCAAGATGCACAGGTCCCTGTCCCTCTTGGACGCGGAGAGCCGGGGTGGGCGTCCCTACACAGAGCGCCCCGCCCGCAGCCTGACCCCGGACCCCAGCACCCTCGTCCAGCCCACCACCGAGAACGTCCCAGAGACGGTGGTGAGCCGCGAGTTCCCGCGCTGGGTCCACAGCAACGAGCCCATCTACTTCCTGCGCCACAGCCACACCCCAGGCAGTGACGGCACAGTGGAGGTGCGCGCCCTGCTCACCTGGACGCTCAACCCGCAGATCGACAACGAGGCCCTCTTCAGCTGTGAGGTCAAGCACCCAGCGCTGTCGATGCCCATGCAGGCAGAGGTCACGCTGGGTAAGACTTGGTGGGTGCCGTGCTGCAGGCCCCCTGCAGAGCTGGGTGGCGAGGAGCCGGGGGTGTGGGGTGCTTGGGTTGCTGGCCACCACGGACGTGGGGAGGAGGTGGGGCAGACGGGCGTCAGGCACAGAGATCAGAGCTGCGGTTCTTAGGATGATTTATTTGTTTATTTGAGAGCAAGCAAGAGCGAGAGGGATCACAGAGGGAGAGGGAGAAGCAAGCTCCCCCCTGGGCAGGGAGCCCGATGCGGGGACCGGTCCCAGGACCCCGAGATCATGACCTTAGCATCAGCCAAAGACAGACACTTAACCGACTGAGCCACCCAGGCGCCGCCAGAGCTGAGGTTCTTCAGAAGGTTTGCTGAGCTGGGTTGGGGTGCACGGGGGGTCACAGGGGCATCGGGAGAGTATGCCGGACAGAGTCAGGAAGGCAAGAGGTCAGGGGAATTTGGTCAGTGGGGATCCAGAATATCGAGAGTCAGAGAAGTTTGCAGAACCAGTAATTGCTCAAGGTAAGCAGACGCGGACTCAGAGGCGGACAGCACGGCCCCAGAGTCTCGCTCTTAGCCTCTCACTGCTCTTAGCCTCTCACTCCTCGCACATCCAGTGTCATGGGCCACTGCCAACTGAGTGCTGGCCACTTGTCGTTCTGGAGAGACTTCACCGGAACCCCCACAACCAGGCCTTGTGCTGGCTGCTGGGACCTGGTCAACCCAGAGCCTGCCCCTACCTCACTCTGTGGACCCTCGGCACTTCCCGTTGTTCTTTCTGGAATTTGAACCTCCCCGGCTGGGAGCCAGAGCAGCCTCAACCCCGGGAAAGCCGTGTCCTTCCCCCCTGACCCAAACGTTGGCTTCCCTGGGATGGTGCCCTGCCCCACCCCCCAGCCGAGAGCAAGAAAGACCAGACAAGGACCTCGCAGCAGCTGGAGAGGTGAGCTTGCAGTTCACATCTCACACCCGGGTGATGAGGGGTGCTGCCACTGGCCTGTCCCTCCCCCATCCCACCCACACCCCAAGCCAGACTAAAGGGCTCGCCTGCCCTGTCCCTGATCCCAGGCGGGTCCCTTGATTGGATCCATGTTGGTGTGTGCACTCCACCCCATCATTAGAGCAAGGGCGAGGCCGGCTCCCATGCATGGGCTTGTGTGTGCGCCCCAGGGACCTGCAGAGTGGGGGACACAGCAGGGCCACCAATGTGCAGGGGCCAAATTGGGTGAAGGAGTAGAGATCCTGGGCTGGCTTCCCATCCACCCTTGACCGCTGTGTGTTGGTGTGACCTCAGGCCTCAGGGTCCCTGAGCGTTGGGTTTCTGATCTGTTGAAGGGAGCCAATAATTGTGACCTCGTAAGTGCCAGGAGCCAGGCTCTATGCAAGATGATTCCCTCGTGAGATCTCTTTGCGCCTGTGCAATACGCCTCTGGGGCAGTGAGAGATGCTGTCATCATTCCCATTTCATAAGTAATAGGAGCCAGGCTTGGAGAGCCTCCCCGTAGGTCCCCCAGTCAGGTCTGACCCCAGGCCCACATGCCTCACCACTGTGCTCTACTGCCCACCTGCTGGGGCTGCGGTGAGGACACTCAGAGCCAGTGGGCATTGGCATGACCCATGGACAGAGCAATGAGCTGGAGGGTTCCCAAGGGAGTGGGGGGCACCCTGCACTCTGGCCATGGTGGGGAGACAGTGGGATGGGCGGGCAGATGAGCCCGGGGCACAGAATCCAGCCATCTGATGGGGACTTTGAAGGTCAGGCCGACAAAGATCAGAGCACACCTCCCTGTGACTCCTCCGTTCCCTCTGCCAGGATGTCCTCCCTGGCTCCGTAGCCACTCCCCACAAGAAGACATGCCCGGTGCTCCTAGAACCCATCTCAGCAGGTGGCAACTACGTTCTTCCCATTGATGGAGTCAGAACCCTTGGAGTCACCTGCTTCTCCTGCTCTTTTCCCGTAGCCCACATCCAAGCCAGCATCAAGCCCTGGCTCAGAACCACTTCTCACCATTTTCCCTCTGACCACTCAACCCAAGCACTGCCAGGCCCCATCTGGATTCTTCCATTGGCCCCCAGACTGGTCTTTCTGCTCCCACTCTTCTCCTTCTCTGTTCTTTGTCCTGATTGAACTACTTAAAATATAAATCAGATCATGACACAGATACACACCCACCCCAGACTCTCCAGTGGTAGACAAATAGACTGATAGAACAGAATAGAGTCCAGAAATAGACCTACATAGAGAGAGTCAATTGATTTTTGATGAAGGCCCCCGGGCCATTGAATGGGGAAAGAGAAGTCTTTTTAACAGGCTGCCCTGAACAACCGGACAAGCTTAAGGACAAAATGACCCCAGTCCCCTACCTCCCATACACACAGGAATTAATCTGAGATGAATCTCAGGCCTAAATGTGAAACCCAACAACATAAAGCTTCGAAAGCAAAACGTGGGAATGTAGCTTTGTGACGTTCAGGTAGGCAAGGATTTCTTTAAAAGGTCACAAAAGACAACAAATGAAAAATTGGAAATGGGTAAATTAGCCTGAATCAAAATTCAAAGCTTCTGCTCATAAAAAGGCACCTTTAGGAACACGAAAAGGCAAACTACAGATCTAGAGAAAATACTCCCAAGACAGATATATGACAAAGGACTTGTATCCAGAATATATAAAGAACTACTATAGATCAATAATGACACGACAACTCAATTTAAAAAAACAAAACAAAACACAAAGGGCCAATAAGCATATTAAGCAGTGTCCCAGCGGTGTTCACCCATCCCTCCCCTCTGCTCCATCTGCTCCAGCCACGGGGTCCTCTTCACTCTTCTGTGAATATGCCCAGCTCGGGCCCACCTCTGTCACTTGGCACTGGCTTTCCTTTCTGCCTGAAATAATCTTGCTCCAGATAGTCTCAAGGCCTCTGTCACTGAGGCCTCTGTTCAAATCTTCCTCTCAGAAGATCCTTCCTTGAACACCTTATCTCAAACAGCCTCTTCCTCCTGGCCCCATCAACCGCTCACCTTGCTTTATTTTCTGACATCACCTTTATCTCAACCTGCAAGCATATAATGTATTTCCTTATTCCCTGGACCCCCCACTGGAATTTAAAGTCCATGCAGGCAGGGTCTCTATCTGCTTTGTTCACAGGGTGCAAGCCTCTCAACTATCCCTAACATATTACTTAGTGAGCACCTGTTTTATAATTAATTCATAGTTTTCTGGGTTGCTGAGAAGATTAAATAAGGCAATACGTACAAAGTGCTTAGCATAGTGACAGAGTAAGTACTCAGTAAATACAAGCTACTGTTATTTTTTTAAGATTTTAATTATTTATTTATTCATGAGAGACAGAGAGAGAGAGAGAGTGAGAGAGAGAGAGAGAGAGAGAGAGAGAGAGGCAGAGACTTAGACAAAGGAAGAAGTAGGCTCCATGCAGGAAGCCCGATGTGGGACTCAATCCTGGGACTCTGGAATCACGCCCTGAACCAAAGGCAGATGCTCAATCGCTGAGCAACCCAGGTGTCCCAAGCTACTGTTATTATTCATCGTTGTATCCTCTATATTGCCCTGCAGGATAATTGACATATATTAGGTCAATAAAAAACTAAATGTATAAAGCAGATGAATGAGTAGGTGGATGAGTGGAATGGTAGGTTTATGGGTATGGGTGTGAGGGATGGATGGATGGATGGATGGATGCATGAATGGATGCATGGATGGATGAGAAATTGTTAGATGAGTGGATGAATGAGTGATATGAAATGATGGATGGATGATGAGTGAGTGGGTAGATGGATGGATGGGTAGATGAGTAGATGTTTAGATGGATGGATGAGTAGGTGGGTGGAGGAATGGATGGATAGATGGAAGATGGATGGATGGGTGGATGGGTGGGTGGATGGATGAGTGGGGGCAATGATGAGTTAGTGGATGGATGGATAAGTGGATGGGTGGATGGATGGATGAGTGGATGAATGAATGGATAGATGGATTATGGGTGGTTGGATGAGTGGTTAAATAGATGGATGATGAAATGATGGATGGATGAATATGCGGATGGGTGGATGGATGGATGAGTGAGTGGGATGAATGGACAGATAGATGATGAATGGATAGATGAGTGGGTGAGTGGATGGATAGATGATGAATGGCTGAATGGGTAGGTAGGTGGGTGGATGCATGGATGGGTGGGTGGATGGATGAATGGATAGATGGATGATAAATGGATGGATGAGTGGGTGAGTGGATGGATGGATAGATGAATGATGAATGGATGAATGAGTGGGTAGGTGGGTGGATGGATGGGTGGCTGTGTGGGTGGGTGGATGGATGAGTGGATAGAATGGATGATGGGTGGTTGGATGAGTGGGTGAGTAATTAGATGGATGATGGAAGGATAGATGGATGGATAAGTGGATGGATGGATGAGCGAGTGGGATGGATGTATAGATAATGAATGGATGGATGGGTAGGTAGGTAGGTGGGTGGATGGATGGATGGATGGGTGGCTGTATGAGCATGTAGTAGATGAATGAATGGATAGATGGGTGATGGGTGGATGGATGAGTGGGTGGGTGAATAGATGGATGATGGAAGGATGGATGGATGGGTGGGTGAAGGATGGATGGATGGATGGATGAGTGGGTGAATAGGTGGATGATTGGATAAGTGGATGGATGGATGACTGGCTGGGTTGTTGGATGGTTGGATGGATGGATGGATAGATGGATGGATGGATGGATGGATGGATGGATGGATGGATGGATGAGTAGGTGGGTGGGTGAATGGGTCGGTGGGTGGGTGGATGGATGGATATTTTAGTGAGCACCCAAAATTCCTGGAGAAGCCTAGAGGGGCTTTTCCATGGGATTTCACAAAGCTGTTCTTGAGCAGACTGCTCAGGAGAGGTAAGGAGGGAAGCTCATATAATCAGGATCTTTGCACGCCCTGGTCGGATGCATATGACTTTACATTTCATATTGTAGTGCAGTAGCCTATTCTCTCCACTTACAGGTAAGGAGACTGAGGCTCAACGACTTGAACTGACACATCCAAGTCAGGCCATCAGAGAGCAGAAGGCCAGGCCCCACCTCTGGGTCCCTGGACCCCCTCTCTTTCTGTGTACCCAGGGGTAGACAGCAGGGAAGTCCAGGGGCTGAGAACACTCCTATTGGACACTCTCAGTGCTGTGTCATAGGAGCAGGCAAGGGGGCCCAGAATTTGACTGCCAGGACCTTCTGGTGGCCCTCAAGGTGGGAGTGGAAGTGGGAAGGGTGACAGCAGTGGGCCTGGCTTGTGAAAGCAGCATTGGATAGGCAGTGGGGGGCGGGGTGGGGTGGGGGTGCAGAGGCCCATCTGCTGCAAAGGCCCTGGTAGGTCAGCGGCTGCCAGGAGGGAGCTCAGAGTGAGGGCAGAGCAGAGGCCTCCCCTGCCCCCCAGTGTCCCTCAGGGTCAGCTCCACACAGGAGCCCCTGGGAACTGGCAGCTCAGAAAGCCAGGGAGGGAGTCTGGCTGCCCAAGTGGAAGAGAGCCTCCCACTCTCCCCTTCCTCCCCACGGCCCCCAGCCTCCGGGCCTCCTCTGAAGCCCTTTGTGCCATCAAGCCCTGCTCCTGCCACTTCCTTGCCCTGTGACCTCTTGCAAGCCACAACCCCCCAGAGGGCCAGGTTCTTGGCCTGCAAAATGGCTTTCATGGTCCCCAGCCTCAGAAGCACCGGGATGGGTGATAGGCCTAAAATGGGGTCTTGTGCACGTGAGGCTCCGTCTCCCCTCCGTCACTAGGAGGACTAGGGGGTGGTGGTGAGGAATCTGACCTGGCCGGGAAGGGGGTTGATCCCCGGGGTGCAGTGCCCTTGTGTGCCCTCTGCTGCCTGCAGCGGGACACGAGACGTAGACAAAACCACCCAGGGCCACACTGCCCTGTGCCCAGCTCCCACCTGCAGCCGGCTTCACAGTCCTGGAGGGCTGGTAAAGACAGCAAGGAAGCTACTAGACCCCCGCCCCACTCCAACCCACCCCAGGCCTTGGTTTCATTACAGGGATGATGCAGAGGGTTGGCCTGGCACGCAGCAGGCTCTCGGCAAATGTTGGCCCAAACAAACAGCATGGGGGCGGGGGGTCAGGGACGGTTCTCGGTGTTGCCATCGTGCACCTGGGGGATGCAGGTGAAGTGACTCGCCCAAGGGCGCACGCGTTAGACCGGAATCTGCCCTGACCTCCAGCAGCTGGCGGAGGTGGAGGCGGAGGCGGGCAGCCCTAGCTTCCTTCCCTGCACTCCCCTGCTTCCCACCCATGCGTCTTCCCTCAGCCCCATGTGGCACTTCAGACACCAGCTCGTGGTTTAATTAATAGTCCTTTAGCTTCCTTCTCAGAGAATGAACTTGGCAGTGCCTGGGAGACCACCCACATCTGCCGGCTGCTCTGATTCCTGCTCCGAGAGCTGAGCGGCCAAAGGAGAGGCCGGGGAGGAGCCAGGAGGAGGCCGGGGAGGGGTTGGGGGGAGATCCCGGGCCAGCCCCAGGGCCCGGGACAAAGCTCTTCTCCAGCTGCCACCCCTGGAGGACGTTCACAGAGAAGGCCTGAGCGTGGCACTCTGATCAAAACCCTAGGCCCTTCCTCGAGCCTGGGACGCCCCTCCCGCCCTGGCCCTGACCTTGCGCCCCAGCCCCAGGTCCTGGGTGCTCCTCCCCCAGATCCCTCCTCGGGGGTTTCCTGTCCCGGCTGAAATGTCGCCTCCTTGGGAGACTGTGGCCACCGCTCACCCTCGGGGTGCCTGTCCGCAAAACGCTAACGCTCCCCACAGCCTCATTCCTGGACACTTGCTTGTGCGAGAAGCGTCTGCCCTACTGGCGTGTAAGCCCCCAGCGGCCAGGTGCCGACCTGCTCCCCACCGCGCCCCCCGCGCCGCCGAAGTCAGTGTCGGGAGCGGCTCAGTAATCACCGAATGAATGAATGAATGAATGAATGAATGAATGAATGAATCTGGGAGAAAGAGCCCCAGGAAACAAGGAAACTTAGCTCTGTGGATGACCTTGGCTAAGCCCCTTTGTTGCTCATGCGCCTCAGTTTCCCAATCTGAACCTGTGGGGACAGGCTCAGAGGTCCCAGCGGCTCTTCCAGCCCTTCTGCTCTCTTGTGCACCGGACAGCAAGGACCCCGGCATCCTGTCCCTCAAGGACTCAAGCTGTAAAGGGCCCAGAAAGAAGCTGTACAGGCATGTGAGGAAAGGGGGCAAGGAGGACCAAGCCCCAGGAAGGAGATGGTCCCTCCACACCTGTCTACCCCCTCCCCTCGCCGCCCCCTCCAGTCCAGGGATTCCAGAAAAACCCCGCTGGGCAGATTACCTAATAGGAGGAGCACTGGAGCAGAAGGGAGACTTGAGTTTTGTCCCCGCTCCTCCACACTGTGGGACCTTTGGCGAGTCGCGTCCCCTCTCTGGGCCTAGTTAACCCAGCCATGGGAGGGTGGTAAAGGTGGAGCCCCCCCCCCAGGGAGGGGTTAGTGCGGGTGGGAGTTTGGGGGTGCTTCAGCAGTCATGGCTGCAGGAACAGCCTTGCCCCCAATGGCAGCTGAGTCATTCCTGGGGAGACTTCTGGGCATCCCTGATGGCACCATCCACTGGGTTCTCTGACTTGACCCCAGTCACCCACTGAGGGTGAACCCCACAAGGGCAGGCATCCTGTTCTGTGCACATTGAGCGCCCATGTCCCACAGGGTGTGGCTGATTGCAGGGGCTCGAGGGCTGTGTGCGAATGAACGCGGGCCTGACTCCATTCAGAGCTCCCGGCTCGGTGGCAGCTGACCCCAAGGATGCACAGCGCTGGACTGGAACTTTCTCTTCCATTTTCCCTGCGCCTCCTTTCCTCGCTTGGCCACCCCTTTCCCATACCTACGTACACCTCTCTCACTTGGCCTTCCTCTCCTTGCAGTTGCCCCTAAAGGACCCAAAATTATGATGACGCCCAGCAGAGCCCGGGTCGGGGACACAGTGAGGATCCTGGTCCATGGATTTCAGGTCGGCCTCTCTCTGAGCATCTGGAAGGGTGGTGGGAGGTGGGGGGGCAGCAGGGCACACGCGCATCCCTGGCAGCGTGCTCCAAGAGCCTTCCCTTGGCCCCCAGCGCGGCCAGCGAGCCTCAGTCTCCTGGTCTGTGGGGCAGGATTGGCCTGTGGATGAGGAAGGGCAAGAGGTGCACGCATTTTCGCCCTTCCATCCAGAACTCCGAGCAGGCGCAGCCAGCGGACCTTGACGTCGTGTCCGGTCTGAGGGCCCCTCTCTTCCTGGGGCTCCGGGCAGCCGCTCCCAACCCATCAGATGGCCTTGTGCTCTCAGCCCTGGGGCCAGGCCAGGCCAGGCCTCCGGCCCCACCCTGCTCCGGCAGACTGGTTCCTCCTGTGACCCGGCTCTCCCCTGTCCCGACCCACACAGAACGAAGTCTTCCCAGAGCCCATGTTCACGTGGACGCGGGTCGGAAGCCGCCTCCTGGACGGCAGCACCGAGTTTGACGGGAAGGAGCTGGTGTTGGAGCGGGTTCCTGCCGAGCTCAACGGCTCCATGTACCGCTGCACGGCCCAGAACCCCCTGGGCTCCACCGACACCCACACCCGGCTCATCGTATTCGGTACGCTGCCCTGACCGGGGGTGGGGAGGACTAGCGGGGGCGGCCTTGGCTGGAGCTGTCCCAAGGAGGACGGAGCATCAAGAGCCTGGGGCCCCTGAATGTGCCCTGAGAGGATGCCCTACACGAAGCACTGGAAACCAGGGAGCTCTGGGTTCGAATCCCAGATCCATGACTTGGCAGCTGGGCAACTGTGGGCAAGCTGCTTAACTTCCCTCAGTTTCTCCATCTGTAAAATGGGGCTGACACGACTCACCCCGGGAGGCTTTCAGCTGCTCTGAAAGCAGATGCATTACACCACACAGCAGGTGCTGGATACAGGGGAGCTCCTTTACCGAGCTCTGAATGCCTCCCCCCAATCTGATTCTCATCCTGTTCTTTCCAACAGAAAACCCAAATATTGCAAGAGGAACAGAGGACTCCAATGGTAAGTCCTCGCTTTCAGAGCTGCTTGCCTAAGAGCGTGTGATGTGCAAGGCATCAGGACGCCCCGGTCCCCCGGCCGCCCGTGCCTGTGCCCTTGCCTTTCCCTGGAGTCCAGGCAGGCGATTGTCTTCTAGTTCAGCAGTCTGGGTCAGAGGTCATAAGGGGTGGGTGCTGAGGCAATAAAGGAAGGGCTCAGCACCCCAAGCCAGCCAAGAGGGATTTCCAGGGACCTAGTGTGCTCCCTGCCCCCCACCTCTACCCGTGACTCTAGCTGTCTTAGCTCAGAGAACTTAGTGCCCTGGCCCCAAGAGGATGTGTCTGGCATTGACCATGGGCCCCACATGTGACCCCCACCTTCCAGGCTCTGGACCCCTCCATAGGTCAGTGGGGAGCACAGACATGTGCCTCGGCTGGAGACTTTGATACCACCCTCTCTGAGCTGCCCCTAACCTGAGCACCACTGCATAGGGCCCAGACACTGCTCCCCAGCCCACTCGCCCTCCCCTCCTCACACTGAGCCCATCGCACATTCACAACGGAGGCCCCTGCACCTAGTCCCCGCTGGATGGTCCCAGTGGCCACCAGGCTCAGCCCAGCGGGCCTGGGACAGGGAAAGGGTCATACACCATTTGGTGGGACAGGCGGCAGTACTGGGATTGAACCTAGCACATCCTGTTGCTGAATCTAGACTTTCCAAGGGCCCTTTGAAGCTCTGCCATTCCAGGATCCGCACCTGCCGTGCCCATCAGGGTCGGCGGCCTTGACCCTGACCCTGACCCTACTCCCTGACTCTGCTCCCTGCTGCCCGGCACAGGTTCCGCTTCTGGCCCCCCTGGCGTCCGGCTCACCTTGGTGCTCGCCCTAACAGTGGTCCTGGAGCTGACGTGAAGGCTCAGCCCCTGCTCCCGCCGCTCTGCCCAGCACTGACATCTCTGCGATCGGTTTTCATTTCTTTTCTAAACGATTTCCAGTATGTTCTTAGTCTCTTTCTGTCTGTGTCTTGGCTTCTTCAGTCAGTTTAATTAAAACAGAACAATTTTCCCCACCTTCGTCTGTGGCTCTGAATTTTTCACTTATTCTGTAGCCACAACTGGCACCCCCTGGCACCCAGTGTCTGGACAAGCACAGCGGGGGGGGGGGGGGTGATGGAAGAGATGGAAGACAGGCTTCCCCCAGGAAGAGAAGCAGAGCTGCACCTCATCGTCCCACTCCAGTCCTAGCGCGCCCAGATGAGGGAAGTGGCTGGATACTCTCAGGAAATCCAAGGCTCCTTGGGGCCAAGTGTAATAGTCAGCTCTTGCCACAATAATGCTGCATAACAAACCAACCCAAACATCACTGGTATGCAACAACATGCATTTATGATTATGTTTTTTAAAGATAGATTTATTTATTTATTTATTTATTTATTTATTTATTTATTTATGAGAGACACAGAGAGGCAGAGACATAGGCAGAAGGAGAAGCAGGCTCCCTGCAAGGCGTCTGATGTGGGACTTGATCCTGGACCCTGGGATAACACCCTGAGCTAAAAGCAGACACTCAGCTGCTGAGCCACCCAGGTGTCTCTATGATTATGTTCATGTTCAGGATGAAGCAGTTCAACTGATCTAGCTGGCAGGTGTTGGGTGCTGAACAACTACTGTGAGTGAGTGAATGAATGAGTGAAGGAAGGAAAGAAGAAAGGAAGGAAAGAAGAAAAGGAAGGAAGGAAAGAAGGAAGGAAGGAAGGAAGGAAGGAAGGAAGGAAGGAAGGAAGGAAGGAAGGGGGAAGGAAGGAAGGAAGGAAGGAAGGAAGGAAGGAAGGAAGGAAGGAAGGAAGGAAGGGGGAAGGAAGGAAGGAAGTAGGGAAAAGCACCTCTCAAAGGCCTGCTGTGGGTCAGGCCCTGCACTAGGCATCCAGGCTACAGAGATGAGCAAGATGTGCTCTTATCCTGAAGAGCTGATGGTCCAGTGAGGGAAGAACATTTGCCCAACTAACCAAGGTGGGTCAGTGTGATGAGTGTTCAACACCTGCCCAGGGCTCTGGAGCACTGAGGTGGGAGAGATTCATTCTCCTGGGGTGGGGGGGTCAGGTCAGAGGAAACCAAAGAGAACAGATGCCAGAAGCAAAAAGAGAGGTTGGCCAGGCAGAGAGTGGAGGAGGGATCAGAATCAGCAAAGGCATAGAGGCAGGACCATTTACTGCGTACTGCGGGGAAAGACAAGTAGTTATATCAGTGCTTCCAAGAGTACATTCACTGATCCCACAAATACTTACGAAGCATGTGCCATGGGTCAAAGAGTGTGATGCATGCTGCAGGTTCATTAGGAACACTGCCGTGTGGCTCTTGTAGCAGTTATCAAATGTCACAATGCTGCTGTATAACAAACATCCCAAATCATCAACAGCAACGGTCATTTATGATTATTATGCAGCTGATCTGAGGCAGGGTTAGCTGATTGAGGCTGGGCTCCCTTTTGCATCTGCAGTCAGCTGGTGGCCGCCTGCGCTCTGCCCCATATCACCTGTCATCCTCCAGCAGGCCAGCTCCCGGAAGGCAGAGGAGCAAGAGAGAGAGAGCCAAAGCGTACAGGCCTCCTGTGGTCCAGGGGAACCTGCACTCTTGTCACTTCTAGTACATTGTGTTGGCCAACGCAAGTCATAAGGCCAGCCCAGCTTCAAGGGGGTAGAGAAATAGATTAGATGTCTTTTAAAAAGATTTTATTTATTTATTTGTTTATTTATTTATTTTGCACAGGTTGGGGGAGGGACAGAGGGAGAGGTTGAGAATCTCAAGCAGATTCCACACCGAGCCTGGAGCCTGATGCGGGGCTCGACCCCATGACCCTGAGATCACAACCTGAGCTGAAGTCAAGAGTTAGACACTTAACCTACCGAGCCACCCAGGCGCCCCTAGATTGGACTTTTTTTTTTTTAATTATTTTATTTTATTTTATTTCATTTATTTATGATAGGCACACAGTGAGAGAGAGAGAGGCAGAGACACAGGCAGAGGGAGAAGCAGGCTCCATGCACCGGGAGCCCGACGTGGGATTCGATCCCGGGTCTCCAGGATCGCGCCCTGGGCCAAAAGCAGGCGCCAAACCGCTGCGCCACCCAGGGATCCCTAGATTGGACTTTTTGATGAGAAGAGCTGAAAGTCACATTGCACAGTGTGTGACCACAGGGCAGGCGGCAGACATAGGGCCAGGTTTGCCGTCTAACGTGATCCATTCATTCAATAAACCTTTGCCGGCCTGCATTTTGCAGGTTGTTAGCAACACCGAAGCAGATGATTTCCGAGTGTTGGGGGCTCTCCAATAGATGTTCATTAGTATAGAAACATCCAGGCCAGATCAGCAGGTGACAACCACATAGTGCCACCAGCCTCCTCATCCTACTTCCTTCTTCCCCAAAGCTCTGTTCTGTCTCACATGAACCTCCTGACTCCTCCCCCCACCCGACCCCCACCGCCACCCTCCAGCAATCTTACCTAAGCCTCTCTCACACAATGCTGTTTTCCGGAAGGAATAAAAAAAGATTTGTTCCCTCTCTTTGCCTTAATAGAGGAAAGCCCATGTAGGCATGAAATTGGAATTGCTTTGCCCTATTAACAGTGTGGTCGTCGGGCTCCACTGACCCCTAAAGTGCATTAATATCTCAGCAGCGAGTGGATGAACTGCATAAAGTGGCAGGGGACACGCCCGAAGAAAGCCAGCTGGCTGCCCGCTTTGGGCTCTAAATTTAAGGACTTTGTGCTCTGAGCAGACTCAGAGCCTGGGGTTGTTCAACCTGGGTTTGAAGGGAGGGAAGGAGGGATGAGGAGAGCAGAGCCCAGCCTGAGAGGGCAGATGGATCCTTTGTTTCTTTCTCTGCTCGCCTAGTCACTCATTTGATAGACTCTAAGCATCCCCCTGGCCCAGGCCTGTGCCAGGCAGGGAGACACAGATCGTGCCCTCAAAGAGCCCCCCCCGTCCATCTGGAATGACAGGCCGAGGAGGAAAGGGCTGAAGTCCCGTGTCAGAATAAATGTGTGAGAGAGCACAGTGGGGTCAGAGAAGGAGTGAAAGATTGTTCAGGGGAGGCTCCCCGGAGGTGGTGACATTGCAGCCAGGCCTCAAAGGATAAGAAGAAGGCATTGAAGTCAGTTCTGCAACCTTCACAGTTGGGCCACAGGTCCCTCCAGGTACTGGAGCTGACTCTCAAGCACCAAGTGCTGCAGGGTTAGGAAGCAGAGGCTGCAATTTTGCATTGTGTCCCCTAAAGTGCATCTGCCTTAAAAAAAAAAAAAAAGCCTGACCACTGAGTTCCTGACCCCCTGGAAGCTCTATCTCTGCCCACTGCTCTTCCCAGCCACAAGTGAGTTCTGATCCCCATGCACCATCTGTAGGCGACCCTCCATCCCCATGGTGCTCAGGTTTTGCAGAGGACCCTCAGGCTGGTCGACTGCTTTCCCGGTCGCTGAGCCCGTGATGCCCACTGACCCCTGTGCCCAGCCGACCAGCCAGGTGCAGAGGACCCTGCCGGGCCTCAGGGGGGCCGCTCCCAAGCCCCACCCCAGCCTATGGGTCAGGGTGTCAGTGCCTCCCGCTGGGGCTCTCAGAGCTGGCCTTGCCAATAGGAAGCTCCCGCAGCTGTCGTTTGCTGTCTCCTGTGGTGGGTCCGAGTGGGAGGATCACCCTCCTCTGGCCTCGGTTCTCGAGCTGTAATCAGCTGTGTTCCCCACCGCTGACCCCCGTCCCTCAGGTCACCCGACATTCACCCCAACACTGCCCCTTCTGGGAAGGAGGGTCTGTGCCAGCTCTGCTGGGGGTCCCTTGTCACCATCTGCTCCTCAGCACCCCTGAGGGGAGTTCCATGGCTCTAGGTGCCTCTGCAGACTGGAGACATCCCCCCACTTCCTGCATCTACCCTGGCTGGGCTGTTGGCCAAGCAGGAGCAGATCTGGAGATCCACCTCCACCACCCGCACCCCTGCCCAGGATCGCGGCCACCTTGTCCGTGGGGAGATGCGGGGCAGGGAACCCTTGTGCCGCACAAGATGGGGACCCAGGGTTTCAGAGCCACAGCCCCACCTCAGGAAAGCTGTGGGTGGTATGCCATGCACCAATGCACACAGAGCTGGGAAAACAAAACCAAGGGCCCCGGGGTCTGCCCCTGCAGGGTTGGTGCCAGCCTCAGGCTGACCCTCGAACCTGGCTGCACCCCTGTACAGGAGCTGTGACCCGGGGAAGGCTGCCTGGGGCGCCTGGGATCAGAGATCCTGGGGAGACAGGAAGCTCCTCAGAGGGTCTTGGAGGTGAGGGATGGGGGGGGACTGAGACAGGGATCCCTGCGGGAAGACTCTGGAAGAGAACCCTGCAGTCTGGTGGGGCTCCTGCAAACCAGAAAGAGACCAACGCCAGGACTAAAAGAGACGAGGACAGAGGAAGAAGCAGCGTGAGGATGGGGATGAGCAGAGGTAGAGGAGAGAGAGAGAGACAGATGGAGGGAAGGGGATGGTGGGGTGGAGGAGCCACACAGAGGGAGGGGAGTGGTGGGGGAGAGGCCAGTCCGGACAGGGACACAAAGAGAGGGAGGCAGAGAGAGACAGTAAGGAGACGGGGACCCAGATGGAGCAGGAGAGCCTGGCCCCGCAGCCCGGCCGGGGAGGTGGAGCGCAGACCAGAGTGGGGGAGTGAGTTTTCCAAAAAGCACTTAAGCTGTTATGTTGCCAATTATGCCCTTGGCCTCCTCCGGGAACGACAGCCCTGAGTGATGGGTGGAAGGAAATAGATGTGCAAAATACATGCATTTTTGTCAAATGGCTTCAATTGTCAGGCCTAAATGTCAGCACACAGGACGGAGCCGGGCTGCCAGCTGCGGGGACCTTGGGGTGGAGCTTCCCTCCACCAGCCTGGCCTGTGCCCCCTGCCGGCCCCCCTTCTCCCCTCCCCTCCCATTCAGGCCCGCACTCCCCCCCATGCCTGGCACCCGCTGACCCTGGAGTTCCCAGGAGCCCCAGAGAGAGTTTTAGAGGAGTCCATTCCGAAGCTGGTGTTCCGCCCCCCCACCACGCCTCCACCTCCACCTCGTGCAGGGAACTTCCTTCTCTGACCACAGGGAAAGTCCCTGCAATCCCAGGCTGAGCGGATGGGGACCCCCCCCATAAGAGGGGGGCACAAAGACCTGGCTCCAAAGTCCAGCCCTGTCATGAGCTGCGTGACGTGGGCACTTGGCCTAACCTCTCTGGGTCTCTATTTCCTCTTCTGTGAAACGGGTCTGCTGGTGTTCGTGACGTTCATCCCAGAGAGATAAATGGAGGATGATCGGAAAGCTCCTACTTGGAGCGGGGGGCCTGGCACACCCGAAGTCTGCCATGAGTGTTGGCTCGTCATCCTCATAAGGCAACAGGCCACAGTGTTCGAGTCAGAGGCGGGAGCATCAGAATCGTGGAAGATGCTCAGCAGCCGAGAGGAGAGCACTGGTGGGGGAAGACTTCTAGATCCTCACTGCTCAGTGTGGTCCCTGAACCAGCAGCTCCGTCATCCCCTGAGGACCTGATAGAAACACAGAACCCAGGCCCCACCCCAGACCCGCTGAGCCAGACTCTATATTTTTAACAAGATCCCAGGTGCTTGTGCTCCTCATCAAGTTTGAGGAGCCTGCTCTTGGCATAAGAAGGCCAGTTAGGCGGCCACGTAAGCGGTTCGGGAGATTCCAGGAAGGTCAGCAGCGCCTGCTGGAGCCAAAGGGGGTGCAAGACTTGATTATTTTCCACGCATTAGGCTGGATGCTCTAGCCCTTAAAACGATGCTGCCCTGCACTTCCCGAATTCAGAGACAAAGCTCAGAGGGGCTGTGTGACTCGCCCATGCCGCATGCAGCAGCACCGGGGAGGGAGGGAGGCAGGTCTGATCCCAGGAGCAGGGCCAGGTAGTAAGGCTAGAGGAGGGCAGGTTCAGAGGAAGCCCCCCCGACCTCCGGGAATGGTGGGTAGTGAGGACGAGGTGGCGGGGGTAACGAGCCAGAGGTCCTTGGCCTGCATACTCAAAGGAATAAAGGCCCAGGAATGAGGATAAGTGACAAGCTGAACCTGGACAAGGTGAGCCTCAGGGAGGAGGGCCGTGCTCAGGGCGACATCCAGCAGGTCTGGGGCTCAAGAGAAGCGCGGATCTGGGATCATAGGCCTCGAGAGCAGCAAACATGCATTAAGCCCCGACCATTTGCCAGGCGCTCCACCACACGGGCTCTGTGGATGGATGTTCCCTATCCTATAGATGAGCCAGTAGAGGCTCAGAGGGTGGGTCGTTTGCTTGAGGTCACACAGCCCACAGGCCCGGCTCCGAGATCTGCCTACATCGGCCTGCATAAAGAGCTCACGACCCTGCCATTGCCCCAAACCACGGATGACCCACGCTTGACGTGGCTGGAGGTCCTAATGTGGGTTCCCCCCGAAGCCGACCCTGAGCCAAGGGTTGGGTGCAAGTAGTTTATTTGGGAAGGGATCCAGGAAGCACAGTGAGAAATAGGCAGCCGGGATAGGAAAGAGAGGGAAGCCCACCCAGGGTGGTTCATGCGCCAGCTACCAGCTGGGCAACTGGGGCTTTATTCCAATGGGACCCTTGAGATTGTACAAGCACACCTCTCAGACCTCAGACTGGCCCTGCTGAGAGGCAAGGGAGCTGGAATGGTTACGCACCGATCACTGGAGCAGTAGCCCCTGCACCTCTGGCTGCCCTGCTGAGGGCTGAGCTCACCCCTGCAGCCAGAGAAGCCCCCTATAGAGAGGAGCAGATGCTACGCAAGGAAGCTAAAGGCTCATAAAGCCGCAGGTGGCTCCGCCTCCCCCGAGGAAGGGGGGCTTTGGTGACTGAAATGGGGCAAGGACAGCATCTGCTAGACTGTCTTTGGGCTTGTCAGGCTCCCCACAGCCCCCCCTGAGATCTACGGAAAGGGAGAGAGGGCCCCTAGAGCAGGGGCGAGGAGTGGCTGTAAACCCAAGAATGCGTGCAGGGAGAGAGGTGAAGAGGGATGACATCCGGGGAGCCCCCCACCCCGCAGCCTAGCAGACCAGCTCCTGACCCTGAGGCAAGCCTGAGCCCAGCCCCAGGGGGAGCCACTGGAAGCTCCGGATTGGTCCAGACTGGAAAGTGAATGTCACCCAGAAAAGGGCTTCATTGGGAGGAAGATGAGGGTCCAAAGGCACAGGGCGGGGGCAGGAGTGGGCTGGGGCCCCGCAGGAGGAAGCCTCAGAGCCGGGGAGGTGGCTCTCGAGCTCACCCCACCCATAGCGAGGGCCAGGGTTTGGAAAGACGTCGGGGTAGGAAGCTTTGCGGGTTCAAGCCGCACCTTTGTCACATCCCCACGGTGAGGGCTTGAGCCGATTGCTCAACCTCTCCGAACTCAGTTTTTCCAACTACGAAACGGGGATAATTACACTTCACCTACAGGATGTGTTCAATAGATTAAATATCAGCATTTCCACAAGCAAGAATTCACGTACACACCGACATTCCGTATTTAAGAATTTACCACGGTTCCGGATGTTCTCTACGTGCCAGGCCCATGCTGAGAGGACTCCGCAGCATCAGCGCCTTTGAACTTCACGGAGGAAGCATTAGCTCCATCCTGCAGGAGGAACCAGAGGCTCGGGGGAAGCTTGTGTGGCTCAGCGGTCTAGTGCCTGCCTTTGGCCCAGGGCGTGATCCTGGAGTCCCAGAATCTAGTCCCATATCAGGCTCCCGGCACGGAGCCTGCTTCTCCCTCTACCTGTGTCTCTGCTTCTCTCTCTCTCTCTGTCTCTCATGAACAAATAAATAAAATCTTAAAAAAAAAAAAAAAAAAGGAACCAGAGGCTCAGAGAGGTTATGTCGCTTGCTCAGGTTCACACAGCGAGGAAGTCCAAGAGCTAGATCTGGACCTACGCTGACCGCACCGAGGGCTTCTGCCTCCGCAGGTGAGCAGCGTGGTGCCAGGTGCAGACCGAGAACTCCGTTCCCTTTCTTCTCTTGTTCCCTGAAAGCTCCACCAAGACAGATGGTGCTCCTACGTGTTCTAATGACCTCAAGCTGGTCAGCACAACCGACCGGCAGTCCTGTGGGGTGGTGAAGGAGGTCAGCTCTAGAGCCAAACCCTCCCGGGTTCAAATTCTGGCTTGGCTCTCGGCTGGCTGTGTGACCTTAGGCTCTTCACACACACTCCCTGTGCTTCAGTGGCCTGTCCTTACATGGAGGATAATAACTGCCCGCGCTTCTTAGGGCTGACCAGGAGAGCGTTTATAAAGCACTTAGAAAGCTGTCTGGCGGCTAGTATGTGCTTAGTAAATATTACCTGTCGTTACTCACTTGGCACCAGATGCTAACATTAGTCTCCAGTTTTTAGTGCTAGATAAAAGAGACCTCGTGGGGCTCCTTCCCCTTCCCCAAGGTCATGCTGTGCCTTCAAATCATCCCAGCACAAGGGAAGGGGGACGGAGAAGGAAAAGAATGGAGAGGGAAACTCAGTTACCAACTCACACTCTTTTTTTTTTTTTAAGATTTTTATTTACTTATTCATGAGAGACACACAGAGAGAGGTAGAGACACAGGCAGAGGGAGAAGCAGGCTCCATGCAGGGAGCCCGACACGGGACTCGATCTCCGGACCTTGGGATCACAACCTGAGCCAAAGGCAGATGCGCAACCACTGAGCCACCCAGGTGTCCCCAACTCACACTCTTTACAAGGTTGTTTCCATCGGTCCATGCAACAGCCGCATAAATACAACTGGACCCGTTTAATAAAGTAGGATGAGAAGTGAACTTGCCCGGGATCACACAGCTATGGCTGAGTGGTGACTCTCGCTCTCCCCCTTTTCCTGTTTCCACTCAGTAGGGAGCCAGAGCCTCGGCCAGGCCAGCCGGGGCGAGTGCCATACCCTCCTGTGGCCAGGGCCAGCCCGAAAGAAACAGGAGAGAACATTCTCAGTGGATGCCCAGGGCAGACCCTCTGCGTGCTACATAAGGTCCACCCCTCACCACAACACCAGAGAAAAGGCTTCTTCCTTCTGGCCAGAGAGCAAAGCATGTTGAGTTTCAACCCATATTAGAGCTGGGAGAGCTGAGGTGCAGCCCCGTTCCCCCCAGGGTTACTGCAGGTTAGCAGCAGGGTGATGATGGGGAAGCTGGGTTGCCGCACCGCACCGGCCCCGTCCATCCTTTTTTTTTCTGGAATTACTCAACTGACCGATTTCTGCCTGGTAAAGGAAATGTTAACCCAGCCACTGGGGCCCCCTTTTGCTCCTTTTGCGATCTGGAAATCTGTACCAGGAAGGAATTTCCTGGCGGACCAATCTTGCTGGTGGGAGGCAGTGGGAGGAGCTTCTGCAGCCAGGGCAGGGCTCCCCAGAGATAAGGTCCATGTCCCCAGCAGGGGCTGAGGCCTGAGCCTGAGAGCCCTCTTGCTGCCCCTCCCTGGGGATGGGGGTGCCTACCAGAGTCCACACCTCAAAGACAGTAGCCCTGACTTTGGAAGTAGCCCCGCGCCCAGCCTCCGGGTGCTCTGGATTCTAACAACTCCAAAGCCTCTGATGGAGGCTCCGGCTGAGGTCCTGAGGAGTCCAGGTTTTAGATGACAACTTCGCCTCACTCTGAGCCTGCTCCCCACCTTGTTCCCTTTTTCTCAATTCCCCCTAAAATATAGGCATGTGTGTGCGTGCACGCAAGCGCGCGTGTGTGCGCATGTGTGTGTGTGTGCGTGCGTGTTGAGGTTGTTCCTGGGGGACTGTTAACTAAGAATAATTTATCCAAGAAATTTGTTATGTTAGAATTACCAATTAGATATGATTATAACTTACCATGGCTAACACTGCACTACTGCTGGAAATCTGAATACCATTAAAATCTAATTAGCATATATTAAGTCGAAGGCAGTTTTACTGCAGTGCGCCAGCACATTTGAGCCGCGCCAGGCTGGGCACATGGACCACTGCCCACTCCGGCACGCGGGCCACGTTGCCCACAGCGTCCAGGTGCGTGCCGGGCAGCCTCCAGGCGGCTTTTCTGATCCTAAGCTGGGACCAGATGACCCACAGAGAGGGGCAGCTTTGAAAGTGGACATGGCATTCAAGGCTCTGTCCCGGAACGCACGGCCAGAACCCACGGAGAGGCATCTCTGCAGCTGACACAGGCAGGGTGCCCTGGGGTCAGTGCTCTGGGTGAAGCACACGGGGAGCGGTTTGGGCAGCCCCCGGGAGCCAGTCAGCTCGCTGGTGAATGCCAGTCTCATGGGACTTACCCTTCAGTGGGCAGCCCCGGTGGCACTGCCTACAGCCCGGGGTGTGATCCTGGAGTCCCGGGATCGAGTC
This sequence comes from Nyctereutes procyonoides, assembly GCF_905146905.1. Lineage (NCBI taxonomy): Eukaryota > Metazoa > Chordata > Mammalia > Carnivora > Canidae > Nyctereutes > Nyctereutes procyonoides. The sequence continues at coordinate 5,454,329 of NW_026575052.1, forward strand.
CCATGTTGGGCTCCCTGCATGGAGCCTGCTTCTCTCTCTGCCTGTGTCTCTGCCTCTCTCTCTCTCTCTCTCTCTCTCTCTCTGTCTCTATGAATAAATAAATAAAATCTTTAAAAAAAAAAAAAAGGACTTACCCTTTAGGCCACGGGGGGTCTCGATGGGAGGGCATGACTGCTGTGCCCTCATGCCCAGCGGATGCTCCCTGGACTCTCACCAGGTGACTACGGGCTTCGCCTTCTTGCTCAAACTTCATCTGCACGAGAAGTTCAAGAGAAAAATTCTAATGTGGTGCCCATTTTATGTACAGGGAACCTGTGGCTTGAAGAGGCCAAGGGACATTCTCAAGGCCACATAGCCACTAAGTGGCAGATTCAGCATTTGTACCCCCGTGGCTTTTTTTTTTAAGATTATTTATTTATTTATTTATTTATTCATTCATGAGAGACACAGAGAGAGAGAGAGAGAGGCAGAGACTCTGGCAGAAGGAGATGCAGGCTCCATGCAGGGAGCCCGACGTGGGACTCGATCCCGGGACTCCAGGATCACACCCTGGACCGAAGGCGGCGCTAAACCGCTGAGCCACCCAGGCTGTCCACCCCCATTCCACCCCCCGCGGCTTTTTAAAAAGTCTCCCTCTCTCTCCCTCTCTCTCTCTCTCTCTGTCTCTCTCTCTCCTAACAGCTGGTAAGGGGAATGACCCAGGTCCATTGTCCAGGTCAGGCCTGGCCAGTGCCCTCCTCTGCCAGCAGGGGGAGGCAGTGAGTGAGTAGGGAGCCTGGGGCCTGGTGGGATGTGGGAAAGCGTCTACACTCCAGGTGCAGGCTAAGGACCCTAAGATGATTTTCCAGAAAGTTTGGCTGGATGCCACCATCCCAACCAGTGGTTTTTGAGTTTTTTAAGGGGGAAAAAAATCCCTTCTCTTGTGCAAAATCTTACTGAATGTCCAGGTCAGATTATTGTGCAGCAAATATTCTCTCCCTCCCCACCACCTCCAAGATGACGCGGACTCCCCTTCCTGTGTCCTGATGGGGTGGGACATGGCCGTGTGATGCCCAATGGGATGGCCAATGGGATGCTCCCGAACATGCCACGAGCAGGGGCTTGAATATGCTTGACCTCTAGGTTTCCTCCCTGGCACACCTGCCATCACCATGAGAATGTGCCTCGGGTACCTGAGTCCAAAGACAGGGAGAGATGCGTGGAGCAGACCTGAGCACAGGCCTCAGCCGGAAGCCCAGGCAGCCACGGCCAGCCCGGGTCAGCTGAAGCCCAGTGGACCATGAGTTAGAAACACATGCTTCTTGGGGCACCCGGGTGGCTCAGGGGTGGAGGGTCTGCCTTCGGCTCAGGTTGTGACCCCGGGGTCCTGGGATCGAGTCCCACATCGGGCTCCCACAGGGAGCCTGTTTCTCCCTCTGCCAGTGTCTCTGCCTGTCTCTGTGTCTCTCATGGATAAATAAATAAAATCTTTAAGGAAAGAAAGAAAGAAAGAAGAAAGAAAGAAAGAAAGAAAGAAAGAAAGAAAGAAAGAAAGAAAGAAAGAAAGAAAGAAAGAAAGGTTTCTTGTTAAACACCACTGAGGTTCTGGGTGGTTTGTTACACAGCAATAGCTGACGCCCGTCTTTGAAAAAGACAAAGATCAATCTGTCCTGATCAAATGTAGGACAGGGGACAAAGTCCTGCTCTTGCGACACAAGCTTCCCTGCTATTAATCACCACTAGTCTTATTTCTAACTAACATCTGCATCAAATGCTTTCCTTTGGCTGATTTAGCCCCAGCGCCCGCAGCCCCGGGCCACACACCTCTCCCGGACTTGCGTTGAGCTCCTATCTGTTTCCCTACCACCCACTCCACATCCCACAGCACACACACAAACTCGGGAGGGACCTGGGACTCACCATACACACTAGTCGCCTCCGCTCCGAGGCCCTACCCAATGTTGAGGTTCTCCTCCTCCTTCTGCGCGCCTCCAGGTGGGGGCGGAGGTGTGGGGGAGACGGGGTGAGGGGCCTGCGCCTTTCTGCACCCCACACACTCCTACTGCCCCCCTATGTGGGTCACGCCTGTGTCCCTTCCACATCTTCCTCCAACAGCTGGGCGGCCCCCCTGCCCCAACCCCAATCCCACAGGAGAAAGGGGGAACCCAGGGAGATGCACAAAAAGCCAGAGGCGCACGTTCCCCCTGGCATCCTAGAGAGTTCTGCCATCTCAGCTGCTTTGGCTCAAGAGAGAGCGCAGTGATCTGAGGGGTCGGGGCGGTGGGGGTGAACAGGACAGGAGTAGGTGTCAGAAGAAGGCAGAGGAAGGAGCATGGTGGGCAGGGTGAGCCAGAGTGAGACCAGCCTCAGCGGACCCTCCAGAGGCCTAAGCAGGGTGGCCCTGACCCTGTGTGGGGTCGAGGGAACATTAGAGAAGCTGCCACTCCTCCCGCCCCTGTGCTGAGCTGGGACTTTGGATAAAAGAGCTGCTTCCACCTCCACCCGGCCCAGCAGGCGCGAGGCCCTGTCATCGGTGGCCACCAGCCCAGCGGCTGGAGGGCCACGACCTGGGGAGAAGGCAGCCAGGGAGTGGACGTCCGGTCGGCGTGCTCAGGCTGTCGTAGCTCAGCTCCCAGACTGGGCGGTGCGAGGACCCAGTCATGTGGTCACAGTCAAGAGGTGGGAAGTCCAATATGTGGGTCGGGGTGCAGGCCCCTCTCCTTGGGTGGCAGGTGGCCACCTTCTCCCTGTGTGTCCACACGGTTCTCTTTGTATGTGTCTGTGCCATAATGTCCTCTTATAAGGACACCAGTCACACTGCATTAGGGCCCATCCTAATGACCTCATTGCATCTTAATTGCCTCTTTAAAGGACTATCTCCAAATCCAGAGACACTGAGACATGGAGTCAGGACGCTCACACGAGTTCTGGGGTGGGGAACACGAGACAGCCCATCACAACAGCCCCTAGACTGAGAGGCCACACTGCCAACTCCTGTGGCTTCCCTGGAGCAGAGCAGCAAAGGACCTCGCTGAGGACAGGGGGTCGGGCTCTGTCCCATAGTCACAGAGGACTGACCCCTTCTAAAGCTCTGCTTGCACAGAGGCAGCTCCACACACATACACACACACCCCACCATGGGTGCCCAGACACGAGGGGAGCAGGAGACGGACACGGGGGAGCGCAGGTGCACAAAGCTCCAACACCTGCAAAGCCAGTCTATGCTACAGGAAGTCAGGATCCTCTGTGGTTCCCCTGGGGGGGGGGTGTGGGGGGGTGGGAAGGGGACCCAAGGAGGCACAGGGGACACTTCTGGGGTGTTGGTCACGCTCTCGTTCTTAACCTGGGTGCCAGTTTCAAGGCTGTGAACACCCATCGAGCTGTACACATAACACATGCACGTTTTTTATTTTCATTTATAATATTGAACCGATGCCGACTTCCTGGCCTTGACAGCGTTCTGCGGTTCTGCACGATGTCATCGGGAGAAGCTGGATAAAGGGTACGGGGTGACGCTGCGCTACTTCTGCAACTTCTTGCGAGTCTTGAATTATTTCAAAATAATTTTTAATGCTATTTTAAAAAAAAAACAATAAAGGCAAGACATGTTACTTACCTGAAGATTTTACATTTCCAGCCCCAGGAGGGTTGAAATAAATTTCAAATTAGGAAACAAACAAAAAAGATTTATGCACTTTTCTACGTGCATGTTATGCTTCAATTAAAAGTTAAAAAAAAAAAAGCCTCTGCCAGTCTGCGCTTAACCAAAGGACAAGGAGAGAAGTGGCATTCACGGAGCACCTGCTATATGCCAGATATTTCTGGGCACTTTGCCCAAGTCATCCCACTCGTTACTCGAGAGGGAGAGAGATTATGGTGCCCATTTGCAGAGGAGGAAACTGAGGCTCCGGGAGAGAGGCTAAGGGGCCTGCCCGATGACACCCAGCTCATTCAGGGCTCAGCCGAGGTTCAGACCCAACACAGTCTGCCTCAAAAGCCCTGTTCTTGTCTCTGCTCAGGCTTAGGGCCCCCAGAAGGACACCACTCCCACCTCTGGTGCCCTCAACCACCTTGCTGAGCCTCAGGATGAGGCCCCAGGGCTCTCTCGACTCCCACCTGCGAAGCTGCTGATACGGGCTTTTCTGAGGAATGTTCCCCCACCTGTCAAGCTCCCTGCCTGGGACTGACCCATGCACCATCATTTGCACCATTCTTCGCAGAGCCAAGTATGCAGCTCCCCTTTCCTGGGTCCCCACGGACCCCGAAGCACATTCCATGCTGTGCCCACACCTGCCCGCCAACGCATATGTACACCCTCAGCACCAAAGTTCTCAAGACACTTGGAGCTTGGACAAATTAACTCATTTATCCAAGCAACCCACTAGGGAAGACTCCTGCTCATTGCCAAGGCACGAAAATGAACCTGGTTCATCATATCTTTTGAATTTAAGCTCCAGCAGCACTTTTAGGCATCTGGAGCAAAAAAAGCGCTGAAGAAGCTGGAGCTGAGACTGTGATTCCAGCCTCTAGGTCACCTCCCAAGGGGGACTGAGGCCAGGGGCAAAGATGGCATGCCACCAACCTGGCAAGGCTGGGTTTGGTGGACACAACTGGGATTCAGCTTGCTTGAGTCCTCCTTGCCAACCTACCAAGAGAAATCTGTAGATAGACTATTCTTTTAAAAAAAAAGATTTTATTTATTTATTCATGAGAGACAGAGAGAGACAGAATGAGAGAGAGAGAGAGAGAGAGAGAGAGGCAGAGACACAGGCAGAGGGAGAAGCAGGCTCCATGCAGGGAGCCTGACGTGGGATTCGATCCCAAGGCCCCAGGATCATGCCCTGGGCCGAAGGCAGTTGCTAAACCACTGAGTGACCCAGGGATCCCCATAGACTATTCTTTAAGGTGCTGATAAGTATTCAACACAAAGGAGGTCCATGAGCATAGGAGCTTGAGACAATTTCCTTCCTGCAGGACTTGTTAGAGCCCTTATGATGCTAATGTAACCCCACAAGGTCCCAGGAAAGGCCCTTCCAAGATAATGTTTCCCACTCTGGAATGTTCCTCAAAGAGATGCTGGTCCAAGTCCCTGACCACAGAAGTGTCTCAGGCAGTTCTGGAACAAGATGAAAAAGGAAAGAACCTACAGTGGTGATAAGATGATAGACGGGAGTGTCACTGTTCCTGTTCTGCTGATGGGGAAACCGAGACCCAGGGAGGGAGAGAGGCTTGCCAGGTCAGCAGGAAAATTAGTGACAGAGCCAGCCCTAAATGTGAACAAAGTGTTCTTTCCTCTGCTCAGGACCGAGGTCAGGTGGGTGGAAATCTGCTCTAGATGATTTCCAGGGGCTCCATGGTGGCCAAGACGTAATGTCTACACTGTCTGTCAAGCGTGGCAGGAGGAGCAGAGACACATAATTCTGCAACTCACTTGTCACATTCATAAAGCTCTTTCGAAATTATGCTTTATGTTTTTTTTTTCAAAAAGTCATTGTTATCTTTTAAAATCTTTCTTCAGGTCTTAAGCCCGAGAGACTCATTTTTAAAAGGAGGCAACTGGGTTTCAACAAGGTGGTTTTTGTTTAAGGTCTCAGGTCCCATCGATGCCTGAACAGCATCCCTCCTGCTGTCTGTCCTAAGATCCTGACCCCGGCCAGCTCTCCATCTGTGACTCTGGCCCAGCCTTCAAGGGTGGCACCTGAGTCTTGCTTCTCTCCATCCCTGCCAAGGTCAAATTCTTTTATTTTATTTTATTTTATTTTATTTTATTTTTATTTATTTGCGATAGTCACACACAGAGAGAGAGAGAGAGGCAGAGACACAGGCAGAGGGGGAAGCAGGCTCCATGCACCGGAGCCTGACGTGGGATTCGATCCCGGGTCTCCAGGATCGCGCCCTGGGCCAAAGGCAGGCGCCAAACCTCTGCGCCACCCAGGGATCCCCACGGTCAAATTCTGCCCCAGCAGCCAAGGCATAGCAGGACCCCTTAAAAGAGGAGTCTCCTCCTTTCTGCTTAGCTGAGGAAGACATTATCCAAGATTTGAATTTAAGCTCCTTGGGAGGAAACATATCCTCTCTGGTGCAAATCAGTACATCAGGTTCAAGGTGATCAAGTAATTTTTCACGAGTCACACAGTAGCCTGAGATGGAGTTGACTGACCCAACTTTATCCACCTGACCCGTGAGTCTCACACGAGGATGTGTGTAAGAATCCCCTGGGAGGAAGCGGGTGGTGCAGACAGGTGTTTGCACCTGTGAGCCGGGTGAGATGCCGTCCTTGCCGGGTTGGCCCTTGGGGAGCATCTGGGAACTTGGGTTTGGGGAGGGCACTCACCTCCCCAGCTGGTAGGAGCAGCTTGCTGGGTCTGAACGGTTCGGGCAAACGCTGTGCTTTGTGCTGAACACCTGCTTCTCTTCTGAGGGCCTGGAACTGGGGAAGGAGCCAGAAAGAAGGGGCTTGCAGGACCCGCTCCCGGTAAAAACCTGTCTCTGATGAGCCTCCCCGGTAGACACCACGTCACGTGTGTACTCATAAGTCGCTGCTGGAGGAACTCGGCACGTCGTGAGTGACTCCCCGGGGAGAGGGCTCTCCCAAGCTCACATTTGGTTTTCCTTGGCCTCCACCGTGCGCCTCTTCCCTTTGCCAGTTTTGCTCTATGTCCTTCCACGGTCCGTCAAAACCACGGGTACGACTGTGTGTTGGGTCCTGTGGCTCGTCCTAGCGAATCGTCCAGCTGGACACGGCCTTAGGGTCCCCCAACCCGAGGAGGCACTGCAACACAGATTCTGGTTCACCTACCCCATGAATTCTGATCCCCTGGGTCTGGGAGGAGACTCCGGAATCTGCAGGTTTGCACACATTCTGGGTGGTTCTGGCTCAGGGGTCTGCTCACTTTGTTTTGAGAAACACCCTTGACTTGTTCTATGGTGGACATCTCCCTGGATCAAGGGGGGCCGGGGAGGCACCTCCTCTGAAAACTCCCCCGCAGCCACCCACCGAGGACCGTGGGGCAGGAGAATCGACCAGGAAACTTGGCGAAGGCGTCTTTGTGGCACCACAGCACCATTTCCTGCTTTCGTTGCTCTTCCCAATGGGAGTGTAGAGCCTGGACCCGACGCCGCTTTGATGCGGCTGCCTCGGCGTCCTGGGCGCACATCACCGGGGCTAGAGGCAGGGTTTCCTTCCCTAATCGCACCCTGGCAGCTGTCAGATGAGGAGGTGAGAGGAGAGCAGGGGTGGGAGGAGAGGGTCTAAGTGGCTGCCAAGGAAACTGGAGATGAGAAAAGCCTCGGAGATGCAGCGACAGGAGGAGGCCAGGGGCTCCGCCCTCCCTGCCCCGGGCTGGAGGGACCAGGACCATCAAAGGTCATCTCTGGCAAAATGAACATCCTTCTCCAGGTGCTCATCAGCACCAAGACAGCCAAGAGAAATACACGGCCGTGTCGAGGCAGTCACGCCGCTGTCAGCTTTTGCGTGCGTCGGAGGGCGTCTGTGCTCTGCGCAGGCCGAGCTTCCCCCAGCCCTCTACCTTCACCCCTGCAGCTGTCTTCTGAGGCCGGTGGGCACCGGCACCAGCACCTTTTTTATTTGTCACTGTGCAGAGCCACATTGATGCACCGATTAATTCAACGAGTGCTCACGGAGCACCAGCTATGTGCCAGGCACTGTGGTAGATTCGGGGGATGAGCGGTGAGCAAAACAGGCCAACGTCCCCACCCCTGTGATACGGGCTTCTCACACAGGAGCACTTGCTCTGGAGGGAGGCAAAGCCCAGAAGGCGGATATAGAGTTTGGGGAGGTTGTCACCGAATCTGGGCGATGGGTGAGGTCTCCACCGCCTCTGATCTGAAAGGGGCAACTGAGCCTCACATGGCCTAGCCGTGGCCTGAAAGTCGGGTCAGGGGAGACAACGAATCTGCAGGATGGCTCCCCAGCCAAAGCCAAAAGGCAAATTTGATCACCAAGAGGTAAACTGAGTTCAGTGTCTGCAAAGGAGCTCAGGGAATAGAGGTCCCAGTGGCAACAAGTCCATGATACCCTGCCTCTGTCCTGCCTTTGTGCAGAGAGCCCAGGACCACCCATGTCTGCAAGCCCACCCAGAGGCTGATGCTACAACCCAGATAAGTGATTACCTGTCTCCCCACGAACCTAAGCCCTGTGTTTCAAAGAGCTGAAGTGAGCCAGGGAGGTGGACGGGGGTGATGCCCTTGGCAGAGCGGCTGGTCCAGTGGGATGGGGGATGCGAGCAGGTGGTGTCCCCCACACTGAGGTGGCCAGACCAGGGACCCGGGTGGGCCGGGGGAAGGCACCCGACCCCGTCAAGGGACAGAGTGTGTAGATTCCTCTTCTCTGATTGCCAGGTGCTCCTGGGGAGTGTGAACATCGCAAGGTCATTGAACTTTGCAAGGTCGGCATGGAGAACCTTGGTGCAATCATCACCTTCTTTATCTCGGATTCTGGAACCGAAGCAGGGAACAGGGTCCCCTGGCTGTTTAATGATGGAGGCAGGACTGGAACTCAGGGCTCTGACCTATTTAGTCGCCCTCCCTGCTATCCAACAGCTCCAGCCAGGGGTGACTGGAGGCTGATTGCCCCTGACCCCAACGCTTCTCAGAAAGGCTCCTTGCTTCGGAGTCCCCAACTCCAAACCCCCTGCCTCAGAGGGAAGTTACAGAGGTTAAGGGGCCCTGGGCTCTGGTGTACCAGCTCCATCTGAGACTGTGGCAAGCGATCACTGTCCCCATTTCACAGATGGGGAAGCTACTACCTACTACATAAGATGGCTGCAAGGAGGAAATGAAGTCATGAATACAATGTAAAATGCACCTAAAGCAACGGGGGAGGGGGGGAGCGCTCCATAATTACGGTATTTTTTTAAACAACGATGGTGCCTACACAGACTCTAGGCCTCTCGAAATGGTCTTCCCAATGTTTTCGACCTCTGTGACTGCTGCGATCAAGTGACAAACCCGGCTAGGTGCAGATACTTCAGAGTTGAAATGAGCACAATCCTCCCAGGCCCGCCCTCGAGGACCCACTGTCTGGCTCCAGATAAGAGGCTCCTGGGACACGTTCAGGGAGCAAATGCATGCCAAGCTAGGGGACGATGACAAGGAGTCACGAGAGGTCAGAAGAAGGGGACGGGGTACACCTGCAGAGCTGACATAGGGAGGGTGGAAAGGCTTTTTAGTGGAAAGGAGCAGGAGGTTCACCTGGGGACAGGTGCACCCGTGCCCCCAGAACTGCAGGTGCCCAGTCTCTGCCCCGAGCTCTCCTGGAGGGGAGCCCAGGATCCCACCTACCTCAGGGTCCTCAGGCAATGGATGAAGTCAGTTCTTCCTGCCTGGCCTCACACCCCCTAGGCCTGGATTGCGTGATCTCACACTCCCAGGCCTTAGCATCTGCAGGGTCCTCCATCTCAGGGTCGCCCCCTTCACTGCCTGGCTATCTCCTGCACACCTTTCCGGACTGGCCTACACACAGCCAGTCACAGCCTCCCGGCCGTGGCCACCAGCCCTGGGCACACCTGTACCACATTTATCGTGAAAGCAAAACAGACTCAGCAGCCAGGCTCACTCTGGTGGAATCCCTGCTCCTCTGTGGACTTATCGTTTGAGCAAGTGAGTTAAGGTCTTTGAGCTTTGGGACCTTCAGCTGTGAAAGGAGCATAAAATAGTCTTTCGGAATTATTGTGAAGATTACAGGAAGTAATGTATACGAAGTGCTTTGCACAGGAAATGTTCAACGAATGGTAGCTAATATATTAAGAACATTAATAATCAGAGCAATAACAGCGACATCTGTTGGCTCGCACCCTGCCCTGGGTCTGGAGATCCTCAGGGTTTCTCCATATTCTATCTCTTGATTCCTCCCAGCTTCCAGCATTGGGCTTGACAGATGGTGGGCATTTGGTGAATGAATGAACTAGTGCATTAATGAATGTAAGCAGTTGGGGAGGTCAGGGAGGGCTTCCTAAAAGAGGCAAAGACTGGTCCAGGCTGGAGAAGACTTGGAGGATTTGAGTGGTGTATCAGTTAACCATGGCCTCGATTATGCCGCGTAACAAACAACCCCCAAACCTCAATGATATACAACAAAAAGCACTGATCAAGCTCCCTCACCTGCAGGGACGGCCCAACCAGGGCTGCTCTGCTCCACCTGCCTGTCGGCCTCCTCCTGGGGCCCACGGGCTACCTCGGCCATGTTTCTCTTGAAACTCTGGCAGAAGACCAAGGGGAAGAAAAAGAACCTGAGTCCTCATTCTATCCACCAAAGCAAGTTGTTGCGCCCAACACAAGGCCACAGGGGAGGATATCCTCCACCTTTTAATGGGACAAACGGCAAGGTCACACGGCAAAGGGCGTGGATGTAGGGAGGGCTGAAGGAGTGAGGTTGAGTCACAGGCTCCTACGGGTGGTCCCCAGGGAGGGAAGGGGGCTGCTCCGTGGTGCGAGAGGCCGAGGAGGAAGCAGACCATGAAGTCCAGTCCAGGATGCTCGTTATGGGATTGGAGGGTCCCGGAGGGATGGATCACAGTGATCCCTCATGCTCCTGGGACTGTAAGAGCTTCATTCATTCGCTGGTCCATTGGACAAGATTTATGGGGCATCACTGTGCGCCGGACCTTGTGTTGGGCGACCTGGACACCATGAGTGTGAAACCACACAGGTTCCGAGCCTCGGGATGAAGAGGAGGCTCTGCTGCTTTCTCTGGCTCCTCTCCTAACCTGCTCTGTGACCTTGGGAAAATCACTTGCCCTCTCGGGGCATCCCAGCCACCACCAAATAATACCTCACATTTGTAGAACACTTTTAACTTCCTCCAGTTGTCCTCACATAATACTCTCTGTGAAGCATCGGAGACCGCTTTTATGACATCCCTGATCTGACAAGTGAAACTCTAATGGATATAAAATGCACAGCTCCTTGGAAGTGCTCTCCGGAGAGGGCTCGGGGGGCAAACCCCTTATAACAAACCCTAGGATTCTCTCTACAACAAAGCCAGTCCCTGGTTGGCGGCAACGGTTGTCCTTTCAAACACTGTTTGGGGCCACACAATTCCTGCGTGACCCACGGACTGGGACAGCTTCCTTTATCTTCCCTTTTATTTTAAAAAGCCACCGATCGGAACATTTCAAAGATTCCTGTAGAATTTTTCCAATTTAATTAAAAAAAAAAAAAAAAGACGGCCTTTTCCTAACTGGCTTCACAAAGGAAAGAGGGAAAATGGGACATAAGCCAGGCCAGGAGGACAGCTGGTTCAGCCCAGCTTCTCATTTAAAAAAGGGGATGCTCCAGCAGCTCAGAGAAGCAGGATGTGCACATTCCAAGGGGAAGGAGGTGGAAGGCCGCTTCCTCCCATCCGACCAAATCTGCCTCTGGCAGGACTAGACGGGGCTTCTGGGCCTAAGGATCTACAGGGTGCTGCATAGGCTATGGCCTCTCCTTCTGCTGGTCCCATAAGGTGCGCATGCCACCTACAGGGTGGAAACTGAGGCTCAGGCTGACAGGAAGTTACAGCTAGGAAGCAGCTGGGCTGGGCTGGGCTGGGTCCAAACTCAGACTACCCCAGACCCAAATCCTGTTTTGTCTCCCCTTCCCCACACCACCTCTTTGCTATAGGGGTGGGGGTTAATATTGACCGGGAGCTGGGTGCCAGATTCAGGGAATGCAGAGGCAAGAAGGAAGTGGGGAGGTAAGGAAGGAGGGAGGAGGAAGGGGGAGGGAGACATAGGAGGGAGAGGCCCCCAGGAGCCCAGCCCCACTGCAAGCTGACCCTGTGGTGAGGTGTGGGTGGAGCTGATGTGGGAACAAAGTGCCCTGGGACCCAGGGTGGCGGCACCCGGCGGGGGACGGTGGGTCCAGCCTTCCCGGTAAGACCCTGTTGGGGTGCATCTGGGAGAAGGGCGGGCAGGGACAGATGGGGCTGGTGGCTCCCAAGCAAAGCTTTGTGGAGCTCCTAATGAGTCGACCCACCTTCGATGTCCCCTCCCAGGTGGCTCTGGGACCCACCTACCATCCGTCCAAGCAGGTGTCCCGAGAGCCAGGCCTCCCCAGGCTCCTCCCTCCCGCCTCCGGCTCGGGGGCCCTCCAGACCTTCCCTAGAGCAAGTGTGAGGAGGCCTCCATCAGGGAGCGTCCTGGGGTCTCCAAGGCCCTGCCCAGCCCCGTCTCCTCTGTCCCACGCTCCACGCCGACTGGCCCACACTGGCCGCGGCAGGTGCTGTTCCTGCGGGGTGTCTCCCGCTTCCCTCCTCACCTGATAGAATTCTACTCGGCCTACACTTCAGTGGTTCATGCAGCAAACACTCTCAGGGGCTGGGCACAGTAGGGGCGGTGGGGGGCGGGGACCGCAGTCCCTGCTGGTGGGGCTGGAGGATGCCTCAATTCTCTCCTGCTGAGTAATAAAGGTCCCCAAACCTGGCTGCTTCACGCAGTCACCTTTGTGCGGGTGATCGTGCGGTTGGGCCGGGCCCGGCTGGAAGGCTGTCGCCCAGCCGCTGTGGTCATCCGGCAGCTGCCCTGGCGGGACGGCCCCAGGTGTCGGGCACTTGGGCGCAGCAGTGGGGGATGGTGCCCCAGGCTCCTCCCTACGGCCCCTCGGTCAGGACAGCCCGGGCCTGTATGGTGGTGGCATGTCCCCGGATGGCCAGCCCTAACGGTCACATGCTTCTTAAGTCAAAGTATCCATGTGGACGAGGCCTCTGGCCAGGTCATGGACACAGCGAGGCAAGAGTCATGTGGGGTGGTATTAACCCTCCATCTACCCCAGTGGAGACCCCATCTTCCAAGCTTCAGTGGGACAGTCCTTAGGTGTTCTACGTGGGCTCTCAGAGAGTCCCCGGAGGGTTTGAGCCCAGGTGCCCTTAGCACACTGCCTCAAGTGTCCTTTATAGACTTTTCTCTCTTCCCTGGCTCACTCTCCCTGCTGCCTCACTGAGCTTCCTGGAACTCCCTCCCAGAGACACCACCTGCACCCCAGTCCTTGTCTCAAGGTCAGCCGGGGACCATGATGTAGTTGAGAGTGGGGATCCCAACCATATGCTCAATTCCACCGTGTTGACCCTTGGAGGGACTGCAGTGGGGAGGACAGGATGAGGTGAGAACATGGTGCTGGGGCTCTGGGGAGCCATTGAAAGCCATAGGCAGAGAGGGGGATGATCAGCAGACAATGCCAGCCCCTCTGAGCCTTGGCCTGGCCCCTGGGAATGGACCAACTTGGGACAGAGATGAAGACCTGCCCTGCCCAATAGGGACAGGAAGATGAGACCCTGCAAAGTGACCTCCGAGTTAGAGGAGACCACCCCCCCCATCTGCCCGCCAGCCCTCCCAGGTCCATCCGGGTCTCCTGAGTAATGCTCGAAATCTGCTGGCCTGAAACCCCACACCTCTCCCCCTTTCCTGAGTTCCACTGATTATGCAAATCTCCAGTCCTGGCCTAAGCAAAGCAGGCTGGAAGTGGGGCAGCTCGACAGGATAAGATGGGCAAACGGCAGATTACGGCCGCCCACTCCGGTAAACACAAGTTTAATTGCTTTTTCAGAGGGGAGAGAGGGAGGGGGCAGGCCCAGAAATAAAACAAATTCCCAATCAGCTGTGTCAGGGCTGCGGAGCAGAACTGATGGCTGGGAACACGGAGCCGAGCCGGGAGCAGTGGACTCCGACCTGGGGGTGGGGGGAGGAGGCAGGGGTGGAGAGGAGATGCTGCAGACACGGGGGTGCCAGCCCCCCAACATCCCCCCACCGGGGGGGAGGCAGAGGGCAGAGTCAAGGGCCGGGTGGGGAAAGCTGGGTGTGCAAACTCTACACCCGGATCTCTAACAATAACCACAGGAGTTAACAGTATCTCCCATTTACTGGCAGCTTACGCTACGCCAGGCACCGGACGAACCACTGAGTCAGCACGATGACCCCAGGACCGCACCCCCATCTGCGGTTTTCGGGTGAGAAAATGGAAGCATATACTAAATTTACTGAAGGCGCGGGTTAAAGTGTTGGTTCTCGCACGCCGAGACCAAGGGCCGACGTAGCCAACAAGCCCAGGGTTGACCGAGGGCTTGCGCTGCGCCAACAACGCTTCGTGAGCGACAGATCATAGCAGCCCCGTGTAGCGCGTGGAGTCCTTCCCCTATTTCACAGATGGGGGGACCCGGACTCAGAGAGAGCACATCACTATTCCACATTTGTACAATTAATAAAGGTTAAGGCTGAGATTCAAACCTGGGTCTGACTGATGCCGGTATTTAGACCTTTAACCACTAAAGCTAGACGATGTCCCTGAATACTACTGCCCAGGTCCAAACAACAACCCCTGTTTGTCGGGCCCTTGTTCTGTGCATGTTAAGTAAGACGGGCTTCGCAGAAGAGGCCACATTTGAGCTCAGTTGGAGCTGAGCACTGGGCGGGCAGGAAAAAGGGTGACAGAGCCGCGTGTAGAAGGTCCTCGGGGGTGGGGGGCCGTCACGAGCACGTCCTCCATCAGCCAAGCAGCCTGCAGTGGCTGGGACACGGGGGCCGTGGGGCCGACACGGAGGCCATGGAGGGAAGGGCGGCAGGAGTCATGCCACGCGGGGTGGGCCTTGCCAGCTGGCCCGAGGCCCGCTCCTGCTCCCCAGTGCCAGCCTCCTCCAGGGCCCGAGCCGGTTGACGAGACGTCCCAAGACCAGCAGCATCCACAGCCAAGGAAGTTTGGGAAGCTTCTGGGAGCTGTGCAGGTGTCTGAGGGACTCTGCAGGAAAGGAGACTGCTTAGCCACGCTGAGCCCCTGGACCCACGGGTCCCTAAACCCATCTGACCCCGGGAGCCCCCTGTGACCGGTGCACAGTCCCTGGGATCAGCCTTCTAGGGACAAGCCCTTCAGGGAACATTTCTGTGAGAGCCAGAGCGAGGGCAGCACTGGGGAGAGGCCGCCTCACATGCTGCTCCACCCCCCGAGGCCTTTGACCAGGGGATGGCAATAACCATCACACTCACGGGCGCCACTGACCACCTGCCAGGACAGGAGCTGGGCTCTGTGCCACCTGCTCCGCGGGTGTCACCTCACCCAACCTTCATGCTCTCGTGATCCCCATTTTGCAGGTGGAGAAACTGAGACACTGGGAAGCAGAAAGTCACTGCCTTCTCCCAACTAGTCGGGCAAGGAGCCAGGATTCAAACCCCCGTTGGCCAAACCCTGGGGTCCAAGGGCTTCCTGCTGCCCCGTAGCTCTGGCCTGTGCTGAGGGCCCAGCCTCCCTCGGGGAACAGGTGCCAGAGGAGCTTTACTCTCTCATTCAGGAAAAAATCCTCCAGGCACCAGCGCCTCTGAGTGGGTTCTGCCCTCCGTGGGGACTCACTGTGTCATTTCTGAAATAACAGAGTCGAGTGGATCCAGCTCAGCAAACACTTCCCGTCCCCGGCTGTGCACCAGGGTGGAGAGAGAGGTGAGTGGGTCCCTGGCTGCCAGGACCCCACCCGCCTGGAGACTCTGGCCACATGATTCCTGAGCAGAGGGGACTTTGGGAACCGCAGAGACCCCAAAACTTGGATTTAAAGAAAAGCCAGGGGCGCCCGGGGGGCTCCGTGTGTGGAGCGTCCGACTCTTGATGTCAGCTCCGGTCATGATCTCAGGGTCCTGGGATCGAGCCTCGTGTCAGGCTCTGCGGTCAGTGGGGAGTCTGCTGGAGCTTCTCTCTCTCTCCCTCTCCCTTTGCCTCTCCCCCTGCCATGCACATGCACCCTCTCTCTCAAATAAATAAATAAATCTTTAAAAAATAAATTCATTAAAAATAAAGAAAAGCCAAACAACGAGATGCCACTACCTACCCAGTAGAATGGCCCAAATCCAGAGCGCCAGGTGCCGGTGAGACTGGGGTGCAGCAGGAAGCCTCCTCCACGGCTGGTGGTGACGCGCAGTGGCACGGCCACGTAGGAAGGCCGTGGGGCACTTTCCCACAAAACTAAACAGTCGTCCCAGTGGCTCCAGCAGTCACAGCCCTCAACATCTACCCACGGGAGCTGAAAACCTGTGCTCCCCTCAACCTGCTGGGGGACAGGGGACACGTGTAGCAGCTCTCCCCGTCATTGCCAGAATTGGAAGCAACCAAGACACCCTTAGGCAGGTAGGTGGATAAACAACCTGTGGTCCATCCGGACACTGGAATATTATTCGAGGCTAAAAAGAAATGAGCTCTCAAGCCATGAAAAGCCACCAGGGGACAGTTCAACGCATATCACTGCGTGAAAGAAGCCAGTCCGGAAAGTTGTGCCATTCTGGCTCCGTGACATTCGAGAAAAGACAAACTGTGGAGACAGGACCAAGATCAGCGGTCGCCAGGGGCTGGGGAGCCAGGGTGAGTAGGCCGGGTTCAGGATTTTAGGGCAGTGAAACTTTCCCATATGATGCAATGACACGTGCGTCAACACTGGGAATGAACAACACCGAGTGGAGCCTGATGTAAACTGTGGGCGTCGGGGGATGGTGGTGCGTCAGCCTGGGATCATCGGTTATGACGAACATGCCACTGGGTGGAGGAGCCTGGGCGCGCGTCGGGGCGGGAGCATACAGGACATCTGTGTCTCCTCGACTTTGCTGTTGAACTACTGAAAGGGGGGGGGGGGAGAAGGGAGGGAGGGAGGGGAGGAGGGAGGGAAGGGGGAGGGAGGGGAGAATGAGAGAGGGAAGGGGGGAGGGAGACACTGATGCCAAATCCCCAGACAGAAGCAGAGCGGCTGCTTGAACTGAGGTGAGGTGAGAGCCCTGAAGCCCCCCCCCCTCCCCCCCCCCCCCCCCCCCCCCCCCCCCCCGCCCGTAGCAGCTGCAGAAATAGGCACAGAGTGCTTGGAAGTCACAGGTCACCCGAGGGATGAATGAATTTTGAAGGAAAAAGCTCCTTCCTAGAGGAGCCCCCGGGTGAGGGGACACAGGACCCAGGAGCCGCCCTGGAGGCGGGGACTCCACCAGGCTGGAGCCCCCCTCCCCCTGTGTGACCTTTAGAAGGCCTGGGGGGCTTTCTCTGAGCCCCGTGGGGTTGTGTGCAGTGGCATCGGGCCTTATTGTGAGACCCTGCGGGGGCCCCCCCCGAATCCCCGCCACGGAGCCGTCCAGTCCCCTAGGTGTACCCCAGGCCAGCCCATCTCCAGGGGAAGGGAATTTGGGGTTATACCGCCTTCCCGTTTGAACAGCCCTACAGTGTGGGGGGATCTTTAGACATGACTTGGAAGCCCGCTCCCCTCGGGTTCTAGGGAGGAAACGGGTCACGCGGAACCAGGGCCACCGGGTCCCCGAGGCAGGTCGGGCTTCCAGCCCCGTCTCTCTGCAGCCACATCTCAGCTGTGGTTTCTCCTCTTGGCAGCGTGAAGGGGAGGCTGCGGGGAACTGTGGTGACAGCTGCACGTGGGCAAGCCCAGAGGCCTTCCTGGAAGGGGCGGGACACCCGACGTCCACCGGGCTGCCCGCCTTCCCGCCTCCCCAGGCAGGGCTGGCTCACGGGGCCCACCACGGCCAGGATGGTGACGATCCCGTGGCCTGAACACCCCTTATTTGATCTTTGTCTCGGCGCTTAAGGATTTAAGATGCACCAACCCCCAGTGCTCCGGGGGTTCATCTAAACATGATTAAACAACCATTAGGCCTCCGCGGTAGGGAAATGGAGATTTACAGACTTCCAAACCTCCATTTAAATGCAAATGCAGCCTCACTGCCCTGGGAACGCCGTACAGTCACCAGGTCCGGTAGCTCCCACTAGGCTGGGCCTCCTGGGCGGGGGAGCACCGAACACCAGGGGTGCTGTGGGCACCCAGGCCAGGGGATGATGGGGACCCGACCACGGTGATGGATGGCAGGTCCCCGCGCGACCCCGTCCTGGCCTGGGTCAGTGTGCAGCTGTTAACCTCTGGCCCCAGGAGGCAGCATGACCTTGTCAAGGTCACACACACACACATGCATGCACACACGTGCACACATGCACACACGCACAGACATCTGGGAAATCCTGGAGCCGGGCCTCAATTCCTAGCCTCAGGAAGGCCAGACTCCACCGTGTGTGGCACCACTCAGGGCCTGGGAACGCAGGGCCTGGAAATGGCCATTGAGCTGAAAGCGAGGGAGGACCTACCTCTGAAGCCAAGCCAATAGCAATAGGGTCCGTTCTAGTGAGCACCTGCTGCGTGCCAGGTGGAGAATAAACCGGTTTATTCTCTACCCCTGTCCCCCCAGGCCCCGGGAAGGTAGGTCTGAGGATCCTGATTTCTAAGGGGGGAAGCTGAGATTGGCCAGGGTTGGGGAACCTGCCCAGGTCATTCATGGAGAAGGTACCAGAGTCGGATCTTGAACTCAAACAAGTCTGTCTCATCCGAGATCCTCACTCCTCAGCCCCACTCAGGGCTCTGCCACTGGCCTCCTGCGTCACCTTCGGCACCTTCGGCACATGCCTTGACCTCTCTGGGCTTCCACTTCTGCACCTAAACTGAGTATAGAGGTGGAGCCGGGTGGCAAACACGGGGAGCCTGCTGCCCATCCCACCCCCAGCCCTGCTTCTCTTGGACCCTGACATCTCCAGCCTGGGTGCCTAGGAGAGAAGAAAAAATTCCTCCTCCTGCTTTGCTTTGGACTTTCCCAGTTTTAAAACTAAGTCCCGTGTCCCTGGCAACCCTCTCATCTTGAGCAACGCAGAACAACTGGTGGCCCTAGTGATGACCCAAAACTGGGACAGAGGGACAAGGGGGGAGGGGGCAGGGAGGCTGACGGACAAAGTTTTTGACATGTCAAGTTGGGTCAGGTCAGAGGCCCGGATCTGGGGCTCACTCACTGGGAACAGAGGAGCCCTTGGGATCTGCTCGGCCGAGGAGCCACACCAGGAGAGGGACCATTGCAAGGAAGGGGTCTTTCCCAGCATAGGGCTGGCACAGAAAGAGCCTGCTTGCTAAGAGGGGGTCCCCAGAGACCCTTCTCTTTGGATGACATCTTAGCTACTGGCCTCAGGGCATTTGCTCAAGGCTTAGATGCAAGACATCCTGTTCCCATGGGGGATTTTCCGCAGGCCTCTGCCTCCTTTCTGGAACCTGTGCAGGTCCGATGGCACCAGACAGGAGAAAGGGCAAGCGATTTCTGTTTCTGTTTCTGTCTCCAGCCACCAAAGTTTGCTTCTGACCTTAGGCCTCAGAGATGGACCACAAGAGTGACAGAAATCAAGGCCAGCTGTGCACGCTGGGCTGGGTTGGGCGCCCCCAGGAGAGGCCTGAGCTGGGGGTGGTTCCTCTTTAGCATCCAAGTACAGACCCGGTATTGGGAGAGGGATGGGGGCGGCCTGTGCACTCATTTGGCCTAAGGTTTGGGGGAATAGAGCCCAGGCCTGGGAGACCCCAAACTAGATCTAGCCCTGACTGCCTCTGATCTGCTCTGTGACCTTAAGCAAGTTGCTTCTCTTTGGGCCTCAGTTTACTCATCGGTCAAATGGGGCCCATTACATCTCACGGGACTTTGGCTATGCGGCCCAAGGACAAAGCCTGGATGTGCAGTCGTGTCACACAGGAGCAGGAGGAAAGGAGCTGATGGTGAGGGGCAGGGCCTGGAGAGAGGAGGAGGGATGAGGCAGGAGAGGACCAGGTGGGCAGAAGGGTCAGGGATGGAGGCGAGGAGAGCACAGATGAAAAGGGGACCCAGATGGGGGCCCCTTGACCAACCCGCTGTTATATCCCCTGCCCTTCCCTCCACCCTGCCCCCCCCCACCCTCCCAGCACCTGTGCCTAATTAGGAAGGACACCAAGGAGGAGGAGGAGGACCGGCCCTCGGCTTCTTTGTTTGAAGCCCTCCCGGTGAATTATGCAGGAGGCTGCAGGAGAAGCGGGAGCTGGGACCGCTTCATTATTGATGAGAGATGACGGGTCCTCTGCTGACAGCCTGCCTAAGAGATATGATTAGCTTGTAAAAAATTAATCACCGTTCTCAGGGAGGACACAGATTAAAACCCCAAGGAGTGGTGTTATCGATGTTCCCTAATTTCAGGGGACTTTGAAAAGGTTTTAGCTCAACTTGGAGGAGACAATTAAATTCAATTAGAATCACAAGTGCTGAAATGTCCCTCCCTCCTGGGGGGCGGCAGGGGCGGGTGGGGGGCTGGTGGCAGGTGGGTGCTGTGGGGAGTGCGGGCCTGCAGGAGATGGGGGGCCTGGGGGGAGCCGAGGATGGGGAGGCGGGGCTGCAGGGGGATGGGGGAGTGGGGGGGGCGGGGGGGGGGGGCAGGGAGCCCGGCCTGACTCCATCCCCCCAGGAGGCTCCTTCCGCCCTGTTCTCTCTCCAGGTGATCTCATGCTCACCCATGGCTTCAATTACCACCCAGATCCCGATGACTCACACGTTTATGGCTCCAGCCAGGACCTCTCCCCGCAACTCCCCGTCCATATATTCAGCCCCTTTCTCAACACCTTCTCAGGGATGTCGCAAAGGCACCTCCAACTCAATGTGACCTTCTCGCCAGCCCCCTGCCCTGCCTGCGCTCAGACTGGTCCTCCCAGGATCCTGTTAATGACGGGCAGCTTCCTGGCCCAGATCCATCACCGCGACCTGGGGCCTTCTCTCCTGAGCATTTGGAAACAGGTGTCTTTCCTCCATTACCCACGGCCACCCCACACACCCAGCCCACCCCCAGACCTTCCTCTCTCACCTGGGTGATGCCAGTGGCCCCTCAGGTAGCAGACACTTCCTGCCATCCTCTCAGCCTCTCCTCCGGTTTCGGGGGGCGGAGGGGGGGGAGTGGAGGGGGCCTCGCAGGTCTGAGTCACCGCACTCTCAGAGGGTGTGCGCCAAAATTGTCTTTCTGGTGGGCACCACTCATGTTGGGATGTCTGTGTTCATGCCCAGCACGGAAGTGAGGGCACGTCGGCACCCCTAAGGGGCGGATGGGCAATTCTGGGAGACCTGGGGTTCCCTTCTCACAGGATGGAGCCCCCGTTGCCGGGAGCAGCATCCCAACGATTGCTGTCCTGCTTTCCCTGGTTGGTTACCCCTGTTCCCGGGGATCGCTCCCAGATCACCTCCCTGCCCCCGAGTCCTTGTCTTGGCTCTGCCTCTCGGTGATCCCAAGCTTCCACCCTGGATCCCTCCGCTGCGTTCTCCTCACTGTATTCACGATCTTCACAAACACACATCTGGTCATCTCCCCACTTAAACCCTCCAAGATTTCCCAGGACTCTCAGGATAAAAGCAAAACCCCAAAAGCGGCCTCCAGGAGCCCGAAAGCTCTGACTCCTGCAGCCCTAGCTCCCGAGGTGCACCCTGCCCCCCAGGCCCCGGTGTGCCCATGACCTTCCCACTGCAGAGCCTTTGCCCGCGCTGCACCTGCTGCCTGGAGTCCCTTTCCCAGCCCCCTTTGCTCTGTAGCTTATGTCCATCCTTCAGATCTTGCCCCGTGGCCATGTCTGCCAGAAGGTTCCCCGGACCCCCTGCTCTTATAAATTCTCCCAGCACCAGACCCCTCTCCTCTTATTGCTAATCAGAGTTGCAATTTCACGAAGTTCACATTTCTTTGAGGGATTATTTGATTAGCGTCTGCCTCCCCCATTGGGAGTGAGCATCATGAAGATAGACGGTGTCTGGTCACCCCCGGGGCTGGCACGGAACATTTTAGGAGGGAAGGAGGGAAGGAGGGAAGGAGGGGGGTGGGGTGGGGATGGAGTCGATCTCAAGCTCATGACAAATCTTCCTCTACTCTCCAAATGCTTCTCTGCTTCCCCCATGCCCGCAGAGCGACATCAAAGCTACGTAGCAAGACTTTTAAGACCCTCACTGAACCCTGGCTTCTCCCCAACATTATCCTCTCTACATGCTCCCCCCCATACACCCCTGGGCTCCAGCCAATCTGAAATGCTCGCCCTCCTCCATTTAGTCCTCTTTGCTGGATGCCCATTGGAATGTAGCTTCTGCGAGCTGGCATGGCTCAGGCACACAGCAGAAAAGCCCGTTGACTGAACAAAACACCTCCCACGTGGGCTCCTCTGACTGTCCTGCTCCTGAACAATTGCCACCTTTGGGTCAGGTGCTCTGTGGGGCTGTCCTGGGTGCTCCTCAAGGCCTTTTCTATTTTATAGGTGAGGGACATCGAAGCTCAGAGATGTAAAGCCGTCTGCCCAGGGTCACACAAGCGTATGGATATACACTGGACTTTCACGCTGGTCCCGTGTCCCTGCACCCTCATCATCTCCAGCGTCCAGATTCTCTCTCCCCATTCCCGGAGGGCCAGTTCAAACGTCCCTTCTTCCTGGGAGCCTTCCATGATCACCACCCCCCTGGTCATAACCAGCGCCTCCTGTACCAAAAGGCCACCAGGGCCTTTGTTTATTGGTTTTGGCTTGGTTTTATTCTCAGAGCTTTACTGAGGTATAATCTGCACGTCATAAAATTCACCTGTTCTAAGTGAATGATTCAAAGATCAAGCCTTTGTTTTTATACCCCGACCTGACCTGTATTGATTTCAGGCTATGGATAGGATTCACTTACAGCGCTCCATTCCCTGCTGAGGGCGGGATCAGGGCATCCTCGTCTCTGGGCCCCACCAGCAGGGCCTGCACCCATGGGTGCTGGCAAGGTGAGTGAGTCTGTATCCATATCATCTCCCCTGGGCGAAGGAGGGCTTGAAAGAAAACCGCGGCTGACATTTCACAGCAGCTGCTGGATGCCAGACCCTGTGCTAAGGGCATGGTCCATGTGCGGTCTGGCCAACAAGCAGGGTCCCCACGCAGTGGGTGTGTTATCTCATCTTACAGATAAGGACATGGAAACAGAGGGCAAGTAAGTAACTTGTCCAAATTGCATGGTTAGCAAGTAGCAGAGCTGGGACTCAAACCCGGGGAGTCTGGCTTCCGAGCTGTGCTTTTACCCAGGGTGCTATGATGTCAGGGTGACCAGCTGTCTGGTTTGCCCGCACCTTGTGACATTCAATTAAACCAGGAAAATCCCAGGCAAACTGGGGTAAGCTGGTGCACACCAATATAATGTTCACATTTATATGGGAGACTGACCGGCATGAGGGTGCTGGGCACAGCGAGGGCGACTCTGAGATTGTAAGGGGCTCTTTAGGTCGGTTGTGTTCCCTCTGCTCTGAGAGTCTAGGGCTTTCCGTTTCCTCCTTCCTTCTGCATCAGGCTCTTGGGAGATCACTCACACTTCTCCGGGGCCCCACCTGCCAGGTTAATGACACCCCAACCCTCCTCCAGGAGGGGTTTCAGGACCGGGGAGGCAGGAGGAGCACCTTGGGGAGGAGGAGGTGACACTTTTGCTCATTGTCAGCTTGCTGAGTGACCTCTGCAAGAGGTGAGACCCCTCACCTTGGTCACCTGCTCACTGGGTCCCTGCTACTTAGCCTCATCCCGAGGGGCTTGCCAGTTTGCTAAGGGAGCCCACATCTGTTGTCTGCTGGGCCCCACAACAGCCTGAGGCTCTGGGAGGCCAGAAACAATTCTCCCCACCTGACCACACCCACAGCTCAAAAAAGTGGCAGAGCTGGGACTCACGCCGAAGCCACCACAGCCTGTGATCATCCCTGCTCTGCTCTGTGTGAAGGGCAGGGGGCTCCGGCTGGGAGGAGGGGGGGGATGCTGAGGAGGAGCCAGTTGTGCTGGAGATTTAAGATGATTGAACCACTTTGACATTGGCCACCTGGCTGCCCAAACAAGATGAGGTCCCAAGGGAAGAGGGGGACCTACCTACCTTGACCATGTGGCTACCAGCAGCCATCATTCAAGTCTCCAAATGAACCGAAACTAGATTTATAGGAAAGAGGGAAAGAGGGCCCTCTCCTCCCACGGGCTCCTGTCCTCTGGGGTTTCCAGTGCTTCTCCAGCCTCTTCATGTCCTTTGTCTAGATCCTAGAGCCCAGATTCCTGCGCCTTTGTCCACTCCCCCCATCCTGTGTCTCCACCCAGCAGAAAGTTCCCTTCCTTCCTGGAACCCTCCCAGTGCCTCCTGAGGACAATAATCGATTCAGCTCGTATACAGCGATAGAGCATTTACCGTGTACCCAGCACTGAGCTATGACCTTTCACACATTTTTACAGTTTTTAGGACAACCCCGTGGTGGGTGTTATGCACACACTCTGGCACCGAGATGAGACTGAGGCTAAGGGGGGTCATAACTTGCCCATCCCGGCCCTCAGTCCCAGGACAAGAGGACCCGATTCTGTTGGTACGAGGTGGGAACCAGGAAATCTACATTTTTAGCAAGCACTCCAGTCAGAAATCAATGTTCATTCCCTTTCACAGCTGGGGAAGCTGAAGTTTAGAGGTGCCGAGAACCTGTCCAAGCTCACCCAGCTCAGAAGCTACAGAGCTGAGATGCAGATATAATGTCCAGGGTCCCGCATCCCTGAGTAACAGGGACACATAGCACAGCCACCGACCACCGTCAGGAACCGGGTTCTCCAGCTGGGGATGAGTGTGGCCCAGACCCCAGCAGCACGGCTCAGGCCAGGGTCCCAGCACCCCATCCCTGGGCCAGGGAGACCAAGGAGGCCCAGGAGGCCGAAGACAAATGCCCAAAGTCCTCCCCTAAGAATAGCCCACCCAGCAAGTTTCATTTGCTGGAATTGGAGCAGCACTGTCCACCTGCTCCAGGAGCTGCTGCTGATGGTTGGGCCTTAATGAAGCAAAATTAGGAGCAACGATGCTGCAGATCTGAGGTGCTCCTGGAATTGGATGTGTCAGCCAGGAGCAGTTCCCAGAGCATCCTTGCCTCGGGGGCAGAAGGGGGTAAGAGACACCAAGGGTGAGTACAGATTGAGGAGTGGTCTGAAGGGAATCACTGGGGATGACGGACTTCAGGCTAAAGGAAGCTGCACAGATTACCCACCCTGCACTTGACCTCGAGCCCATCTCCTCCTCGGGGTAGAGGACAGCGATGACGATCTCGTGATGGCTGGCATTTCCTGAGCTCTTCCTAGATGCCAGGCACTGCTCTGAGTCCGTTCCATGTACTAATTAATTTAATCCCCACAACAACTCCATGAGGTAAGCACTCATGGCTATTATAAAACTTGACTGCAAAAAAAAAAAAATAAAAAATAAAAAAATAATAAAAATAAAAATAAAACTTGACTGCAAATTTTTTGACATCCAGACGCGAGCCTCTAACTCCTTCAATTAATAGACAGTGGTGCCATGTGGCTTCCAAAACTCTATCAGCCAAAGAAAGCCAGCTTCTGCCTCACGGGTGGGAATACTGGCTCCCAGAGCTCTGGTCTGCATGTAGGAAATGTACCTCCAAGGCCGCCATGCTATGAGGAAGCTCAAGCTACATGGAGAAGCCAATGGGGGTGTCCTTAAGCGGAGCACCCCCAGAGGAGCCAGCCTCCAGCCATTCACGTCTTCCCAGCCACAATCTCAAAGGCAAGCCATCCCCTCTCTGCCCTATCCAAATTCCTGACCTAAAGAACCCAGAGCAATAAAACGGTGGGTATTCAGTGCCACAGAGTCATGGGGCGATAGCTACACAGCAGTAGACAATCAAAACACTAGTATTATCACCCCCATTCCTAGTTGAGAAACTGAGGCTTCACTGGGATGAAGTCCGAGGCGGTCTGGTGCCGGAGGCCATGTGCATGAAAACCCTCAATAAATGGGAGTAGTTATAATTACTAGGGCCCTGTTACTATTCCGTTACCTCCCAGGCCTAATCCCCGAGCCACGCTGAACTGCCAAAACTCATGTTAGCCGCCAGAGATAATTAAAAGTAATTATATTGTTGACTGGAGTCTCTCAAGGTATCCTCAAGGTCGCCCCAAAATTTAGTCCTGGAGCTGATGAGCATTCCTGCTCTGCCTCCCACTCGCTCGTAGCCTGCTCTGGCTGTGGCCCCTCTCCCCCCAAATCTCCTCCCCCGTGAAAGCCCTCCAGCCCCTCCGCACCTTACTTCCACGAGTTCTTCCTCAAGAAGAAAGAGGGGCCCGGGGACACCGGCTGACAGTGTGGGGTTCTCTGCTGCGAGCAGGGAAGAGCACAGCCTGGTCATGCTCCCACCTCCCACATGGGGCATTTTTGTCCCTCCCTGTGGTGGAAAGCCCTCGGCCCTTCCAGGTCCTTCTAGAAGTTCTGATTTATATCAAGAGATTCCCGGAACGACCTGGTGGCCTGAGGAAGCCCCAAGGTTCCAGGAAGGCAGTAGCTTTCGGGAGCCACCACCTCCACCTGGGTGCTCCCATGGGCCCGTCATAGGCCAACACTGGAGTCCCCCCCACCGCACCTCCCACCTGCCCACTCCCCCAGGTCCCACCTCAGTCAAAGGCCACTGCTCCACCAGCAGCAGAGTCCCTCCGGGGGCCTCTCTCTTCCTCACTGCCACGTCCAAGCGATGGCTCCATGGATTCTCCAACACCACCACCACCCCCAGTGCCCTGTGCCCTCCCCCCTCTGAAAGAGCCTCAGTGCTCCTTCCCCCATGCCCCAGCCGCCAACCTGGGCAGCTTCCTTCTCTTCATCTGCATCCTCCCAGTCCTCCAGCCTCTTCTCTCCGCCCCCACTGTCCCTGCTGTCCCCACTGTCCCCGCTGTCCAGGCCCTCGCCCTCTCCGGCTGGCCTCCCAGCCTCTGGCATCTTCCCTCTCCAGCTCCCTGGCCCAGGGCAGGCAGAGGGTCTTCCTTCAGGCCACTGATCAGGGGTCCCACCTGTTCACTGTCATCCTCCAGGCACCTGTCTGTCCTGGAGCTGTGGCTGCACCCAGCTCTGGCCCCCGGGGTGAGCCCGCTGTCCCAGAAGCGCTGTCGTGGTGAGGTGCGGTCCCCGTCCCTGGAGCAGCCCCATCTCTGTGCCCAGTCTAAGCAGGCAGAGGGGCATGGGCCCCAGCATCACCCTGATTCTTATGTTGGAATCTCCGCCGGGAGCCCGCCGTGGCCGCCCGGCAGAGGCCTTCCATCTTCGGGGAGATGATGGGCACCCCGCCGCCCCAACTCCGCCTCCCCCCGAGCCCCGGTCACCCCAACAATGCGGCCCAGCTGCAGCCCACTGCGCCCAACCAGAGCCAAACATCCGGGACTGGGCGGCTTCCACTCCTCCCCCCCCCGGGGACTCCACGTCAGCTCCCCACTTGCCCAGCAGCAATCCCCTCTGCGGGCAGAGAACCCCTGTTTACAGAGCGCCTTTGCTTGCTTGCTTGCTTTTCTTTTCTTTTTTTTCCAAAAGAACATTTGTTGAGGCTCTTAGGTGCCAGACGCCGGGCTGTGCGCTCTCTCCTCTGTCCCTCCTACATCCGTAGCGTTCCCTGGCCAGCTGGGCATTCTGATCCTCATTTACTGATGAGCATCCGAGGCCCTGGAAGTTTCTATGCTAATTAAGGACAAGAGGAAGAGGAAGAGGCCACTGAGTGGCCTGTGCTTTCGGACTGTGCCCTGGGAGGGTGAGAGCCGTTCCGCAGGGGGTTCCTGCTGGTGGGAAAGGCAAGGGCCTCCCCCACTGAGCCTCTCCTGCACCCGCTGCTCTGCTCTTGCTTCCTCTTCTGAGTCGCCGGCTTTGGGTGACCCAGGGAGAGAAGCCACTGGAATTACTGCTACGACTGCAGTCAGTGTCAGTGTCGGCATGATGACTGTAAGATTAGTGACCCCGGACTGAATGTTCTGTGCCTGGCTGATGCATCACCCCATCTGAGTCTCACTCGACCCCCATCCCGTGATGGCACCGTGGACGTCCAACCCAGCGATCGCCATCTGCACGGCTGACAATGACAGCCGCCCACATCGGCGCGTGTCCACGGTGCGCTTTGTATCCCACATCCACATAAACGGCCTCCTGCACGTGAACTGACGCGATCATCACGACCACGCCTGAGACCGATGCTGTCACCATCTGTATCTTACAGATGACGACATCGAGGCACAGAGTGGTTGCTAAACCTCGCTCACGGTCACCGAGCTAATCACGGTTGACGTGAGGACGGAACCCGGACAGCCTGGTCCAGACTCCAGAACCACGAGCCCGTTGCCGACCTTGAACGGGACGTGTAGGGAGCCTGAGCCCACAGCCAGGGCCCCGCTGTGCATGGCCGGAAGGCCTGTGACCTGGTGGGACCAGCAGCTGCGGGCCACTTTGTGCGCTTTCCCTGGCTGCCTGTGCTGCTGCTGCCCGTCTGTGTCCCCATCCACTCAGCCTGATTAATGCTCGAGGAGTGTGACCAGACGATGTGCCGTGTTTGACAGGTGTTTCTACAGCACGAACATTTATTTCTCTTCTTTCCTCCTCAAACTCTCCAGACGAGCAAGCACTTCCCGGCTCAGAAACGTGCATCAGCATTAACTTACCATGTCCTCTAGTTTTCTCCTTCTCTTGATGCTCTGACACCCTGGGGGCCTTCCTGGCAGCGGAGATGCAGGTCCTCCCGGGGCCAGCCCATCCCCTCGTGGAGCGAACATCTGCCCTCCTCAGGGGGTGCTTGTCACGATGCACGTGGGCCAACCAAGAGCCATGCCCCCAGCTGCCTCCTGCATGTCACCCCCTGCCCCAGTCACCCGGGTCAGGTACCCGGCACCCAGGGGCATTCCCTACGCCCCACAGTCTGCTGAAATTTTTCCTACTGGCCAACCCCAAACCTGCTTAGCTTGCCTGGCCTGCCTCAGGCATTCCTCCCTGACCACAACAAAGCCTGTGGCGCAGTCTTGCCCCTTGCCCACCTGCCCACCTGCCCCCTGGCTCACCCTGGCACTCCCTCCACAGCCCCGCAGGGCAAGCTCCCTCCTCTGGGAGCCCCGACTGTGCCTGCTAGCGGCAGTCACCCCCTGATCCCTTGGCCTCACCACTCCGAACACCAATAAATCCTACATCTAAAACAAAATGCCCCTGCCTGCCTTCAGGAAGGGGTGGCCCACTCAGAGGGGCACCTACAATATCCTGGGTCTCTTGCTGGGGGCCCCCACCCCCGGCCACCTCCAAAGCCCCCTCCTGCCTGGGGGAACCTCGTCTCCTCCCATCTGCCCCAGTGAGAGAAGTCTCGTGCGGTAGTGGCTAAGAGTGTGTGCTCAAGGCCCAGCCGTGCCGTCCCCAGGCTGTGCACACCTGGGCCAGTCAATTGACCTCTCTCTGCCTCTGTTTCCCCATCTGTAAAAGAGGAAAATAATTCCCACCTCACGTTTCTCCTCACTGATGAGGCCTCCCATTGGTTAGAAACTATTACAAGGACCCCAAGAGGTAGGTGTCAGCACCCCCATTCTGCAGATGGAAAAACCACACTTCTGAGAGGCGTTTGTCTTCCCGCAGGTCAGAGGGTATTTCACTGTGCCTCTCCTCTCCCACTGGCAGCACCGGGACCAGCAGGGCACATGAGGCATCCAGGATGTGAACCTCGGGGAGGCTCTTACCTGCAGGTTCAGGCCCCAGAGAGTGGGCACCTGGGGAAACTGCAGAGCCTGGGTGCCTTACTCGCCTCACCCTGGTCCCTGCCCTGCCCATCACACCATATACCCCGCTGCCCTCCTCTCCCCGACCTGCCCCCAGCTTCGGTGGGGGCTCCCGATCTTAACCTACAAGGAAGGAAACGTGTCCTGGCTACAACCTCTTAATAAAAATGGAAAGCCAAGGCTCTCTTTTTTTAAGATTTTATTTTATTTTAGAGAGAGAGCATGTGCATGAGCAGGGGTGGGCAGAGGGGGAGGGAGAGAGAATCTCAAGCAGGCTCCCCGCTGAGCACAGAGCCCGATGAGGGGCTGGATCCCATGACCCTGAGATCATGACCTGAGCCCAAACCAAGAGTCGGATGTTTAACGGACTGAGTCACGCAGGTGCCCCTAAGGCTTTGGGGTGTGTGTGTGTGTGTGTGTGTGTGTGTGTGTTGGAGGTGGAGGGTCCTCAACATTGCCCAGACCCAGGTGTGAGGAAGTCAGGGCATTGCAGAACCGGGTGGACCCCCTTCAGAGTGGTCAGCCCAGACCTCCACCCGCCACTGAGGGTCTGGAGGTGCAGATTCCCGGGGAGTTGGTTCCGTGCTCCCCCCACCCCACGTGGCGCTGGGAAGAGCCCCTAGCGATCATTCCCTGCTTACATATGTCACCCTCATAAAACAGCAGCCACCGGGGGCCCGTCTCATGGCAAGGCCATGGCCAAAGGAACCCAGCCCAGCAACCAGAAATGATTACAAAAGAATCCCAAGCCCTTTGTGTTTCTCCATCAGCCGGACACGTGGACCACGGCAGCACTCTGGCCTTCTCTGCCGTCCTCAGGCCTGGAAGGAGTGCTCGCCTGGCTTCTCCCCTGTGTCTCCAAGTCCCTAACCTCGAGCCAAGAGGCTCTTCTTCCTCCGTCTCTCTTCTCCTCCCACGCCACAGAAGCCCAAGGAATTGGTCTGGCCCCTGTAGAGCCCACCCCGCGGGTGGAACTTAAAGAAACCTGAAGAGGCACAGCCAGGAGTCTCTGCAAACTGAAAGCCTGCAGCACGCCCTCCCCTCGGCTTCACCATGCCGAGAGGGCCTCTTCGGGGCTTCTCAGCGGAAAGGAGCCGGTCCCCACCTCCACCCGGCGCTCGGGCCCAAACCCCCGAGGACTCAGTTCATCTCTTTTACTCCCTCCTACGTTCAATCCACCAGGAAATGCGGTGCTTGGGCCTCCAAACACGTCCTGGTGCTTGTATCCTCCTGTGCCTCCTGTGCGGCTGCCGAGAGTTACTGCAGGACCCTCCTGGCTGGCCTCCCTGCCTCTACGGCTCCCCTTGGGGACGCGCACGCTCTCCCCACAGCAGCTGGGGCCAACTCCTGCAAATGCAACGGGGAGCATGCCCTTCTTCTGTGCAGAATGTTCCACTGGGCTTCCCAGGACCCCAGAATGAATATCCAAACCCCTCGCCGGGACCCACAATGGGATTCCCGCTGGCTTCTTCTTGTTCAACTTGCAGCCTGAAAGCTGCTGCCTCTGAGACCTGCTCTGGCAATTGTCTCCGGTGGGAGTGTTTCCCCTGCCTCGATGCCCCTCTGTCTTTCACATGTCACCCTGTCCTGTGGACTCTGTATTTTCCTGTTCCTTTATTAATTTCCCACCTGCCTTTCCCAGCTAGAGAGTGAGTCCCATGTGGGAGCCCCTTTCATCATTCAAAGCTGTCTCCCCAGTGCCTGGTGCATTGTCTGGTTCTTAATAGATGCTCAACAAATACTTGCTGAATTGAATCAATGCAAAGACAAATGAACAGCCCGGAAAAAAATGCATTTGCACTCTTTTTTTTTTGGCTACAAAACAGAACACAGACTCAGCCTGGCTTAAACAATGGCGACTTTTCTATCTTACATAATGGGGTCCAGAGGCAGGGTGGGCTCCCGTAGAGCTTGATCAGGGCTCTGGCTCAATTTCTCTGTAGTTACCCTCAACCCAGCCCTTCTCCAAGTGTGGGACTTATTCTTAGACTGGCTTCTCTCATTGACTTGCAATGGCTGCCCACAGCACTAGAGCAAGAGGGTCCCCCTTTCTACCCAGTAGGGGAGAGAGGAATAGAGTATCTCCATCCCCTCGTCTTCCACATGAGGTGTCTCTTGCCAGTCTGTCATCCGTTGGAAGGCCATGTGCTAATTAGTTTAAGCCTAGGCTCCCAACCAATTGCCGGAAACCAGGACTGTGCCTGATGGCTCTCATAGGGCCAAGTATGCCTGGTCCTGTGGGTGGGGTCTATTCCCCTATAGAAATGGGCCTCATCAGGGAGGGGTGAATGCTTGAACAAAACAGGAGTGTCCTCAAGAAAGAGAAATGGGGAGTGGATTTGGGGAAGGCAGCCAACAAGCTCTACAACAGCATTAGCGTCCCCATGTCACAGACGTTGCTCTGTGAGAGCAGAGGGGTTAGGTTATGTGCCCAAGATCATAGAACTCATGCATGGGGAAACCCGGCTCGGACCCCAGACCTCTCTCTAACTCCAGGGCTCCTGGGGACCAGGCTGTAAGCCTTCCCAGTCTGCTTAGATCCCAGGACAAGGGTGTGTCCAGTGCTTTCCAGTCCTCAGGACAGTGAAGTGTCAGGACCCTTCTAGTGATACGATACCAGGAGCCCTGACTCAGCCATCCCCCAGCCTGCCCCTGCTTGGGAGAGTGGGCTTCTTTCTCATCTTCTCAGGGGTGCTAAGTCCTCCCCTTCCCTGGAGCTCTGGGCTAGGTCCCCAGGCTCCAGGAAGGGCATTGGCATTCATCCCAGGCCTGGGGACGTTCCACCTCGGTGCTCCCAGACTGCTGTCTTCCCTAAGTAAAGTTC
The DNA here is from genome assembly GCF_905146905.1 of Nyctereutes procyonoides. Lineage (NCBI taxonomy): Eukaryota > Metazoa > Chordata > Mammalia > Carnivora > Canidae > Nyctereutes > Nyctereutes procyonoides. The sequence goes on from NW_026575052.1 coordinate 5,486,479, forward strand.
ATCCCTGGGACCTCTTCCCCTGGCCTCTCCCAGACTGCCATCCCTTCCAGGTAGGGGCCATGGGGATCTGCTCCAGCCTCTGGGCTCAAGGGACTCCTCCTTGTACTCTCTGTCCCAGCGTGGCGCCCCCCACCTCCATGGCTCTGCACCAGCCATCCCCCCACCCCCTGCTTCTCTCATCTCTCTCCCCAACATTCACCCTTCCTTCAGCATCCCTCACCTCTCAGTTTGTAACCCTGGCAAGTGACCTCCCTTTCCTTCAGCTTTCTCATCTGAGAAGCAAAGGTAACAATAGAATCATTGTGGAAGTTAAATGAGAAAATGTGTGTGGAGGACTCAGAACACTGTCTGGCACATAGTGAGGCTCATGGAAATTTCACCGTTATGATCATTATTATCACTTTGTCTCTTAGGTGTGAGGTGTGTTGTTGTTGTGATTTTAGAGAGAGAGTAAGCATGCACATGAGCTAGGGGTAGGGGGTGGGAGGGAGGGAGGGGCAGGGGCAGAGGGAGAAAGGGAATCTCAAGCAGACTCCTTGCCCAGCACAGAGCCCATCTCAGAGCTCTATCTCACGACCCTGCGTTCATGACCTGACCCAAAATCACGAGTCAGACACTTAACTGACTGAGCCGCCTTAGGTGTGAGTTTGAACACTATTTCCTCCAGCCAGCCCTCTCTGGCTGTCTCTCCCAGGTCAGGTTTACTCGCCCTGCTGCATGCCCCCACATGTCACATTTCGGGTGAGAACCCATCATCACTCTTAACACTGAAGTAGCTATTTCCTCTATTATCCCCGAGAGCAGAGACGACCCTGTCTCTCTTGCTTACTCCTGCGTCTTCAGTGCCAAACACATTGCCTGCCACACGGCCACAAATGAGTAGACACTCAAGAGAAAGAGAACGTACCAACCACAGCAAGTGATAGCTCCCTTGTACCCCCTGAGTCATCGGGCCATGGGTAGGTCCCCCACAGCACTGACAAGGGCTTCCTTCTGCTTGGAGAAGTTTCTGTCCCTCCCCTGCCCGCCCCCTGGTGAGCGCCAGCCCAGAGTTTAGCATTCGCAGCCTGATTAGACGTTCTCTTCTCGCCAGCCTGCCTTTCACAACAGCGGCCTGCCCTTCCAATCAGCCCTCGCTGCTGCCACACCTGGAGCTTCATCAAAGGACCCTGATTTCCCTCCTGCTGCCCAAACCCATCAGACACATGCCGGCTGCCAACAGAGGTTGACCCGCCCTGCCCTGGCAGGGAAGCCAAGCTTGGTGTCCCAGCCCCACCCTCCCCAGTCCCAAGAACCACACACACACACACACACACACACACACACCACCGTTCACACAGATACAGATAATCCCTGGGGGCAGATGGGAATCCAGGCAGAGATAATCCAAAACCAGTGGAGGATCCAAAAGTCATTTTTATTTGGCTTCCAAGTGCATTTGATGAACTTAATTTCCACCCCCCACCACCCCACCCCCACCACAGATTCCACTTTTTAATCCCCTTTTACTTCAGCTAATATTGGAATGGGTTTGCCTTGCCCTGGGCACAGGCTGGGGGTGTGACCCCGAGGTGCATCTGATGGGTTGAACAGCTTCAGGCTTGATTGGGCAACACAAAGAGCCCCATCGGGAATCCAGGGACCCAGGGACCCAGGGAGCACAGCAACCCCAGATGCAGGCCCTGCGGTGGTCCTCAGGTCGGCTAGGCCGCTGCCCGGCTGTCTGCCATTAGGCCCCTCTGGTTGAGCAGCCCTGTCTCCAGAGAAACAAAGAATAGCTCCTCGCCACCACCCCTATCACACGCGGTGCAGCTGCATGCATGTGGGTGAGTGTACACACACACACACACGCACACACATATGCTGGACCAGCATTTCCCAGGAAAAGAAATCAAAATCACTTCTCACAAACCTAGAAGAACTTCTCAGCCCTGGCTGAGGACAGAAATCCCACTCTCTCTGCCATCCATCCTTTTCTCCGGCCCCTGGGGAATATTCACTCCTCCGGGGTGGAAGAATGAATGGATCTGGAGGCACATTTTTTATCTGCTACTAGCTGGCTCACCAGAAGTACATCACTTAACCTCTCTGAGCCTTACTGTCCTCTGGAACATGGGTGACAGTCCCCCCAGTGCCATAATGGTATTTACTGTTAGTTGAGCTCTTACTCTATCTCAGCCTCTGGTTGCAGAGCTTTACATATATATTAATTCACCGAATCCTTAAACAACCTTCTAGAGCAAGTATTATTATCCCCGTTCTCTTTCTAGAAATTCAGATGTGAAGGCTGACCGAGGAGCCCCGAATCTTCCAGAGCCAAGACTCAAACCCAGCTAGGCCCCGGCCTACAGTGGAATATTGCCATTCCCACAGGCCCATGATTGGCAGAGACACAGGGACGCAGAGAGAGGGAGGGACAAGGAGCCATCCGCTGGCAAGGAAGCCAACCCTGACCTTTGGAAACAAGAGCCGCCAGCTGCTTAGGCCAGCTGGGTGATGCAGCACAGAGTGAACACACTGACCCTGATGACAGGCCTTGAAGGAGGAACTGTACTGACACTAGACGGGCATGGGGGATCTCTGCCTGCCCGAAATTCCCATCTCCATCTGCTTTGAGCAGATGTTCTAGAAACTTCCATTGGAGCCCCATCACATACCAGGCTCCAAGGTAGGGCCTGGAGACCTGACTCAGGCTCCCCTGAGGGTCCCCTGTCCTCACCCCATTACTACAACCTAGAACACCCCACTTAAGGTAACACTTCCTGGGGGCCAGTTGGACCACCACCCCCCCCCCCCGCCCAGCCCCAGCTTCCAGGCCTGGGCAAAGCCAGAGGTGTGTGAGGGATGTGAGCATCGTGACCTTCAGTGGGGAACCTCTCGTGGCAGTGTCCTCCTCGGAGGGACCCTGCAGCAGACCAGGGCACAAGGCTGGCCTCTAGAACGTAGCCAGGCAGGGAAGCCTCCTGGCGTGTGGAGGGTTCGACGCACAGAAGCATGGGGAGCAAATCTCTGTTGGAGCAAACAAGGAACAGAGTCTCTTTTTTCCAGGAGATGAATCCCTGTCCTGATAACTCTCTGTTCTCTCAAATCCCTCCTCAGACAGGATAATGGAGGGTTCTCGGCGATGAAGTCGGAAGATGAGTGTTTAACACTCGAATGTGCCACCTGTTAATTAGCTGCGTGGCCTTGAGCAAAGTCCTGTTTGGGGCCTCAATTTCCTCTCCGGGGAAATGCATCCGCACTGGTATGCTCCTCCGCTGCGGTGTCCATGGCAGACACGGCTAATTCCTTCATTCAGTGAAGTATTTATCATCACAGGGTACCACCTGTGTCGCAGGTGGTGTCCCAGGCACTGCCTGGAGAGACAATAATTTACAAGACAGAGCCGCTCTCTGCTCTAATGGAGCTCGTATTCACTTTATTCTTACTCGTCGAGCCCACATGTGGTCTCCGACTCCCTCTCAACAGAGCCTTCAAGGCAGTCACTAAATAATCAGATTAGCTTGAGAGATGAGTCCCGCGTCGGTCAGGGCTCTCCAGAGCAACAGAACAAATAAGATATAGGTACAGATATAGACACAGACACAGATTTATAGAGAGATTTATTTTTAAGGAATTGGCTCATGCGATTGCACAGGTAAAATTTGTAGGGCAGGTCAGCAGGCTGAAAACCCAGGAGGGATTTGAACGTTATGATCTTGAAGCAGAGATCAAGACAAGACACACTTGTCCAAATTTTCACTCTTAGGGCCTTTAACTGATTGGATGGTGCCCACCTGCAATTACCCCATTATTGAAAGTAATCTCTTGTACTTAAAGATAACTGATCAGAATGTTAATCACATCTATCAAATACTCTCACAGCAACATCTAGACCAGTGTTTGGCCAAACAACTGGGCGCCGTAGCCTCGCCAAGTTGTGGCACGTAAAACCTATCGCAAACCCTATTTCCCAACCCCAGGAATCCTCTCGAAGTGAACGTTCAACACTGAGTCTGGGGTTCAAAGCCTTCGGTTCTGTGTTGATCTCAGGATAGGGTCTTCAGCGGGCAGTAGACGAAGTAGTAAGAGCCCATTTAAGTCCCTACAACAGAAGGTGAGGAAGGAGCATTTCTGGTAGGACAGTTTAGACGATCATGTCCATAGAACCCTCTCGGGATGTTTCGTTAAAATGATTGTTATTATCAACCAGGAACAATTTCTTCTTCTTTAACCTGGGAACGGACAGGCCTTGTGATTTGCAGAACGTTCTGTTGTAGGGCAACAGGATCTTTCCCAGGTCAGTGAAATCTTTCTCCCCTATACCTACCCTTTCTAGTGGCATGTGGTTTATGCCTGAGTCACTAAGGGAGGGGACAAGAAAAAACTATGAGCACCGCCATGGGCCAGGTCCTGTGCTAGGAGCTCGAGTAGGCAAGCATCGTCTAAGTTGCATTGCAGTAGTAAATATCCCTGGTCTCTCAGGGACTCGACAGAGCAAACGTTTCTTTCTCTCTGTTGTATTGTGTCTAATGCAGGCTAGCAGGTGGCTCTCTGCTTCAGGGTCACTCAGGGACCTGGGCTGATGGAGGTGCCACCACTCGGTGACTCTGCTATCCCAACATGCGGCTTCTAGAGTCTCCGTGGTAGGCTAGAGGCAGTGGAGAGAAGAGACACCTGCTTTTGAATGCACTGGCCAGCAGTGGCACATCTACTCACATCCTATTGGCTCAAAGTAGTCACATGACCCTGACTGACTGCGAAGGATGCTGGGAATTGTAGTCTTCTGTGTGTCCAAGAAGGGGCGTTGAAAACCAGATCTGCTGAAGGCCTCTCTGCTGAGCCAGGTGCAGGAACCTTAGTGTGGGGATTTTCAAGGGCTGCTTTTGGCAGCTCCAAAATCTTTTGTAATGCCCTTCCTGGTTCTCCACCTGTGTCCTGGAACACACCTGCCCCCCCACCCCCCCCCACCCCCCGCAGGGGCAGGGTTCTCCAACCTATCAGCTATTAACAAAAGGCAGGGTGTAAAACTTTGCAAGTTAATTGCTCTGCGAAAGAATCTATGAATTAGAGTAAGTTCAAGGTTAACCCCCCAAGAAGGGCCACAGTCTCTGGGAGAGTGGGAACAGGATGGGCGTTAGAGTAGGAACAAATAGGGGGTGCCTGGGTGGCTCAGCGGTTGAGCATCTGCCTTCAGTTCAGGGCGTGATCCCTGGGCCCCAAGATCCAGTCCCACATCGGGGTCCCTGCAGGGAGCCTGCCTCTGTCTCTGACTCTGTCTCTCTGTCTCTCATGAATAAATAAATAAAATCTTAAGAAAAAAAAAAGAATAGGAACAAACATTGGTGAGACTGTCCCCCCACCCCCACCCCGGAGAATCTGAGTCCTCCCAAATAGGCTGGAAACCATTGCTCTTAGCACTGAAGTTTCCAGTCAAATGGCCCCACAAAGCAGCAGCATTTTTATGTGACCATCTGAGAGGAGAAGGCAGCAGTCATCCCATCGGGTAGTAGAACTGTGGTCCTCTGGACACACTCAAGGCAGAGCAGGAAGGGGTGGAGAGAGAGTCAGGCAGGCTTCAAATCCTGGCTCGAGTCAGCTCAAAGACTGTCATCCTGCCCCTCGACGTCCTGAGCCCTGGTTTCCCCCACGATGAAATGGGGAGAAGAGTGTCTACCTCCCAAAACCGTGGAAAATGCTAGGGAAGCTCCTAGCACGTGCGTGGTTGTCCCTCTGCCTTCCCCCTCTCTGTCTGGTGGCCCTTTGGCAGAGACAGATGTTGGCCTCTAAACGTGCCTCCTTAGAAACCCGGGGGGAGCTGCTGCAGCCACCTTACCTGTTGGGGGATTTTTGAAACGCTGTATTGAAAGAAAAAAAGTGAAAACGACTTTAAATATCCGAGAACAGGAGATGGGTTAAGTAAACTCATTCAGATTGATGAAGATTGTGTTGCCAAATGTTTCCAGGGAAGTTGAAGTAGCAAAGGAAATGTTTATGATACAATTTTGAGAAGAAAAAATCAGGGCACAATATGGTATATGCAAGATGGTATCAACTCGGCAAACACAGGGGTTCTGTGCCCCCACCCCGGGAAAAATGTGCTGTGGGTCTTCCAATGAGTCATTATCCTTTTCCTTGCACTGTGTTTTGTTTCAGGTTTATTATATGTTGCAGTTTCAACTTTTCTGGTATTTACTTTCATATTTTAGAATTTAACAAATTACAATGAGCAAAGTATACCTTTCTTTCAAAATGTGAAAGTGGGGGCACCTGGCTGGCTTAGTTGGAGGAGCATGTGACTCTTGATCTCCGGGTTGTGGGTTTGAGCCCCTCATGGGGTGTAGAGGTTACTTAAAAAATAAACTAAATTTTTTTTAAACATGTGAATGTGTTGAATCCAGGGTCCCGGGGTGGAGCCCCATGTTGGGCTCCTTGCTCGGCAGGGAGTCTGCTTCTCCCTCCGCCCCTCCCCCTGCCTGTGTTCTCTCTCATTCGTTCTCTAATAAATAAATAATATCTTAAAATAAAATAAAAGATGTGGCATTTCCATAGGTGCCTGTTACACCAGTGTGTCCCTGAGGTGGCTGTCGGATGCTGGATGGTGTTGGACAAAGGTGGAGTGGAAGGGGAAGCAGCAGGCACCATGGGAAAGGGGGAGCAGAAACTGACCTCTTCCCGACCCCTTTCTAACCTTGGGCTAGTCACTGAAATTCTGGGAGCTCCAGGGTGAGCGTGGGTCAAATGGAGATGAGTACCCCTACCTCCCCGCAGAGCTGCATAAACCACTTAGCAAAATCTTTGGTGCAAAGGAGATGCCTACAGCTGGAGCTCCAGAGGTGTTAATGCTTTTCCTTCTCTCTGTCCCATGGGTCTCTGTGGGGTGGGGTGGGGACTGCCTGCCACCCAGGTCAGGACACTGGCAGCTGCTGCGGAGGCCTTTCACTCAGGTTCGAGAGGCAGAATTTCTCTAGCCCGTGTTTACTTCCCACCAATGTGGATCCGGCCCCTGTGTGCATCATGAGCACTTCCCCAAGACCCCTGGCACCTGAAGCTGCATCGCAGCCCTCTGGGCGAGTCACAGGGTGTTGCTGTCGACAGCTTCATCCTCAAAGCGAGGTCGAGGACCAGCAGCTTCCTTCGCTGGAGCCTGGAAGCGCAGGCCCAGCAAGCACAGTGATTGGACAAGATGACCTTGAAAGGTCCCTTCTGGCCCCAGGATCTGAGATGCCCTTGATGCTTTCATCACACTCTGCGGGAGGTCACATGCGCTGAGCCGGGCCACATGAGCTCTTGCTGCCGCGGGGATGCCCACCCCTCCTCTAACTGGTGTGTCCTGAGGTTCCACGCAAGCATCGCCCGTCTAGGAGCCTTCCCTGACCTCCCTGCTCCCTGGGCTGAGCCCTCTCCCTCAGTTCTCTTCTACATCCTCAATAGTAGAAGTGCCTTGCACAGGACTGTCACCCCCACAGACCTCCTGAAGGCAGGGACTGAGGCCTGCTCACCTTCACATTCCTGAACCCAAGGTAGGATCTGGCACAGGGCAGGTGTCAAGAGATGTTTGATGAGTTAGCTGATCCCATTCCCTCCCCTCCAGACACAGTATCTCACCAGCAGGGCCAAGGCTTAGCTGTGGCTCCCCTAAAAGGGACCAGAGTATATGACCTTATATCTCTGTGCTGTGCACCTGCTAAACCTTTCATTACCCCTTTCAATTCCCCTAAATTGCCTTAGGAGGTAGGTGTCATCATCCCCATTTTACAGATGAGGACACTGAGGCTGGGAGAGCTTAAAAGACTTGCCACGCGTGTTTCAGAATGGGGAGTCAGCCTGGGGCCGTGGCCCTAAGATTGGGCTCTTGGCGTTCCTCTCTGTCACCTCCCTGGGAGCCCTGGAGCCTCTTGCCTAAGAATTTCTTAATGATTTCCCTTTGGAGACTATGGGCTAAAAGCATATCTAGTATTTAACAACTTTATTGAAGTATAATTGACATATCACAAAATTCACCCATTTTAAGTACAGAATTCAACGATATTTCAGTAAATTTGATAGGTTTACTCCACAGTCTCCACAATCAGACTTTAGTATATTTTTTTAAGATTTTATTTATTTATTCATGAGAGACAGAGAGAGAGAGAGAGGCAGAGACACAGGCAGAGGGAGAAGCAGGCTCCCTGTGAGCACTCGATCCCAGGACCCTGGGATCACGATCTGAGCCAAAGGCAGACAATCAACCACTGAGCCACTCATGCATACCCTAACTTTAGAATATTTCTGGCAAAAAAAAAAAAAAAAGAATACTTCTGGCAAAAGAAATATTTCTACATCTTTGGCACAAAGGAGATGCCTATGCATCTATGCCTATGTGTCCATGCACATTTCTAAAACGAAACCTTGTGCCCGTGATCGGTCACTACGTGTTCCCACTACCAGCCCCAAGCAGCCACTAATCTGCTTCCTGTCCCTATCGATTTGCCTTTTTTTAGGACATTTCACATAAATGGAATCTGACCACATATAGTCCTTTGTATGGGCTTGCCTCAGTATCTCAGACGGTGTTTCGAGGTCCCTCCAAATCGTCTCACATGCCAGCGCCGTGCTCCTTCTCATCGACAGAAAGCGTGCCGTCGTGCGTGTAGACCGTATTTTGCTATCCATCCCCCGCTGGATGGACGTTCACGTTGTGTCCAACTTGGGGCAATTACGAATGATGCTGTTGCTCTCGATGTTCACACACAAGTCTCTGAGTGAGCATGATCTTTCATTTCTCATGGGCGGGTTCCTAAGAGTGGAATTTTTAGGTCAAGTGGTAAAGCCACACTTCACCTTTTAAGAAACCGACAAACTGGGATCCCTGGGTGGCGCAGCGGTTTGGTGCCTGCCTTCGGTCCAGAGCGCGATCCTGGAGTCCCGGGATCGAGTCCCACGTCGGGTTCCCAGCATGGAGCCTGCTTCTCCCTCTGCCTGTGTCTCTGCCTCTCTCTCTCTCTCTCTGTGACTATCATAAATAAATTAAAAAAAAAGAAAGAAACTGACAAACTGTTTTCCAAAGTGGTTGCACCATCGTTCATTCCCAGCAGCAGTGAATGAGGGTTCCGGGTTCTCACAGCCTCGCCAGCACTTGGTGTTACCTGCTTTTTGTTTTTGTTGTTTTGGGTTTTGGGGTTTTGGTTTCTTATTCTAGCCATTCTCTGGGGTGTGAAGTGGTGTTTTGTTGTGGTTTTAATTTCCCTTTCTTTAATGACGGATGGTATTGAGCATCTTTTCTCATGTCTAGTGGCCATTTGTACATCTTCTTTGGTTTGGTGAAATATCTCTTAAAAACCTTCTGCCCATTTTTAATTGGGAAGTTTTTCTTGTTGTTGAGTTGTGAGAGTCTGTGGGTTTTTTTTTCCCCCTATTAAAGCCACATTCTAATAGCTGCTGTGGGGAGAAGAAGAGAGGAGCTTATTTGGTGGGAAAACAGATCTGAGTTTAATCTTGGCTCTGCCACTTTCAGGATCGAGGATTTCAGACGAGCGCCAGCATTCCCTCTGTTTCAATCTCTTCTGTGGCAGCACAGTAATAACGCTCTTGAAGGGCCGTGGTGCACGTCAGCTGCAATAATGCAAACAAAACATCAGCACAACGTAGGGGCTCATCTTCTATTCACTCAAAAGTGTTTACAGACCGCAGCTCTGCTGAGCACAGTGCTGAGGCTGGGTCTAGGGCAGGGGACAAGGCAAACAGACAAGTCCCTGCCTGCATGGAGCTCGCATCCCAGAGAGGGAAACCAACAATAAATGAATTCACAAAATACATGCATAATATAAAGTCAGGGAGTGGTAAGTGACAGGCGAGGAGACACAGCATGGCCAGGACTGACCTGGCACCTTCTCAGATTAAGTAGTTATTAGAATACAGATTTGTCTGAATGTATCATCCATGGTCCAACGTAATAGTGATTTCAACAGAATAAATGTTTCTTGTCTCTCACCCATCACCAGGGCGGTTCGATGGCTCCACTCCCTGAGCTCACCCAGGCACCCTGACTCCTTCTACATTGTGGCTCTGCCTTCCCTAGAGCAGAGCCCTCTTCCAAACAATCCATAGTGGCTGATCTCCTCGTCCACACTGCATGATGCCAGAAGGAAGCAAGGAGAAGGGGCATACCCTGTCCCTCCAAGAAATGCCTGAAAGCTTCTCGCTCACACACCCTGCCCTGCCATTCCATCGACCAGCTCTTAGTCACATGGCCACACCTACCTTGGACTGGGAAGAGGGAGTAGGAAATAGAATCTTTATTCTGGTGCCCAGCCAGGTGTCCAGCTAAAGGCATTCTATCACCTTGAGTTAAGAGGACAGAAGATATTAGAGGATATCAGACCATCTCTGCCATGGATGGTCAGGAAGACCCCTCCGAGGAGGAGGCGGTTGAGCGAAAATGCAAGTGAAGTGAGCGAGGGAGCCATGCAAGGTTCTGGGGGAAGAGAGTTCCATAGCAGAGCCAACAGTAGTCGCAAGAGTTGGGAACAAGTTTGAGCACTGGAAGGAAACCAAGAAGGCAACAGTGGCTGGAATGGAGGAAGCAAGGGGTAGCTTGGTAGAAACATGAGTGTGAAGAAGTGGTCGGGCCAGATAATGGAGATCATGGTGAGAAGCATGGACTGCACTTCAGGGGCAGGAACCCTCTGGAGAACTGTGAGTCTCCATGACGTGGCATGGTCTGCATGATGTCATTTTACAAGGACCACTAAGGCGAGAGTTTGCACTGGGGTGGAAGGTGAGACGTGGTCTGTGTGGGCAGAGTCTACAGGACTTGCTGAGATGAGCTGGATGTGGAATATGCGGAAGCAAGAAGAATCAAGGGTGACTCCTATTTTTCCAACTGAGCATTATAGGTCTGGCTGTGACCAACTGTGATGACACTGAGCACTACAGACTCCAAAAGTCAGGGGCACCTGGGTGGCTCGGTGGTTGAGCGTCTCTCTTTAGCTCAGGGTGTGATCCTGGAGTCCTGGGATCAAGTTCCACATCGGACTTTCTGCATGGAGCCTGCTTCTCCCTCTGCCTGTGTCTCTGCCTCTCTCTCTGTCTCTCATGAATAAGTAAAATATTAAAAAAAAAAATCCAAAAGTCAAACCATGTCGCTCTTCTCCAAACCTCAAGGCACACTCATCTGTACCAAGCCCTGGACCATGTGCCAGGGCCTCCCACCAGGTCCTCAAAACCTCCTGGGGGCAGATGCTGCCCACCCCCCACTGTGGTGGATGACAAGACCAAGCTAGGAGGGTGAAGTGGAACCCAAAGAGGCACATCCCATGAGTGGTGGATCCAGGATTTGGGGCAGACTTACGGTCCCACCTCTGACTTTCTAAGCCAAGCTGAGTGGGACCTTATCCCCCATGAGGCTCAGCAGGTATCGATGGAATCGTGCTCCTCCCTAGGCTGGGTCTGGGTTTCCAACAACCCTCCAGCCTCCGCCTCCACACACACGCATGCACTCATGCACACCTGTACGCGGACCCACACATACATACACATGCACAGACATGCCTTCACAAGCACATGTGCTGTGTATACATGCACCCACGCACATGGAGACATATACACCTCTGTGTACGTAGGTGTGCACACATGCACACAGATGCACAGACACGTGCGTGCTGTCGTGCATCCATGCGATGATCATGCCCGCACGCACACACCTTTACGTGCACATACACATGCGTGTGTGCACATGCACACAGACACACCTTCACATGCACACGTGCTGCATACAGACACGTGCACAGGACACATGCACATAGGCACACAGGCACACACACCTTCATGCACATGAATGTTGTGCACACGTATGGGGCATACACATGCTTGCATACATGCACATGCACACAAACACACACACACCAACCTCTGGCCCCTTTCCTCTGCTGCTTCTTCATCTTTCACTCGAAGCCCAGCAGGGGGTCCAGCACACCAGGCTAAAACAGGCCCAACTTCATCACCTTCCAAGGCATATCGGACTCCTCTCTTAGTGGCGCACAGACATCCGGAACTGCTTTTGCACGGCAGGTTTTCTCTGAGCCCTCTGTAGGGGCTGCAGTGTTCCCAAGATCCCTCGGATGGGGTCTTGCGGATCTCTGGGGCCCTTCCTAAGGCTCCTTGCATGGCGCCTGGCCATTGGAGATGCGCGGTAAACACAGCGGGGGGCGGGGTGCCAAGGATCTTTCTCAGGCTGCCACCTTCGCCTGGTGGGCCCCTCTGCTGGGTAGCTAACAGTGAGGGCCCTAGAACCACACTGCCTGAGTTCGAGTCCCAGCTTGACCACTTGCTAGCTGTGGACCATCTGGGCGAGAAGCTGAATTCCGTAAGCCTCAATTTCTTCCACAGACCGCCGAGCATGGACCCCCCAGCACAAGGGATTCTCGAGAGAATTAAGTGTTTGATTAGTGCCCAGCACATAGAATAAGCGCTAGATCATTATTATTGTTATACTGATGAACTCTTTCTGAGGCTGATCCTGACAAAACCTCCCTCCACTCCCGTGCAAGGCAGACAAAATAATTCTTAGTTTGTGGCCGTGTCTCCTCTCCTTTATCCACTGTTCTGCTTTAAAGCTTACCATGACCTACTTTGCCTTCCATCCTCAGCGTTAACCTCACTTCTTTCTTTCCACCCTCCAGCCACTCTGGCTTGCCTGCCTGCCTAAATTATATTCCTGCCTCAGGGCCTTTGCGCATCCCTCTAAGTGAGAAACTCTGGGTCCAGGAATAAGGCTTCTCGAGCACGAGGGTCAGGATTTGAACCCAGGCCCCCCGGTTACAGAGACTGAACACTAAGCCACTACACCAGCAGCCTTCCTCCTCCCTCCGTCCCTCCCATGGTGCTATGGATCCCACCTCCAGGGCATGTCCTTTGGGTATATAACTCTCTCTGATGAAGGCCTGTTCCCCTGGCCTGAGAGCCAGCTCCATGCAGGCTGGGCTGACGTGCATTTCGCCCCTGCGGCCTCCTTGGTGCCCAGCACTTAGCACTTAGTACAGATTTGCAAACAAACGGATGCACGTCCACCTGCCCTGCTACACACGTGCTCCAGGGCCAGAGACCATGTCTTCATCTCTGCACCCCCAGCGTTCAGCCAAGCGGCCAGGCCTGGAGGTCACGACTGTGCTCGGGGGTGAATTGAAACTGTCCAATTTCCGGCGTGTTCAGTGTGTTCACGCTATCTCACTCGCGTGTGAGTAGAGCACCTCTGCCCCCCAAATACCCACACATGTTCGTGCCTCCACACTGTGTTCATTTTGTCCCTTCTTTCCTCTTGCTCCTTCGGCTGGAAACTTCTTCACATCTTTCAAGGCCTTGGGTAAACAAGCCCTCCTCCACCCTCCCCTCCAGGGCAGAGTTTGGGCTCTCTCTCCTCTGCAGGCCCCCAGCACGTTGTGCCTTTTGTTTTGTTTTGTTTTCCTGCTAAACCATGAGCCTCCTGAGGGCAGAGCCTGCCTTATTCCTTTCTAACCCCAACCTGGGGGCCTTTCACCAGGGACTCCCAGAGAAGAGTGATGTGCAAGAGATGCATAGAGATGCATAGATGAACAGTGACTCAGGCTGCCCCCCCCCCAGGTCCTCCTTGGAGGCAGGTGTGCTTCTCAAGTCCTCACACATAGAGTTGGGGGGGGGGGTGGCTCTCAGTCCCATTTTCAGGGTGGGGTATGGAGGAGCTGACATTTCTCAGCACCAAAGCCTGCCTTTGTTGGTGGCAACCAGGCAAATTCCGGAGGGTGCAGGGGGCAGGATGGGGGATGGGGACAGGGGGCGTCCTAGGGCAGCCAAGAGGGCAGGAGAAGGGCTCTGGGTCAGTGGGTCCAGGGGAGCCTAGGTGACAGGTCACGTCCTGTCCTCATGGGGGTGCCAAGTCCCACAAAGCTCACCGTGGCAGGTTTATTTACAGGCTCGGGTGGTGAGGGCCTGTGCTACTTTCCAGAATCTGAGCAGCTTTAGGAGAAGCTACTTTTCTGCTGAACGAGGCAGGGCTGGGGGGGGGGGGATGGGGTGGGCAGGGGCCAGGACATTCGGACACAGGGGTTGGCATCGCCAAGTCGAGCCTTGGCTTCCCTAAAGAACACGAGCCTGGAGACAAACGGAGGGACACGGTAAACCAGGAGCAACAACACAGGAGCAGCTTTGCCTGGGGCCTCCCTTGGCCCTCAGACCCCACACGACTCCCTGCCACCTTCCATGCCAGGCCTGGAGGCGGCTCCTCCCCAGAGAGGGTGCCGTGCAAGGGCGGGGTGCCGTGCAAGGTGGGAACTGCACACAGACAGGCAGGGGTGTCTGTTGGGGCCCCGGGCCTCCCGTGCTCACTATTTCTCTGCATTCAGGTCCTATTGCTCCTGCCCCTGAACCACGGAAGACAAAGAAGCTTTATCAACGCGGAGGTAGGATCCTCTGGTCCTAGGGGTCGGAGCTCTGACACGGGTCTACTGGGCTAAATTCCAGGTGTCTGCAGCCCCCAGGGACAATCTGAGCCACAATTTTTATTCCATCTGCAGACCCAATACCCCTTTGCCGTGTCAACTATGGTCCCAGGTTCCAGGGATCAGGATGGGGACATCTTTGGGGGGCTGTCACTCTGCTGACACACGTCTCACCCAGATCCAGCCAGTATTTGGGGGGGGGGGGCAGCTCCAGTGTGGCAGGCGAGCTTCACACGACGATCTCTTTTCTGCCTCCTGACAGTCCTGGGAGGTGAGGACTATCACAGAAGCGACCCTGGGAGACCGGGCCGCCTGTGACTTTCAGGAGCCTGGGGGCACTCCTGCCTTCTTTCATAAAAAAAGGCTTTAAAAGCCTGTTGTATGGCTGCACTGGTATAGACACGAATATAACCAGGGTAGATTATATTCTTTTATTTCTGATTTTAGAAAGAAATTAAAACATTTCAAGAGCCCCTAAAAGTGCCATGGGCTCTCAGCACTGTGCCCAGGGTGCCAGATGGATAAGTGAACCCTGGGGACCAGCAAGGGAATGCCCAGGGTCACATGGACAGCAGGAGGCAGAGCCAGGGGTCACGCCCGGGGTTCCCCTGACCCCAGGACAATACTCACTTCTCCAATCAGCCCCAGCACTCCATTAGTATCCAAACAACTCTGAGGAATCAGACTCAGAGCCACAGCAGCGCTAAAGATTATTGGGCCAGAGGCTCTCAGATGATGGAGACCCATGTGCCCAGAGAGGGGTTGCAGAGTTCTCAGGGACACACAGCAAGTCAGCGCGGTAGCCAGGATGAGGCCCCGGTCTCCCAGCTGCCCATCAGGGGCTCTTCCCCACATGCCTCTTTCTTCCATGTGCCCAACCCCTGACCTGAGAAGGGCCCAGGTCCTCCCCTATCTCACACGCACACACCTACACACACACACACACACACATACCTCTCCCCGTTATCACACGCGCAATGTCAGTGTAACTCTTGACCATGGCTGTGTCGACTGTTCTTTATCCCTGAGCTGTTTAGGATCCGCCCAATGTCCTCATTTCACAGATGGAGAAACTGAGTCTGGAAAAGGAGGGGCCTGGCCCAAAGCCACTCGGCAGATCCCCGGGAGAGCCAGCACTCCAGCCCAGGCCCCGACCCCAGTCCCGTGCTCTCTGCCCTGCGGCCGCCTCGCCCACATGAACTCTGCGCAGCTGGTCACAGAGGCCAGGCTCCAGCCCCAGGGCCCTCCCTTGGCCCTCGTCCAGCCCACAGGAGCAAAAGAAGATCATGTGACCAGAAGGTTCTGAAAGAGCAGTTGCTAAGTCCTCAGCGTCCAGACTTGGCACAGTGGCTGCCTCCAGCCCAGACCCAGAGCAAGAAAAACCAGTTCCCAGAGGCCACCCTCTGGCCCAGACTTCACCTCCGCCGCGGTTGGTTGCCCCGGCTCAGGGGGGTGGAGGCCTCGCGCTGCCCCCTCTCCGGATACCTCTGGCCTCCAGTCCATGTCATTTGTCCCTTCTGAGCCTCAGTTTCTCCACCTAGGAGTGGCCATAGTACCTACTTCTCGGGGTTGCTGTTGTTCGGGATCGGTGCCTAGCACCTGGTGAAAGCAAAATAAGTGTTTCGGCTTTCGTTGTGATCGCTAGCGATGGTCAGGGGTGACACAGGGAGGAGCCAGCGCCTAAGCTGGACCCTGAAGGTCGGCAGGGACCGGTGGGCCGGGGAAGGACGGCGCAGCTCCCTGGGGGAAAGGCGCGGGGGGCAGAAGCCAAGGCCAGAGAGGAAGCAGGGGTGTGGGCCCCGACCGGAGACCCCCCGTGACCCCCCAGCACACAGGGAGTCTCCGATTCTCCACCTGCTGCCTCTGCGTTGGGCCAACGCACTCTCGGGACCACGACGATGCCAGGACTGTACCCAGAGCCACCTGACTTTTGAAGGCAATGACTGACCACAGGCCTTCCACTCAGCTCTCCTAGGAATGGTTTTTTCTTCTCTTTTGTATTATTTCCAAGTCCTTGCTGACATCGAACTCAACACAATGGACTTGTCCCTGCAGCCCCGAGGACAGCTCCAGGAGAGAACGGATGCGAGCTCGGAGATGCCCCCTCGGCTCTCAGGTCACCCCGCACAGGGCCTGCTCCGGCCGCAGTCGTGCACCTTGCTCCCACCCCGGCCGCTCACTCCTACCTCCGAGCCTTTGCACAAGCTCTGCTGCCTCCCAGGATGCCTCACTCTGGCAATCGCTCTGTGAAGCCTCCTCCCAGCGGCAGCCCCTCCCAAGAGCCCTAATGTCCTAGCCTTCCCGGATGGTTCTCGGTCCGAGGATACCAGCTCCGCGCCTCTCAGGATGTCAACCAACGAAAGGCTCAATCTGGGCTGTACTCATTTGCTTTTATCAACGTGGCAGCTTGTCTGTTCCCATGTATCCATTTGTGTCCAACAAATGCTTATGGAGGACCGAGTAGGAGCCAGACACCCCCACCACCTCCAGACACAAACCTTCTCGTGGGGTGGGGGTGTCCTTCGGGACCTCCCTGTCTGTTAGGTCCGAGCATCGCCAGGGGTTGAACAGGGGCCCTGTCTCCATCTCAGGGTGGCTTCCTGGCCAGGCACCTCCCATCCCCACCCGCACTGCTTGGAGATGATGAGGACGCTGGATTTCCCCGGGGCCATCTGGAGTCCCCTCCTGGGCGGCCACGAGGCTCAGGGGATGACAGTCCCAGTTCTGTCAGCTTTGAGCTGAGGGATTTGGGCAGAGTCCCCTCTCCTTTGGGCCTCAGTTTCTCTTTCGTGAACAGCACGAGGGGCCCCTCGCTCTTCGGTTTGCTGCGGGATGAGGGCACAGCCTGCAAGTGTGCAGGGCGGGGGGGGGGAACTTTGCATGGCAGGGTGGGGTCCCTGAGCTCACCTCATGCCAAAGCCGTGGCACTGGCACGTGGCTCCCCTCTGCATGGATTTGGGGGCATCACCTCCCTCGGTGTCACCTCTGGGTAGCACGAGAGGGTGGGACCTCCAGCCTCCGAGGTCCCTCTCTGCTCTGGGAAGCTCCGATCACCGGCGAAGCCAGCCTGCTGCCTAGAAACCGTGGACTTTGAGGCTCTGCCCCAAGAGGTTTGTGTTTTGTCCGCCCCCCACCCTGCCAGGTTCTCGGGCAGCAGTGAGAGTGAAAACAAAACACCTCCGAAGACGGAGAATAAAATAAGCAGCGTTCACCTGTCGCCGACTAGAGGAATGTGAAGCGAAACCATTCGGCAAGCGGCCCCACCACCTTGCATCTGGGGGCGCAGAGCAGGGCTGGGCCACCGTCTTGTCTTTACATTATAGCACCTGGGAAGTGCGAACGCAGATGGGAAAGCACAGTGCTGCTGGGGGGTGGTGATAAGGGGGGGCACCCCCGGGGCACGTGGACAAGGAAACACCATGTAGGCTCCCCTTTCCCTAAATTGAAACCATCCCCTCTCCTTTCCACCCTCTGTCCTGGGTGACAGCTGATGGGGGACGCCCCACACCTTACATCGTCAAGGGAAGGCCTGTCTTGGTTCCTAGCTCCATCTTTCTGGCTGTAAGGCCCAAAACTCATTTGGTCTCTGTGTCATTCCCCCCCAGTTGGAGACAGCTGGTACGTCAACCCCCCCATATGCTTAGAACCATCCCCACACCTAGAACCCCTGATTATGCCCCCCAACCCCAGGGCCTTTGCACCTGTGGGATACTAGGATCCTCTGCTCCAATTGTCCTTTCCCTACCTTACCTGTCAAATCCCTCAAGACTCAGCTCTGGGAAGCCCTGCTCCCCCAAAGCCTTGGCTCCTTCCTTCTTGTTTCCATAGAATTGCACAATTTGCTCTGATATTATTCTCTGCCACTCGACCAAAGTGAGCTTAAAAGGGCACACGGGAGGATACATGTCGGGGTGAGGCTGAGCCTGCTGGCTGGGGAGGTGAGTCTCTTTAAACTTCAGTCTCCATGTCCGCAAAGTGAGAACAATCCCTAGACCAGTGGACTTTACATTGGCCCAGGAAACGGACACGGACTTCTGGAACCAGCCAACCCTGAAACCTTTGTGGCTCAACCAAATACCAGTTCACTGTCCCAATCCTAGAGGGGCTGGGGGAGGGGCGGGCTGGGACACGTAGCCTCTGAGGTCATCACTTCAGGGGTAGCAAGGAGGGGGTGCAGCACACTGGTTCTTCCCTGACTCAACCCAGCAGCCACTGGGGTCAGCTCAGCTTGCCCTTCCTAGGCCATGCTCCATTCAATGCCCCTCCCACACACCCATTGCAGGGGTGTCTGGGAAATGTCATTTCCCTGGGTGCCCAGGAAGAGGAAATGAACCCAGATTTGGTGGAAACCAAAACCGTCTCAGCCACGGGGTTGTATGAAGATTAAATCATGAAGAATATAGACTTCTTTGCCCGGTGACTGGCACATAGTAGGTGCTCAGTGAAGCTGTTCATTCTCCATTTGTTTCTCCCTCCCCAGAGCCAGGCTTGGGTGCATCCTTTGGATGCTTGGTGCAGAGTCTCCAGCCCCTGGCCCTGGCTGCCCTGGGTGCTCTCCCTGCAGCATCACCACCACCCCCTACCCCCCACCCCGGCTCTCTGCAGCTTGGCTGGGACCACTCTCTCCACCTTCTGCACCTGGGCGGCTGTCTCTTTGCAGAGCATTGATTTGCAATCAGCCCCAGCAGCTCTAATGGGCCAGTGAGGCCCCTGGCTGCGCTGAGTTAGCTCCATTTAGAGGCTCAGGACTGTGGAACACAAACCTGTCCTGCCTCTCAGGGGTCAGCACCAGCTCTCTAGTGTCTGGGAGAGACGGGAGTCAGCTGGGGACTCGGGGCTGCAGCAGCTGGTCTCCCAGACAGGCCTACCGCCCTCCCACAGCCCCTCCCTGCTGGCTCAGGGCACAGCCGCACCCTGGGGGCTCCCAGCCCCTCCAGGCCCACTCTCCCCTAGGCCTGCGTGAGAGGCGATCTCTGCTTCTCTCCTTCCTGGTGGTCTCTTGAGAAGAGCACAGGATGTTGGGGCCCAAAGAAAAGGTTGTCCCCCATGCACTGTAACTCATCTGATTACCACGACAATTTATATAGGAGCAGGTTTTATTGGCCCCATTTTACAAAGGAAGAAATTGAGCTCAGAGGTCACACAGCAGTGCTTTCTAAACTTATCTGGCCAGGAAATCTTTTTTTTTTTTTTTTTTCCATGAAGTAACCCAAAGCACACATTTCAAAACACACCTTGAGCTGGCATATTTCTTTTTTCTTTCTTTCTTTCTTTCTTTTTTTTTTTTTTTTTTTTTTTGAGCTGGCATATTTCTTATCCCCGAAACCAATCCAACACATACTTCCAAAAGCTCAGGATGTGCCTTCCCCTAACTCAGGAATATCCTAACCAGGGCTCCAAGAGCCCAGAGACTTGCAGAATTTGCATACATACACATATATGCATTTATCGAACGAAGGTCTGTAACCTCCAGAGGAGTCTCAGAGGGACCTGAGACCCAGAAAGAGTAAATAACTGTTGCCCTGGCTTGAGTCCATGTGGAGAAGGCCCAGTTTTTATCTGGGGTTTTGCAAAAGTGAACAGAATAGCAGAGGCGTAGGAAAGCACGTCATGAGTGGGAGAAATGGCCCGTGTGACAGCAGGGATGAGGGGACAGTAAACGGATGAGCTTGGCTGGAGCAGAACGGGTGTTTGGGAACAGTGACAGACGAGGTTGGACCATCAAAGGGACCTTGGAGAACAGGCTGAAGTGTTTAGAGTTGATAAGGGAGGCCATGGGGAGCCTGCAAGTAGAGAGAGTGGAGGGGAGCCACAGGCTGCTAGGATGGGGCTCTGGGGACAGCTGCACCCAGAATGCCAGCTGCCCCTGATAGGGCACACCGGGCTGGTGACTGTCAGGAATGTCCCAGGAGGAGGAGGAGGGACCAATGACAAGAGAGCATGACAGCCTGGCTGAGAGCAAGGCCCTTCCTTAGACATAAAGTTGCCTGGTTGGAAGCTCAGGTCCATCATTTCCTAGCTGTGTGGCTTTGGGAAAATAGCTGAACCCTTCTGGGCTCCTTCCTTATACAATGGGGATGACCCACCTGCTCAGGAAGGTGATGGAAATTCGCTTAGACAAGTACCTGCCTCTGAAGCACTTGAGAGCAAGTCACACCTCCAGGCCTCGACCAGGATGGGTTCTCTTCCGATCCATCAATATATTCTA
The DNA here is from genome assembly GCF_905146905.1 of Nyctereutes procyonoides. Taxonomy (NCBI): domain Eukaryota; kingdom Metazoa; phylum Chordata; class Mammalia; order Carnivora; family Canidae; genus Nyctereutes; species Nyctereutes procyonoides. The sequence goes on from NW_026575052.1 coordinate 5,507,119, forward strand.
TAAACATTTACCAATCCCTGCTAGGCACCTGCACCAGGTGCCCTCCTTGGGCATCCTAACGTGTTTTCTGACGATGATCCCATGGATGGATGGATGGATGGCATCGCACCTATTTGGGAGAAAAGGAAGCAGAGGCACAGAGATGTTGTCACTCAGAAACCATGGCGATGTCTCTTTAAGTTATTACAAGAGTTCCAATGTCGGAGGGTCAGCGACAAAGCTGGGACCTCTCTCTGACCTCGGGTGGGAGAAGCCACGTTCTCTTGAGGTCATTCAAGGTCATACAGTTGGGACTGTGGGTGGGCAGGGTACTGATCCAAGTATTTATAGTGCTTCACGTAGGCATCCGGTTGGCAAGAGGATTCTAGGCTGGGGAGGGGCCCGAGATCCTGCGCGCTAACGAGGGTTTCTGGAAAATGTCTTTGGGGGTAAAACAGACTTAGCCTGGGGCAGGAAACTGGGCCTCGGTGTTCTCACGTCTAGAATGGGTCTTACCCCTGCTGCAGGGCAGGTGCCGAGATGCAAGGAGACGGCGCCTGCAGCCTCAGCAGAGCCCAGGGCCGGACCCAGAGTGGGCGCCCCGAGATATTGGCTTAGTGCTCCTACTGTTATTTCTGGCTCTGGGCCTCTGTGAGAGCTCTCTCACTGCTCGCAGGCAGCATATTCCAACCTCAGGATGCTCCCCCCGCCTCCACTCCACCCTACCCCTGGAGCAAAAATCAGGATTCACTGTGTCATCTCAAACGGCACCCACGAACCGTTTCACGTTCAATTTCCCCATCAAATTCACAGGCACGTATCACATGCCATTATTTCACTTCCTAATGGTCTATGCAGTGGAATTGTAAGTAGGACATTTCTTCATGCCCTTGGCATTCCCGACTCTTTGAAACTCCCTTTCCTGGTGACTACAGCACGCCTTGTCATCTCCAAAACCCTGGCAGCGCCCGGCCCTGGCCTCTGCTTGTCCCAGGACGTAAGTGAACAACAGCGACAATGTCTCCCTGGAAAGCAGTGTCAGCCTCCCTCGGGTTTCCGTGGAGGTAAAAACTCTGGCAGCCGACAGCAGGGTAGGCTGGGGGCGGGGGCACAGGACCAAGGTCAAAGACTTGACCTGAGCCCCACCTGCGTACTACTTGCAAGCTGTGCGACCTGGGCCAAGATCATCACCTCACCTCTTGGGGGCCCCGGTGTCCCCACCTACAAAATAACGGTGACAACGCGGCCCACGCAGCGTGGTCCAATCAGAAGTGCCGCTCACAGGCTGTGCCCGCCACGGCTCTTTGGAGGTCATGTGAGTAGAAGGCTTGACGGGACGTGCTGGAAGGGTCAGCAGGCGGCGTTCACCACGGCGGGTCCAGCAGGGTCCCTGTTTGGCCTCACCTTTGCCGGCTCGGATTCCTACTGTGCCAGCATCCCTAGACGGAGCTGAACACCAGAGCCCAGCAGCATAGTCTATATTTTATTGCCTGCTAAGGCACGGCGCTGCCTGCAGCAGAGTGGTGCAGGGTTGAAAGGCCCTTGCGATACTAAGCAACTGGTTCCCAAGTGGCAGACAGGACAGGAGGGTCCTGGAGGAATGGCAGCCAGGCTGGTAGGGTTGGGAAAGTGGCTAGAATGGGAAGATTTCAGCATTTAACAACCCACGTGGAGGTGGCGGTGCACCCCGGCTGGGAGCGCGAGCCTGGGGATCCTGCACACAAGGAAGCCCATCTGGAGGTCAAGGAGAGCTTGTGGAGGACAGACCCCTGGGTAAGGGGGGGTCCACCAATACACCGCCAGATACTTCCTGTACTCCCTCGGGTTGAGCAGGAATTTGTCCTTGGCTTGAGGACAAGCCTCCTCCCGCCGAGGCCGACCCAGATGCCCTGTGCTCTGGTCCCAGCTACGCAGACTTTCCCTCACTAGGCCTTGGCCTCCTCATCGAGCAGACCAGGATCCTCTTATCGCTGTGTGTGCATGTGTATGCACGTATGTGCCCACGGGTGTGTGCGTGCACGTGTACACTTGTAAAAGGGCATAGTCCTCCCCGTCTCCCTCCTTGGGAAACGCAGACCGTTGAGCAGGCCGGCGGAGGGACCAGCACCACCGAATTGGAGCTAACACTGGCGGACGGGCCTGTTTATTTGCATGGCAGGCGGTTGGCTCTATCTCATCCACCCCGAGCCCACCCGAGACTTCTCTGCTTGTCCCACCAGCGCGGAGAGGCCAGATTGGCGGCGCGCCGGATACAGACTTCCAATTATCTTTTAATTTCGCTCCCGTCTTCATCTGTTCATTTCACTTTTTCCAAACAGACCGGGATGGGGGGGTGTTGGGGGGGGGACACCGTAATTTACGGAGCTTGAAGCAGCTGGTGGAGTGTGGTGCTCACCTGCAGGATGCCAGGAGACCTGGAGGTAGAGCCGAGAGCTCACTCCCAGCCGCCCTGCAGGGGAGCTCGCCACCCCTTAGAGGCCCCCACGTCCTGGTTCTTTTGTCTTCTGGTCCTCTGACTCCGGAGAGGCTATATCCTCTTGTTTTCTGTATGGTGGACGCAGGCAGCAGCAACCCAGCTGAGCTAACAGGTGAACTCCCAGGATTAACTCGGTTTGGTCCCCGCAGGCGGCAAATGACTCACCCAGGAGCGCACCTTTCATATGCAAATGAGCCAACCCAAAGCAGAGCCACAATCACCTGCTTTATCAGACCCTCTCGAGGCACCTGTACACCAGGGCCCACAGTCCCCGGGGAATTACTCCAAGCCCAGGGATGAGACAAATGAAAGACAGCCCTGGGCCCCCTGAAATTATTCAGAGTAGCCGATCCTAAATCTCTTCTCCTTGTCTTGCCCACTCCTTCCCATGAAAACCACAGTAATGTACCCATTCTGTCCTCTTGCCCTGTCTGCCTCCTTCCTGACCCCAGTGCCTTCCCACGAGGCCCTGTGTGGTGCGACGTGGGGGACCCTTCTGGGAATTGTGAGTACCAACTCTCTCTTCTCTGGCAGGTGTCTCCTGGAAGCAGGCTGCACCCCGGGGAAGCCCCATCGCCCGCCGTGCTCGCCGTGCTCGGCTTGTTTTACTTCGGCCCTCCAACAGGGAAGGTCTCAGGAAATGCCAGGCCAAGAGTCAAACCAGTGCCACCTGACACAGCGCCCACCCCCTCCCTCCACACACAGCCTGCACCTGCCCCATGCCCCAGTCTGGAGATGTCCAGGCCCCATCATGGTGGCCACGCCCCTGTGTCCTCAGACCTGCTATTTCTCTCCCCTTGGTCTTCCCTGTTCTGGCCACATCCACACTCGGCGCTATCCCGGTGCCCCTCCCACGGAAACCCTCACCAACGAGCATCACAACCCCCAACCATCCTCCTGCTCAGCATCGGCTCCCCGAGCTCGCAGCCCGCCGGGGTGCCCTGTGTAACCCGTGTCATCCTACCAGCAAGGGGCCTGTCCATGCTGAGCCTCTGCTGAATATTTGTGCAATCACTCCGTCTGCACCCCCCTCCTTCCTTTATCAATACTCGATGCTCAACACCTATTTCTGGAATACTCCTTTGACCTCTCTTCTGATGCCCCTGGCTCTGGCCTCCCTGACCGTGGTACTTTGTCAATGAGCACCTGTTGACAAGTCACCTCATTAACTTTTCCTCCGTGATACAGTGTGGCTTGGTCATATTTCAGGGCCTTGTGCCACCTTATGAGTCAGGATGTAAGGCCCCTCGGGGCTGGGACTGTGTTTTCTGCTCCCAGGGGCCCTTCTTCCACTCCCCTGCCACCCCAGGGGACCCGTTTGGCCACACCCAGTGCCCAGGATCAAGTTTCCAAACAGAAAGAGTGATTGTCTGACTCAAAAGGTTTAAGCTGGAGTCACAGAGAGAGTGCTCCCCGCGCAGTGGAGTCTTTATTGGGTGGGAAGCAGCATGCTGAAGGGGCCGACCCCCTGCTCACTTGGTGGCATCTGGAGAGGACAAGGCCAGGTCACAGCGTTGTCACCCAAGGGGCATCCCAGAAGTCTGTCCCTCTCCAAGGGTATGGGAGTCCCAAAGCTGCCCCTACCGCTGAAATGGTAGCTTGGCCAGTGGAGGGGAGGGGGCAAATCCTGGATTCACCACTGGACAAATAAATCATTTGTATGACCCTTTATACCCTTCACACCTGGTCCTCCCATTCCCAGAGGAAGAGGAATGATCCACGCAGCCAGAGACCTGTTTATACATCAAGACTCTTCCACTCACAGTCTACGTGACGTTGGCAGATACCTGTTAGCCTGTGTCCTCACCTGGAGGATGAGGGCGATGACAGCATCTGCCTCCCCCCCCCCATTACCAGGAGGACAAAATGATCTTATGTATGCAAAGTAACCCCACTCCCCATTTCCAGTCACTGGCCCTGATGAAACAAAGTGCTCACCCACCCACCTGCACCCCGGTGATAAAAGGAATCCTCAGCAGCCAAGTAGCAAAGTGGGCTTACTTTTCATTCCTAGACTCAGGGAAGTGAGGTGGTTGTCAGACAGATTTCCTGGGAGACACCCCAAAACTATGGAATCAGAAAGCCCGGGAGCAGAGCATGGAGATGTGCATTCCTGACAAGCACCCCAGGGGCTCGCATGCCCATTATATTCCATCCGAATCACTATTTTGACCACGAGGAAAAGAAATGGGGGGAACCCCACTTCCAGTCGCCTGCAGAACAGGCTGCGGAGGGCTGACTTCCCGGGAAAACCATACCTGGTGAGTGAAGTCTGTAAAACCCTGGACTCTGGACTCTGGAAACAGGTATGCGAGTCCCCATTTGCAAGCCAAGGGACATGAGCTTGGAGCTGCCATAAAACGGGGGTGACAACTGCATCTCTCCCCAACGGGATGGTAGGCATCCGATGAGACTCATCCAGAGTGCCCACCTCCATTCTACCCGCGGAAAGGCACGGTGCATGCTGGCAGTTGTCCCAACTGTGCTCGGCCCAGCAGATCAGAGTGCACTTTGACCCCCGGCCTGTGTGCCAAAGGCTGAAGGAGACACGCCAGAGAGAACAAGAGACCCAGAGAAGGGGAAGCCAGCTCTGGAAGGATCGAGGCACCGGGGAAGAAGGCTTGGGAAGCACAGCCTTGGACCCAACTCTGAAGAGCCAGAGGAATGAGGACCAGCGGGCACCAGGGAGGTCGACCTGGGTCAGCACTCAGATGAGCTCGAAGGGTAAGCTGAGGGTGGACGTGGAGGCTTTGAACACCGGTGTGGACAGTCAGGAGTTTCTCTGCAAGTCAAGATTTTGGGGTCAAATTCCTCCCAGATATGTGTGTCCTTTGGCCCACAGAGTGGTGGGTTGTTGTTGTTGTTGTTGTTGTTGTTGTTTTCCTCCTTTTTTAATTACATACCAGCATTTAGACTCCAAGAGTGATCTGGGTATGACCTAGACGCTAAGGGTCTCCGACACAGGGGGGATGAGGCCCTGTGGGGCAGGTCAGCCACTCTACCTGCTGGCCCCATAGGCAGCACGAGTCTGAGAGCCCTGCCCTGGCCTCTGGGTGCCTGGAGAGCACCTTGGTCTGGAGAGGTGCAGAATTAGAGCTGTGCTCCAGGTCCAGCTGGTGACCATTAATATGAGTGATAATGACCCCAAGGAGGAGGAGAAAGAGGAGAGGAAGAGGATTGGCTGATGTTGCCTGAGCTTTCACGAGGTGGAGGCAGTCTAGATCTGGAACCCACAGCACTGGTGAGATGGGGGCGAGTGACTCTCCCTTGGCCTCTCACCAGAGGACGTTGTCTGTCTTCGAGGGCTAGGAGGTGCCACACGTCTAGCCCTGATTTGGGCACTAATGCCCGGTGCTTTCCCCATCTGCTCTCAGGAGGGCCAGAGGGAGGACAGAGGCACTCACAGGCAGGCCAGGTGGCTTGGCTGCCATCCCGGGCTCAGCCTTCCCTGCTGCTAATCTCGGACCTCCCCGCCGGGACAAGCAGACCCCATCAGGAAGGAAACAGACAGGGAGGATCTCATGACACACCTGCCACGGCTCCACCTGTCTCGCAGCTCACCACACCCAACACTCGGAGCCCAGTGGATTTGCAAAAGAGAAAGTAAAACACACACACATGTAATAACCAACCCCGTGCATTTCCTGGCATCGGCTGACTGTTTGGTCAAGAGCTTCCTCCCTCTTCGTGTACCTGCTGGATACTCCTAACATCCTTCAGCTGCTGCCGGCTAGGAGGCCGATCACAAGCTCAGCCCTGGGGCACAACCCCCACTCCCACCCCCAGGAAAAGCATCGAAGCATCCGAGGAGGCCAGCGCCGAGATCTGTTGGCCCTGAGCCCGGTGGCCACCCGCTGCCAGCTCAAAGTCACCTTTGCTCCACCACCCACCGGCCACTGGCTAACCAGAGCCAGCCCAGAACCCCCTCCAGCTTGGCTCGGCAGGAACCAGGAACCGGGCCCTATTGGGCAATCATTAATAGGATTCTTGACATTCTTCAGCCGCGGGTCTGCTTTGGGAAGCATGCTCCCCGGAAGAGGAGGAGCGGAGGCCCAGGACTGGCATTTGGACATGCAGCTGGCAGGCAAGGTGGTGCTGTCCGCCGCTGTCCTGCTCCTGCTGACCATAGCCTACAGGCTGTACAAGTCGAGGCCTGCCCAGGCCCCGCCGCGGGGCAGAAACACCAAGGCCGAGGCCAAGGAGGAGGCCCAGGGCTCCGGGCAGCCTGCAGCCCAGGGAGCTGCTCCCGGGGCACCGCACGGTGCACTGAGACGCCGGAGGGGAAGCCAGGGAGCCAGAGCAGCGCCGGGCTGCGGCTGCGAGAAGCAGGGGGACTCCCGAGTCCCAGCAACAGGACCTTCTCCTGAAGACTCAGAGGCCCAAGAGGCTCAGGAGCCCGAGAAGGACGGCGCTGGTGAGGAAGGGGGTGGGCAGTGCCCAGACTCTGGGCTGGCACCTCCTCGCTGCAGTGGCCTGGGGGTCGGAACAGCTGCTGGCGGTAAGCCTGAGCCGCCCCGGCACCCCCATTTGGGCCGCGAATCCCAAAGCTCCCCCGCAGCAGACAGCAGCCGTGCGAGTGGCGAGTCTGCCCCTTGGCAGGACGGCGGCCCCCCCGGGCAGCTGGGACCCGGGCAGCAGGACCCCGCCCCTACCAACTGGGCAGCCCACATGGAAGGCAAGAGTGACATGAGCAAGAGTTGGATCTTCACCCGCAGGGAAGAGGCCGGGGCCCTCCGGGCCGCCGGGGACCTGGGCCTGATCCTGCATCAGCGCGAGGGGGCCACCAGCGCCTCCTACACCTACTGGTCAGTGACCCGGGTGCGTGTGGAGGAGGAGGTGGAGGGGATCGGGCCCAGGCTGAAGGGCAAGGTATATGATTACTATGTGGAATCCACCTCCCGGGCCAGCTCCAAGGGCAGGCTGACCCCCAGATCGGCTGCCAGGACTGAGGCCCCACCCCCTGTGCCCCTGCCAGGCCCCTTGGAGACAGGGACGGCGTCAGGAGGCCACGCCGATGACCGGGAAGGTGGAGCCCACACACCCACCACCCCCCAGCCTGCGCCGTCACCCTCCACGCAAGGCTTCAGCAGGAAGGACAGCCTGCTCCAGATCACGGAGAACCCGGAGCTCCAGCTGCAGCTCGATGGCTTCGGGGCCACCAGGCCCTCCTGCCCAGATGGGAGCAACCGGCCCGGCTGCCCCCTGCCCCCCGCGTCTCTCGGGGCCGGCTCGGCCGGAAGCAGCAGGGAGCCCTGCGTGCAGCTCGTGGCGGGGACCAATTTCTTCCACCTGCCGCTGGCCCCTGGCTCGGCTCCGGATGTGCACCTGGATCTGGGCAACTGCTACCAGGTACTGACCTTGGCCAAGAGGCAGAAGCTGGAGGCGCTGAAGGAGGCGGCCTACAAGGTGATGAGCGACAACTATCTCCAGGTCCTGCGCAGCCCGGACATCTACGGCTGCCTGAGCGGGACGGAGCGGGAGCTGATCCTCCAGCGGCGGCTACGTGGCCGCAGGCACCTGGTGGTGGCCGATGTGTGCCCCCCGGGGGACTCGGGCCGTCTCTGCTGCTACGATGAGGAGCGGGACGTCTGGTGCCCACTGGCCTGCCTGCCCCCCGAGGCTGTGTCCCGGGGCTGTGCCCTCTGCAGTCTCTTCAACTATCTCTTCGTGGTGTCCGGCTGCCAGGGGTCTGGGCCCCAGCCCTCCAACCGCGTCTTCTGCTACAACCCGCTGACGGGGATCTGGAGCGAGGTGTGCCCGCTGAACCAGGCCCGGCCGCACTGCCGGCTGGTGGCCCTGGACGGCCGCCTGTACGCCATCGGGGGCGAGTGTCTGAACACGGTGGAATGCTACGACCCCCGCCAGGATCGCTGGACCTTTGTCCCACCGCTCCCCAACGACACCTTCGCGCTGGCACACACGGCCACAGCCTGCGCCGGTGACATCTTCGTCACGGGCGGGACCCTGCGCTACCTGCTGCTGCGCTTCTCGGCCCGGGAGCAGCGCTGGCAGGCAGGCCCCACGGGCGGCGGCAAGGACCGCACGGCCGAGATGGTGGCGGTCAACGGCTTTCTCTACCGTTTTGACCTCAACCGCAGCCTGGGCATCAGCGTGTACCGCTGCAGCGCCAGCGCCCGCCTCTGGTACGAGTGCGCCACGTACCGGACGCCCTACCCCGACGCCTTCCAGTGCGCGGTGGTGGGCGACCTCGTGTACTGTGTGGGGCGCCAGCGCACGCTCTGCTTCCTGGCCGACCACATCTCGCCCAGGTTCCTGCCCAAGGAGCTGCAGAGCTTCCCCTCCCCGCGGGGCACCCTCCTGCCCGCCGTCCTGACCGTGCCCGGCCCCAATGTGCCGCAGACCAGGGTCTAGCCACCCTCCTGCCGCACCTCTGCTGCCAAACCGGGAAGCAGAAAGCACCCCCGACCTGCCGCTCCGCTCCGTGGGCCATTTCTGGGAGAGCAGGCCGCTCAGGCGTTTGGCCAGCAAGGGGTGAATTCTAATCCCACATGCTCTGCTGGCCGGGGCCCTCGGATGCGGCTTTGCTGTCGGTGGGATGCAGAAGTGCAGCGTGAAAATGGAACCAGGGCCTGGTGCCCTGAGGCTGAGGGCAGCCACGTGTGCAGGGATGAGTCCCCCCTTGTTTCAAATCTAAATTGTTGGGGGAAGGGCTGTCAGAACCTCGCCAAAGTTCAGGGGTGCAGCCCAATCCCAACCACAGTTCCTAGTGCCAGGTGATCCCCAATAACCTCCTCGAGCCAACCCTGCTGGAGGTGGGCCAGCTCCCTATAAACCACTACGGTGCCTTCCTAAACACTGGCCACTAAGCCCCTAACTCCAGAGTTCCAGAAACACCTGGGACACACAGGGGTGTGGTTCTGGTTGTGCCAAGAGCCCTGGGGAGCCCCGGGGGGGCCCGGCCAGAGGAGAGATGGTTGGAGAAGTAGAACAGCTGCAGTGGGAGCTGCCCATGGGACCCTTTCCTGCAGAGTAAATTGACCCTTACCCATTTCACTTTCTCTTATTACCTGGAATTCTAGTCTACTAGGAGGAGACGCCTCCAATTAGCAGCCATTTGAAAACATACATCTTGGGACACCTGGGTGGATCCCAGGGTCCGGGGATCAAGTCCTGAATCGGGCTCCCTACATGGAGCCTGCTTCTCCCTCTGCCTGTGTCTCTGCCTCTCTCTCTGTCTCTCATGAATAGATAGATAAAATCCTTCCAAAAAAAAGAAAGAAAAGAAAGAAAGAAAAGAAAAGAAAAGAAAAGAAAAAAAAGAAAAGAAAAGAAGAAAAGAAAAGATACATCTTGTAGTGGTCCACGAAGAACCCAAGGGATTCCACATCTGAGGTCTCCGGAGAGGGAGGAGGAGATGTGATCTGAGGGCACCACCCCCCCTCCGTCCTCCTCTGAGCTCCCCTGCTTGGACGCGGTGATAAGTGACCACTGACTCCCGCCCCAGATCTCAGAGCCTGCACGAAACAGCTGTCCAAACAACACAGCCCTCACCTCGGGGAGCAGGGGCAGCCACCACCAGGCACCCGTCCCGGGCTGGTGAGAGATGATGGCATAATTTCTCCTCCCTGCCTGTGCCACGTAGTCACCTGGTCTGCCTGGTTGGACAGGAGAGCAGGGAAGGGCAGGTCCATGCGGGAGCTGAGGACCTAGAATAGTCCAGTTGCCCATTCTTCCTGGAGGGAAGGGAGAGAGACCGGTCAGATCTACTGCCACAGCCCCGTCTCCTCGCTGAGGACGACGCACACACAGAAGGGCGGGCAGCGATGCTCCTGGGGCCAACCAGAAGCCAGGGCAGCTGGGACCCCTCCTAAAGTGACAAACAGCCTGGAGGAAAACGGTAGAGATGGGGGTGCAGCAGGGCAGGCCTGGCAAGTGGGGAGCTAAGGATGCTTTGGATTTCAGCGTTCCTACCTTGAAAATGGGAAGGACGATTCGCAGCCTTCTCTGCCAGAGAAATGAGAACCCCGCAGAATAAATCCTTCCCAAATTCCCCTGGGGGTCTGGACAGGCGCTCTCGTTCACTGCAGCTGCCAGGGCTGAGCCAGGGTCTTCTGGAAAACGTGCAATTAGAGCAAGGAATACCGGGGAGGTTGGCGTGGAGACGAGAACTGTTATTGGACCACTCAAGGCCACTGTCCCCATTCTAGGGCCTAGAAGGTGAGGCTGCCTACTTTACTTCTAAATTGGAGCCTCGTGACCCCACAGCCCCTGCCAAGGCCGTGTTCAAGCTCAGAGCCAACACTCAAGCAAGAGCCTCCAAGGGACCCTTGGCGGGGAAGCAAGGTAACTCAATGACAGGACTGAGAGGCTGTGTTGGCATCACGATGCCAGGCTGGGGGTTGTTTGGACAACAAACATGAGGTGAACCCCATGTGGGAGCTGGAGGCAGATGGAGCCAGATCCAGCCCCCAATGGCAGGCCTCCAGCGAGAAGCCAGGCAATGGACTAGACTACAACTAAGCAGGGAGACCATGGGGGGGGGGCGCTCCAAGCCCAGGGTGAACTAGGGATCACTCCAGAAAACTTTTCAGAGCCCCCCTGCCTGGGCCATGGTCCTGTGGTCGGGAACAGGGAAACAGCGGAATTCGTTCCAGACCCAGTGATGGTGGATATGGTCTTCAGGATGAAGGGAGGGTTGAGATGGAAAGTACGGACACATCTCATCCACCTCCCTGTGGTCCTGGGCAGACATCACTAATCGATCGCCTTATCTTTTCATGTTGAGCCTCAGAACCGGTCTGACCCAGGTGAGAGCTGGTACATTTCTCATCACTGGCCTGGGTGTCCAGAGCTAGCATCAGGGCCATCATGGTAGATAGAGCACGGTAGTTCGGGGGGCCTGCAAAGACCACCTGGGGCCGACAGTCAGGATTCACTCGTGGAACATTTTTTAGGCCAGGTACTGTTCCAGGTGCTGGGTATGCGGAAGGTCCCTGCCCTAACACGGCCCACATCCTGGTGGAGGAAAATAGGTAATTTTTATAAACAAATGCCTAAACAAATGAATGGAACCTATGCTGCACACATGCTAGGAAGGCAGGGGAGGCGGGGAGGTAGCATAATGCCATCGAGGGCAGGGCTGCCTCCGAGGAGCTCCACCTCTGCGTGAAGAGGACAGGAAGCCAGCTATCCTGCTCTAGCCATTCCTGCAAGGGAGAGAATCCCGTTCTGCCAAACATTAGGAAGGAGGCTCCTCGCAGGGAGGTAAGCCACCTTCGCAGGAGAGAAGCAGGGAGCACGCATTTAAGGGGAGAGTCCAGATCACACGCCACCGCCACCCCTGAGTGTGTCCGGGTGTCAGCCTGCCCGTGGTCCTCCATGGGGTCAGAGTCTAGGATCGGCCCTCGGCCTCGTGTGATAGCCTTGTCTGGCCACCTCAAGCCCTCAGCCTCACGGGGGGCCTTGTCCCTTGGCTTCTCCTTGGGTCATCCGTCCTGCTTCCCCAAGAAGTGTTTGTTCTTTATAATACAACAACAAAAAAAACCCCAACCCTTCAGTCTGGGTTGCTTTCCACGTTAGGCCAACCACGACATTGTAGGAAAGAAATTTGGAAAATACAGAAGTACAAAAAAAAAAAAAAAAATCTCCCTAGTTTCACCACCCAGAGACAACCCCCTCTGCGGTGTGTGTCCCTCCAGCCTGGGCATCCTTTTCTGTGGCTTGATTTTTGCCTACGTGTGATTATGCCCAAGTTACAATTCAGATGCTTCCTTTTTTTCACTCAGCTTTTTAGTATATGCATTTCCCGTGTTGCTACAAACCCTCGGCAAACATCATTTCAATAGGTGCAGGATGCTCCATCGAGTGGCTGTACCACGGTTTATTTAAACACTCTCTCCTCCTATCAGGCCTGTGGATTTTTTTTCCCCCTGTTGGTTTCTTTTTCCATCATAAATAAATCGTCCTTTGTTTTCCTGTTCCTCTCTGTCTGGGGCCTCCATCAATATTTACAAGAGAAGCCCAGTCTAGGGCTGGTCTGGAATACGGGGCTGCGGAAGCGAGCTTAGAAGCCACAGCATCTGCCCGGGGCTAGGCCCGGCCGCACTCTGAATGTGGGGCATGGGGCTGCTCTTGGCAATGCCCCGCCAGGAAGGAAGGCTGCCTAGAGGGGCCGTCCCTGGTGCCCCACGGCTTGCTGGAGCCAGGATATAGGATAGGGGCCGTATTTCTAGAGCCCCTGCTCGGTATATGCCAAGCACTGGACTAGATGCGAAATTTCTACACATCACTTCACTGACCCTGATGACAACCCCATTGTACAGGAGACAAAATTGAGGCTCGTGGAGTTCAAGGAGACTCACCTTCGTGGCAAAGATCCAAGACCCTCAGTTTCCTTCAAAACACTCTTGAACCTGACCTGCCCACTCATGCATTCCATTCCCCTCTCTTGAAGCACAGGGGCCAAGAGCTCGGTGGGCATCAGCCATCCCCTGGGCCTCTCCCGACCCCTCCCCAACTCACACTATCACGGATGCTCCATCCTTGACCTTTGAACTCTAAGAAAATATTCCTCTTTTTTTTTTTTTTTTAGGATTTATGTATTTCTTTTAGAAGGCGGGGAGGGGCAGAGGGAGAGGGAGAGAGAGTCTCAAGCAGACTCCACGCTGAGCGTGGAACCCGACTCAGAGTTTGATCTCACGACCCTGAGAGATCAGACCTGCGCTGAAATCAAGGCTCGGATGCTTAGCCAACTGAGCCATCCAGGTGCCCCTCAAAGAAGATATCCTTAAACTCTCCGATCCTCAATGTCTGCATCTGCAAAATAGGTTTGCCCCCACCAGCCTCAAGACGATGCTGTGTGAACTCACAAGCGAATGTGCATGAAGCACCCCGACCAGGGACTGCTCCAGGGTGGTCTCAGAAGTACCACAGGCTTCTGCAGGGGCCAGCTGGGAGGAGGAGTCTGCTGGTTTCCCCCGCTCCCCTTTCTCAGCATCCCAGCTCCAGAGGAAGGTTGTCTAACATTTAACCTGCAGGAGCCCTGTCTGGCTTGACAAGATCTGGGCGCTTGGGGGAGGAGGGGGCGGCGCTCAAGTTATTCATGCCTTACCCTATTCGGATTTTGAGGCCCTGTACCTGTTCCCTCCCCTTCCACAGCAGCTGAGGGCCTGATTGGAGTCTCCCCAGGCTCAAAGCCCTAAGCGTTTTCCCAGTGCGCTGGGCAGTGCAAGGGAGCCTCGGGAGCTGCTCAGAGCTCCCTGGAGATCTTGAGGAGGTGCAGCGGGGAGGGGGCTCCTTTCGTTTACAGATGGGGTGAGGGTCCCTCAGAGCCATCGGAGCCCCGCACTGTGTCTGGCCTGCGGGTACTTAGAGTCATGACAGGTATGCCTCACTTCAGGCCTTTGGCATCCTTGCCTGGAAGAGCCTCATGTCCCCAGGGCTCCCCTGCAACACCCTGAAGCTGTGGCTCCAGCCCAGAGGAGCCTCCGAGGCAGACGTGAGGCTGGAGCAGAGGAAGGGGACGAACAAGGGAGGAGGTGCCCTGGGGGAGCGGGAGATTAGGCGGAGAGGCTCCAGCAGCCGGAGGAAAGGACAGCTCCAGGCAGTGTCTAGAAAACAGCTCTCTTGGAAAGTGGGATGTGGGTCAAAATATGAACAAAACTGAAAAGGCTGGCTTGCATTTTGGTGTGCGAAGAAGAGATGGAGACAGATCTCACATGGGTAATAAATAGGATAACAACACCGGCATCCGGGCACCATCCTTCCCTCCCTCATCAAACCCTTACAAAGGGCATCGCTGCCTGAAAGTGGTTATCCTCGTGGCGTGGGGGAGGAAACAAAGACAAGATATTCCACAAAAATTAAAAATCACTGAACAGCTAGAAGAGAGAGGAGCGCCTGGCTGGCTCAGTCGGAAGAGCATGCAACTATTGATCTTGGGGTCATGAAGTCAGGCCCCATGTTGTTGTAGAGTTTACTTTAAAAAAAAAAATCAGAGGAGAGAAATCTAATCTCTGTCAATGCATTTATTGAGCACTCATAATGCTAACAGGTGCCTGACCCGGATGATCTTGTTTTATCCTCAAAACAACCCAGTAGATGGTATAGTCAAAGTCTCCCCTTCCATTGACTCCTCCACCCCTTGAATCTGCCTGTGGAACTTTCTCCAGGACCTTGGGCATTGGGTTTCCTCCATTGTGGCTCTTAGAAACCTTGTGACCGTCCCCACGTGAGCAAGCCCAGGTTAGCCTGCCAGACGATGAGACGCGTGGCCCCATTACCAGTTTCCTCAGTCAACGGCCCCAGAGACTGGCCCCAAGCCGACCCCAGGTGCCTGAATGAGCCCAAACAAGACCAGCAGACCCCCTGCCCGAACCCAGTCCAAAGTGCCAATCCACTGACTCATGAGCAAAATAGAGGGTTGTGGCTTTAAGCCACTACGTTTGGGGTTTGCAACTCCCAAGTGAGTGAGTGACACAACCGTCGTGTGCTCTATCACGATTACCACCACTTTGTGCTTCCAGAAAGTAGGATTCAAGAAAGTGAAGCAACTGTCCCAGGATCCTGCAGCTACGAGGTGGAGAGGCTGGGACGCTCCCCCAGGTCTGCCTGGCTCCAAATCCCGTGCTCATCATACAGCAACACGGTCCTCACTCCATTCTAGCCAGAACCAGAGCACTGGGAGTTCCTCCCAAAGGCCTGGCCATGGGGCTTGGGGCTCAGCCCTCTGCCATTCCCGGAAGGGCTAGGTCCCCACCAGGACCCAAGACCCAAGATCTTTCAGGGAATGGTTCTGAACAATCAGATCAGCTCCTTGAAAAATAGCCACCAATACCTACTGAGGGCCAGGGCCTATGCTAGGCACCTGCCTGCCAGGAATTCTTTAAATCTAAAAACAAAAACAAAAACAAAAAAAAAATCTAAAAACAACCCTGTGTGTGAGATACTTTACCATTTCACGGATGAGAAAGCTAAGGCACAGAGAGGATAGGTAGCCTGCCCGCGGTTGCACAGCCAATAAATGAGAGAGCCCGTGCAACCCAGTGCTGCTCCAGGGTCGTCGGGAGATAAATCCACTGTGAAAACAGGGAGAGCTTTGCTTGCTGCCCCCCTGCAACAGCCTCCCACCGGAACACTGCGGTCAGAGGCCTTGCCCACCTTGCTCACTGGATCTTGTTCATACAGTGGATGGACAAGGGCAGGAGCTCAGTGACACCAGAGAAAGGATAAGAATGGTAGGGTCCTCTCCATGAGGCCGCCTGCTTCCCGGCTGCTTGGACCCCCTGCTGGTGATTTTTGTGGTCACCCTGGAGCATCCTGGCATGAGTTTGGTCCCTGGGGGTGAGGGTTGGCAATCCGAAATCCTGAAGCCACTCTGCTCATCGCATTACCCAACACTTGCATTCACTGAGAAATCCCTACAGAGATTTCAAATCTATCATCGTCCCATTTCACAGACAGACTAAGGCTCAGAGAGATCTCACAGCTGCGACATGAGTACTCATCCTTCAAGGTCTTGAGCGTGTGGTATTGATGAAGTTTTGGAATATAGGTGAGGTTTGGTGGGGTGAGGTCGGAGCCAACGACCAAGAAAGAATTCTTGAGACATCTTTGGTGCAAAATGGTAGTTTTGTTAAAGCCTGGGGACAGGACCCGGGGGCAGGAAGAGCTGCTGCCCAGGCCTGTGAGGGGTGGCTGATTATATACCTGGGGGTTGGGAGGGGGTTAGGGAGAGCATAAGTCTCTAAGGAATTTTGGAAGCGAGGTTTCCAGGACCTTGAGGAGGCTATTGTTGGGGAAAGGTCACTTATTACTGTATAATAAAACCTGAGTCATCGGTGGGTCATTTATTAGTCATCTAATAAAACAGATGTCTATCGGTGGGTCATGTGCTTGGGAGATGATTGCCAACATGGATCTTGGGGGGTTTAGAGATAAAGGATGTTTCTCAAGGAATTTTCATATGGTAAAGTAGACTCACAGGATCCTGGGGGTCGGGCTAAGATTGCCTCTTGCCCTTAGAAAAGTCTGAACCTCAAGGCAGTTGAGTCCCTAGAGGAATGTCCCTCTGCCTGTTGTCAGTGTGCAGCCCCAGGCTCGAGCTTTGTCCTCAGCTGGCCTTCTGTTCCCCCATCAGTATCAGCCCCAACCACCGCCATTGCCCACTCCTCCATCAGGCACCCCACACTGCACACATATGTCCCCCACATCTCACTCCTTGGCCTGCAGGTCTGCGGCCCCTGTGAAGTCTCCCTGAGTAGCAAGGAAGTCTTGTCTGCCCCTGTCACACATGCCAGCACACAGCAGCCACACAGCATGGCTCAGAGGCAGCTGAAGCTGAGCTATGTCCTTATTCAAAATGCACCATCAAGGGGCCCCTGGGTGGCTCAGCGGTTGAGCATCTGCCTTTGGCCCAGGGCGTGATCCTGGGGTCCTGGGATCGAGTCCTGCATTGGGCTCCGTGCAGGGAGCCTGCTTCTCCCTCTGCTTGTGTCTCTGCCTCTCTCTGTGTGTCTCTCATGAATGAATAAATAAAATCTTAAAAAAAAAATGCACCGTCAAGTGGGGTGTTTGGGACTGCCCAGCTGAGTTGCTCTCTCATCTCCGAGGGGGACTGTTTTACACCTTCTGTCCTTCCTGCAAACACCGCCCTCACCCTGGGGCACAATATTGAGGCACAAAGAGTCCTCCAGTCCTTGCAGCGCTGAGCACACCTGCTCTGCCACAATTGTCAGCCCCTCCATGCATGCCCAATACCCATGCTAGAGGCCAGCTGGCACTGCCCGGGGAAGTGTCACCCCTGGAGGAGCCTCACTGGCAGGAATTGGTGTATAAATACCCCAGCTCCCTTGGCCCTCGTGGATAACGGCCTCATGAGGCCCTTTTAACAAAGTCACTGCAATCCTCCCTGCCTATCCTCCCCCTCCTCCTCCTTCCTTTTAAAAGCTGCAGAAGAGGCACGCCCTCCTTTCCCCTATAGCCCATCCCCTCTTACCTTCTTTAGGACTTCACACCAGGGAGGGCCCTGCTCTGGTACCAAAGACCTCCCCCTATCTGCTGGGTAGTTCCAGGCAGTGAACAAATGGGCTCCGGCATCTCCCATCTTAATAGAAGGGCCACTTTCACATGATTTGCCTGATAACACAATAAATAAAAACCACAAATACACTTTAGAAGGTTAAAAACATCACACACATATAACACATCTTTATTTGTAATGAGTGTCAAAGCGACGTGGTATCTTTGTGTTCCTGAAAACAGTTCAGCCTCTAAAGATTTGTGATTGTTTTTCCTGCAATCATGGTTATGCTATCACAGTCAACAATCCCTGCTTTGTAGAAAATATGAGGGTTAGCTTTAACCTGGCCTCAATTTGAATCATAATAAATCCTGAGTGAACTCAAAAAAAAAAAAAAAAGAAAAAGAAAAAGCTTCCTGTTACAGAATGCTTCTCATCTGATCTGAAGAGGCCAAAATCTTGGATTGTACCTAGAAACATTTAAACCCATACCTGGTATCTTTTAGCTTCTCGATTTCACGTCCCACGCCTGGTCTCACTCCCCTGGACCATGCAGTGGAGCAGGACCAGGGGGTGATGGCAAATTAGGGCAGGATTAACCCCAAGAAACCCCAGGTATGTAGCGTCTTTAGTACAAGTTACCTTTGCGTTTTTAAGCACGTTTGTATGTGTTAAAATATACACAACAAGATATTGGTCATCACGGCCACGTTAAAGTATACAACTCATTGACATCAAGTACATTCCCAATGCTGTGTGTCCACGCTTAATCTGACTGCAAAAGATACACAAGCATTGACCATAGAATATCCAACTGGAAAAATACAGAGAAGCCCAAAACAAGACAGTAGATATCGCTCCCACTCAGAAATAATCAATTATGTGCTTTGACATTTTTTATTTCCAGCCTCTTATTTATTATGCATAATTTTATTTTTTTAAAGATTTATTTATTTATTCATGAGAGAGAGAGAGAGAGAGGCAGAGACACAGGCAGAGGGAGAAGCAGGCTCCCTGCAGGAGCCCGATGTGGGACTCGATCCTGGGACTCCAGGATCATGCCCTGAGCCACAGGCAGATGCTCAACTGCTGAGCAACCCAGGTGTCCCTGCATAACTTTAAAATAAAATTTTTAAAAAGTGGGATCTTACTCTGTGTTTGCTGCATAACTGACCTTTTCTCCTATCAGAATACTGTGCCTACTTTCCAGTAAAATATGTCACTGGGCTTCTTTTTATTGTAGTAGAGATATACAACATAAAAGTTACCTTTTTAACCATTTTTAAGTGTGCAGCTCAGAGGAAGCAGGTGCATCCCCATTGTTATGCAACCATCACCACCAACCATCTCCTGAACTTGCTCATCCTCCCAACCTGACGCTCTGCACCCACTAAACACTAACTCCCCATTTCCCTCGCCCCCCACCTCCCCCACCCCACTGTTGCCTTTAACTTTGGAAAATATCCCTTACGATGATGAGGGAGTTCTCTGCTCCATCAGCACAGATAATTGGGAATGTGCCTTAAGCACAAACACACACTGGTTCTCATTCATTCTGGAAAATTCAGCAAACAACACAGAGCCGGGCTCAGGGGGATGCTTTGGAGCTAAAGAATCAATAGTATCTTTCTCAAAGATGCCAGGCATTCCCTCCTCATTACCACGTGGAAAGACAAAGGGGAGACTGCTTGCTCTGTTTTCTAGAAACTTCCTCCATCCTCACGCTAAACTAATTACTTGGGGTGCTTTAACAAAAATTTAGTTTGGAAGAGGCCAAGGTATAAAACATGTTAATGATTGTGTTACATTATGGGTCCTAATTATGCAATTATGGGCACTTATAGTAACGCACAACTGAGTAGCATTAATTGCATAGTAATGATATCCACGGGGTGTGCACACCCAGGACAGGGCTGTATTTACAGGGCCTGACATTGCAGGTGCAAGGGGATGAGGACAGGGAGTATGGAAGGTTGGAAGATCGAGGCTGGAAGTGGGTAAAGGGAGGTGTCCCTTCCGGAGGCGGGGGGAGGTCAGGGCACGGAGTGACAAGGCTAGCAAGTCAGCAGAGACAGGCAGACGTGAATTCTGCTCCACTCATCGGGTGTTTATTAAACTCCTACCTCCCACGAGGCCCTAGGGTTATGGCTGTGAGTGGGTTGGGCACATTCTCCTGGTGTGGTCAGGAGTACACAGGTGAACAGCTTACGTAAAATAATGGCAGACTGACATCAGTGCCAGAAACCGATGTAGTGTGATGGAGAGGGATGCAGGTGGGGGGGACATGCGTCATTGTTCTCAAGGTGGCTTCTTGGAGGAGGTGGCATTTAAACTGGGATATGACAGTTGAGAAGGATTCGACCAGAGGATAGGAGGGGGAAGAGGGAGAGGGAGGGAGGAAGAGGGAGGGCAGGTGGGGCAAGAGAGAGCAAGCTCTGGCAAAAGCAGGAGCATTCTGGGAGAAGGGGACGCAGGAGCAAAGGCCCCCGCGTCCTTGCCCGAGACAAGGCCAGAATGGTCAGAAAGGTGGTGGGAGACAGAGACCAGCCGGGTCCCGCAGAGCAATGTCAACTGTCCACTAGGATAAGAAATTTAGATTTTATTCTCAGCCCAACCAGAAGCCCTCAGAGGATTTTGTTTTGCTTTGTTTGCTAATAAATCTTTTCTCTCAGAAGAGTTTTAGATGCATGGAAGAGTTGCGACGTGACAGAGAGCCCCCAGAGACCACACACCCCGTGCCCCCCCGTGGTTAACATCTTATGTTAATACGATACATTTGTCATAACTAAGGAACCAACGCGGACATGTCATCATTAACTGAAGTCCATGCTGGATTCAGATTTCCCAAATTTTTACTCCATGCCCGTTTTCCGTTCCAGAATTCCATCCAAGATACCACATTACTTTTAGAGGTCGGATCTCTCAAGGCTCCTCTTGGTGGTGATGGGTTCCCAGACTTTTCTTGTTTTTGATGACCTGGACTGTTTTGTTTTGTTTAAAGATTTTATTTATTTATTCATGAGAGACACAGGGAGAGAGAGAGAGGCAGAGACACAGGCAGAGGGAGAAGCAGGCTCCATGCAGGGAGCCCGATGCGGGACTCGATCTCAGGACCCGCAAGCCAAAGGCAGATGCTCAGCCACTGAGTCTCCCGGGGGTGCCCCAATGACCTGGACAGTTTTGAGAGTACTGGTCAGGTACTTTGTAGCTCATCCTTCAGTTGGGTTTTGGCTCGTGGGCTATGAGTTCCTCGACTGGGATCCCGGGAGAAAGAGCACAGAAGTACAGGGTGCCTCTCATCACATCATAGCAAGTGTACATGACTTATCAAGTGTTGGCTTTGACCTTGAGCACCTGCCTGGCTGAGGGTGCATTTGTCGGACTCTCTGCTATAACATTACCTCCTTTTCCCTCTTCCCATGTCCTACCCCCCAGAAGAAGTCTCCATGAGTTCCCCCTCCTAAGGGACAAGAAGCTCTGCTCTGCCACCTTCATGCAGGAGCATCTTCATAAATAGTTGAAATTCTTCTGTACAGGTGGTTGATCTCTTCCTCCCTGTTTATCTGAATAATTACCCGAAAAATTATCTGTGGACATCAGTACAGACTCATAGATACTTACGTGGTACTTTGGGTTATATTCTGATACTATATTGTTTCTTTTTTTTACCTATATTATTGCTGCTTTGGCCACTAGGACCTCCTTCAGGTGACTCCTGTGTCCCTTGGAGGCATGTCCCCATCATTTTGTTTCTTGAGCACTTTGTTATTCTCTGGCACAGCAAGATGCTCCAGGCTCAGCTATACTTTCCCTGCCCTGTCCTACAATCCATCATTTCTTTAAGGAGCCCTAGCTCTTTTTATTAGACAACAGTATTCGAAGCCAAGATCTGAGCACTGGGTCTGCAGAGGTGTTTAAGTGCAGGATGGCATTATCTGATTCTGGTTTTAAAGGCATCCCTCTGGCTGCTGCGGGGAGAAAGTATGGGCAGGAAGCCAGAGAGGAATTTGGGGAAACCAGCTAGGAGGGTATTGTGGTTATTCGGGGGAGAGGTGTGGGTACCCACATGGACACTCAGAGTTAATATGAAGATTGTTTTAAACTGAAGACATCTGAGATTCACAGATGCAGAAAGAAGCCTTCTGTGAGCTTGCTTTATCTCGCTAAAAGCAAAAACTTCTGGGACTGAAACTATCATAAACTCCATCCTCTGGGGAGCTTTACGGCCATGAAAAAGATGGAAAAGACCACTCACACTTGCATAAACAAACATTATCACAGATTTCCTTATCTCCTGTTTGTTCCCTTTGAAACCCGTTTGTTTTTTTCCCATAAAAGCCTCTTCTCTCCCTTCTCTTTCCCAAACTTCAGCCACTTAGAGAGCTACTTTTTCTGGAAACTCCTGTATTACACATGAATACATTAGAGGGTTTTTTTTTTTCTCTTGCTAATTTTTTTTGTCCATTTAATTTGCATGCTCCCAGGTACTGAGACTATGAGGTTCTTCTACCCCGACAGAGGCCACAGGCCTGAGCAACACAAGGACACAAGGTCAGCTAGAAATGAATCCTTTTGATGGCAATCAACCCACCAGATTATTACTCTGTCAGCCCTCTTTGCCTTCCTGCTCAGCCTACCTCCAACCTTTGACCCCTTCACTACATTCCCTTTCTCTCCACTTAACCCTGAATTGATTTTTGTTGCTTACAACCCGGAATCCTAACTGATACAGTTTAGCAACCGCACCTTTGACCTCAATGGTGGAGTCCTAGAAGACAAGGTCTGCACCTGGTTCATCTCACCTCCCCACCTCCCAACTTCAGCATGGAGCCCAGCACCAGGGCCCTGCTCTGGAAGTGCTTGTTGAGCTGGATTTGTGCTATTCAGTGAACACAACAGTTGGCTGTCCAATGGAGCACCATCGAGCAAGCTACAGGGGGCACCTTGGTAACCCACTTAAGAAAATAAACTGTTTGCAAGTTCTTTCCCCATATTCATTTGCATGGAAACAATTAGTGTGCTAATTAAAATTGAGTCTTATCTGTTCCTTAAAGTAAGCCCAGCAGGACCACCAGTTGGCAAGATTTTGTTGGCAGAAAGTTCGAGGTTCTCCGGTAGTAGAAAGGAAGGGATTTTCATTTCTCATCAAATATTTCATAATCAGGTGGCTACCACATTTGGCTGACCCTCTCTTCAATGGGCTCGCACCAGTGAGGTCGGCGGGCTCGCGTCGATTGACACCCCATCCCAGTTCAAATGAGTGAAAATTTGTAATCCTTCTCCCAGCCTGGCCTGGCTGCAGTTGCCATGCACCATAAAGGAAGAGTTTGTTGCCCAAATTAATAGTATAAACAAGATTTCAGAAGGGAATGTTTAACCTACTTAAGAGAACACACTATTTTCAAGCAATTAGTACCGTTTGCACACAATGAAGGAGCTAATTGCAGATAAGCCTTATTTCTGCTTTGAAGAAGGATCCAGCAGGACTGGTACTTGGCAACACTTTGCCAACGGTTAGTTAGCATCACCACATGTTCTGAAAGGAATAATGTCGCAATTCACTGAAAGCAATCCCCTATATTCAGGTTTCTAAGTAATTCTCAGTAATTCTCGCTAGGCCTTAATATCGGCATCTATAAAATGGGGGTAATACCCATCTCATAGAGCTGTTGTGAGGAGTTAATGAATACGTTCATGGCCATAAATGGCAAGTAAATCCACTCTAGCCTTCCCCCAAATTTGGTCATATGAGGGGACAGATTCTGGGCTCCGCTGCTGATGGGGGCTA
The DNA here is from genome assembly GCF_905146905.1 of Nyctereutes procyonoides. NCBI lineage: Eukaryota > Metazoa > Chordata > Mammalia > Carnivora > Canidae > Nyctereutes > Nyctereutes procyonoides. Next base: position 5,530,342 of record NW_026575052.1, read on the forward strand.
CCAGATAGCCCACTGAGGCTGAGCTAGCGGCCACTGTTTTCCTGGAGAACAGCACACCAGCCTTCGCCCAGGCTATGCCACCAACTAGCTGGGCACCTTGAAGCCACCCTGCTGTCCTTCCAACAAACGAGCCCAGTGAATTAGCTGTGTGGTTTTTAAACTCTTCTTAAAAAGAAATTTCTTTGCTCGCTTCTATTCCAGTTCGGGAGGAAGAATGTTTCCCCCACCTTCTCAGGGGCGTGTCTGGGCCCTGTGAATTAAACTAACAAAAGACATATTAGCTGGATAAAAAGAACAGAATTGTTATTAATAGGTACCTGCTGGGAGTTCACAGAACAGAAGAGAAAAATCAAAGAAGCTCTTAGACTCAGGGGCTTCTATATTCTTTTAACAAAGGAAAAACGGCTTGGGCTTCAAGGGACAATAAATTGTAGGTAAGTGACTAGGACATATATGGGAGGAGCTAAGAGAAGATAAGGGTTATTTTAATAAGGTCTGTTTATGCAAATTGATCTTAGTGTCCGTTCCCAGTCTTCGATGATAAGAGCTGCTCTTCTCTCCCTGGTCCTGGAGGTGAGAGGGGGGGAGGGCGGGGGGCATCTTCCTCCCAGGGAAATTTCTGTCCTGCTCTTAGGCAGATAAGGGGAGCCCAGAAAACTCTTCCTGCATCTGTGGAGTCTCAATTGCCTTCAGCTCAAAATAATCCTTATGCAAAGTGGCATGTTTTGGGGGGGACATTCGGATCCTCTTCGAGGCCAAGGAACCACCACAGGTGTGACCCAGAATTTTCCTGAGCTGAGAAGATCCAGCCCAGAAAGTCCTCCAGTTGAGTCTCTCTCCCTCTCTCTCTCTCTACCATGGAGTGTAATGTGAACCTGGATGGAAAACATTCCTCTCCTCTCTGTTCATTCCACAAATACCTGCATTGATACTTTTTGGCAGAATTAATTACGACGAAAGTTCTAATTCCATCATCCCATCTCCATTTAATTGACTTTCTACGGTAAGACCTTTCTCTTTTCCCCATTCATTCATTTATTTTTATCAGTATAGACTCAGGGATTCCTATTTTAGTCAATGCATTTTAATCTGCTACTAACATCATTTATTTTGATACTCAAAATGTCCCAGATCAGGCCAGTGGTGCCCTTTCAGGGTGGCTTCTATGTCCTGTTTGACATTTTTCTCCTCATATTTGAGCGTGTCCTTACTTTCTAGCATAGAAAGTTGTTCTACCTCATCTTGGACTTCCTCTGCCCCAGCTTTGAAGTCAGCTGTTTCTCCAGGGGGGTCCTTATTCCTTTTAGTGGAGAAAGGCATTTTGAAACAAAGATCTGGGTGCTAGGGTGCTCATTGCTTTTGGGGTGTTGGAACTGCCAAGCTTCTGTGACCACATGCATTTAATTCTATATTTATCTATACCTCTATGTGTTGAAAACACAAGTTATACTGATACCTCCAATTCCAATCCAATACCAGAGAGTTTATTCTAGTTTTTCCCCCTTTCCATATTTATAACCCCTCAGACAATGAGAAACCTCCCATTATTCTCAATATATTTAACTACTGGGTCACCGCTGTACACAACAATCTGCCGTTACCACTGCTGCTCACATGTGCAGTCACTCCCGTCATCCTTCCAGGGCACTGTTATCCCAAGTCAAGCCCCCACAACCCGCCCCCATGCAAACACCTTCTTCTCGGCTCAGGCTCCAAAACTTCCCACCAGCTGCCAGACCATGGACCCCCATCCCTCTTATAGACATCAACCTGATGGCTGGCACTCTAATTCTGACAATGCATTCTGCCCTAAGTTGGATTCTCTAGAAGTAGCACCTGTGAGCAGAATGCGTATGTATGTGAGTTATTGAGAAGGTGTCTCAGGAGAAATCAGCAAGAGGGTAAGAGATGCAGGAGGCAAGAAAAACAAAGAGCCACACACGAGAAGAAAAAGCTGCAGTTGGATTCATTCAGAGAAGCAGTGTAGGACCTGGGGGTGGGCAACCTAATTGCAAAAGGGATTCCAGGTGGGGCGCCAATAGCCTCTGCTACACATCCATTTCCTCTTATGCGAAAGACAGCGAAGATTTCCACTCTGCACACACTAGGACTATGTGTCCAGAGTTAACAAGGGCCAGATTGTAAACATGTTAGGCTTTGAAGACTATATGCTTTCAATCACAATGACTTATCTCTGTTCTTGTAGCTCTCAGGTGGGCAGAGATAGTATGTAGGTGAACACGTGTGGCCGTGTTCTTCCATAACCATATCGACAAAAATAGGTAGAGGCCCATATCTGGCCCATGGGACATAGTTTATGAGTCTCTACAGTCTCTCCTGCCAGGTACTTTGTGGTGACCCATTGATGAATGCTGTCTCTCAAACACCAAGATTAACCTGTCCCAGCCCTTCTCGCTATTTTTCAAGGCCTACACAGGACCACCAAACAGAAAGTGACTTGGGGAAATGAACTCAAGAGTTCTAAGTTTTCTCCCAGTTTGGGATCTGGAACTGGATTAAGGGGCAAATTAGTTGGCCAAATATGCCCAAAGTCTTCAAGGGGCCTGAATTTACTGAAATAGTAAGACAATGGGGGAAAATTAATCTGAGAGTAGCTCATGAAGGTGACAACAACAGATGCAAAAGAACACATGGGACTCCTGCCTCATGCCATATGCAGAATCTGACTTGAAAGGGATCAAAAACTTAAATGTAAGAGCTAAAACTATTAAAATCTCCTAAGAAAACATAGGTGTGAATCTTTGTGACCTTGGAGGAAGCAATGCTCTCTTATACGTGACACCTAAAACACGAGCACTCAAAGAAAAACATTGATAAATTGGATTTCATCAACTCTAATACTTTTTTTGTGTTAAATGACAATATAATGGTTAACTTTATGTGTCAACATGGCTAGGCTATGGTATCCAGTTATCTCCGCAAATACCAGCCTAGATTTTGTTGTGAAGGTATTTTGTAGACGTACTTAACATCAATGGTCACTTGACTGTAGTAAAGGACATGACCTTCCACACTGTAGGTGAGCCTCATCCAATCACTTGAAAGCTATAAAGGCAAATCCTGAGGTTTCTGGGAAAGAAGAAATTCTGCCCCAAGAATACATCATCAATTTTGTCTAAGCTTTCAGCCTGCAGCCCACCCTACAAATGTCAGACTTGCTAGCCTCCATGTTTGTGTGAACCAATTTCTTAAAATACATCTGTTTTGTATTGTTTACGTAGCTTGTATTTCTCTGGAAAACTCTGACACAGATACTATGAGGATAGTGAAAAAGCAATTTGCAGAATGGGACCAAATCACATATCTGATAAGGGTCTAGAATCCAGAATATGTAAATAACTCTTATAAGTCAACAAGAAAAAGACAACCCAATTAAAAACGGACAAAGGGTTTGGACAGACATTTCTCCAACAAACATGTGCAAATGACCAATAAGCATATGAAGTGATGCTCGGCATCATCGGTCATCAGCGGAATGTGTATTCTTTTTGGGAAAGTTCATTGAGCTTCTTGAGTCTGTGGGTTTCTAGTTCTCATCAAATATGAAAGCCTTTTGGCCATATTTAAGTTTTTTGCACCCTCTTCCCCTCCTCCTGAGTCTCATGTATTAGGTCACTTGTCCTATGGGTCACTAGAGCTCGATAATTTCCTCTTAAGTCTTTTCTCTGTGTATTTTGTTATAAATACTTTAAATTGCTATGTTTTCACAGTCACTAAGCTTTTCTTCTGTCATCTGATCTGCTTTTAATGCCATCTAGTGTTCTTTTTCATTTCAGATACCCTAAGATTCACTTCCTTGATGTCCTGTCTCTCAAGGCCATCTGTGCTCCCTGTTTCCAGTACCTGAAAAAACTGAGTGAATTTTGTCTGATTTTCTAGTTGTTTCAGGTGGGCAGGGTGACTCTGGCCCCTGCTTCTTCATTATGGCCAGAAGCAGCATACAGACATGTCTTAAAACCACCACAGGAAGCTAGGTAGGTTGGCAAATGAGGACCCAAGAAGTAGCTACTGGCTAATGAGCTGGCCACTAACCAACTTCAAGGGGATGGGCTCTGCTCACTGCAGGAGTCTTGCTTTGTTGAATGGGGTGTGCAAATGTAAGGCCCTGAGCAGATTTCTCAGAACAAAGACTGAGTGCCACCACCAGGAATCTTCCTCTGCCTACCTGCAGAGTTCAAATTCTCTTTGAAAGAAAGATTGGACGGGTACAGAAATAATCACCTATAAAGGGTCACCGAACTATTAGCCTGCCCAGAACATGACTGTGTCTCTATCTGGTCTGTTAGAATAGGATCCCGGGAAAGCCTGGCTTGTAGGCAATCAGAAATGATCTTTTTTTTTTTAAATCTTTCTTGAATGCCAATCTGATCATGTCACCGATAACTGTAGCCATTCTCCGGGTATGCTTCAAGCTTCTGCACGGCCTACAGGAAACACCCTTGGACATCTGGCACACCTTTGGCTCCAGCCGCACCAGACCTCCCATGCCCTCTCACCTACCACTAGTCCTGTTTGAGCAGTGTCTGCTTGCATGACTTCTTCCTTGTTCAGAAGAATTGCCCTTTATATAGCTAACCCAAATGAAAGTAACTACACCCACTTCCATGTCATTAAAATAAGGGGATTAGGGAGGGGAGATCAGATTTAATAACAAGGATGCTATTGCAAGAGGGACCTGGGGCATTCACAACTAAAACGTTCTGATCTGCTGATGTGGCCTTGTGGGCCTTGCCCCCTGCTATAGCATTAAGCTGAGCCAGGCTGCTCGGATCCTTGACCCTAAAATCCTACTGGAAGATTGATCAGAAGTTAAGTCTCAGCCAGAAAAGGATATTATTTATGAGCCTTTATCTTTCGGACACTTAACTCTTAAAATAATTAGTACAGTATAGGAGTCAGAGAAAACCTGGATTCAAATTTTGAACTCCCTGTTCACCAGCTTTGTGACTTCAGGTAAGTTCTCTCTCTCTCTCTCTCTCTCTCTCTCTCTCTCTCTCTCTTTCTGTGTGTGTGTGTGTGTGTCTCAGCCTTGGAGATTTGCCTTGGACATAAATGAAGATGACTTTAGCCACCTCACAAAGTTCTTGTAAGATTAAATGAGACGGTGGGTGTGAAGCACTCAGCCCAGTATCTGGCACATGAAAACCACTTACTGAATATTAGCTGTTGTAGAAACGGGAACGGCCAGTCCACACCGGTCACAAGGCTGCAGGGTTTTATTGCTGATGTGTCCAAGAGCCTGTCATCAGATAAGACCTCAGCGGGACCTCTGTCTTCAGCCTCTCAGCACAGTTTATATAAAAAGACAAACAAATTCAAGTTTCTCTTGGGCACCTAGCACATGAATTAGTTCCTACATGGACTCCACAACATGGAACATTTTCTCTGATTAAATAAAGGAAGGGAAACTCATCTGGCTAACTGGCTGGCTGGCTGTTTCCTGCAAGTAACTCGTGCAAACAAGGAGAAGGGAAAATCTATATCTGAACTGACTTCTATCTACTGCTGCCAGCTGGGACACTGGCCAAATTTCCTGAGCTGGAAATAAAAAAAAGGAATGTTTTTTCTCTTGTCTGCAGGAACCGGTCTGCCTTCAGGCCTGTGTATTTCGCCAGGGTCAGCACTGGATCCCGAGCTTTATTGCTTTGGAGGAGTTGCAATCCTAACTCCAAATCTTTTTCTCAAGATTAACACATTGTCTATGTGAATGAAGATTTATTTTATGGCTCCCTGTTGAGGTGAGCATCTCAGACGACAACTGCCCCTCACCACTGGCTCGTCTGGGTTTGTGATATGTCCCTCTTCCCCCAAAAGTCTGATTAGCAAGAAGTTAAATGATGTTGGGAATTGGTGGTTTTGCAATTCCTGGCAAGAAAAAAGAAAAAAAAAAAAGCAGAATGTTTACAGCTGATTTCTCTTTGTAGCTGTGGTTGGACCAAGAATAAAAAAGATTTTTGGAAGTTAGAAGTGGAAGAGTGAAGAGTGATCATTATTTCCTCTCCTGTTGGCCGGGACATGCCCTGAGTGATCAAGGGACTGGTGTGCACATAAGCCTCTCGGCTATTTCTTTGGTCAGCTGTGCACCTGGCTGATTTGGGGCCAGTATGAGGACCACTGGTGACCGAGGTGTGAATGCTCCTGGCAAAGGACAAAGGCTTACCTGCTCAGAAGTAGAATCAGAAAGCCTAGAAAATGATGTCAGGTTTGTTTCTGTATATGCTGTATAGAGCTCTTATCTCCTAAAAGGCTGCACACTTCCCCACTTTAAGAATCTGGTAAGCAAGACCCCTCTCAGAATCAGAGTAGCCAATGCCAGTTAGCATGGCTCCTGGGCTTGGAGCTCAACTTGAGCACTGCGTTGAGGAATTTGTAAACAGTTTGTTGGTAAGATCAGCTACCATGCCCCTGCCTTTGGTCCATGCCACTGGTGCATAAATGGGGCAGGTTCACTTCCATATACTCTGCCTAACAGGCTCCATATCTAGGGCTGGATGGACAGCATGTATGTGCGTCTGTCTGTCTCTCTCTGGTAGGAGGTGAGGTACATGGATAATAAATAAGATGTAGAGACTGCCCTCCAAAACTTATCTCTGGAGACCATGAGTTGTCTTTAAGATACTCAAGGCTGAGATGACTAATAAATTAATACCAGATTCTTCCCTGGCATCCCTAGGGGGCTTAGTGCCCTCTTATGGAAGCATAGGAGACATTGAGGGAAGAAGAGATGTAGTTTGGGGGCCTGTTTGAGATGTCATCCACATCTTCCACTTCCTCCCCCCACCTCTTTTCCTATGTCATCAGGGTAATCAACACATCACCCGCAACCCCCAAAGGTACAGCAGCCAGTCGGCCAGAAGGTCCACGCTACGCTAATGAAAGATGCTATCTGGAAAACCAGTGCCAAGCCAAGCTGACATAATTAACTGTATTCATGGTCCTTGAAGTTTGGCAAGTGAAGGTGGGATGAGAGGAGATTTGGGGAGGGGAAGGTCCTCTTCCGAAGCTTCTGGAACAAAAAGAGCCATTTGGATGGCTTCCAGTTAGCGACAGCATCTTTGCGAATGGCTATCTAATTAGTGCCTGCCCAGCTTCCGAGAGATGGCCGCACATGGCAAATAAGCAGGGATGTTCGACTTCCCTTAGGTCCAGCTTGTGAACTTTCAGGATGTCGACAGCTTCAGATTCAGCCTTTGTTGCTGCTATTCCAATGCCGGAGGGTGTTTTTCCCCCAAAAAGTGCCACTTGCATCATGGCATTTAGAGTGCAGCTTAATAATGTTGTTGACATCCCAAGTACCCCCAGAGCCACTTAAGAAGAGTCATTAGTTCTCTGAAGTTGATGGGGAAAGGAGGAACATGTATGCAACAATAAACATCCTTTTAATCTGGCTTTTAACTTTCCAGTGAGTCAAGTTTAGTTCTGTATGGTCTTGAGCAAGGAGATTAACCCTTGACTAGAGGCTAGACTTGACTTACTGTAAAAGAAGGTTAATAATACACACATCCAAAAGGATCGTTGTGAGACTCTATGGCAGGGGTGTAGCTCCGGTAGATGCTCAAGAAGCAGTACGTGATGATGGTGACATTAACAATGACACCCCTGCTTCTGATGATGATGAAGAGGAAGATGGTGGTGATGATGAAGGTGATGGTGATGGTATTTGCTTTCCCCTCAGTGATCTTGTCTCCCAGAGTGGGATGAACTCAACCACGTAACATAAAGAGGGGCTGTTGGTTGATGGGCCCATGCGCTGGTGTTCATTATACAGGGAGTCATAATAACAGTAATTATCACGTGTAAAGAATACATTTTCAAAGTGCTTTCACATGTATTACCTCGCTTGTATCATTCTGTTGCTCGGTGAGCAAGTTACTATTATTGCCCTCAGTTTACAGATGAAAAAAAGGAAAGAAAGAAAGAGAAAGAAAGAAAGAAAGAAAGAAAGAAAGAAAGAAAGAAAGAAAGAGAAAGAGAGAAAGAGAGAGAAAGAAAGAAAGAAAGAAAGAAAGAAAGAAAAAAGAAAGAAAGAAAGAAAGAAAGAAAGAAAGAAAGAAAGAAAGAAAGAAAGAAAAAGAAACAAGACTCCAAAGATTAAGAACCTTGCCTGAGGTCCCACACTTGGTAAGTAAAATATAAAATAGCCAGGTCTTGAATGGAAGCCTTGAAGCCACCAGTCTGATATTCTTCTTGAGGCACACATATTGTCTGGCAAGCATTTCAGGGAGTACAGAGAGAAGCTTAGCACATTGATTGAGGTCCCAGCATATGGACTTTATCAATATTTTTTTCTTTTTTTTTAATTTATTTATTTATGATAGTCACAGAGAGAGAGAGAGAGAGAGAGAGAGAGGCAGAGACACAGGCAGAGGGAGAAGTAGGCTCCATGCACCGGGAGCCCGACGTGGGATTCGATCCTGGGTCTCCAGGATCGCGCCCTGGGCCAAAGGCAGGCGCCAAACCGCTGTGCCACCCAGGGATCCCCGGACTTTATCAATAAAGGAGCTCAAGGGACAGAGACCTGTGACAGAGTGGGCCTCGATGGCCAATGACGTCAGCCTACAAGGGGAGGTGTGGAGCAGATAGGAACGCAGAGAAAACCAGAATTCCAAAACATTTAAAGAAATTGCTTTCATGATCTCTTACTGCATAATGTAGTGGCTCATAATAACAACTATTTTATGTTGCCTCACAGTTTTGGAAGCTGAGTGGACCTAGGTGGTTCTACTCTGTGTGTGTTAACTAGGCTGCGATCATGGTGGGGGGTAGACTAAGCAGAAACACCCAAGATGGTGACTCCATACAGGCAGATGATGATGCCTATTGGCTGAGGTCTCAGCTGGGTAGCCCTGGTGCTCCTCCCCATGGCTTGGGATTGTCACAGCTGGATGGCTGGCTTCTGAACATGAGGACCTCAAGGGCAAGCATCACCAAAGAGAGGAAAGAGAAGCTGCCAGTTTTCTTAAGACCTGGGCTCAGAAGTCTCAGAACATCACGTCTAGCACATTCTACTGATCAAAGCAGTCACAGGGCCAGCCTGCCTTCAAAGAGAAAGGAAATAAGCTCCACCTCTTGATGCGAGGGAAAGCTTGTGTGTACGGGGAGGGGAGAAATTCATGACAGCGGTCTCTGAGACTAGAAGCCAAATCCTTTTTGAGTATAAATCATACTGAAATTGGGCTGACATAGTATTACCTCATTAGAGTAATAGAAACAATGATGGCTAATTACTGAGTGAATGCCACACACAGGTGATTTACATGTCATGTCTGTTCTCACCAAAGGTAGGAATTGTAGAGATCAAGTGATGTGTCCAAGGCACTACACACAGACATAACATGACATTCAGAGGAAGGAAAGGGCCATCTCTGGGGGTCCTTTCTAGAAGACGGAAGACTTTCCCTGGAAGCCTCCTCCCTTCCCCAGAAGATTTCCCCTCACTCCTCTTTGATCAAGATTGAATTGCATGTTCGTCCCTAATCAAACGAGTAGTAAGGGGACAGAAGTTATCAGGAATGCTGTAAGCAAGTGCTTCCCCACACAAAAATTGATTATTCGTGCACCTCCCTGGGAGTACCTATCCCAGGAGGTTCCAAACACCCCATCCCACACCTAGTTATCTTGAGGGCTAAAGGGGTTCATCTCTCAACTTAGAAAATCACTTGGGGGTGGGGGTGGTGGAAGAATGGACACCGGGGAGTCAACCACAAAATGCCCGGGCTAGTAAGGGGCAAAACTAGAACCAAACCCCCAATTCTTCCCAACCTCAAGCCCATATCCCTTCTATCCTCTCTGCACCATTTCAGAACAGATGTGATGAGGAAGGAAGCTCCGGCTTCCTGCCTCTGCTGTCCATGCTGATGATTTGACAGTCCCCATCAGGCACTTGAGTGGCATGTGTTCTTCATGCCCTTGTCTCCAAAGCTCCCCTGTACCACAGTGGGTAATTGAGACTAACATTCAGAGCATAGCCTCCCAGGAGGCTGGGAGAAACTGCTCTCCTGCTGGCCTGGGCTTTGTGTAGGTATAGACTACATAGGCAGGTGGACTCTGATGAGCCCATGGGGTTCTGAATCCCCCTGGCCAGCCTTCAGAATCCAGCCCATCCACAGATTTTCTCCGCAGGGTCTGAGCAATGGTACATCTTGTGTAAGGACATATCTTGTCCCTCCATCAAACCAAACCCAGGCCTCCAAATTGTAGCTCTTGGGAAAGAAGTCTCAGGATTAGGCAGAGGCATTGGATAACCAAAAAGCCCAACAGAGTGGGTTGTAACATCCAAGCTGGCCTCTTCATGCACATGTGTGGTGTCTCATGCTCCTCAGCATGACTTTTTTTGCCAGTAGGTTAGTTGAATATATTACTTGGGGTTCAAAAGAATACAAAAATGGAAGCTTCCTGGCCTTCACTTCTGCTCCATTCTATTAGCTAAAGTGAGTCACTGGGCTGACTCCAATCCAGTGTGAGATGAAATTATCTAGAAATGTGAAGGCGAGGAATGATAGTCATGGTGGCCATCTTCAAAGGACATCGACCACACAAGCAAACAGTAAAAACTTCCAGCTGCCCAGGCTAACACACTGAATTCAAATTCTCTGGTAAGTTCACCTAGATCCATCTATCCAAGATTAAATCAGAAATGTGGTTTCAAATTACATTTTTCCCTCCCTGGTTTAATGCCTTCAGAGACCATACATATCCATCTCTCACTTGCTGCTAATGTGACTTAGCAAAAAATTACCATTATTTAGATGCCTGGGATGCTTGGATCTGACTTTAGTCACAGCTCTAGAGGCAGCAGTGTAGTAGAAGTGGTCAGGAGGAAGCATGGCTTCCTGTTGTAAGGTGAAGGTCACTACAGGATTTCCAAACAAGGCAGGATTTGCTGACAGGGGATGCTCAGCAAATTTCAAGATTGGTGGTATTTTAGTCATTAAAAACCACCAAACATCTCAATTCCAAGACTCAGAGTCGCATTCTTGTAATGCATGCCCAAGCTCTCGCTTAAGAGGCCTATTGAGGCTAATGATTTCAACCTATATTATAGTTCAGAACCTATAGTTTCAAGTAACGTAACTGATTTTCAGCTGTTAGACTTGTAGTCAACAGAGATAACTTTTAAGGAAACCATAGAAGTTCCCTGGTCCTCTTACCTGGAGACATGAATGAAAAACCCTGAGTTCATTGTTTCCTTTGTTTAAACTCTAAGGTACAGTTAGAGATATCAAAAAACCCCACAGTGCTTATATTTTCATTCTTGCACTAGTAGATTGTCACAGAAAATGATTGGTCTACCAAGACTTGCCTTTAATAGAGCATTCACGCTAGATCCTACCCTCTCTGCCAACTGGATCCTCACTGCCTTCAAGTATAACCAGGCTGGATGATCAACCATGGATTTCTGTTTTTTTTTAGAAATCTTAGTCTACACCCTCTTAAGATTCAGTTACAGATAGTAGGCAGAAGTTAGGCAGAAGGGGATCTACCATCAAGTAGATCATTATGGATCATTGGAAGAGCAAGAGAAACAGGCTTTGAGTGGAGCTCAGAGGCAAAATCTCCAGTCTTTCCTGTGATCAGAAAGCCCCTCTCCCTTTGTCAAAGAAACCAACAGTTCAAGAAACTGCTTAGGAACACTGTCTCTTCACTACCCATGCCAGCAAAACAGGGCTGCCTTGTGCCCTACCTGTTTCCATTATCAGCTCAGTCCAAATCTTGTGCAGGGGATTTTGACTGATGGAATGTAGAGCATGCCTGAAACACTGGCTGCAAAGGACTCTGGGAAATTAATTTTTATTTTTCCAGCCTCCATAGTACAGGAAGGCATACTAGAAGGAGGTCAGAATAGATGTTGAACATTTATAGCATCCACTGCATAGCCAATTTCTTCAGATCTAAATAATTCTTTTCCTGAAAGCCTCGCTCAGAAATACACTTTCAACTCATTGAGGGAACTTTTATCTCCATCTTCATTCAGTTCCACCAAGGGCCAAGAGAGAACCTGTTTAGTGCCAGGCCCCATGCTAAGAGCTGCAGGCATGGAAATGAATAAAGCCAGGCTCTAGGCCTCTCAGAGTTCAGTCTAAAGAGGAACACAAAGAAACAGAAGATAAGCTGGGGAAGGCATAGAGCAGAGGCAGTGGGAATGAAGTTGACTCCATGTCATGGGTTGTACGGCATGCTACAGTTCTATGTCTTTATAAATCAGATAATATTTTTCAAGTCTCTAGCCTGCTGGGTAAGGAGAAAATACAATCTCAACCATTACTGGGACTCCCCTATTTGTCCCCAAGGTCCCAGGGTCTTAACATCCCAAAACATTAGAGAAGGCAACCAATTGCATACACATACTCCAATCCACTCAAAGTGGTCTTTGAGTTCAGGTGGCTGCACTGCTTCCAAGCCAAACCCGAATATGGTGGCTTTGATGAAGCAGGTTAAGACTGATGCTCCACCCATGCAGTTATTCTCTACATGTCTTCCATTTTTGCTGGAGTGACTGCAAGAGTTTAGGGTTCTGCTACTCACTAAGTGAGATTCCACAATGACTTCTGTGTCATTCCTAGTCCTGAGAGAGGTTTTCAGGCCTTCTTCCCCTATGCCACTCCCATCTCCTCTAAGGTCCATCCATCCCCTTTCCTGTACTAACTTCTCCACAATGGGGTATTAGGGATACGATGCACCCAACTTGGTTTTCTGAGGCCAGAATAACCCTGACACCAAAACTGGATAAGGACAATTACAGGTAGAAATTTTAAACCAATCCCACATTTATGATCATGGATACAAAAAAAAATCTAAATAAAACATTGGTGAATATAATCTAGCAGTACATTTAAAAGCAATATAGCATGACTAAGTATGCTTTATCCCTGGAATGTAGAGACAATAATAAAAGCTGACCTTCATCGAAGGTTCGCTACATGCCACATACTGTTCTAAATTCCTTTCTAAAACTTAGAATCGATGAGAGTATATGCTGATATTCTCAATTTTGAAAATGAGGAAATTAAAATACAGAGAAGTTAAGTAACTCACCCTAGAAACTCAGCTGGGCACTTCAACATCAAAAATTTATCAAGTGATCTCTCACAGTACAGTTTAAGAAGAATAACCATTTTTCTTATTCCAAAAGATGCAGAAAATAACCTTGAAAATTTTACATTTCATTCATGATTTCTTTATAAATCCATAGTTCTAACCTTTAAGGAGCTACCTCTCCATAAAAGCAATGATAACACTGGCAAAATTCATTGTGATCAACTTTTTCAGAACTATAAAGTAACCAATAGCTAACAATAATACAAAGAGCATTTGTCAAGAAAATAGCAGAATCTTGGGAAGATCAGTGAGGTTTGTGCTATTTTAACTTCCTCTGTTCTCATTCTTTTCTTCCTAGTTTCATGTCCTTGAAAACCAACAGCCACAAAACCATAGAAGCTGTGAAAAAGAGTCACTGAAGGGGACAGATTGGGTTTGGAGCTCCTCAAATAGCTTCATCCCCAGAGAAGTGTCACTTTTTGACTTTTGGCAGCTCCCTGGAAAAGCCCTGTTTGCAAGGCTTGTCATTATTTGATCTGACTCAGAGTCTGCTCAGTGGAAAAAGCCCCAAGCCAGAGCATTTGTCTAAAAAAAAAAAATCCACAAAAATACAAAAACAAATTAGTGGCAATTGTTCAACATCACAGCTCCCTGAGGTGGTGACACCAATTGGAGCAAATAAGAGCCTGGCCAAAAACCTTAGAAGGAAAATCTGGAGAATGTGATGCCCCCAAGGGGTTTCAAAAATCTACAATATATTCTACAATGTAGAATATATAATTCTACAATGTAATAGCTACAAATCTAGAAGACCACATACATGTGCATCCTGTGGACATGCCTCCTAAAAAAGGTCAGAGAAGATCCTAATATCTCACTTTGGATGACCCTGAGACCCTGAACAAGGAGAAAATGAAGGCAAAAGCAGAGCTTTAGTGAATGCACACACTGAGACTGTTGGCAAAAGGTAAATGATTTATTGGTTCAAGGCACTTAAGAAGATATCTGTCCAATAAGGCGATGCCGGGGCGGCTCAGTGGTTGAGCCTCTGCCTTTGGCTCAGATTGTGATCCCAGGGTCCTGGGACCAAGTCCTGCATCGGGCTCCCCACAGGGAGCCTGCTTATCTCTCTGCCTATGTCTCTGCCTCCCTCTGTGTCTCTCATGAATAAACAAATAAAATCTTTTTTAAAAAAATATCTGTCCAATAAGCTAAAAAAAAAAAAATCTGACCATGAAGCAGAACAAGCAGAGACTTCGGTGGCCTCATATGACAGGGAACATTTACAACATTAACCCAGAAAAGTTGCTAAACAAACAAATGCTGGGGTTTGGGGGGCAGCAACAACAGATTCTAGGAAGGAGGGAGAGTCTGAGTTCCAGAGTTGCCACATTTTATTATTAAAAACATCCAGTATTCAACCAACAACTTCAAAACACACCAAGTGACAGACATGCATGGTCTTTACACAGAAAAAAAATTCAATAGAAGATTTTGCCAAAGATATCTAGTTGTTGGACTTACTAAAAAAATGAAAATTTAGAAACAAAGTCTTTAAATCAGTTCTTATAAATATGTTCAGATAATTAAATAAAAGCATTTCTAAAAAATTAAAGTGTGAGAATTGTTTCCTGAAACACAAAACATCAAAAAAGAGGTAAAAATTATAAAACAGGACTAAATAAGAATTCTGGAGTTGAGAATTATAACTGAAAAGAAGAATTTAATTGAGGACCAGTAGCAGATCTGCAGTGACAGAAGACAGAATCTGCAAACTTGAAGATCAGTTAATTGACTATATCCTGTTTGTGGAACAGAAAGGAGAAAGGATAAAGATAAATAAGCAGAGCATCAGAAACCTATGAGACATCATTGAGCACACCAACATATGAATAACGGGAGTCCAAAAAGAGAGGAGAGAGAAAGGGACAGGAAGACTATTTACAAAAATAATGGTAGAAAACTTCCCAAATTTGATTTCAAAAATTTAAAACCCCAGTTATCTACACATCTAAGAAGTTCAGCAGTTGCTTGCAGCAATCAAAATACAGAGACCAAATGTCTTGAAAGCAGCAGAAAGAGAGAAGTGAGTGACTCTTCACAGACAAGGGAACCTAATAAACTGACTTCTCATTAGAAACCATGGAGGCCAGAAGACAGTGGGATGACATATCCTAAACACTGGCTGGAAAAGACTGTCAACCTAGACTTTTATATCCAGAAAAAATATTTTTCAAAAAATGAAAGAGAAATCCTAGACAAATTACTCATTCATTTGGGGAATATAAAAAATAGTGAACGGGAATAAAGGGGAAAGGGGAAAAAATGAGTTCGAAATATCAGAAAGGGAGACAGAACATGAGAGACTTCTAACTCTGGGAAACTAACAAGGGGTGGTAGAAAGGGAGGTGGGCAGGGGTAGGAGTGACTGGGTGATGGGCACTGAGGGGGGCACTTGATGGGATGAGCACTGGGTGTTATGCTATTTGTTGGCAAATTGAACTCCAATAATAAATAAGTAAGTAAGTAAGTAAGTAAGTAAATAAATAAATAAATAAATAAATAAATAAATAAATAAATAAATAAAAGAAATCCTAGACAAATTAAGACAGAGTATCTGTCACTAGCAGAACAAAGAAATACTAGAGAGAGTGCTTTGGGCTAAAATAAAAGGATACTAAGGGCACCTGGCTAGTTCAATCAGTGGAGCATGCGACTCTTGATCTTGAGATTGTGAGTTTGAGCCCCACGTTGGTATAGAGATTACCTAAAATCTTTAAAAACAAAAATAGCCGGGCACCCCAGGTGGCTCAGCAGTTTAGTGCCGCCTTCAGCCCAGGGCATGATTCTGGAGACCCGGGATCAAGTCCCACGTCGGGCTCCCTGCATGGAGCCTGCTTCTTCCTCTGCCTGTGTCTCTGCCTCTCTCTCTGTCTGTGTCTGTCATGAGTAAATAAATAAAATCTTAAAAAAAAATAACCAAAGCAATCTTGATAAAGAACAAAGTTGGAAGATACACCTTCCAATCTCAACACTTACTACAAAGCTACAGTCATCAAGACGGGTGATATTGGCATAAGAACAGAAATATGGATCAATAGAATATAATTGAGAGTCCAAAAATAAACATATGTAGTCAATTGATTTTTGATGAGAATGCTAAGACAGCACAATGGGGAATAACAGTCTTTACAACAAATGGTGCTGGGATACCTGAGCATCTACATAAATAAATAAATAAATAAATAAATAAATAAATAAATAACAAAAACAAAAAGAATTTGGACTCACACCACATACAGAATTAACTCAAAATTAATCAAAGCCCCAAATGTAAAAGCCAAATCTATGCACCTCTTAGGAGGAAACAGGTGTCAAACTTCATGACCCTGGATTAGGCAATGGTTTCTTATATGTTATGCTCAAAGCACAAAAAAAAAAAAGATAAAAGGACCTTATCAACATTAAAATTCTTATGCATCAAAGGATACCATTGGAGCACCTGGGTGGCTCAGTCAGTTGAACATCTGCCTTTAGCTCAGGTCATATTCCTGGAATCCCAGGATCGAGCCCCACATCGGGCTCCCTGCTCAGTTGGGAGTCTACCTCCCCAATGCCACTCTCCCCCACTCGTGCTCTCTCTCTTCCCTCACTCTCTCTCTCTCAAATAAATGAATAAAATCTTTTTTAAAAAATGACATTGTAAGAAAGTGAAAAGATAATCCTCAGACTGGGAGATAATATTTGCAAATCATATGTCTAACAAGGGACTTACATCCAGATTACACAAAGAACACTTCCTACTTAAAAATAAAAAGACAAATGACCAGTATTTTTTTTAATGGGAAAAGGATTTGAATAGACATTTCTCCAAAACAGATATAGATGTGGACAAGAAGCACGTGAAAAGATGTCCAACATCACTGGTCATCAGGGAAATGCAAATCAAAACCACAATGAGATACCACCTCCCACCCACTAGGAGGGCTGTAATTTTTTTTAAAAAGACAATAGCGAGTATTGGCAAGGATGTAGAGGCATTAGAGCCCTCATGCACTGCAGGTGGGAATGTAAAATTGCGTGATCATTTTGGAAAACTCTTCAGCAGTTCTTCGAAAAGTTAGTATAGAAAATATATGTTTACAAAAAGGCTTGCAAGCAAATGACAACACTATTCACAAAAGCCAAAAAGTAGAAACAACCCAATGTCCATCAACAGGTAAATGCATAAACCAAAAGTAATATATCCAAGGGATGCTATATGACTCAGTAATAAGGAATGAGATACTGACACATGCCACAGCATGGAAAAAATTAAAAACATTACAGTAAATGAAAGAAGACAGGCACAAAAGACCACACATCTCATATGATTCCATTTACAGGAGGTCCAGAAGCGACAACTCCATAGAGTCAGAAAATAAATTAGTGGTTTCCAGATGTTGGAAAGAGGGGATGCATGGAATTTCTTTGGGGAGTAATGCAAATGTTCTAAGATTAGATAACGGTGATGGTTATACAACTCTGTGGGTGTATTAAAAAACCACTGAATTGCACTCTTTAAAATGGTGGGTTTTCAGGGCACCTGGCTGACTCAGAGGAGTGTGTGACTCTTGATCTCAGGGTCATGGGTTTGACCCCCATGTTGGGCATAGAGATTACTAAAAAGTAAATGAATTTTTTAAAAAAGAAAGTTATTTTTTAAAATAAATAAAATGGGTTTTAAGTATCTGAATTTTATCATAATAAAACTGTTACTTAAAAATAGTAAGCTATAAATAGGAAAGTTCCTTTACTGTGTAATATGGATCTACCTATGGTCTATAACATTGACCTAAAGTAAACATCATATATAATATATATAAACATCATATATAATGGGCAAAATTATAAAGACATTATAACTAGAGTGAAAAATAAAATAACTATGCTTGCTATATCTGTTTAAGCAGCAGTGTACTAGAGATCCTAGCTAGCAATATAAAGCAAGAAAAATCAGATAAGGCATAGGAAGGAAGGAAGGGTGGAAGGAAAGAAGGAAGGAAGGAATCATTATTGGTGGGTGGTATGATTGTTTAAATAGGAAATTCAAGATAATCTACAAATAATTAGAACCAGCAGGACAGTCAGTAGAAGTTTTTGGGTACAAAACCCCATAGTGTTCTTATAAGCCCACAACAATTAGAAAATATAACCGAAAGAAAGTTCTCAGTCATAAAAGCAGGAATAACTCTGTTACTTGAAAATAAATCTAACAAAAGATATGAGAGACCTTTATGGAGAAAATTATAAAAAGTTACAGAAAGACATAAGAGGAGACCTGAAAAAAAATGGAGAAATACAACATGTTCATGCATGGGAAGGTTCAATATTATACAGATGTCAGTTCTCCCCAAAGTTAATCAATAAATTCATTGCAATTCCAATCCAAATCCCAGTGGAGCTTTTCACAGAGCTCGACAAACTGATTCTAACATTAATCTGAAATGGCCGAGGGCAAAGAAGAGCTGAGATAACAGAACGTGGAGGAGGAGCTTCCCCAACTAGATATAAAGACCGACCAGAAAGCCATGTAAAATTAAAATAGTGGGAGAGAGATTCAGGATAGGCAAATCTGTCGGTGGAACAGACCAGAGAGCTCAGAAGTAGTTCCATGTATTTATGAAGACTTGGTATATATCAGGGGGTGGCTGTAGTCACCAGCAAGGAAAAGAGGATTATTCAACAAATGGTGTCAGGAAATTGGTACCTGTATGGGGGATATTTCTTTATTGGATTCCTGCCCCATACCACATATGAACATAAACACCAGGCAGATCAAAAACAAAACTTTCAAACTATTATGAGGAAATATAGTTGGACATCTTCACGATACAGTTAGGGAAAGGTTTCCTAAACAAACAGCAAAAGATATGAATCGTAATAGAAAAAAAATTATATTCAACTACATCAGAAACTCAAATTTCTGTGTGCCAAAACCATCACAAGACAAAGCCAAAGAAAAAGCAACAGATTTGGGAAAAGCAGTCACAACAGTATGGAAATCATATTCAGAACACATAATACTCCTGCAACTCAAAACCAAAAAGGCAAACAACCTGATTTTTAAAACGGAATGAAAGAAGGTACAAAAGAAATACAAGAAGGAGATACAAAAGAAGACTCGCAGGGCTGACACAAATTTGCGAAAAATGCAACGTCTTTACTCATCTGGAAAATGACATTTCAAACAAAAAAAATTGAGTTCTATTGCATAAAGATCACACTGGCTGAGAAAAAGCGAGTCCTACCCTTCTTGTCCAGGCAGGATCTCTCATGCTATTGGGACTGCAATGGGGACAGTCACCCCAGGAAGCTGTTTTGTAGTATCTTGGAAAGCTAAACATGCAGCTCTTCTATGACCCACCTGCCAGGTATATTTAGACCTACCAAAACCCATGCACAGCATTGATTGTAATTGCAAACAAAAGGAAACAACCTGAATGATCTTCAATAGGGAAGCTTTTTTTTTTATTGTGTTATATACGTATGATGGACCGCCTAAGTGAATGAACTAGACCTGTATTGGCGTAGATAGAGCTCTCACAGGTAGATAGAGCTCTCACACACCATACTGGGTGAATAAGCCGAACTGCAGGAGGCTAAATACAATGTATCATTTATGCAAAATGTTTAAACAGAAAAAAAAAATCACCTGCATATCACTTGTAAGTGCAAATGCACAGAATAAGAACGTAAAGCATGAACAGGAAGGACTAAAACGAATTCCTGATCATGATTGCCTCTGAGGAATAAGGAAGGAAACTGGGACGAGGAGGGGACAAAGGAACTCAGCTTCATTCGTCATGTTTAAATGTTCTTATTTTGCAAAAGGGTGCCAATCAGGGAGGACAAATGTTGACAGTCATGAATTCGGAAAGGTATAGGTAGATGGGAGTCTCTTCCCTCCCTTCCTCCTATCTTTCCTTTCTAATAATAAATAACTATACTGGCCTGCCCATTCTTGAGGTGGGCAAGAGGGGAGAATGAAAAACTAAAATTAAAAAAAAATTAAAAAAATAAAAAAAAATAAAAAAAGAAAAAATAAAATTAATCTGTTTCTCCTGAACCCCTTCTCTTTTGTATATCTTGGAATAAGGGTTATGATGAGACTCCGGGAAGCCCTCCATGATGAGGTAATACTTTGATGGAGTTTTGACGGATGAATACAAGTTTCCCTGTGCGGGTCGGAGACAAAGGTGGAGGAAGGACATTCCGGGCAGGGAGAAGAGCGTGTGCAGAAGCTCAGAAACCTGGAAGAGGCTGCAAATTCAGGGATGATAAACAAAATGGGCAAGAAGGAGGGGGTTTTGGGGTGGGGGAAGCAGCAGACAACAGGGTCAGATCATAGAGACACTGGTGAGACAGTCTGAGGGTCTCAGATAGGATTCGGGGTTAAAGTATCCTACAAGGCAGGGCCCTTCAGCCTCTGCCTGCCATGCACTAAAGTTTGGAACAATTTCCACACCACTTGGAATGGGTTAAGGTGGGCCTGACATTCCAGGGGAGAGACCCTCCCTCTTGTCATTGTCCCTTCTTGAAGTGCTCCCTTCAGAGCAACCGTATCAGTGAGGGATACAACTGACCACTTGGTAACCAGATAGTGGGGGCAGGCAGCAGTGTGTAGGAGCTCCCTGGGAATGCCCACTGGGTGATCTGGACACACCTCAGTGCCCAGGGGGTGTTTCAGCCCCTCTATCAAGGAGGAGAAAGTCCCTAGTCCCATGGGAAGCTGAGCTTGGATGCAGACCCCAGTGGGAAGAGGTAGGTGTGAGATATCAGTCCCCTCTGAGTTATTGTGCAGCCAGCCCAGAATCTGTAGCCAGGATCACCTTGGGCCATTCTATTCATCACCCTATAAGCAGTAAAGGGACATGGCCAGGCTTGGATTTTTAAAGCCTGGCATCAAGTAAAAGATGGATTGAGGTGAGGAGGCAGGGCCACATTGTGACTTCACGGGCCTTAGGCACACACACCTTCATGAACTCAGTCCTCCATAAAACATATTAAAAATTCTATTTTGTGTTATATATGAAAAAATTTTCTTTGACCTAAATTTTTATCTTTTTCTTCTGATTTTTGAAAGACATTAAAGTATCTTCGTGGGTCCCCTACAAGTATTGTGAGCTCTAGGCACTGTGCCTAATGTGCCTAATGGAGAAGTCAGCCCTGGGGACAAGACACAAGGAGACCATGCAGGAGGCATCACAACAGTCAATGGGGTGGGTACTGATGCAGTCGCTATGGTGATGGAGAGCTGGGGGTGGTGAGGAAGATGTTGGGGAGCCAGGACCAGAGTGAACACAGATAATCCTCGCGGAAGGATAAGGATAGAGGGGAGGTGGGGAAGGAGCAGAGGCCCAGCGACCAAAGAAGTGCCTCTGCCCACCCTCCACACTCCTCTCTGCCTCCTATACCTCATGCAATACAAATGAAGACAGAGAAGGAAGCTAATTGGAGCCGTTTGCAGCCTAAATGGAGCTGCTTCCTCATCCCTCCAATGGGACCTCCCCACTCGGGAACGAGCATCCAGAACAGTTAGATTTAGGAGCTTGCTCTCTTCCACGCACATGGCTGCTAAATGAGTTCCCAGGAGAGCTCCTCGTGCCAGAACAGAGACACAGGCATTCCTGAACTCTAGAGCCAGGCTGGGGGCTGGGGGCTGGCCCCCCCATCAGGATGCTCCTTACAGCTCCATCCATCAGTGGGCAGCCTGCCCAGCTGGCATCAGTGCCCCATGTAGAGCCCATGCCTCAAGCAGAGGGGGGACATGGTCTGGCCGCTGGCTGCTTGTCAGTGTGTCACTTCCACTGAGCTGAGCCAGCAGCTGGGGAGAAAAAGAAATGGATCCTAATTAGGGGCTGCCTCAAGCTGTGGCAGGATGTCAGCGGGTCTCTCCAACTACCTCTACACACACACACACACACACACACACACACACACACACACACACACACACAGTTTTCTCCTATTCTTTCTTAGAAAGCTGAATCAGCATTCACGGTTTCGAATTCTATTCCAAAACCCTGGGCTCAACTTCCTAGCCAGCAGAAAGAAGGCAGGCTTCCTACGCTCCCGTTCTATAAAATGACTTGATACCCTCCACAGACATCCTGCTAGGACTTTCCTAAGTCTCTCCCTGCTGCCCCTCAAGATAGACAGGTACTTGGCCAAGGGGGCATGTGGGGACCTACCTATTGATCACAGCCCAAGTCTTGAACCGACCTAGTTGGTCTCAAACCTCAGTCTGCATCGGAATCACCTAGAGGGGCTGTTAAAAAACATTGCAGAGCCCACCTTTGGGGTTTGTGATTCAGTAGGACTGGGGTGGGGCCAGAGAACCTGCATTCCTAGCAACTCCCCAGGTGAGGCCACTGCTGCTGGCGCTGAGCCCACACTTAGAACCACTGCCTTCACCTGTCTTCCAACCTTACCCTGTTCTGCTTCTGACCTTCTTGACTATCCCCCAAATCCTTTCAGTTCTGCTCTCCTACCAGTTCTCCCAACTTGACTTTTGACTCTTGTCTTCCCACCCAAGCCTTTGATTCCTCTCAGCTCCAGTGCACCATGCCACCTGCATCCCTCTGGCTGAGATTCTCCTGCCCCAGAACCGCCCCAGGGGTGACAGCCCCACCTCTGGTGCTCATGAGTCTCTCTTTTTTAAGAGCCCCCACCACATGCCTCACCTTAAACACTTGAGGGGCCCCCTCTGTCCACACGACGTACTCACCAGAGCACCATCAGAGGGCACTTCTCCTGTGTGCAGCAAGGGGACACTGGTGCCGGTGTCACTGCAGCCTTGCCACAAGCCAGATTTTACTTGTCACAAACTTGACACACACATCAGTTAAGTAAGTGGTCCAAATGCAGGCTACATGACAAAACTGAGCTGTAGCCGGGGCTTCTGGTAGCAGATTCCCTGCTCTTCCCACTTCCGTTTGGCTTCTGCGTCTGTTGGGGATGCTTGGGTGTAAGTAAGAGAATACCTAACAGCGGCCAAACCCCACAGGGGTGCATTCCACATGGGTTCTCACATTTTCTCCAAAGTCAGGAGGTGAGGTGTTGTGGGATTGGGAGTTTACTAATGATCAGGGCATAGGGAGCCTCTGTGATTCTATGACCTTGCTCTTGGGCTCACAAGGTGGCAGACACAGCTCAGGCCTGAGCCCATCTGCACGCCCGTGACCATGTTAAAGGCAGCACATAGGCAGGCGGGAAGCAGAGCCTTCCCCCAGCTTGTTCTTCTCTCGTCAGAGAGGAAGCTGCCTCCCCCAGCAGCTTTCCCCTTCCATCTCACTAGCCAGAACTAGACAAGCAGGGAAGTTCTGCTATCAAAGAAAAAAAGGCAGTGATAGCTTTGAGGCAGGCAACCGCGACAGTGTGCAGTCTCCAGACTCCGGGAACATCTGAATGGCCAATACATTCAAACCTGCTGGACTGTGAGACACGGATCCACATCCTCTCCCTCTTTCTATTCTCAGGGCCTAACACAGTAAATGCGTTCGTTCAACACACATCTATTCTTCTCCAAATGCCTGCTGTGTATCACATACTATTGCAGGCGATGAACCAGCATGGCCTGGTGGAAGCAGTGTGAGCTTTGGAACCAGACCAAATGGTCTTTGAATGCCACCATTTTCAAGCTGTGTGACCCCGGGCAAGTGACTTCACCTCTCTGCACTTCACTTTTGTCATTGCAGAGTGGTCACGAAGACTTAATAAGATAACACATGATAGGCATGGGACACATTGTCATTCAGGGGGTGAGAACAGATGATAAAGGCGTGAAGACAGCATGAAGGTGGCGCTGAGGAGGGGGTGGCTGATGTGCCTACATGCTCATGGGTGGCTTTTCTGCATGGATTTGCAGCAAAAGGCTCCCATCTTCCTGTTGGGGAGAAACGGAGTCCTCGTCATTTAGAGCTCTGAGTCCTCCTGGAAGCCACCATCAAAAAATATAGAATGAGGGGGAACCTCGATGGAAGCAGTTAAGCTTCCAACTCTTGGTTTCAGCTCAGGTCGTGATCTCCAGGTTCTGGGATCAAGCCCCACATCGAGAGAGAGAGAGAGAGAGAGAGAGAGAGAGAGAGAGAGAGAATGATAACAATAGCTATCATTTATCTAATGATTACTATGCACCTGGCACTAGGCCCGAGCTTTACAATCCTAACAAGGAGGTACCACTACGAACTCCATTCTTCAGCTGAAGAAACTGGAGGTTACAAACTCGAACCCCAGCCTCTGGCTCTGGAGCCCAAGCTCTCACTACTGCTCACTGCCTCTCTAGCCTAGATCCAAATCATCTTTCCTGCCCATCGTCTCCATATGGCAGATGCCACTTGCTCACCTGGAGGATAACCAGACGAAATCAGATTTGGAAGTATTTCTACCAAGAGGAGCAGCCAGTGGCATCGTCACACCCCTGCTCCCCACCCCCGCCCTCAGAAGAGGGACACTCCACTCTGCACCTCCAGGGGGCTGTGTGCACAGTGGCGTGAGCCTGAGTGATGCTGTGGTACCCTCGGCTCTTGGAAGCACTGCTTTCTTATTGTTGCTGGCATCCTGCATCCCCAGACCATGCTGCAGAGCCTCCATCCCTTCCCAGTACCTTGTTACACCGAGCTCTGGGCTGCTCACCTGACACATACAGACTCAACCTCAGCCCCTGAAGGGCTCAAGGTCTACGGGAGGACACCAAGACAGCCAACAAAGACAGATGCTTATAAGACTGGTTGCAGGAGCCCAAAGGGAGGTCTCTGACCCAGCTTTGGGGAGGGGGTGGGCAGGGAAGCCTTCAGGGAGACCAGCCAGGTGGTGGGAGGAATAATAATGAGGGCAGCAAATCCAGTAGCAGGCACTTTTCTAAATACTACTGAAAGCCACTCACCAGGACTCAAAAATAACTCAACCAGGCAGATATACCTGCCAACTCCATTTTTCAGAGAGGGAACTAAGGCACAGAGAGGCTAAAGAACCTGCCCACAATCACAGAAGACAGTAGATGACAGAGCCAGGATCTGGTTCTGGCTTCTGGGCTCTCCAGCTCTGCACCATGCTTCAGAGTGCTCCCTCCTACGGGCAGCATGTGCAAAGGCCCAGGTGCCCCAGAGCAGGGCCCAGCCGGGGACAGCCCATCATGGTGAGGTGGGCAAGACCAGCAGAGAGAGCATTCGTTCATGGAGACTACTTTTGGCCCAGGCAGCAGCCCAGCCCGGCAGCCGCGGTGAAAGCATGATGGGCTCCCTCCAAATCCTGGCTGACCGTGGGGTCCCCAGACCCAATCCTGAAGACTCAGCCCTGATGCCAATCCCAGCCTTAACCCTAACCCCAGCCTCCGTAAAACATTCCCCGACAAATTAGGAGAGTGGAGACTGTCCAACCCCCCAGGCAGGATTCTCTGTCCATTCTTCACTCATGGCCCCGACTCCCACGTGGTCTGGTATCCATAACGCACTTGTCCAATTAATGTATGTGCTTTATGAGATTTTTTTAAATGTATGTTCTCAAACCACATCTGAACCAAAATCGAGACCCACTCAGTAGATAAATTAAGGGACAACTGTTTCCCTTGCAGGAGGATTAACCACAAAACTCTCTAAACAGCAAACTCCTTTTTGATGCCCGTGCAATACAGAAATGTTCTATTTTAAAATCAATCCACAAATGCTTGTTCTATTGATTTTGTTGATTTGTTTATATATACCATCTCATTCCACAAAAAAAAAAAAAAAAGGCTTGAGGCTGTTTTCAAAATACATGTAACCGGATACAATAAATAGATGTGGAGTCAGGACCAAGGAAAAGGGGGCGTAGGAATTAAAAGGGAATTTTATCAAGTTATAAAATGTCATGTCCTGTACAGTCTGCTTGAGTTGGGTGGCTTCCTAGATTTGAGCTGCCTGGTGGCCAAAGCAAGAAGGACAAGTGTATTCATCCACTAGATTTCTAGGGCTCGTGAAGGGAGAACAAAACAGTTGCTCAGAGAAAAGGGAGAAAGAAGGAAGGGGGAGGATGAGGAGAAGGAGGAGCAGCAAAGCAACAGTAGCTTAGCATTTCTGAGTGGTCCTGACACGTATTCACCAAGGAGGCATTGGATTTGGCCAAGGTTTTAAGGGGTGCAGGGGGGAAGCTCAAATTCAGCCCAATCTGGCCCAAGCACAATCCCCACATCCTCAGCTGGGTAAGGACAATCCAAGAATCAGGTACTGATGCTGCTGAAAAGACTGATTTCGGTCATCCCCGACCCAGGTGACCCTTCCTGACAGGTAGAAGGGATGGGTGGATGCTCATCTTACAAACCCAGCCCTTTCCCCTTGAGTTCCAATCGGGTCACCCCTGAGCCAGCTGAGTTGCGTCCCCGCCCTCACCAGCGGTCCTCATAGTTCCCCATCCCCAACAGCAGTCCCGCTTGTCTCTGACCTGGGTAGACAGTTAGACAGTGGTCCCCAAGGTCCAGACGGGCCATGCCCTGACCAGCGATGGAACTTTCTCGGGGCTCCTGGAAGTTCTTATGCTTAAGAAGGAAGGGTCTACTCTCTTTTGAAGCCCTCCTTGGTGTTGAGCATTGTGCAAAACACTCTATATCTATCTTGTCCACTTCTCCCATCTCCAGCTACAACATCTCCTTGGAGCCTAGACTCTTCCAGAAGTCCTCAGGGACTTGGGTGTCTCAAAGACCCTTCAAACTCAGTGCTTTCAAGATGGTGCTCCCAGTGCTCTCCCCTATCACGCACCTAAGCCTCTCCTCGTGCTTTCTGTCTCAGGGGTTGACAGCACCCTCCCATTGCTGGGGCAGGAACCTGACAAGTCACCTCCGTCCCTCTCCCCCAGCCTCATGCCCAGACAAGTCCACCACCATGTACCTTCGGTTTTACCTCCTTAGAAGCCCTTGAGGCCCTCATTTCCCCGTACTCCATCTTCACCTCCCTTCCTTGGTTGGCCACTGCCTCTTGCATGGACCACTCCCAGAACCCCCCATCCCAGCTCCACATGGCTGGTTTCTCCAGCACGTCTTTCACTCTGTAGCCACAACAGTTGCATCAAGACACAAAATACACCAGAGCATGTCACTCGCACGGGCTTCCCCTTGCTTCTAAGATGGAGGTTGCACTGCTCAGGACAGAGAATGAAGCTTGCCCTGCCTACCCCCTGCCTCCCCCACTGCCTCTTAAATCCCACCCTACCTGGCTCTTCTCCACCATCAGGGCCACCTCTCCGTTCCTCTACCTGGCTGGGCTGTCCCCTCTGCCCAGGATACTTATCCCACAACTCTGCTCAAACAGCTCTTGCTCATCTTCCTAATGTCCCAACAATCACCACATCCAGGGAGCCTTCCCTGACCTTCCCCGCCAGTCAAATCTTGCCCAAGCTTTCTTAGCACCCCTCTGTCCTCTTTGAGGTCTGTATCCTAGTTGAGAGGATCAAAGTCCCATACACTGGCCTCAGAGTCTGCACTTGAACCCCTGAGACTGCTGAATATTGTGGACTGATGGTGTATAGTCTTATAGGGACTGAATAGTGTCCCCCAAGGATATAAGACCTTAATCCCGGGCAGCCCCGGTGGCGCAGCGGTTTAGCGCCGCCTACAGCCCAGGGCGTGATCCTGGAGACCCAGGATGGAGTCCCACGTCAGGCTCTCTGTGTGGTGCCTGCTTCTCCCTCTGCCTGTGTCTCTGCCTCTCTCTGTCTCTATGAATAAATAAAATACAATCTTTAAAAAAAAAAAGACCTTAATCCCTGGAATCTGTGAGTGTTACATTATTTGGAAAAGGATCTCTGTTGACCAGATGAAGTTAAGGACTTTGAGATGGGGGATTACCCTGGATTATCCAGGTGGGCTCTAAATGCTATCACACAGGGCCTCATAAGAGTGAGACTAGAGGGAGCTCAGACACACAGAGGGAAGATGTGAGGAAGGAGCAGAGATGTGGAGGCACCGGCCTTGGGACTGGAGCCATGTGGCCACAAGCTAAGGAGTGCCGGGAGCCCCCGAGCTGGAAGATTCTTCCCCGGGGCCTCCAAAAGGGGCAATGATTTTGGAATTCTGGCCCCCAAACTATAAGAGAATAAAGGTAATGCTTGTACTAAGCCATGGGATCTGCGGCGACTTGTCACAGCAGCTGCAGGAACCTGATACGAGGTTCATAGGCAATGAAACTGAAGCTCAGAGAAATTAAGTGATTTTCCCAAGGCCACACAGCTAGCCCATCCATGCCCTCAACCTTCTCTTGGGAGAGAAATGCAAAGTTCCATGGGGCTGAGGTCATTTGGGAACAACGAGAGCAGCAGAGCTGGCAAGAGGAGAACAGTCCCTCTCAGCCGCACACAGCACGTCCCCAGCCTGGTCGGCCTACACCTCTTGCTCTGAGGCCACAGCAGATCCAGACACACACCTCCTCACCCCCCAGCTCCAGGAGGGGACCCTACTCAGAGCTTGGTCCTCTGCACAGCCCCTGGAGAAATTCAGCAAGGGACAGCAAAGAGTTACCAGGAAGCCCCCAGTTCCATCACCACCATCACCACGGTGCCCCTGAGCCAAGCAGCCTGCTTGCTAACGTCCCATTCAGGAAGCTCCAGGCCCCTCCCTCCTGTCCCCTCTTTCCCTTCCTGCTGCTCCCACAGAAGGGTTGTGAAGAAAGACAGTCCTGAGGTCAAGCAGACAGTCCTGAGGTCAAGCAGACGACAAGGCCCAAGTGGACATCGTTCACCTGGCCTGTCCGGGTGGCTAGGAGAACCGAAGGCAGGAGAGCAGTATTCCAGCCTCATCACACACCAGGCGCATAGTCGGTACTGACATGGGGGACATCACGGCAGGCCTCACAGCATCCCTGCGAGAGACATGGTCCTGTTCCCATTTAGCTGTCGAGGAAACTGAGGCTTAGTGAGGCAAAGGGCTTTGCTCAAGCTTTGCCAGCTAGGAAGCGGCCACATCTGCTGAGTGCAAGTGTAGTGAGCTCCCGCCCTGCCCCCTGACCCTCAGTTCTAGTTCCAGAGACACTGGAAGTGTCTCACAGGGAAGACACTCAGGCGACCAACCTTAGAAGCCCGTCTCTGCCTCTTTCCCTGCCCCACCTCCAGCAAGCTTTCTGCCATGAATTTCCACTCATTTGTCCCAAAAATGGAGAGGCTACCCAAACACACCCTCTCCGAGTGGACTCGCATGCATCAAACGCCGGAATAGATGGGGAGTTGTTTTCCAAGCGAAGAAAGCGGCGTGCCTGGGATTATTATTGTAAATACTGTACACTCGACTCTTGATCTCCACACTAATGGGAGGGAGCAGTGGCGCAGATAATTAAAAATGCATTTATATTTGGCTCCAGATCATGTTTTTGTTCTCATGTTTGGATATTGGAGGCTCCGGTGTTCCAGGAATTCAGTGTGACTTCAGAATCCTGCAAAAAGAGAGAGAGGAGGAGAGCGAGAGATTACAGACACCTGCCTTGAGAGAATCCAGAAAGCCGACCCCATGCTCAGCCCCAACCCCTGTCACCCTCTCTGTGCTGAAGATGAAAATAATGTCGCCTCCAAGGTGGATAGCAAAGTGCAAAATGAATGATTTTTGCAGGCACCCGCTTGGGGATGGCTTGTTACGCAGCAGCGGGTAACTGATACACCACCATTCCTTGTGACCGCGCCAGGATTTGTGCGAATCCAAGGTCCCTTGGGAGATGAGCTTCTGGCTGCAGCGAATCCTTCCTCCTGGCCCCCATCTTTCCTCCCGCACTGTTCCCTTCCCAGATCTGAAAGCTGGCTCTTGCTCCCTCCCCCCCCATGCCCCCTTCCTCTCACAGGATCTCAAACGCCTTATATTTAGACGCCAGAAATCTCTGTTCTTAAAAGAATATGTGGTCAGCAGCTTTCTCCCGCAGCTTCCGTCTCTCCCCGAGCTGCCTCCCCTCCTCTCTCCCCTTGTTCTCTCCTCTCCTCCACATTCCTGCACCTGCTCATCCCCGCGCCTGCCCATCCCCGCATCGTCGGCTGCAAGGGCAGCAGTCCGCCATCGCCAGACTAACCACGCTCTCTGAGCCTCATCTCCCGCCCCAGAAGATCGTCAAGGCATTTTCCAAAAAAACAAAGACAAGACGGTTTCTTTCCCCCAGGGGGCCCTGATGCCAGATGTTAGGCTAATAGCTGCACAGTGTAATTCTGCTGTCTAAGTGAAGGAGGACACTTTTAGCCGTCCATCCAATATCCACTCTTTGCTTTCCTCTCTCCCCACCCCCTCTGCTCCCAGCCAGAGAACTAATTTTATTCAGGACAAGTTAATTCTTCAGTCTTCTTTGCAGCCCAAGGTGGACACGAAGCACAATTTTGGCCCTTGAGATGCAAATAGAAGTTAGCTGGGGATTTGTGGGAATGTTTATCCTTTTCTGATACAGGCATTGCCCATCCTGCTTCTCCCTGCCTGGGATGTGGACGCAATGTCTGGCGGTGCAGCAGCCAGCTTGCAACCATGCGGATGAAAGTCACGTGGACGACAGAGCGGAAAGGACGAGCTGCCCTCCTGCCGGCTGCCTTCAGCTGTACCTGGACTGCTTAAGTCCGGACGCCACATCATCGTGGAAAATAAACCCTAGTTTGTTAGGTTTTTCTGTCTCTTGCATCTTTTTTTTTTTTATGATAGTCATACAGGGAGAGAGAGAGAGAGGCAGAGACACAGGCAGAGGGAGAAGCAGGCTCCATGCACCGGGAGCCCGACGTGGGATTCGATCCCGGGTCTCCAGGATCGCGCCCTGGGCCAAAGGCAGGCGCCAAACCGCTACGCCACCCAGGGATCCCTGTCTCTTGCATCTGAATGCAATCCTACCTGATTCAATAAGCCATTACATTTCGATTTCCAAAACCTTTCTTTCAAGGGCTGCTGATTCAGGGAGAAGATTGTCAACCACCGACTAGGTATTCAACGGGTTGCTAATGATGCCAATTAAAAGTGTGCAAGTCATACCGCCTGCCGTGATCAAGAATCGTTTGTGAATGGAAAAGAGCAGCTGGGAACCCCAAGTTCATCCCGGAGCCGTCCCACCTGAGCCCACCTGAAGGCAGAGACTGTGCACCGAGTCAAGGGAGTCTCCCCGGGACGTGCCCGGCACAGAGGGGACCCCAGGGCTCACCGGTGGAGCCAGCTGGACAGAGTGTCCCAGGAGGGATGGAGAGCAGACCCGGCCCATTCTGAGCTGTCTTTTCGGTTTGGGGTGGCCCCGAGGGGGTGAGCTGGACCAGGCCCTTGGAGCCGGGCAGATCTCAGGGGAGCAGCTTGGCCGACACTGCTCCTCACACCCGCCTCTTGTCCCAGCTCAGCCACTCAGGAAGTGAGTAACCTTGGGGTGGGGTGGGGTGGGCAATATTTCCTCCACGGGCCTCAGCCTTCTCCTCTGTAGGATGATATCCTGTGCATCCTTCACAGCCATGAGCATCTCCTGCCCGCTGACAGTAGGTGCTCAATAAATGCTCACTTTACCGCAATTACCCACAAGAGGTTGTTTTAGGGCAGCGAGCAATGAGGACACAGACTAAATGCATGACATTCCCTCCCGGGCTCTGGGGGAAAGCAGGCCAGCTGCAGGGATGGGGGGCTGGTGGGGCTCTGCTTGGAGCCCAGCGCACTCTGCCGGCCTCAGCTGCCCTCTACCTGTGCCCACACCCTCCCCATTACCTCCGTGTGTTGGGATGTGTCTGCACCAGTACCGTCCTCACCAGAATGGGAGTTGACCTCTGTACCTCCAGGGTCCAGCACGTATAGCTGACAATAAATACTCACTGAAGGAGGGATGGACAGATGGACACAAGCTGCCCCAGTCTCCCTGAAAAGAGGACTCAGTGCTGGGGACCCAACAAGCTGCAGAGGTCTGCTGGGGTGTGGAGAGGGGTCACTCACTGGGGGACAGAGGCAGACAGACGTGGGAGGGGGACAGTGACAAACCCCAGCGAGGTGGAAGGGGTCCTGAGCCAGAGAGAACAGACACAGCAGCGACACAGGCAGCAGGTGAGTCTGACGGTCCCCAGGGCCATGATGAGTGGCCAAGAGCAGGGAGACCGGGGGGTGCAGAGAGGGCCTGGGCTCGTGCTGCCTCTGGAGCCACCACGCTGCACAGCTGGGCAGCCCCGGGCCCAGGGGGGCCTCGGTGTCTCCATTTATAGCTCAGGTGATTGAGCAGGATGGCTTCTGACCCCCGGGATCTGGGAACAGGCTGCCTGTCAGCGGCTGGACGGGGGCTCCTGCCAGGGCCCCGGCCCCCCGCCCCCACCCCCCTGCATGTGCTGATCCCTGAGGGCCGCTCTGGCCTTGAGGGCACCTGTCGCGGACCTCAGGACCCCCTCCAAGAGGCTAGGACCAGAAAATCCCCAAGGCCTTGGCCATGAGAGGAGCAGTATAAGGAACACTCTGCTCTTCCAAACCGTAGAGCCTTCGCTTCCTCCCTCATCTGTTCTTCACTCTCTCGCACGTTCCTGGCAAGGAGGGCACACCTGACGTGCAGTCAGACCTCGAGGGAGCCCTTGGGGGTGCCGGGCCCCATGCAGGGTGCTGGGGACGATGACAGACTAAGACACTCCAGAAGCCCACCATCTAACGAAAAATTCGAATCCAGAGCAGTGGGGCTGCAAGGGGGGCAGTGGTCAGGGGGTGCATTCTGGGGAGACCAGGGGAGGGGAGACAATCCCTGCAGAGCCAGAGCCTTACACTCCCTGACTTCAGAATCGTCCTGGGAACCCCAGTCCCAGGTGAACCAGGATGGTCGGTGACCCTCCCTGGAGGGGGTGTCCACACCTCAAAGCTTGAAATGGGGGAGAGGATGGGGTAGGGGTGAGCTGAAGGGGAGGGTCCTAGAGAGGCCACAGGGAAGATGGGGTGGCTATTTCTTCTCTCTCCCTCCTGGGTAGGGTCCTCTCCTACCCAGCAGGATCGCGAGCTCCCACCTGGGGCATCCGGGAGCCAACTGGGAGGCTGAGGCTCCGATGCTCTTAATTCTTACGAGCGCAGTGGCGCTGACTGCTCGCTGGCTCAGCACCCATCCCTGCCTTTCCTGCCTCAGTCCCAGGGTCAGCTGGGGATCTCTGGACACAGAAGGGCCCTGGTCGCTGCCCCTCTGGGCACAACAGCCCTCGTGGGGGCAGCTCTTTGCTGCATTGACCCCGTTTCACCAACCCCGGAGCCTTGGCTTCCCTCGGGGGAGAGCGCCTCACATTGGCCTCCCTCTGCCAGCCGGGCTCCTGCCGCACTTTGATATATTAGCCTAATATTCCTGGAATTATTTTTTGCTCTGTGTTTTGTTTTCTTGAACAGCCCCTGAGAGGCCTCATTATCTTGCTCGGAGCATGGGGCGCTACTGTCATCAAGTCACCCCTAATAAGTGCAGCAGAGCCGGGCTGACACCGAGCCGGGCCCCAGGAAGATTCGCAGCCTGGCGCCCAGCCGCGGAGCGGGCATTAGGCTGGCACTCTCAGAAGCTTCGCCCACCCGGGGACCCCAAGGCACATAACTACCTTCGTCTTCACCCTGTTCCAGGAGCCGTCAGCCGAAGAGGGGCCGGGAGACGTCCACTGAGGGGCCAGCCCTCCTCCTGACTTGATTACTCTCTTCCTGTTTCCAGAGTCTCTGGCGTCCTCCTCCTTACGGCTGGCCGTTCCTGCTGTGGTGCCGCACGGCTCCAGCCAAGGCTCCCTGTCTTTCAGCATCTCACTTTCCTCCTCTTTCAAACAAGGGTGCAATCTTTTGCCTTCTCGTTTCACAAGTGCTCAATATTTCATGAGCAGCTACTACATGCTAGGCACCATACCAGGCTCCCACACCACGAGGCTGCGGAAGAAAGTCACAGCAGCCACAGTGATAACCAACGAGTGCCAGGCCTGGGGCTGAGCACCCCCTCGGTCTCCCCCATCACCTTCATCATCAGCATCATCAGGCCAGAGGCCTGGCCCAGACCAGGACCCCGAGATGGTGCAAGGAGGCTCTGCACCAGGAAGGCCCTCCCAGGGAGGGAAAATCCAAGAGCTGGTGGACCTTCAAGCCCTTAGCGGCGTTCTGGGGCACCTGCCAGTCCTGTCCCTGGGTTCCTGCGGGGTGTGCAGACAACAGTCACACTGTGGGATGTGCCCGTGAGAGGGGCCTCATTCCTGGGGCCCTGGTAGGAGCCCAAGGCAACAGGGAGGCCTCCTCCTCCAGGGGGAAGTATGACGAACAGCTAAGGTTAAGGTGGCCTCCTGCAAGGACTGACATGCCAAGCTTGAGTCCCACTCCACCACCACCCTAACTGGGTGACCCTGGAGAGTCGGACCCCAGCCCTGGGACCCTGGCTAAGCCACGTCCTCTCCATTCTCTGCCACAGAGAGCCCAGCAGAGCACTGCACCCCAGTCGGGGGCTGAGGCCCACACCAGGCCCTGCACTCTCTGCTCCTCTTCAAAGCAAGGATACAATTCCTTATCTTTCTTTGCTCATTCAACACACGCTCATTTGGCACTAACCATGGCCCAGGCTCCATGCTGCCCACAGGCTGTGTGAGCAGCACATATACAACAACAGCAACAGCAACCATGATAGCCAGCCCACTCTGTGCTAAAACACGGTCTTCCCCTGAGGACAGTGCATGTACAGGAATGATCCAGGCCTGGGTGTGAAGCTCTCTCTGCTGCTTCCCTAACTGTGTGACCTTGGGCAGGTGGCTTACCCTCTCTGTACCTCCATTTCCTCATTATGAATTGGAGATGATGGTAATCCCTCTCTGGTTGGGTCTAGTGGGGAAGAGATGGGAGGGGATGGGTCAAGGTCCTGGCACAGTGCCTGGTTGATTGTGAGCACTTGGTACATGGTGGCCATTGCTATTGGTACGTTCTCTGAGTCCCACAAAATGGAGTTTGGGCAACACTAAGGCTGTGGGAAAGGAACTCCATTAACTCGCCTTCTCCCACTTTTCTCCCCTCCCCATTATGCTCTGAACTCAGGCCTCATCATCTCCCCCATGGGATTTTCTCTCAGCCTCCTTAGAGTCTCCTGGCCTCTGGCCTCATCCCTGTATTATGGGCTGAATTTGCATCCCCCAAATTCATATGTTACAGTCCTAACCCCCAGTACCTCAAAATGTGACTTGATTTGGAGATGAGGTCTTCAAAGAGGTGATTAAGTCCAAATGAGGCCGTTAAGGTCAGTGCTAATCCAACCACAACCAGTGTCCTTATGAGAAGAGGAGATGAGGACACAGACAGGCACCGAGGACGGCCAATGAGGACATGGGGAGAAGACGGCCCTCAACACGCCAAGGAGAGAGGCCTCAGAAGAAACCAATGTGCTGACACCGTGGATTCCCAGCCTCTGGACTGGGAGACAATATATTTGTGTTCATTAAGCATCCCCCTCTGGGGACGCCTGGGTGGCTCAGTGGTTGAGTGGTCTGCCTTCAGTTCAGGTGGTGATCCTGGGGTCCTGGGATCAAGTCCTGCCATCGGGCTCCCTGTGAGGAGCCTGCTTGTCCCTCTGCCTGTGTTTCTGCCTCTCTCTGTGTGTCTCTCACGAATAAATAAAATCTTAAAAAAAAAAAAACACCCCCTTCTGTTAGAGCATCCCAAGCACAAAAATACCTCCTCTAATCCACCTGCAACACGGCCACCAGGCTGATCCACCCCAAACTGCCGACCGCTTCAGGACCATGTCACTTCTGAGGCAAGACCGCCCTGGACCCCTCCGTGCACAGCCAGCAGAGGCCTGGCTTCTCGGCCTGTCTAGATACTCAGGCTGTGCCCCCTACTGCTGATCCGCTCCTGCCACAGCAAGGCTGACCCCACTGCCCGGGGGGAGACCTGGGGGCAGGGGCTACACCAGGACAGGGCTCCTCATGGGAAGTGGCCGTAGCTTCTGGAGGTGGCCAGCAGTCCCTGGCACTCCGCCACTGGTACCTGCGTCACTGCCACCTGCCCCCAGCTCATGTGGCTTCTTCCCAGCGTGTCACGTCTGTGTCTCCACCTGGCACTCCTATCAAGTCCTCCGTCCTGTGATTCAAGGCTCACCCTACTGCAGGATGACTTCACCTTTACGCTATAGCAGCAAATACCTTATTTCTTTCTTTTTTTAAGAACTTTTATTTGAGAGACAGAGTGAGTGAGAACAAGAGAGCGAGCAGGAGCTGGAAGGAGGGGCAGAGGGAGAGGGAGAAGTGGACTCCCCACTGAGCAGGGAGCCCGATGTGGGGCTCAATCCCAGGACCTGGAGAACACGCCTGAACTGAAGGCAGACACTTAACCAACTGAGCCACCCAGGAACCCCGCAAACACATTTTTCTAAATAAAATCACCTTCCGAGGCTCCAGGTGGACGTGAATTCCTGGGACACCCCCTTCAACCAAATACGGCAGATACTGCTTGCCTGTTCCATAGAAGAGGAAACCGGAGTGCAGAGAGGGACTCGCTGGAGGCCATATGGCTGCGCAAGTGGCCGGTCCAGGATCCAAACCCACGTCTGCCTGACGTCAGGAGCCGCCCCCCACCCCGTGTACTCCCTACCGCCGCTCACCGGAGGACCGTGAGCATGGCTGCGGCTCACTGAGGTGCCAGTCATACCTGTCATTTCATTTAACCCCGATGCCAGCCTTCTAGGGTTGGAGGCACTAGACTCGTTTCACAGATGAAGACACTAAGGCTTCAAGAGGCTAAGTGACTTGCCCAAGTCCACACAGCAAGTCAGAGAAAGAGCCAGGACCAGAAAGTCAACCTGGGGCAGCCTCGGTGGCTCAGCGGTTTAGTGCCGCCTGCAGCCCAGGGCATGATCCTGGAGACCAGGGATCGGGTCCCACGTCGGGCTCCCTGCACGGAGCCTGCTTGTCCCTCTGCCTGTGTCTCTGCTTCTCTCTCCCCTCTCTGTGTATTCTCATGAATAAATAAATAAAATCTTAAAAAAAAAAAAGAAAGAAAGTCAACCTGACTTCACCTCCATATGCTTAACCACTACCTTAAAATGCCTGTGTTTGTCCCTTCCCTTGGTGACAATTTAAATCTGGAGGAGTGACAAGTCGCCATCCCCCTACTTCAAGGCCTTTTGCAAAGCCAGAGACCCTCCTAGTCCAAACCAGGCTGAAGGAGGCCCTCCCACCCCTGGGGACCTACGGGTGGGAGTAGAGCGGAGAAGCGGGGGACCCTCCACACCCTCCCCCAGACACACACACGCACACGGGGACTCCCATACGTGCACACGCACACCTGCTCCTCCACCGGCCAGCCAGCTCCCAGAGCCAATTAGCGAGGCTGGGTGGTCTCGGGGGAGCCCCGCGGGGTGATAGACCGTATTGATCAGCTCAGTGGCGGAGTGTCAGGCAGGAGAGAGGAGTCATTTAAGCGGTGCTCTCCTTTCCCCGAGTGCGGCGGGCGATCCGGGAGCCGAGACTGAGTTGTATTTACTAAGACGGTAAATGAAAGGCAGCGGCGGCCACCCCACATCGTCCCCGCCGCTACCTAATTGTTGGACCAAAAATTGCTAGAGACCCGGGGCCGGGGCTGGGTGGGGGGAGAGGAGGAAAAAGTTCATCTAGCCCAGAATCAATAGCGAAAGCTTTCACAGTGTCAGGCACAATAAATGGAGCTTGAACAACTGGAAGCCGCAGAAGATTAGCTTCCTGGCTGACTCGGTTTGAAAGCTAAAATCGGGTAAATACAGAAACGGAAGGAAGTTCTCGGCCCCCTCTCTGTCCCCGTGTTTTCCGATGGCAAGCGGAGGCCCCTGCAGCAGCTCAGCGGACACGGGCATGGCTGCGAGTGGATCGGACCCTGGTTTGGCCCCATGGGGAAGGGCTCGGGGCACCGACAGCCCACGGCAGCCCCTCACCTGGGCCCGTCACCCCGACTCCCGGAGCTTCACCTCCCTCTTCTGCAGTCCGTGCACCTGCTCGTGGAGGGCAGCGCTGTGCGGAGAAGAGAAGGTGAAGACCGGGGTTTTGAACCCCAGTGGGGCCATGTCCCCACTGCGGGACCCTGAACAGGTGGCTGACTGTCCTCTGGCAAAGGGGGATTCTGGTTCCCTGCTCTGGTGGGCTGAGAAATGCACCCCCTGAAAGGTCTCCCCATCCCAATCCCTGGAACCTGCGAATGCCACCTTATGGGGCCAAACAGGATCTTTGCAGATGTGATGAAGTGAAGGAGCCTGAAATGGTGCGGAGATTATCCTGGGTGATCCGGGTGGGCCGTCAACGCCATCCCCCAGGTCCTCATCAGAGGGAGGCGAGGGAAGTCTGACACACACAGGGGAGGGGGTGTGAGGACGAAGCAGAGATTTGGAGGTGCCGGCCTTGGAGCTGGAGTCACGTGGCCACAAGCCAAGGAGTGCCGGCAGGCCCCGGAGCTGGAAGATGCTCCCTGGAGCCTTTGGAGACAGCGCAGCCCGGCCGACACCCCGATTGAGCCCGCTTCTCCCTCTGCCTGTGTCTCTGCCTCTCTCTCTCTCTCTGTCTCTCATGAATAAATAAATAAAATCTTTAAGAATAATAAAAAAATTTTTTAAAATAGAACACCTGCCACGTAGCTGACTTCAGAGTGCAGATGTCACAAACCTCAGATACCCAGCAGTGGCCGTGTTAGAGCCCGGAGCCACGCTTTAAGGAAAGGTCTTGCATTTCTATGTGAAGCATCTAAAATTCCTCCAACAGATTAACTGAGCAAATTATGTGCTTCTGTTTCCTTTTGGATGTAAGTCCCATGGGGGTTGGTTTCTTTATTTTGCTCACTGAGGCTCTCAGGTGCCTAGAGCAGCGGCACGTAGTAGGTGCTCAATAAACATTTGTGGAATAGCAGTAATGATAATCGAAGAACAGCAACAAAACCACCTGGCACAGGTGCTGCAAGGAC
The DNA here is from genome assembly GCF_905146905.1 of Nyctereutes procyonoides. NCBI lineage: Eukaryota > Metazoa > Chordata > Mammalia > Carnivora > Canidae > Nyctereutes > Nyctereutes procyonoides. Next base: position 5,569,262 of record NW_026575052.1, read on the forward strand.
AGCAGCGGTGGCACTATTATATTAACACGAGGCTCTTGAGTGGCATCTTTCCTCTCTGGGCCTCTGATTCCTAGTCCAGGGAGTGAAGACAATCTGTCGCTCTCGATGACCAGCCACGCAGTAAACATCCAGTGAAGGCCGGGAGAGAGGTTTGGAAATAAAAACGCTGAGACCCTAACCAGCCACGCTGACCTCACACGAGACTCTTCTCTCAACCTCCCCTCCAACCAGCCCCCAAGACCCTAAGAGTATCCTTTGGTTGCTTTCAGCATCCCACGATCCCCTTCCACACTTGCACGCTGGTAGACTTACTTCCCTGGTTAAATGTTAAAATGGTTAAATGGTTAAAAGCAGGTCTGTAACCTTTAAAAAAAAAAAAAAGGATCATCTCTGGAACAGTCCACCTCCCACATCTCCAGGTTGCAGCCCGCCCCAGAGGCCGTCACTGGCAGTGTCCCCGACGAGACACCCCGGGAGACACGGTACGATCACTGCCCTCCACTGCCCCACTGAGTGTGGGGCTGGACGCAGGGGAAGGGGAAGTGAGGGTAGGGTCGGGTGCTGGCTCTGAGCACCAGAAGGCCAGGCGGAAGCGTGGACACACGCTGGAGGTGGCCCACACCTGCTCCCGAGAGCAGTCGGTGACCATCTCCCCCGGTCCTGTAGGAGCCCGAGACCAGCCTTGAGAGATGTTTACACAGTGGAAATCAGCAAACACTACGAATCAGTTTGTCTTCTGTTCTTTTCTGAAAAGCTCGTTGTTAAACACCTTACCGGCACTCTGCTAGAAGAGCCCCACCTTGGAGAGAAGCGGTGTTTTCCAGAGCTTTGCAGGGAAGCCCCCACAGGTGTCCCCATGTCCCCCGTGTGGGAGGTCTGTGCCCAACATTTACTCTATGAATATTTACCAGGATCTGCTCCAGCGGCTCCCGACACCTGCTGCGCCCAGAACAGACAGGATGTCCCACCCCCGGCCCATCATCTTTCCTGAGGGGCCTCAGCCACAGCACTAGCGCTGCCGGCAGCCGAGGGCCAGCGGGGGCCCTTCGGGTGCCAGGGGGACTCGGGCAGGGCAGATGGCACAGCGCGCGGAGATGCTCCATCCGGGATATTGGGGACAGCCTCGCTCCATCCATCTGCAGAGCCACTGCTGGCTTCGCTCAGCTGCTCTGAGTGTGCGGGTCCTGACCCCAAAGTCATCAAGGGCCCCGGGGGTCAGATGGGCGGGGTGCAAGGTCCTGCCCTGCCCTGGCGCTGTGCGAATTCGATACGATAATGTCAAGTTCATTGAGCATTTTCTACACCCCAGGAACTTGCCAGATGGCATTGCGGTTCTCCCTCGTGACACCAACTCAGGAGGCGGGCACTAGCCCTGTCACCTCTCTTCCACGTGAGGACACTGGGGCTCCCAGCAGAGCCGCACCACGGATCCTGACTCCCAGCACAGCGCATCCATCCCCGGCCCCCAAACAGCCATGAACCCTTGCTACAGAAACCGTCACCCCGATAGCAGTGTGCCAACTGTGTCTCTCCTTGCCCTGGGAAAGTCACTGGTCCCGGGTTAATTGCTGGCTTGAGAGCAGGCAAGGAGGGCCCGGAGTGGACATTCAGTTCTGGCCTCAGCCAACGTGCACGGCAGCATGGCCTCCCTGGGGTGGAGGTGGCAGCAGGGGTGCCCCCTGCTGCCCTGCAGGTCCACACCTGCCCTCTGACTCGCTCATCGGCACTCCCTCATTAGAGCCATTTCAGGAGATGAAAAAATGTGTGTGTGTGTGTGTGTGTGTGTGTGTGTGTGTGTGTGTGTGTGTGAAGGATCCGCCGGGAAGGCCGAACCATCAAATTAATGGTGTCAGCTCCCTCAGAGAGCTGCAAAGACAGAAGTCAATACTGCGGGAGGGCGTGGGAAGGGGAGATGCTAGGCTCCCCCCAGTATTTGGTCTGGCCAAGTGCATCCCCTCCAGCTGCAGATGGGTCTGAATGAGAAATTTGCAAAAGATGAACAAATAGAGATGCCTGCTGTGAAGCAGGTGCCTGCCGCACCCACAGGGCCTTGGCTCAGGGAGATGCAGGCCAGCCAGACAAAATGCGTCTTCTTGGGGGGCCAGCGGCCTATGTCACACCCACTCTGCGCTCACTATGAGGGGCTTCCCGGAGCTCCAGCCTTCTCCTGACTATAGACAGGCAGTAGCAGGTTCTGGCACCTTCCCATCTTGGAAGGTGGGAACAATTGGCTTTGGCCACCTAAGCAATTCATCATCCAGACACCAAGAGGGAGAAGAGAGTGGATACCATCCATCCATCCATCCATCCATCCATCCATCCATCCATCCAGGAATCACCTAGGTCTGCTGTCCTCAGGGCCTTTGCAATACTGTTCCCACCGGCTGGAACACTTTTCCCTCCATACCCCACAGGAAGGGCTCCTCTCATCATTCAGGTCCCCGCTCAGATGCTACCTCTTTAAATTTTTTTAAAAATTTTTTATTTATTTATGATAGTCACAGAGAGAGAGGCAGAGACACAGGCAGAGGGAGAAGCAGGCTCCATGCACCGGGAGCCCAATGTGGGATTCGATCCCGGGTCTTCAGGATCGCGCCCCGGGCCAAAGGCAGGCGCCAAACCGCTGCGCCACCCAGGGATCCCCAGATGCTACCTCTTTAAAGAGACCTTTCCCGATGCTCGATTTCGAGCAGCTCCCCTTCTGCATCTCTGGGTGTGACGGGGCCAGGAATCCCTGGAAGAAACGGAACGACATAGTCTCTGCACCCACTAGCTCACAGGCCAGTGGTCCTGGCCGCTGGGTCCCTAAGCTTTCAGTGTTATGACAGAGGCGTGAACGTAGCGCCCAGGGAGCCCGGGGACCCTGAGGAGGCTCTCCGTAGCACGTGGCATGTGCGCTGCGTCTTGAAGGAGGAATGAGAATTCCCCAGGCTGTGGTGGGATAGAGGGGCTTTGGGAAAGCAAACAGCTGATGGGGAGTGTTGGGGGAACTACAAGGGGCTTGGCGAGGTTTGAGTGCAGGAGGGAGTGATGTGCCCGAGCTGCCTTTCAGGAAGACATCCCCCCCTCTGCCGGCAGGGGCGGGGGGGGGCGTGGATGGGAGGGCGTGGGCATGAGCGGCGGAGAGAAGGGTCAGGACTCGGCTCTTGGGGGAGCAGCGAGAGGGCAGGGGTGGCCGCCAGAGGTACTAGGGGTAGAAGGGGAAGGATTTGGGTGGGCAGATGGAAGAGCCCAGAGCGGCAGCCGGAGTCCTCTTCTGAGTACCTGGATGGGTCCCGGGACCCCACTCAGCGAGGGAAGCCAGAGGCGGGGGCCGGTGGAAGGAGGAACTCTGCTCTGAGTCTGCTGAGCTGGAAGTGGCCTTGGCACCTCCCGCCCCCTCCTCTGAGCACCACCCCACTGCAGGAAGGTCAGAGCCCATTGGCTTGGGGAGGCCGTGGAGGTTCGGGAGGGAGTCAGGGGCCCCTGGGTGGGTGAGGACAACACCCGCCTCGATGCCTTTTCGGATTGGAGGGACCCTGGAGCGGATCCACCATGTAGCCCAACCTCTCCTCTTCCAGGCAAGGACACCGAGGTCCAGAGGCAGGAGGCCATTCTCCGCACCAGGCAGGAAAAGCTGTGCTTGCTGCGTTAACAAACAATCCCCAAACGTCAGTGGGCTCGAGCCACGATGCTCATTTCTCATTTCTTGCCTGTTTAACCTGCGCGTGGCGGGTCCTCTGGAGGGTCTGCTCTTGGTCCTCTTTCTCTTCCAAACTCCAGGCTGAGTTGTCAGAGCAAAGGGTGAAACAACCCTGGGAGACTCTCACAGGGACAGTCCTGACACCTCGGTCACACCCCAACCTTAGCTAGATGCGGTCCCCGACCCCAGGGATTGGACGTGCAGTCCTACACGTGCCCGGAAGGAGGAGCTGGGAGTGTGTCCGGAGGGCAGGGTGAGCTTGCAGCCCAGGCCACTCCTAACGGAGCTGACTTGGTGCTGGGCAGCGTGGGGCTTCCCAAGCTCCGTCCACTGGATCCTCACGCCCTGCAAGGAGAGCACCACTTTGGCCCCAGCAGACTGGCACGGGCCTCCTGGCTCAGAGGGGCAATGTGTCTTGGCCGAGACCACACACTCGTAAGAGCTGGACCTGGGGCTTGAACCCAGGGTTTCCCTCTTAGGAGACCAGCAAAGAGGCTGGACTACCCAGAGGAGGAATTCAAGGAATGGCCTCACTCGGTCACCCCACACACAATCCTGCCACCCTTCTCTGGGTCCTGCTGGGTTTTTCCCCCCAAATGCAGCAGCTGCTCCATCCTCAGCTCCCTGGGGGAGTAGATGGTGAAAGCTGATCTTAAAATCTGTCAAGCCATGTGTGCGGTGACAAGAAAAGTGCCATACACTGTCCAGGTGTTTTTATTGGGAAAGAAATGTGCAAAGTCCAGAGTCACGCTGTCCTCGCGAGTGGGCCGAGGTCGGCCAGCTGGAAAAGTGACAGCTCCAAGCCAGCCCCCAGCGTTAATTGCATCACAGCCGATACCCCCAGCTGGAGAGACACAGATGCAATTAGCATGGAGCCCGTGACCCCCAAGTGCCTGGTCTGTCATCACATTTGTCCAGTGGAATTAACATGACCCCAAGGCCACCCCTCCTCCCAGGATGGGCTCCTGGCCTCTGAAAAAAAAAAAAAGACAAACTGGTGGGGCTTTCAGGGGAACGGGACTGTGCTGAGCTGTGCATGTGTCGCCCTGGTTACCTGCCTGGACACCTGCCACCGCTGTTTTGCTCACCTTGCACTCCGGCGTACCCAGCAGTGTGCACTAGGTGTGTACAGGTGTGCAACGGATGGATGAATGATGCTGCCGAGTGTGCCGGCTTTATGGATTTGCCTGTCCTTTCGTATTCAAATCAAGCAGTTCCAGGTACAAGCAGGTGCTTCCTCTCGCTCCGAGTCCCCCAGCTTGAAAGTCTCTATCTCGCCCAAGTGTCCTCTCAGATGGTTCCTCCCTCCTCCCTGCCTGGTGCCAGCCCAACTGTGGGACCTGGTGGCTCCTTTACCTTAGTTCCTCCTCCTCGGCTCCCCGGGGACAAGACACATGTGGGTATCCGATTTGCTGAAAGTTTTGGGGGAGTGAGTGGTAATGGAAGACAATGGCACTGCCCTAAAATGGAAAATAAGGCACCTTGGCTGTGAAATCCTTCTAGAGTGCCACAGAGGGTAGATCTCACCGACAGCCCTCCCTCCAGGCCTCCCCTGGCTCCCCCCACCCCTCCCACCAGCTTCTCCATGTCTCCCCCTCCTCCCCTCTCATATTCGCTGGCCTCCAACCCCCAAGACCCACCTGCCCAAGTCTCCTCCCAGCCCTTCCCAGAATTCCCTCAAGCCTGCATTTGCATATTCAAAATCCCACCCAGGTGCTCTCTAGACACCTGCCCGCCCACCACCACCACCACCACCACTACCACCAGTGCTCACCCTTAGCAGCCCAGAGCCCCAGGAGAAACTCTGAAGGTGTTATTTCTCCTTGGACTTGGAACTCGCAGCTTGGCTCTTGGCCTGCCAGCTCCGTAAAAGAAAAGTCTCAGGATAGAGATTTATTCTCCCCCAGACGTGAACTGTGCCCCCTCCTTCCCTAGACGGAGCAGAAGTAGCTGCAGCTGCAAATTTTGTTTTCCAGCCGTGCATCGGATCCGTACAATAACCAACCATCTGAGGTGGTGAGACAGGGAAATTGAAGGATTCCATAAAAACCTACTTTTTTGCTCCTTTTCCTGCTTCTATTCTTGCTAGGACCCGCAGCCCCACTTGACACATGCCCCCGAACGCCAATAGCACACGTCCTCCTTATGAGGGACAAGGAGCTGGTGATTTCTCTAGAACAGGTAGCACCTAAGGAAGGACCAGGTGAGAATGACCGGACAAAGCCATCATGTGTGCATCGAGGTCACCGGCGCTGGACATCTTGACGCCAAGGCCCCCGGGCTCCAAGGACCTTCCTCTTTGTTCTAACCGGTTCCTAGATGCCTGTGAGGACATGGACACCAGGCCACCATCCTCAACAAAAGCCCCCAGACCCTGAACAAAAATGAGGCTCTTTCCTGTCCTTTCTGAGTGTCCAGACACTCTGTCCCTGCTGTCTCCGCACACCTTCAATAAACTCTGCTTTTGGGCGCCTGGGGGGGGGCCTCAGTGGCTGAGCATCTGCCTCCGGCTCAGGTCGTGATCCCGGGGTCCCAGGATTGACTCCACACAGAGAGTCTGCTTCTCCCTCTGCCTGTGTCTCTGCCTCTCTCTGTGTGTCTCTCATGAATAAATAAATTAAATCTTTTTTTTTAATTTTAAAAATAAATTTTTAAAATAAGCCTCTGCTTTCACTCCTGCTGGCTCACATTTGATTTCTGTCCTGCACGCAGCCAGGGACCCTCTTGACTGGTCCTGCAGGACCCCCCTCAGTGTCCTCAGACCCGGCCTGCCCTCATCGGTACGGTAAATCTTGCCATTTCACAGATGGGGACTGAGCTCTCTAGGAGCTCCCACTGCTTGTGAGCAGTCAGGCTGAGAACCAAAGTCTGTTGGCCGCCGCACTGCATCTCCGCCACGCCACGGAGGCCAAGAGGCTCGCTTCTCGGGGCAAGCCTGCACGAGAGAGACCGTCACGTCCTCATCACGCTGATTCCGTCAACGGGCTGTCGGCGTAGCCCCAGTCTCGCACAGTGCTCCACGGGAGGACGGCGGTGGACAGACAACGCCAGGCGACTGGTCTCCCCGCCCTGCCTCTATCGCTGCAACCGCCTGGGCTGTTGTCCACCTGCGCAGGTCCGCCCTTTGCACCTTTGCCACCTGCTTGGACCGACAGGCTGCTCCAGCTGATCGCTGAGGCCCGGATCAGCCTTATATCCTGATTCCGACAAACAAGCTGAGACAGCGAATGAGCGACCACCACGCAGAGAACCAAATCACAGCGCAGCAGAACTCCCTAAAATTGTAGAAGTTTGAGAGGGGTTCACGCACGCACGCGCGCACACACAGAAATGTCATGTGGTCCGGGCTTCTATCTCGACTCTAATAATATGATCCCCATTGCACAGACAAGGAAATCAAGGCCCAGAGCTCTGTCCCTGCACATGGTCGGCTCCTACCCCAGTGGGCTTCACAGTGGGTCCAAAGGAGCCCCAGGCCTCCCAGGGGATGCTGCGGGGTCACCCCGGGGAAGGGGGTGGTGAAGCCTGGCAGGCAGTTTCCACCATCAGAACAGCTCTCCATTTGTCCGTGTCAGGTTTCTTTCTTTCTTTCTTTCTTTCTTTCTTTCTTTCTTTCTTTCTTTCTTTCTTTATTTTAGGTTTCATATAAAAGAGTTTAAATAAAAGGCTTGCTGCTTAAGGAAAAAATCTAAACGCCAAGGCACCGCCGCTCCAGGCACAGGCCAGGGTGGTCTTTGCAGGATGAGAAGGTCAACAGGACGCCTCAGGAGAGCAACCGGCCCCCAAGCACACACCTCGTTTCATCTACAGAGCACCTCCTCCTCCCCAAAGACCTTTCGTATTTTCTGTTCTCTGTCTTCCGTTCAGCTCGCCCCCCCTGCCCACTGCCAGCCGGCAGCCGGCAGCCGGGCCCCTCGTGCCAGAGAAATAGAGGCGCCGGATCCAAACTCCACATCCTCTCTCCACCAGTTCCTCCTGCAGCGGAGAAAGCGCCCCCCAGACACCTACACACACAGGCCGCTCTCTCACCTGGACCCCGGGACCCCCCAGGGACCCCTTCTGTATGGCACCCCCTTGTCCCTCCCACATCTCAAGGCTCTGTCTTTTCCAGATCTCTCCCGTTTGCATCCAGAAACATTCTGTGCTCTCTCTGTGTCAACAAAAGCCCTGCCCGGGACCCCTGTGGCCCTGCCATCGGCCCCTCCTGTCACCAGGTCTTGCCTTCTACCCCCACCATCACAACAGGCAGCTCCGGCCACATCCAGGCGGCGCCCGCATTGCCAAGCCTGGTCGGTGGCCTTGCGTGCCTGTCGTCCCCAGCATAGTCCGGGGCTCCCTTCCCCCAGACACCGTTTCCTGGGCCGCGGGACCCGAGCGTCCCCTGCCCGCCGCAGCCCGCACCTCCTCCCCCAGCTCCCACGGGGAGGCCTTCAGGACCCAGTCGGGACCGTCCTCCCAGACCACGTTCCCTCCTTAGGTGATTTCTTCACCCCCACACGTGGCGTCTTGCCACCTGCTTCCTGAGGACTCCAGGCTTCCGTCCCTGCCTCGTGCATCTCTGAACCGTGCCCGCAGTCTTGCACACGTGGAGCTCCAGATGAGTGCCCGGGGTCACCTCTTGCCCCACCCCCAGCCTCCCTGCCTCGACGATGACTTCTCCCACCCAGTGCTCTGTCCAGAGACCTGGGAGTTGGGCTCGATGCCCCTGAGCCCTCTGCACACCCTGCCCAAGCCCCCCGCTGGCCCTGCCACCTCTGCCCCTGAAGGGCTCTGGACCCACCCATCCACCCAAGCCACCGTTATCTGTGAATCAGACCCGGCAAAGATTCCTCGGGTCCGCATCCCCATCCCAGGCTCATCCTGAATCACCCCCCCACTTGCTGTCTGTACATGGAACTCCCTTCAGCTAGGCTTTTTCTTGCCACAGGGCCTTTGCACATGCTGCCCCCCCCGCCCCATTGTTGCAGCCAGCTCCCCTCACTGGCTCACCACCGCTGATCCTCGGTGGTGGCGTGGGAGTGGGGTTGTGTCACAGCCCAGACTAAGCTAAATGGGCCTGTTTTGCAGCTGTTCCAAGGCCTCCTCCCCTGGAACTAACCCAAGTAATGCCTGCCTTCCTCCCTGGACTGAGCGCTCCATCTGTCCTCTCAACATGGGACCCAGCACCCAGCACACAGTGGGCACCCAGTAAATCCTTGCTGGGTGAATGATGAATGATCGAGTTAGAGCAACCCTCGGGGCTCTCCAGAGGGCGTCCTGGGTAACCTACACAACCACGTGAAGAAGCTGGCCGGGGCTCATCTGGGGAAACCGAGGCCTCCCAGAGGAGCAATGACTTGCCCCCGGGGATGCGGCTGGGATGGAGCTGCGCCAGGCTGCCCCGGTGGCAGACAGTGCCCTGGTGAACCTGCCTCCTCCCTGACTTTGATGACAGGCTCCAACGACAGTGGCATCAGAAGCAGGGACAGATCCACAATTGGTTATAGATTTAATTACGCAAACCGCGTCCCCAACCATCTACTGTGTAATTGGCCGCAGAAGACACATCTTCCTTTTCGTTCAGCTACAACTTAATTTGCCGGGTCAGCTGTTCTGCCTAGAGTCACAGCCAGTGGCCCGGCTCTGAATACCAGCCCGTTCACCCAGCAGCCACCCCGCAGTCGGACTCCGTCAGCAATTCCGGGGGCCGGGCGCTTGACAGAGAAGGAAACTGAGGACAGACGGGGTGGGCCTTGCTGCAGGCCACCTGACCGACAGGCGCTGGGCTGGAACCGAAACCCGGTGTGTACCCCTCTGACCTCACACCCCAGGCCTTCCCTACTGCCCCACGCCCCCCGGGACTGATTGTTCCCTTGGGGTGTTTTGGATTTATTTGAGATATTTATCTATTTATCTATTTATTTTAAGATTTGTTAATTTGCTTTAGAGCGAGAGAGCTCGCATGCGAGCGGAGGAGGCGGGAGGAGAGGGAGGGAGAGAATCCCAAGCAGACTCTGCACCGGGCAGGGAGCCCAATGTGGGGGCTTGATTCCACGTCCCCGAGGCTACGACCCAGGTCAAAACCAAGGGTCAGATGTTCAACCGACTGCACCACCCAGGTGCCCCGGGATTTTGTTTTTCTTAACAAGCACGTAAGGCTGCTCTGAAACTTGCCACTTGCCCCCACCCCAGTTCCAGAATAAAAGCTCCTCTTTCTCTCTAAGGAGGCACAAGTACTTACTCAGGGGTGTTCAGAGTCGCCTCTGTTCCCCACCCTTGCACACACACACCCCCCCCCGCCACCGCTCCCAGCGTGGGCTCCTGGGGGGCAGGGGCAGCGTTCATCCTGCTATCGGAGGCTCCCTGCGCGAGCCTGAGCAGGAGGAAGCCAGCCGTCCACGAGCACTTCCTGGACGGAGTCGTTACTTTACGAGCACCGCCTTGTGTATTATTAATAGTGATGGTGATGAAATATTCACGAATGAATAATGTGATGCTTGAGATTTGCTTTAAATTAATAAGGGGGCAGGGTGGATGGGGTATGGGTGGAGGAGGAACTGGTCCTCCAACTGGAGTTGGTGGTCGGTAGGGCTGGGCCCGGGGTCCGTGCAGGTTCCTCAGGCCTCCCGTCCATTTTTATGAAAGCGCAAAATTCTCCATAATCAAAAATAAAATTTTTTTAAATAAATCTCCTTCCACAAATAATACTATTTAAGGTAATGGTGGCAGCTAAAAGAGAAGGGGAAGGAATCTTTGGGTGACTCAGCCTGCCTTTGGCCCAGGGTGCGACCCTGGAGTCCCAGGATCGAGTCCCGCGTCGGGCTTCCGGCATGGAGCCTGCTTCTCCCTCTGCCTGTGTCTCTGCCTCTCTTTCTCTCTCTGTGTGTGTCTATCATGAACAAATAAATAAATAAATCTTTTTAAAAATATAAATAAAAAATAAATAAAAATAAATAAATAAAAGAGAAGGGGAAAATGATCATTTATTGATCACATACTATGAGCCAGGCACGTGCCAAGGGCTTTACGCGTCACCGCATCCAGTTGTCATGCCCCCCGGATGAAATACCATGTGTACTTTATACCCAGGAAGCAGAGGTGCAGAGACAGGTCTGGAAACGTGGACCCGGGCCTGTTGGGGACTGGGATCCAGGGTCTCTACCCCCGTGTGTCCTAGTGATGTTGGCAGAGCCTGGGATGGCCTAGCCTGTCATTTAGGAGGGGCCCTAGGAGATGGCACCTGTTCCGTTGGGGTTCCACATCCCCATCCTCCAAGAAGAGTGACGCCGATTTTCAGAGCCACCCAGGAGCTAAAATCTCACGGCCGGAGGGCTGGCAAGCCAACGCTACCACTGTGGAGAGTGTGCACCGGGCCCTCCCAGGCACCTGGACTCCCACCAGCTTCCTCCTTACGAATTCTGTGCATCCCGTCTCCTGGATCACCTGCCTCCCGCCTGTTCCCAGGCTCAGTGACCTCTCCACAGCCACCAGCCCAGACCCCTGGCCAAACAGGCCCCCTCCCTTACCTACCACAGGCTTCTCACAAGCCAGGGGATGGGACCCAGTTCCCTTAGTGTGGCCCTGGAAATCCCGGGTGAGCCACATGCTCCCCACCCAGCCGCTCCTGCTCCCCCAGCCTCATGGGTCTCACTCTCTCTGGTCCCGACCCCCTGCATTCTCCTCCCCACCCTGGCCACGTGGAATAATTCCCAGGTGAAAAGGCAAACCAAAGCCCCCACGTTCTCACATCCAGACGACTTTGCACATCCTGTTGCTGTGTGTAGCTTGCACAGCCCCTCACTCCCCAGCCGCCACCTCCCCCAACTTTACAAACTCCTCCTCATCCCTGAAGACTCAGCTCAGGTGTCACCTCCTCCAGGAAGCCAGGGTGCATTGTGTGCTCCCACGGGGCACCGTGCCATGTCTGCAGCCCTGCACACAGCCCACCGATTGGTCTGCCCCGCCAGCCAGGGAGCTTCTCCGAGGCCGGGCCCGTCTCTGGGTGCCCCCGAGTGTCATCGCTGGCACGTGCTACGCAGACCCTGGATGTTCAATCGTGGGCTGGTCGCCTAGCGTCCTCCTCTGTACAACGGGGTTAATCGTGCCGCCCACATCAGGGCGCTCGCTCACTCAACGAACATTTCTGGAGCCTCGACTATGCTCTAGACCCAAATCCAGCCCTGGGTTTAGAGCTGAGAACAAAGCCAGCCGCTCTCTCGCGGAGCTAAGGTTCCAGCAGGAAGAGACAGACAAGACGTGAAATAAATGGGCACGATGTAGAGACCGTCACGTGGTAGTGATGAACGAAAACAGGGACGATCCTAGAGATCGGGGGACAGAGGAGAGGCCGAGCCGCAATTTTATATAGTTTGGCCAGAAAAGTCTCCCCGAGAAAGGTGCGAAGTCCACGACTGAGCGGAGTCCCGAGGGAGGTGAGGGGTGAAGCGCGGGGGCCCTGGCGGAGCGCTGTCTGGGCAGCGGCAAGAGCAGAGGCAAAGGTCCTGAGGCAGGAACACGAGCGGGCGAAGGAGGAGGGGGAGACCACGTAGGAGCGGGAAGCTGAGAGGTCAGTGGGGAGCCACGCCAAGCAGATGGCCACGCTGGTGGACGTGGGGCAGCCCGGGGGCGCTCGGCACCGTGCGGGGCACTCAGAACCCACCCGATGGGCATCGGCTGTGGCTGCACTTGCCACGGGGAGCACCGGGATTGCATCGTCCTGATTACTAAGGTCTGAGCACTGCCTGCCTCTGAGAGCGGCTTCCAGAAACGCTGTGCCCACGGGAGCTTCTCTTGAAGGAACCCCGAGCCCTCAGAGGGGGCGTCTTTGAAGGGCGAACGTGTTTCCAAACCAGGAGCCGTGCGGCGCCTCCTCGGAACGACACGACAGTCTCTTCACCGCGCACACAGGCTCTGCTGGCTGACTGCGCAGCCCCGCCGGGAGACAGTCCCTGGCTGGCTGGGGACAGGACGCTAGAGACCATGGCCGCAGCCAACAGGAAACAGGCGGCACGGGGCTTGTCCTCATGTGTCCCAGCAGGTGGAATAGGGAGCAGGGAGCAGGGCAGGGAGCCCCAAGGAGACATAGCTCCTGGGCTGATTTCATCCAGAGGGAATGTGGCTCCCTCTGTCCCCAGAAGGGCTGGGCAGGGTGGAGGGAGGGGGACGCACGAGCAAGGACAGCCGAGGCCCACCGCCTGGCCTTCCCGTGCACACAGGCCGTGGAGGCTCGTGCCAAGCAGACAGCTGGGCCCCCACGTGCCCAGCGCTGACCTTCACTCAGGACAGCGGGGAGGGGCTCCCACAAGGAGGACGCAGAAACGGAAGAGAAGGAAACGGAAGGTGAGAAGGGGAGGGAAAGAAGAAAGGAGCTGCTCCTTGAGCAAGAGACTTCTGGTAGTCTGATGGGGGAGGCACAGGCCCCCCCCCTGCACTGGGGAGTCCCCAGTCTGATGGGGAGGCACAGCCAGCGCTGAAGTACTCCCAATGTGACAGGGGAGGCATAGCCTGGCCCTGAAGTGCTCCCAGTGTGACAGGGGAGGCATAGCCTGGCCCTGAAGTGCTCCCAGTGTGACAGGGAAGGCATACCCCAGCCCTGAAATGCTCCCAGTGTGATGTGGGAGGCACAACCCAGCCCTGAAGTGCTCCCAGTGTGACAGGGGAGGCATAGCCCGGCACTGAAGTGCTCCCAGTCTGATGGGGGAGGCATAGCCCATCCCTGAAGTGCTCCGAGTGTGATGGTGGAAGCCCCCGCCGCCGCCTCCTCCACCAGCACCATCCGTTTCTTTGCCTCTGCCCTCCTTCCTGAGGGTATCCCAGGAGACTTCTAAAGTGAGGAGAACCTCCCAGAGTTAACGCCAAAATGAAATACCTTCTTTCAGAAACTGAAGCCCAGAAGGGAAGCTAAAGTGGGAGGTAGCAGCTGGTTGCTGACTTCTATAGAAGTTTCTCCTAAGGGGGTGATCGGGGTTTGTTTTTAAATTTTAAAGAGAAGCACAGGAACAGAAGTAAAATGAGCCTCAGCCAAACCCAGAGTGAGGCTGGTCAGACTTGCAGCCGAGCTGGGTCTGCATCAGATTCGCACTTCTTTCTAGTAACGAAATTAAGACACGTGCCTTCCGAAGTCCAGCACGTAGACAGCAAAGAAAGGGGGAGAATCCTGTGACCTCTCGTACCTCCTCCTCCTGTCTTCATTCTCTGCGTTTTACCCGGCGACGTCACACGGTGCCACCTTCCACTTACTCATTTATCAGCGACCTATCGAGGCCATCTGCGCCAGGTACCATTCTGGGGATGGGGGTGACACAGTGACCAAACCGGAGCGGAGGGTCTGTCGGGGAAGCCAGGCCAGAAACAAATCATCACACGCACAAATTATGCCCAGCAGGTGGCCAAGCGCTCTGAAGAAAATAGGAGAGCGGCAGAGTGACCGAGGGGCGTGGGGCAATTGTAGACAAGGTGACAGCCCTGTCGGGGAATATTTGAGAGGACCCTGGCCACTGAAGGGCCAAGCTGAGACCTTGCAGGGAGAGAGCGCGGCCCTGATGAGCGCTTGGCATTTTCAAGGAACGGGACACATGCCAAAGTAGCTAGGGGCAGGTCCCGGCAGGCGTCCCGAGGAGAGACTTGGAAACCGTTTGCTCTCCGGATTCTCAAGGCGAAGGGTACACAGCCGTGTGCTGGGATGACATTGGGCACAGCTGCTGAAAGCTGGCCGACGCCAGGCACTGTGGCAGCGCCTGGAAAACCTGAACCCGTTTCATCCACACCGCAGCCCCGCGCGAGGGAGGTACAGCTCTTCTCCCATTTCACAGTCGCGGGAACTGAGGCTCAGAGCGGGAGTTTCCATTGCCCAGGGAGCCCCAGCCGCGGAGTGGCAGGCCGGGATTCCAGATGCAGGCAGGTCCTCTCGTAACTAGTGACCGCTGCCTCCTCTGACAGAGCCAGAGGATAAAAAATGACACTTCTTCCCGGAGCTTCCATTTTGCTTGATGATTTGGGGAAAAGATGCTAAGTCATTTAACTGATAAGTTCTCCAGCACATTATTAGACTGACACACACGTGGATTGATGACAGAGTGCACAGCAAATTGTGCGTGACTTTTTTAAGAGGAAACTCAAGACTTAAAAAATTGGGGGCCTTTTCTGATTGCCTGACAGCAACACACTGTTTTATAGACAAGCGAACTAAAGCCCAGAGAGCAGAGGAGACTCGTCCCCAGGGCTCTCTCCGAAGGCAGGAAGCTGGTCCCTGAGACCCCAACACCTCATGATGCGGTGATCCCCTGACCCGAGGAGTGGCGGGAAGCCTGAAGGTAGATAGCAGGTGCCACCAGCCAGCAGGTGCGCGTGGCCTGTTGGTTGACTCCCAGAGCACACCTGGGACAGGCCCAGAGAGGCAAAAACACCACGTGCTGTTTGCTCAGCCAGATGTCACCCAGAACCAGAGGCTAGGAACCCATGATTGTAAGGTGGGTGCAGGGCCCCTCCCAGAGGAGAAGAGTCAGGCCCTGAGCCCAGCGCCCCCACCCCGCCCTACACCGGGGGGAAGAGGTGCAGCCCAGCCCTAAGAAGCCGTGGATGGGACAGACCCAAGTCTGAATAAACAGCCAGGACAGAGGGCAAAGGGGTGGACTTCAAACAGGGAGCTAGACGTTACGATAGATACTCTTTCAGCGACCCATCCGAGCTCCAGCAGAGAGAGGGAATAGATTCTATATCCTTACAAATACATCTGTTTATATATCGCGCACATCAGTATTTTTCAAGATACACAGAAGGTATGCTTCAGGTAGGGGGATGAACACAGTGGTAGCCTGGAGCCAGCTCACGCTAGCTAGAAGGAGCCAATTATACACATTTCTCCCTAATTCTGTGTTCACTGACATGATGGTTGCTTGAAATCAGCGTCGGGGGGAGTATTTACGCCATGTAAATACACACTGGATATCGGATCTTTTTTTTTTTTTCAGAGAACCGATTTGCCAGCACACTACTTGTAACGCATCGTATACAACAAGGTGGATAGCTGGTTATAACCTCAGATAGATCTTATATACATACCTATTATATGTATATATGCACGTGTACAAGGCATGTACATATACACATATGTGAGGGGCATTACATGCGCAAGGGGGATGGATCATGCTAACTTAATAGATAAACACAAATATCTATTTATAGACGTGTATAATTTATATTTGGTTAAGCCTTATGAAATTGCTGCTACTCAGTTGTTTTTGGTCTACCAAGAAAAGGCAATTTCATATGGTTGATCCGATAGACAAGTGATAAAAGTGTGTGTGTGTGTGTGTGTGTGTGTGTGATCGTTAGAAAGCACCCAGATTAAACATCACAGAGGAGACAGAGAGACCCAGTCTCCAGGAACAACCAACTCCCTCATAAGCTGTGTGACCCCAGGCAAACGGCTTGCCCTCTCGGAGCCTCTGTTCCTTGCTGGAAATGTGAGAGCACTGAGACGTGCCCCCAGGGCTGCTGAAGGGACCGCTAAAGGGGACAGCCCCGAGCCAATGCGCAGGGGAGGCCTCCAAAGAGCCCCTCCGACCTGTGCCAGCCCCCACAGCATGTCCCCACTTCCAACCTGGCGCATCTCTGTGGCCGCCCTGGGTCTCCGGGGGAGTTCACCCGCAGGAGCAGACTCCTGCATGGGGGAAGCATCACCTTTCCTGATCCTCATGATCCTGATCCTTCCCTGTGCCTCCCAATTCAAAGAGTGATATGGCACCAGCTGACAGATGTCCCCGCCCCGGCGCCGGGCTGAGTCTGGCTGCGGAATGAGCGCCCTCAGCCATCAATCAAAGGCCCAGTGCCCAGCGCTCATCCCGAGAGGATCCATCATTGGTTCCCACCTCCCCCACGTGCTCCAGCCAACTCCCCCAGGGGAAGGGTGAAGGGTGACTTTCCATGCAGCGGACGACGCCTTTGGCCCTGGAAGAAGCAAGCTCTGGCTCTCGAAGCCACCACTGTCCTTGGGCGGGTCCACTCCTCCTCCGGGCCGGCCTCGGTTCGTCTTCTGTACATTTAGCCTCGGGGTGTTAAAAATCACCTGAAAAAGAAAAAGAAAAGCTGCCAGCCAAAGAAAGCCGCCTCTGGGTGGATCCGGCGCTGGCCGCGAGCTCGCAGCTCTGCCCCTTACCGAAAGCACCTGTCGGGTTTCCTACCTTCGTGGCTGCTGTCAAGGGACAAACACGGATTCAGACTGAAGGCCTGTGACTTCCTAGCTGTGCGACTTTAGACGAGCTCCCGAGCCACTCTTAATCTGTTTCCTGGTCTGTAAAGCGAGGGGCATAACGCCTGCCCCACAGGGAGCTCAGGAGAATTTTTATTTTTTTTTTTATTTTTTAATTTTTTTATTTTTTTTATAAATTAATTTTTATTGGTGTTCAATTTACCAACATACAGAATAACACCCAGTGCTCATCCCGTCAAGTGTCCCCCTCCGTGCCCGTCACCCATTCACCCCCACCCCCCGCCCTCCTCCCCCTCCACCACCCCTAGTTCATTTCCCAGAGTTAGAAGTCTTTATGTTCTGTGTCCCTTTCTGATATCTCCCACACATTTCTTCTCCCTTCCCTTATATTCCCCTTCACTATTATTCATATTTTTAAATGGAAAATTTGCCACGTGCCAGGCTCTGCGTCATGATCTTTCTATCTTATCTTACTCTTTTCTACGACAGTGCCATGAAGTAGGTACCATTATTCTGCCCACTTTACAGAGGAGGAGACTGAGGCCCTAGGAGAAGAAGGGGTTTGCCTAAGGCACACAGCTGGCAAGTAGGCAAGCCAGGATTTGAACCCAGGGACTCTGGATTCAGCGGCTCCAGGCTCATCTGCCCATGCCACACTGGCAGCAGGAAGTAGAGCCCTGACACAGGCCAGATGCTCCATCCCCATCCATTATCAGGGTAATCAAGTTTTTTTTTTTAGATTTTATTTATTTATTTATTCATGAGAGACATAGAGAGAGAGAGGCAGAGACCTAGGCAGAGGGAGAAGCAGGCTCCATGCAGGGAGCCCGACGTGGGACTTGATCCCAAGACCCCGGGTCATGATGTGAGCCGGAGGCAGACGCTCAACCACTGAGCCACCCGGGTGTCCCAATCATTGTTAAGTTTTAATCCTTTCCTTCCTTGGCTAAAGGACCTTCGGAACCAGGACATTTCCTCCGGGGCTATGCCTTGGGGCTTTGGATCAAAACTGTGAACTCACCCACCTCTGCTGAAGCGCATCAAAGCCTTGATCAGAGACAGTCTTGCTGTCCTTCTGACCGGCTTGCCTGGAGCCAAGTATAGCTTAACGGCCCATCTGTGCGGGGGGGACATTTCAGGCTGTGCGGAGACACAGGGAGGGAAGCAGGTGTGGCAGGGTGACAGGTAATCCCAGGCAAGCCGTCCAAGAGAATGGGGATCAGATCTGGGCTCTCCACTAGGCCAGCTGTGTGACCCTGGATGGACAGGTGAGCTGACCTCTCTGGGCTTCTGCTTCATCCCCAGTAAAATGGGGACACCGATCCCCACCTTGGAAGGTTGTAGTGCACAAAAGTACCCAGCACCTACTGGACGCTCAGTAGACAGCGGCTGTCATAATTTATTACTTAATTTAGGCCATGTAGGCTCTGTTTCTGAGACAGTTGCAGTCAGCCTATTTCTTTTTTTTTAATATTTTATTTATTCATGAGACAGAGAGAGAGAGAGAGAGAGAGAGAGAGAGAGAGGCAGAGACCAAGGCAGAGGGAGAAGCAGGCTCCATGCAGGGAGCCCGACGTGGGATTCAATCCCGGGTCTCCAGGATCAGGCCCTGGGCCGAAGGAGGCGCTAAACCGAGTCAGCTTGCTTCAAACCCAGAGCTGTTGGCCAAAATCTGACTGGCTGGCTTCAATATACCCAGGAGTTTGAATTCAAAGGCTTCGGGGAGGGTTGGTTGAGTTTCACTGCTCGTTATTTGCAAAGTGCCCAGAGGCCCAAACCCAGCCCTAGAGCCTGAGCCTTCCAGGGACCGACGAGTCACTGGACGGAAGGGTCCAGGCCGTGTGCCGGAGGACCGGCTGTGCTTGCTTATCTGCAGAGCAGCCAGGTAGGGCATGGAAATTCGGCCTTTCCTTTTCAAAACAAGGGTCTGCAGCTGTAGTCAAAAACCACGCCTGGCTTAGCCACGGAGGCAGCTAGAGTGGCAGGAGACACTCAGCCTGCAATGCAGCAAGCACAGGTTGGGCCTGACAGCCCAGGGCTCTACCCCAAGCTGTCCCCATAAAGGAGCCATCAGCTACCCGAGCTGCCCCCTTGCTGTAGAATGTTCCGGTTGGGCTGACTGGGTGTGGGATGTCGCTGGACTCTGCGATCGGTATCGGAGCGGTCCTCAGTGGCTACCAGGCAGGGCATCCTGGAAAAGAGCCAGAGAAGGGCCAGTTCTCTGCTCCAAGCAGCCCCAACCCCACCTGGATGAGCCCCAACTTCTGGCCATCTGCTGAAAGCAAGGATGGAGCAACATAATTTGGAGAGGAGACCAAGAGGAGAGCGGGGAGGCCGGTGTGCTTGAGGCTTTACCCGTGCAGCTGGCAGACGGACGAAGCTCTGGAGCTTTTCTTTCCACCTCCGCTGTGTGACCTGGGGAATTCTATCTGCCCTCTCTGGGCCTTGTCCGCCCACTCAGAGAAACTGAGAGAGTCAGCTCAACTACGAGCGGCGTAAGATGACAACTGGGTTTTTCCCCTGCCGTCCCCGCAGCACCCGGCTCAGTGGCTGGCAGGGTAGGCCCCCTCTAAATAATTACTGAATGAAGATGCCCGCCCCCCTCCACCCCTTCTCCATGCAATTTTCCCAAAGGCAAGCTTTTGATTAGAGAATCGCTCTATGTCGGTACAGTCTGTTCCTGATGCAAGAAACAGTCAGTATGTATCTGATTTTAAAAAGCATTGATCCAGCGTGTTTGGATCCTAATGAGGCAGAGACAGGGCGAGGAGGCTTCATTTCTACATCTCTCTGAAACCGCTCTCCTGCCGTGGTGGAGCTGACAGCTACAGCAGCCCGCTCCTCTACCTCGGGGCCCAAAGCCAGGACTGCAAACACCTGCAGGATGGGGCCGGGACGGGGGTGGGGGGGTAGGTGACAGGAGCGAGTGGGGCCAGGGGAGTCGGGGTGACCCAGACTCCCCTCCCCACCCACAGGGCAGTGCCCATCAGCCCCCTGCCCCTCGCTGCCGCTGGAGGCACCGGCCTCGTGCAGCCAGCTCTTACATTTTTTTACAGATGAAAATCTAGACTTTTTTTTTATGTGAAATCACCTGATTTGTAAGTGCCGACAACTCACTCAGCAATTAAAAAGAAAAAAAAGAAAAGAATACTGGCTGAGGTGGACGTTTCTGCAGGCTGGATTGGGCCAGGACCCGAGGCTCATGGGTCTTGGACAGGAACCGGTTCCAGGGGAGACACTCAGCCCTTTGCCCTAGGGGACGTCAGTCTGATGGTAGAGACACAGCCCTGTGTTTGGAAATCCCCCACCACCACCACCACTACCACCACGAGCTGGTGGGAGACGCAAAAGGGACAAGCATTCCAGATACTTCCAGAGCCGATGGATTTCATGTCGACTAAGTCACTTTCAGGCAGGAGAGGCAGGGTGTGGGTTGATAGGGGAGGTGGTCCCTGGATGGGGGCGGGGGGGGGGGGTCTGGCCACTGCAGAAGCCCAGAGAGAGGGCAGAGCAAGGTGCGGGGTGGGAGGCGGGAAAACCCAGCAGCTGAACCGGGCAGAGAGCCAGCCTTGGGGACCCTGAGCCAGAAGGGCTCCTGGGGGTGACTTGGTCCCATGGCTCTAATACCCAGATGGGGAAATAGAGGTTTAAGGGAGAAACCTGCCCAAGGCCATGCGGTGAGCTGGTGACACAGGACAGGAATGAAGTCGTAGGAGACCAGGCTGGGAACAGGAAGGGGGCCACAGAACACACCTAAGGGTTGGCTATTGAGCAGGTTACGTGGACGAGGAGCCTCCGGCTGATGACCTCACCCCCGCTCCCTCCCTGGTCTGTGAGCCGGAGCCAGGTAGAGGGCACCGTCTCCAGCCATGGCTGCCCTTTGAATTAACCTTTAGACGGTGCGGATTAGTAGTTCCATCCATCTCCCACCCAACAGGCTCCAGAAGTCTGGCCGGGTGGGCGGTGGGGGAGTGAGTGTGGTCCAGACGGGCCTGGAGGCTCACTGAGACCCGGAGAGGCTGCCGGCCAGAGCTCAGGGCCCTGGGAGGGGTGAGGGGGGCAGGGAGAGGGAACCTGCGCTGAGCGCCATGTGCCTGGGGCCACAGGTTTCATGGGCATCACGTCCTGGACTTTTATCGGCAAGCCTAGGAGGTGGGGACTTGCCCCAGGCCAGTCCCAGAAGCAGCGACCAGAAGCCACAGCTCCGGGATCTGCGCTTTCAGAAAGGGAAGCTCCCTGCCTGGAGCCCTTCCGTGAGCCCTGCCCATCACCCCTGCCTCATGTCCCCTCGTTTCTGCCCCCACAGTGGTCCCCTCACCTTTTCCTCACTCGGGGCCTTTGCACTTGCTGTTGCCTCCTTCTGGAACACCCTCCCGCCGTCTTCCACACAGCTGGAGACACTCATGGATCTGCAACAGTCGGGGCGAGGAGAGAAAGAACCAGAGAAGACCGTGGGTGCCGGATGGGCCTCCTGTGCCAGCCGAGCTGCCTGGGCAGGAGGAGCCGGCCGAGGACCTTCTCCCTCTGTGTTAATGAAGTCCGATCCTGCATCACATCCTTTAAAAACCTTTTCAACTGAAGTGTAAAATGCACACAGGTGTGGAACTTAGGTCGGCGGCTGGATAAAGTTCTCACTTGGCTACGGCCACTAAGTAAGGCCCCCTCGCATCCAGGCACGGGTCGTTCCCAGCACCCAGAAGGTTCCCACGCGTCCCTTTCGAGTCAATACTACGTTTTCAAAGAGGTAACACTACTCTGACTTCAAATCCTTTTGCAAAAAAAAAAAAAAAAATCCTTTTGCCTTTTCTCGACTTTCATAGAAATAGGACGCGGCCTGTGGCGGATGGCATTTTCCAGAGACGGGTGCAAAACTCCCTCCGGTTCCTCATGCTCTTCTTGCCAGGTGATGTTGACACTCCTCCCGTGGAGCAGTGGGGCCTGTGTCCCCTCCCCTGGAATCTCAGTGGCCTTTCTGCCAGCCTCAGTGAATAGGGTGCAGCGTAAGTGACACTCAGTGAGTTCTGAGCACATCACCACAATGCCATGCACCCACCGTGCTTTCTTGGGACACCTGCTCTTGGATCCCAGCGAGGTGGAAGCCCAAGCAGCCCGAGGAGAGGCTCGGGTGAGAGGAATCGAGAGCCCGCCAGCCATGTGAGTGATCTGGAAAGTGGACTCTCCATCCCCAGCTGAGCCACCTGCTGATGCCCTGCTGAGCAGAGACAAGCCACCCCGGGCCCTCCGCACGTCCTGCCTAAATAGCATCTCATGAACAAAATAAGTGATTGTTTTTGTTTTATGCCACTCAGTGTGAAGTGTTACCGTCATACAGTAACAGATAACTAAAGCATGGTCCACAAAAAGATTTTAAGCAGAACGATGGTGTTGAAGTGAAAGACTGTATGATGAAAGACTGAACGTAAACTGGCTTAAGGGGATAAAAACAGAAAAAAAAGGCTATATTGGTTCTCATAACTAATCAGCTCAAAGAGGGTCTTGGGTTCATTCTCCTGGGGCGGGGGGTGGGGGGGCAGCTGCTCTAACAAAGTATCACAGCCTTAAGCTACAGGAATGTACCATCTGACAGTTTGGGGGGCTAGAAGTCTAAGATCAGGATGCTGGCGGGGCTGGCTCCTTCCAAGGCCATGAGGGAGAAAATCTGGTCCAGGCCTCTCTCCTTGTGGGTTATAGATGGACTCCTACCTGTGTCTTCACGGGGCTTCATCTCTGTGGCCCCATCTCCCAGTGTCCATTTTCTTTTTAAAAATATTTTATTTATTTATTCACGAGAACACAGAGAGAGGGGTAGAGACGCGGGCAGAGGGAGAAGCAGGCTCCATGCAGGGAGCCCGACGTGGGACTCGATCCCAGGACCCCGGGATCACAACCTGAGCTGAAGACAGATGCTCAACTGCTGAGCCACCCAGGTGCCCCTCCCAGTGTCTCTTTCTTTAAAAAAAGACTTTTTTTAAATTTTTAAGTCATCTTTACACCCAACGTGGGGCTCAACCTCACAACCCTGAGATCAAGAGTCACACAATCTACCAGGTAAGACAGTCAGGTGCCCCCTCAACGTCCCTTTTTTATAAGGATTCCAGTCGCATTGGATTGATTAAGGATCCACGTTACTCTTACTCTCGTGTGACCTCAACTAATTCCATCTGCAACAACATTGCCTCTGAATAAGGTCACATTCGGAGGGTCTGGGGCTTAGGACTTCAACATGTGAATGGAGTTGCAGGGGTGAGTGGGAGGGGACACATTCCAACCCAAGACAGGGCTATTTTGGTCCAGGCCTCTTCACTTCTCAGCTTTGCTTTGCCCTGTGTTTGAGTCATCCCCTGGCCCCATGTGGTGGCATGATGGATGTTCCAGGCCTTGGGCTCCAGGTGTCAAGGGCCAGCAGAAAAAGGACTGGCCAGCCCAGTGCCCTCCCAGCTCCTCTGGGCCACGGAGCCACACTGAGGCCCATACCTGCAGCCGAGGACGGCCGTGATGTCAACGGTCATCCTGACCCCGCAGACCCCCGGAGCACAGCGAGGGGGTGGGCATCACGAACACAGTCACCAGGAGAAGAAAGCCACAAGAGTGGCCCCCACCACAGACAGAAGGCCACTGTGAACACATGGCTCTGGCCCAGGAGCAGGAAAAAGCAGGAGAGTGAGAAAGGCTCCGCGCGGACGACCCCACAGCACGCCTGCGGGAGCGGGCCTGCCATCCTGCCTCCCGCGCCCCATTCCCATTCAGGGAGCAGCCTGCTCAAAACCCAGCCCTGAAATTATGAGAAAAAATAATATTTAAAGGCACTTATTAAAGATACTCAGAAGGCCCTGCGAATGTCAAACAGCTGTGAGCAAACCCTAATTTGATGATCTACGTGTTAATGAATCCCAGACATGCAGATTAAATTCTCTTTAAGTCGCACGTGGTTTTAAAATGCATTTCTCTCCGGCGTGTCTGGTTCGAAACAAGGTTAGCCAAACACCTGTAAGGCAGGTCCGCCGATCTGGGGATGGATGCAGCAGGAGCTGAACACTGTCCTGGCTCAGGCCTCGGGGAGCCTGCGAGGCCGGTGAAGGCAAAGGTCCACGGAGACCCGCGTCAGCGACAGCCTGGGCCCGCAGGAGCCGGGGCGCCGAGAGGGCAGCTCCCTGCGCACGGTTCTCTCACTCCGGCACGTATTTACTGAGCCCCGACAGCGTGCCGGGCCCTGCCCAGGGCGGTGGGGTGCAGTGGTGAAGGGGAAGCCACAGACCCCACCTTCTGAAAACGTCCAGGCAAAGGGGACGGAGGGTAAAGCGGGGAGAGGTGGCTAATCGAGGTGATTTCATCCTACGACAGCGACAGCGCCAGTAAGGGAGGACACACAGCAGGGTGATGGGAGGAGCAGGAGGGGATCAGAAAGACGGGGACAGGCGGTTGTCCAAGGAAAGGAGTGAGACGCGGAAAGGTCAGGCAACGGCAGGTGCAGGGGGCCGGGTGTCGGGACCAGCCGGATCCATTCAGGAATCAAAGCAGGTGGACAGCGAGCAGGGAGGCGCCCGTGGCCTATGCGCACAGCGGGGCGCCCCACGGCTGGGGCGTGGCCTCTGAACACACGGCACCTTGCACACTCGGCGCCAGGAGACCAAGGCGAGAGTCAGCAAGAGAGATCTATCAAAACTAACACAACGCAATAAATAAAATCTTTTAAAAAAAAAAATGGGCAGCCCGGGTGGCGCAGCGGTTTAGCGCCGCCTGCAGCCCAGGGCATGATCCTGGAGACCCGGGATCGAGTCCCACGTCGGGCTCCCTGCATGGAGCCTGCTTCTCCCTCTGCCTGCATCTCTGCCTCTCTCTCTGTGTGTCTCTATGAATAAATAAATAAAATATTAAAAAAAATACTAACACATGCATCCTGGGAGGGGAGGTGGTGGGGGTGCTGCTCAGCTGCTCAACCCAGGGCTGGTCATTTAGGTGAGTCCCCCTCCGGGAAAAGTCTTCAAGCTGCACGCCTCAGATCCATGCACCTTCCTGTAGGTACATTATTCCTCTTATAATAAAATGTTTACCGAAATTAAAAACCTACGTGGGTGGGAAGCAGTCATGCACTTTTTTTTTGCAAAAAAAAAAAAAAAAGAAAAGAACCACATGTACCAACCAACATAAAACTTGATCCATCACAGCGGTTGTGCGGGAGGGATGAGGATGAGGACGTTCCTAACAAATCTTCCGGAAGCGGCCAGACACGGTTGCGAGGGACTTGGGTGTATTAAGTCCCTTACTTCGTGTTCCCGGGCAGCCCTGTAGTCTTGGTAAGGCCAGTGAGGCTGGCCCGTCATCCCTACTGAGCTGACGCGTCCCCTGAGCCTCTGAAGAGCGAACGAATGTGCGAGCGTGTGAGTGAGCGCCGGAGCACAAGCCCCAGTGCCTCTGGGCGGCTGTTGATGCGCAGGCGCGAAGCTTCCCAGGTACTGGATGCTTCTAGAAAGCATCCTCCCAGGTAGGACCCCCTCCTGGACGCCACCCCCACACACTTCTGGTCAAGGTGGGAGCCGGTCCCCATCACTTTCACGACCTGCGTGTGGCCGGGGACAGGCGCCCCAAACAGCCGGCCACCGCCACATCCTGGTGACACCATGACGGATTAGGAGCTCAGCGAAGCCAGCCGTGGGAATGACAGAGGAAGGGGAGGGTGACTCTCCCCATCTCCCATCTATTTTTATTTCTCTCTGAACCTTGAAAGACAAGGGTTCTGGGCAAGTGGCTCGTGCTTGTGAGAGTGACTTGAAGTGTCCTGAGTTGCTTCTTGATGTCCCCGTCCCGGGGTTCAACCAGCAAGGTGGGCGGTGGGAGAGGTCCGAGTGGGGAGCAGCTCTCACAGGGGTGCAGGGTTGGGGTCGGGGAGGGAAGGCGCCCCAGGCCGCCCACGTGAGGGCACCTCTGTCACTGGCTGGCCCTGAGATCCCAGCAGGCCAGGGGGACCTTGGTTTCCTTATCCATAATATAGCTGGGGTCTCCCCGTGCCCCCATCACTGGGATTCGCGGAGAACTGGCAACAGATAACGCCTGGCCCACCACTCAATCTGGTACCCCGAGACGGAGTAGCTCTTGGGCATCCCCATGCCACCTCAGCACTGTCACGCCCCGGCCTCCTGCGGTCACCAGGGTCCCCGCTGCATCAAGGGAAGACTCTCCACATTCAGGAGAGGGCCGGGCCAGAGCGGAATCCCAGCACCTCTGTTCTCCAGCTGCGTGATTTGGGACAGGTCATTTCTCCCCGCTGCCCCACTGGGCCTCAGTTTCTCCATCTGTCCAATGGGGACAGGAGGGCCCCACCGCCGGGCATCTCTGGTGAGAGGCTGAGAGCACACCCTGCCACCTGAGGCTGCCTTCCTAAGAGATCGGATGACTGGGTAACCCCCACCCCGCCCCAGCACGTAAGTTCTGTGACAGGAGGGCCCAACCAAGGGCCACACCCGCACCTGCCTTCGGGGAGACACTGAATAGACATTCCCCAAATGAGAGAGTCTCTCGCTGAGGGACCTAGAGGATCTTTCAACGGAAGCTCAGGGGAAGAGCCTCTGAACCCAGGATCGGGCATGCAGGCCCCGTGCCGGTGTTGCTCGGTGCCAGGCCGACCCTCAGGCCCAGCAGTCTGGACTGTGCATGCAAATGGCAAGGCCAGGATCACAGCGTCCCGGCCTCTGAGGGGGCCTCTGGGGGAGCCTGGGACACGGCCTTTGGAAGCTCTGCTGCCCGCTGGTTCCCCCGGGAGGCAGCTGGGGGTAGCAGGGGGTCCCCCGGGGAAGCAGGGGCAGGGCCCTGCCCCCCAAGTTGGCTCC
Organism: Nyctereutes procyonoides; assembly: GCF_905146905.1. NCBI lineage: Eukaryota > Metazoa > Chordata > Mammalia > Carnivora > Canidae > Nyctereutes > Nyctereutes procyonoides. The sequence goes on from NW_026575052.1 coordinate 5,595,957, forward strand.
TGGGGGCTGAGGCCCTTGGGGTGGTGCCCCCCATCCTGCCGGCTCAGGCCCCACCCCTCCCGTTCTGCAGAGAACCCCAAGGCCACAGTGGAGCTGTGACGGGAGCGGCATGAGGGCCCCGCTCCAGCGAAGAGTGTCCGAGTTCTCACGCCGGCACCAGGCTTCACGCGCATCATCCCATTTGGTCCCAACACAACCTGAAGCGAGAGAGGTCCGGGTGCCCATTTTACAGGTGAGAAAACAGTTTCTGAGGCAAGAACTAGCAAGTGACCGGGACAGATGCATCCGCCGTCAAGCCTGGCCACCTCACCCCAGCACGCGCTGCCCACTCACCCCGGCCTCCCTTGCCCTCCTCGTCTGCTCATGTCCACCTGGTCTCTTGTTCCCCACGACCTCACCGTCCTTCAGCCTGGGGCCAGCCCTCCTTCTCCGGGGAGCCCTCTTCCTTGGGAGGGAGCCTCGCAGCGCGGGGCGAGGCTGTGCCCACAATGCCAGACTCCGAGGCCCCAGGCTGGGGGAGCCACGCGTGGTTCAACTTACATGACTGGGTCATGGTAAAGTGCTAAGCTAGTGGGCCTGGTTCAAATCCTGCCTCTGCCACCTGCTAAGAGGATGCCCCTCAGTGATTTGTCTAGTTCTCCGGGCCTCAGTCCACCTTGCTGGGAGTGGGACAGCAATGGACCTGTCCGAGAGGGTTGCTGGGGGGAGAGAGACTTAAGACGGGGAGCAACGTGCAGCCCCGCCTGGCACCTACGTGAGCGCCGGTCCCCGTGATCAGCCCCCCGTGAGGCCCGAGCCGTGCCCTGGGGGTACAGAGAGAACCAGGACTGTACCCCCGGACGCTCCTTCACCCAACAGAACCACGAGGCCGTGTAGCGAGGGTCACGACGGACAGAAGTACGAGGCCCTAAACCTACCGGGAGGGCCAGAACAGGTTCCCAGACTTATCAAGCTGCGTCAGATCTCCCTGCCCACTCCCCACCTCCTTTATCCTTCCTTAAAAAGAATCTTTCCTGGGACACCTGGGTGGCTCAGTGGTGGAGCATCTGCCTTCAGCTCAGAACATGATCCCGGGGTCCTGGGATCGAGTCCCGCACTGGGCTCCCTGCATGGAGCCTGCTTCTCCCTCTGCCTGTGTCTCTGCCTCTCTCTCCGTGTCTCATGAATAAATAAATAAAATCATTTTAAAAGAAAGAAAGAAGAAAAGAAAGAAAGAAAGAAAGAAAGAAAGAAAGAAAGAAAGAAAGAATCTTTTCTGAAATCTGAAGCCCAAATGGGGGGTGGGCCTGACATCATTGGCTCGACCCTCCCCGGTAGAGACCTCCTTTGGGAGAGAGCGGCCTACCCTCCCTGCAGAAGGCCTGGGGTCTCCTCAGCGAGTGCGAGGAGTCTCTGGGCCAAGGGAAGGGGAGATGAGAGAGCCCTCTGCTTGCATCGGGGCCTCCGACCTGCCACGGGGCCACGAGGGTTTCCCAGGCCTGGCTGGCCGTGGAGGGCCTCTGCTCTGCAGGGCCATGGCTCCCGGGGGCCCGAGGGAGCTTGTCGGGAGGTTCCATGCAGGGAGGGTCACCTCCCTGCCTTCTCTCAGCAGCCTCCGAGACTAATACAGGTCAGAAGCTAATCAACCTACCACCTCCCGGCACAAATGGGGAAACTGAGCTCCGGGAGGCCTGGGGAGGGGCGTCTCACCCAAGGTCACACAGAGGCACTAGCACCCCCTTGACCTGCCCTCGCAGACACTGAGGACACCCCATAGAAGGGGAGAGCAGCACCCAGCTCTGCAAGCGTGGCTGGGGGTGCGCGTCCTGCACACCCAGGGCCAGCGGCGGGCGGGATGGGTGCCCAGTGTCCCAGCCCCAGCTGCGCCCAGGCCTTTGGCTCTGCTGCCCCCTGGTGCTGACACTGGCTTGCGTCTCCCGCTCAGATTCCCCGCCTGGCGATGGGCTGGTCCAGGGCCAAGGGAAGAATATAGGGAAGTGGGGGGCCTGGAGGGGCAAGAGGGGGCAAGAGCGTGACAGGGAAAGATAGAGCTTTGGCCTTACCCCTTATCGCTCCCACTCCAGACAGAAAGAGATCCTGGTGGGGAGAAGGGAAGCCAGTCAGCGTGGGGGACAGGAGACCATAGGACTCCAGTCCTGGCTGGAGTGGATTGTTTGTGGGTTTTTTTTTTTTAAAGATATTTATTTATTTATTTATTTATTTATTTATTTATTTATTTGAGAGGGAGAGGGAAATGCAGGTTCCTCGCAGAGCAGGGAGCCTGACATGGGGCTCGAGCCCAGGACCCCGGGATCATGACCTGAGCCGAAAGCAGATGCTTAACCGACTGAGCCACCCAGGTGCCCCCACTTGGGGTGGATTATAAATGACAGCAAACCCTTGGCACCCCTGCTACCCAGGGGGTGTCCATTTCCCTCCCCTCGACTAGGCATCCTGGACTCGTCTTGACCAATAGACTGCAGCGCAAGTAACCCCGTGTGTGCCTCCAGGCTGGGTAGTAAGAGAGGTGCAGTTTTGCCTTTACCCCCTGGAACACACCTTGGATGGAGCCGCCACGTTACCTGGCAAAGAGGCCACGGGGAGGAAAACCAAGGTGTTCCAGCAGACACCCGGCTCGTCCTCAGCCAAAATCCAGCACCGAAGGCCGCCGTGTGAGTGAGCGTCTTGACCACTCCCTCCCCAGCGTAGCTGCCACCCACTGAGCCCTGGCCACCCGGGGCGGGGCCGTGTGGAGCGGAACCACCTGACCGTGCCCAGCCAGCCCACAATCACGAGAGATAACAAATGATCATTATTTTAAGCCACTACATTTCGTTACCTTGTTACGCAGAAATAGATGACCAGAAGAGCTTCACCCTTAGCAGCGGTGTGACCTTGGGCTCGTCACTTGACCTCCCATAGTTTCAGTTTCTGCATGGAGTAACAATGCCCAGAATAGGGGTAGGATTAAATGGGATGGTGTGTGCAAGCACTGAGTACCCAGAACCCACTGATAACTGACAGGGCCTGAGCATCTCCCCAGAGTCAGGCCAGGTGCGCAGCTCTTGGTACACATCATCTTATTAAACCCCGTGGCAGCCATCTGAGGTGCTCGATTTTAGAGATGGAGAAGGAGGCTTCCCAAATAAATACTCCCAGTTCAAAATAAGGAAACCAAGATGTGGAGAGAGAAGTAACTTATGCAACATCCTCATTTGGTTAAAAAAAAAAAAAGAGCCAGGATTCGAATTCACATATCAAGCACAAAATGCAGAAGCCATCATCATCACCAGCATCATCTTCATCATCATCTCCATCACCATCCCTACCATCTCCCTCACCATCATCATTTCCATCAGTATCTCCATCATCTCCCTCACCATCACCATCATCTCCACCATCATCCTCTCCATGACCATCATCTCCATCACAATTGTCATCTCCATCACCATCTCCATCATCAATCACCATCATCACCATCAACCCCACCATCATCCTCTCCATCACCATCATCTCCATCATCTCCCTCACCATCACCATCATCACCAGCACCTCCATCGTCATCATCATCACCCTCATCTGCATCATCATCACTCTCATCTCCGTCATCTCCATCATCATCATCTCCATCACCACCATTATCCCATCCTCATCATCATCTCCATCACAATCGTGATCTCCATCACCATCTCCATCATCAATCACCATCACCACCATCATCCCCCACATCATCATCCTCCCCATCACCACAATCTCCATCATCTCCCTCACCATCACCATCACCTCCATCATCATCATCATCACCTCCATCGTCATCACCATCGTCTCCAGCATCATCCCCATACTCCTCATCATCATAATCACCATCAGTATCTTCGCTATGATCTTCATCATTATCATTGTCAGCATCACCATCACTATCATCATAATTACTACTGGCAGCAACATGGTGCTGTGTGTCCCCAGAAAACTGGCAGGACCTCTCACAGCCAGAAAAAAAAATGTGCCTTGAAATGAGTGGGTGCTTGGCGGAGGGGATGGGTGCACAGAGCTGTCCTCGCTCTCTCTAGCTCCCTTCACAAGGGCCAGCACAGGTGTGTGAGGCTTCACCCAATGCGTACGTCACTTCTGAGCAAAGCTCCCTGAACAGCTGGGAACAGAAGTCAAGCTTTTTGCTCCTGGGCTTCCTTTCCCACATCTGAGCTGCCCAGAGCCCACGGGCCTCAGGATGGTGCCTTTGGCCCCTTGGCCCCACCTGTCTCCCTGGCAGACCCTGGACAAAAATGAAGCCACATGTGACCAGCCCATATTGTCCAATTGTGGGTCCTTCACACGTATTTCAGGAACGCCCCAGAGGTCGTATACTTTGCTGGTTCCCACACTTCTACCAACAAGCAAGTAAGAACAACCTCGACAATCCGACAAGCCGAGTCGCCAGGGCGGCTCAGTCAGTGAAGCGTCTGCCTTCAGCTCAGGTCATGATCTTGGGGTCCTGGGATCGAGCTCCACGTCATGCTCCCTGCTCAACAGGGAGTCTGCTTCTCCCTCTCCCTGTGCCCCTCCCCCTGCTCATGTTCTCTCTCTCTCTCAAATAAATAAATAAAATCTTTATTTTTTTGGTATTTTTTATTGGAGTTTAATTTGCCAACATATAGTATAACACCCAGTGTTCATCCCATCAAGTGCCCCCCTCAGTGCCCATCACCTGGCCACCCCATCCCCCACCCACCTCCCCTTCCACGAATAAATAAAATCTTTAAAAGAAAGAAAGAAAGAAAGAAAGAAAGAAAGAAAGAAAGAAAGAAAGAAAGAAAGAAAGAACCAGACATGCCTGGACCAAAGCAGACCCCTCTATTCCCAGGCATGTGACTATAGGCAAGTCACCCAGCCTTTCTGTGCCCCATATAGCAGATAGATCCCCAAGTGTGAGCAGCCCCTTCCAGGACACCTCCTCTGCACCCCTGGGCCCCGGCATTCCAGGCTGAGTCTGGTGTGGACTGAACAGTGGGGCTGGCCTCAGGACTCCGCGAACTCAGGTGGCCTGCCCTCCAGCTCCACGGCTGATAGGCTGGGTACCGTGCCCTCCGCCGCAGACGAACCTCCCCAACTCTCCGGACCTTGCTTCCCCTCCGTTCCCAGTTCTGAGCTGCTTCCAGGCAGCAGAGAAGGGACGGCCTGTCATTCAGGGATCACCGGGAAATGGACCTGTCCTCTGATCCCTGGGAAGTGGCTTTTGACCGTCACCACACCTCAGTCTGATGGCACCTCCATAGGCACCTGTCATCGTGAGCACACACGACTTCAGAGAATCGGACTCCACGCTTCACTCAAAATCATTTCATCTCCCAAGATTCAAAATGACAACTGCTACCACTGTGTCTCAGGCACGCGCGAGGGACGTCCCGGGTGTGCATTGAGCACGTGCTTCTTGAGTGCCCACTATGTGCCGGGCACTTTGCTGAGCACTTGGGAGAGAACAATGGCAAAAACGAAGATCCCTGGCCTTGTGGAGCTGATTTTCAAAGAAGAAAATGAAAGTCATAATTAACAATATAACAAATAATAATAAAGTAAGAATGGTAATAGATAAGTACATTATACAGTAGGTGGTAAGTGCTATGGAAAAAAGGAAAAACAAATGGCGAAAAAGGACAGATATTGTTAGAAGAATCTCCAATATTTTTTTAGGATTTTATTTATTAGAGAGAAAGCACGAGCAGAGTAGGGACAGAGGGAGAGGGAGAAGCAGGCTCCCTGCTGAGCAGGGTTCGATCCCAGGTCCCCAAGATTGTGACCTGAGCCAAAGGCAGACGCTCAACGGACTGAGCCACCCAGGCATCCCTTTTTTTCTTGGGTTGGTTTTTTTTTTTTTTTTGAGAATTTCCATTTTTAATAAAGTGGTCAAGGTGGGCCTTATTGAAAGGTGACATTTAGCGAAGACTTAGCAGAGGTGAGAGGATGAGCAAAGCAGCTATATGGAGAAGGTGTGACCCGTGCAAAGGTCCTGGGGCAGGAAGGAGTTGCCATGTTCCAGAAGAGGAAAAAAAAAAAAGAAAGCCAGAATGTTTGGAACAGGGAGGAAGCCCCAGGACACAGGACCTCGTAAGGATTTTGGCTACATGGTGGGACTGCTGCAGGGTATTGTGCGGAGCCGGACCGGGATGTGACTCACATTTTTAAAAAGCTCCTTCTGGCTGCTGTGTGGGGAGTAGACCTGTAGGGGAGAAGCAGAGACACCAGCAATGCAGGTGGCCGGCCGAGGACGGTGGCAGAGACCCGGGCGGTCCCCACGGAGGCGGGGAGAGGTGGCCAGACCCTGCGGATGTTTGGAAAACGGGTTGGACACTGCTGTATATCAGCGTCACTGCGCCTCTGAGAGGTGGGCCCGATTGTTCCCGCGTGAGAGTGGCTTCACTGAGGCCGCAGGCGGAGCATCCGCACTCACTCGGGGCCGGGACGGCCCAGGGTAGCCGCGCGGCGAGGGCGCTGCTGGTGGCCAGACGCCCGGGCGCTGAGCACGGGGCCTCGGGCAGAGGGTAGTTAAGGGGGCCGACACCTGGCTGCCCAGCACCCCATAAAGCGAGCTGGAGCATGAATTGATGGCCCATTAATGGCCCAGAGCTCAGAGCAGCCATGTCCTCAGCAGTTTATAAACTCATAAAAACGCCGTGGTCACGGCCACACATCCCTGCCTCCTTTAGCTGAGGATGAATGGGCCTTCCTGGGGGAAGAGGCAACAGGCTGCGGGGGGTGAGGGGAGGGCCTGAGCCTCCTCCCTCTCGGTCACCCACCCCCGCCCCACCCAGGGGTCAGCCCGTGGCTGCACCCACACTTCCCACCCCTGCCTCAGGGCCCCCCCACCCTGAAGAAGCCACTGGGGGGAGGAACCGGGGAACTGGGGAGGGAAATCCACACCGGGGGGCACCCACCAGGTACCCGGGGCCACCCGGGAGCATCACAGTGCCCCCTAAGGTTGCCAGCACAGCCTCCGTGTGACACTGATGCTGATGGAAGATGCACTCAAGGTCAGAGCAGCAACAAGCCTCGCTGGGTGTCCCTCCCTCGGCCCATGGAGCCGCAGCCGGTCCCCAGCCCCGCTGCATGGATGGAGAAGGAGCAGCGTGGGGCACGACTCGGGGACGCCGCCATAGGCCACCAGACGTTACCCAGCCCTGGCACGACCCTGCACACTCGGGTTTGTTTGTTTTGTAAGATGTATTTATTTATCCATGAGAGACACAGAGAGAGGCAGAGGGAGAAGCGGGGAGCCCGATGTGGGACTTGATCCCAGGACCCCGGGATCATGACCTGAGCAGAAGGCAGACGCTCCACCACTGAGCCACCCAGGCGTCCCCGTGGCACACTCATTACAGGGATGGTCCGAGGTCGGGACCGGAACCCAGCCGGCGCCCCACTGCGCGCTTTGCCTTCAGCAACACCCCCCAGCACCGGGCCAGTGCTCCCCAGGCACCCAGACATCCCTGAGCACTTTCTCTCCATCAGACACAAGGCCAAGCCCCTGGGCCCAGCGATTTTTATGGGAGGTCCACTGTATTCTTTTCCCCCCATGACTTACAGGTGAGGAAAGCAAGGCCCAGGAAGGTTAAGGGACTGGCCCAGGGTCACACAGCCGGTAAGTGGCAGAGCCAGACTTCAACCTCCCGCGTTTCCAACCCAAACGCAGACCACAGCCTTACACCCCGGCTTCCCCTCCCACCAGGTCTGGGCTGCTCATCCCTCCCGGGCTCCCTCGCACTCCCAAGCACGGAACTCCCCATCCAGGCCCCGGCGGAGAGGCAATAAAGGGATGGCTGCAATGCGGGAGGACAGGTGGCTGGGCCGGTCCCACCCCCAGCAGCCCCCGGGTCTGGTAAGGTTGTGCTCCCGCCCCAGGTGACCCAGGTGGGGGGCAGGCAGTGGGGCCCCCTGGAGTGGCTTCCTGAGGGGCACAGGCCTCCGGGGCTTGAGAAGACAAGATTCAGCCCATACCTGTGACAGGTGGGGTCTTGGCGCCACCTCGTGTCCTCTGGCAGCCCTGTAGCTGGCCACACAACGGGGGAGGATGTGCACGGCCAGGGCATTGGGTCTCTTTCCTTCTCATCCCCGTCCCCTGTGGTTTGGTTCTCAGGACCCCTTGTTTCCAAATGACAGAAACAAGTTTATAGATGTCAGGTCACTTCCCCACAGTCACACGGCGCGGCCAAGCCAGGACTGGCACCTGGCCCCGGAGGCTGTGTGCTCTTCCTGTGGCAGGCTACCCCCCCACACACACACACACACGCGGTCCCCCAACCCTTACTGCTGTGGAGCTCCGATCGGGAGACCTGGGAGCCGTGCTTGACTCGCTGAGCACGTGTGGACAGGGCAATGCCGCTCTCTGAGCCTCAGCCTTCCCATCTGTAAAATAAAAAGTGTGCACAGTAGGGGCGCCTGGGTGGCTCAGTGGTTGAGCATCTGCCTCCAGCTTAGGTCATGATCCCGGAGGATCGAGTCCGGTGTCGGGCTCCCCACATGGAGCCTGCTTCTCCCTCTGCCTGTGTCTCTGCCTCTCGCTCTCTCTGTGTCTCTCATGAATAAATAAATAAAATTAAAAAAAAAAAAGAAGAGAAGTGCATGCAGTAATACTAGCTAGCATGCAACTCTTCAAAGTCACCACTAGTGTTATTCCCACCTGATAGATGAGGAAACGAGCCCCCCGAGGTTCACTGACTTGTCCCAAGTCACACAGCTGGTAGGCAGCCGAACACCACAGAGCTACCTCAAGGTCCTCTCCCGTGATGATGTTCTCAGCCTGACTTTCCCAAGGGATCCCAGCCTGTCCCTGGAATGTCAACCCACACCCGGCCCCTAATTCAAAGCTGCCCACTTTAGTCTCCTCTCTGCTGTCTGTGGCCATGACGCTGCTCTCTCTCCAAAGAGGCAGGGGCCCAGGATGCTGCCCGCCCCCCAGTGCGGCCAGGTCCATGGGGACCTGAGTAGGAGCCCCGGGGTTTGGGAGTTTTGGGGTTTTGGAAAAGCCCATCGCTGCTTCCCTGGCCACCTGTGCAGACCTGCCTCTCAGAGACGTATTGACCCATTCAGAGGCTCTGGGGAGAACATTTGCTCTTTCTGAAAGGTCTCGTTCTTCTGGCCTCCAGTCAATACAGGGTTTGTTCCTGGCATCGGAAAGCATTTCATTGCCATCTCCACGGCCTCCTGTCAAAGCTGCCTTCACTCCCAGGCTCGGGCGAGGCCCCTTTGGGAGTCCTGAGGCAGCTGAGCTGAGCTTCTCTGGCCAAGTGCAGGTCCAGGACATGAGTACAGTCCCGGCTGGGGTCTCCTCGGGGGCCCCAGGGCATTGGTGCAGCACAAGCTCTAAGAAATGCCATCAGGAGCTGAGTATGCAAACCCTGTGGCCAACACTGGGAACTGGCCAGGGCCGAGGAGGCTGGCAGGGCCCCTTGCCTGTGAGAGCCCCCAGTCGGATGGGAAGGACCAAGCCTCTACCTTCACGGATCCCCAGTTAGATGCAAGAAACCAAGCTTCAGCATTTGCTAGCGGCAGCCTCGAAGGAGGCAGGACACCGACATGAAAACTGCTTTAAACCAAAGCTACAAATAGACCAAGTCAAACAAATGCCCGGGAAGTGGGAGTCTGGGCCTCGTGAGCTCAGGTTTGGACAAGCGTTTAGGGTTCATCACGGCTGGCTCTGTGGGGGAGGTGAACATTACACTGTATGTGGAACAAGGGAAGCTGTGGATTGGTCCAAAGCACAAAGGGGAGCATCTCGAGGAGGAATACCCTGCCCCAAATAATTTTGCTCAATCTGGGACGCCTGGGTGGCGCAGCGGTTGGGCGTCTGCCTTTGGCCCAGGGTGTGATCCTGGAGACCCGGGATCAAGTCCTCATCGGGCTCCCTGCATGGAGCCTGCTTCTCCCTCTACCTGTGTCTCTGCCTCTCTCTGTGTCTCTCATGAATAAATAAATAAAATCTTAAAAAAAAAAAAAAAAGCCTGAGCATACCCAGGGCTGGGGAGGCCTTCCTGGAGGAGGAGGCCCCGGCACCCTCCTGCACTGCTGCTGGGAGCGCAGAAGAGAACAGCCACTTTGTAGACACTCGCCTCTTTCCTTCTTTCTTTCTTTCTTTCTTTCTTTCTTTCTTTCTTTCTTTCTTTCTTTCTTTCTTTCTGATTTTATTTATTCTATTTAAATTCAATCAATTAACATATAGTGTATTATTCATTTCAGAGGTAGAGCCCAATGATCATTCATCAGTTGCATGTAATGCCCAGTGCTCACTCCATCCCGTGCCCACCTTCACACCCAGGTCCCTTCACACCCAGGTCCCAGCCTCCCCTCCTGCCTGGCGGTTTCTCTAAAGTTAAATTTACACCTACCACATGACCCAGCTGCTCCGTTCCTGGGTATTTACCCAGGAGAAATGAAAGCCAATGTCCACACACACACACACATGCTCGGGCGCGCATGTACCTTGAGCTTTGTTTGACCAACCCCAAACCAGGGACAACCCACATCCCCATCTCCAGGTGAATGGAAGAGAGGCATGATGGGATGCAGCCCATCTCGTGGCAACAAGGGGTAGTCAGCAACAAAAAGGAACAAACCATTGTTGCACACGAGAAGGTGGATGAATTTCCCAACAATTATGCCACGGAGGGCATAATGAGCTGGACAAAATGAGCACGTACCGTATCCGTCCCGTTTATGTGAAATGTAGGAAACTCAAGCTCACCTCCAGTGACGGGAACAGATCACGGGAACAGGTTGCCAGGAGATGGTTGGAGCACGAGGGGGACAAAGGGACACAAGGAAACTTTTAGGCGTGATGAATATGATTTTGATGATGATCTCGACGACGTACACATATATCAGAATTGACCAAATGATACATTTTAAATATGTGTAGTTTACTGTGTGTCGGTGATATCCCAAGAACGCTTTTTAAAAATATATATATATAGCCCAGAGCTACAGAGAGATGCCCCAGAACCAGAAAGTTCTGAGGTGGGGGGGGCACTTAGAGATCCTCAGGGACTCACCAGGCCCCATGTAACCCCCCAACCTCCACCATGAAGCCTGGGATTTCAGAGCAGGGCTCACGGGTTAATCAGTGCAACCCCTTTGGGCAGAAATCCACCGCACCACGGCTGTTTCTGGACTCAGCACAGTGGGGAAGCGCAGCCTACGGGGTTAGGCCAGGCCATAACCACGGTCATTGTTGGTAAAACACCCCACGGCCCGGAGCAGGGTGCCAGCCTGGTGCAGGCCCCCTTGGGTGACCAGCAGGCACAGGCGGTCCTATCGTCCATTCTCTGGCTGTAAATGGGAGCGATAATGTCAGACACCGAGGACGCTTTCAGGAAACTCAACTCAATCTGATTTAAACCACGAAGAATCCACTGGCTCACAAAAAACTGTGCAGCCTGGGTTGGGTGTGGTCAGGCAAGGTTTGATCTAGCAGCAACTCGGGGTATGACCAAGAAACTGGTTTCTTTCCGTCTCTGCCCTCTGAAGTGTGGCCTTCTCCCTAAAGCTGGCAACCCACGTGGGCCCCAAAGGTGGCCAGCCGTGGGTCAGCAGTTACAGGCGTGCTGGTTCATACCCGAAGAGAACCAGAGGGCATCTTCCCCGCCCCCTGCCAGCATCCCCAGCCCAAGTGAATGCGTCAGCATCCTCAATGGGCAGCACGGTGACCCAGGCAGGTGCCGGTAAGAAGTGTGCACACCCCACAGGATCTGAAATAAAGGGCTGCGTCCTGGGGATCCAGGCAGGGCAAGGAGACAGGGGGAGGTCTGACGGGGCGAAAGGAGGGAATGTGGGAGGGAAAGGAGAAGCCGCAGCCGGAACTGACCACAGCCAGACCTCTGGCTAATTCTAGAAGGATCCTTGGAATCAGTGGAGGTTTCCAACGTGTGGGAAAACAGTAGCTGAGCCAGACCAAAAGCCCTCTCAGGGTTTGGGTTTTTTTAAACATGTCGGAGAGGGTGCGTTTGAGAACAGAGACTAGCGTATGAAGCATAATGTGCGTCCTTGGCAGGTTTATTGTAGACCTCATTTCATTTTAATTTTTTGAATCGCTAACACCTTCACATGCTTCAAAAACCAAAAGGCATAAAAATAAATGCATATTGTATAAAGTTCTCCCTGGCTCCCTGTCCCTCATCTGCTCCTTCTCAACACTCCTTCCCTGCAGGTGAGCACTGTTCTCATGGAGCATTTCTTTTTTTTTTTTTTTAAGATTTTATTTAGTTATTCATGAGAGACACACAGAGAGAGGCAGAGACACAGGCAGAGGGAGAAGCAGGCTCCCTGCGGGGAGCCTGATGCAAGACTCGATCCCAGGACCCCAGGATCACACCCTGGGCCGAAGGCAGATGCTCGACCGTTGAGCCACCCAGGCATCCCCTCATGGAGCATTTCTTCTGTGTACCCACACAAATAAGAACAGAGATTCTTGGCCATCCCCCTTTTGACACAAAATGGAAAATATTGAAAGCACGGTCTTTCCTCCTCATTTTTCTCTCCTGACGGTGGCATTCCACTGTGTGGATGAGTCGGTCTCTTGTTGCCGGGCATGGCTGTTTCCAAGCATTTGCTGTTAGAAACAAGCGAAGGTGAGCAAGCCTTGCAGGTGTGTGCAGGGAATTTCTGGTTCCCAAGAGGGAATCGCTGGGTCAGACAGAAATCTTGAAATTTTGACGGACATCACCAAGCTGCCCTCCACAGTCCCAGGGCCCAGACACTCTTAGACGTGATCCCGCCAGCAAGGGAGGGGAGGGTCTGTCTCTCCCAGAGTCACCGGCAGAAGCCGTCGTCTTACCTTCGGATTGTGGCCACTGAGGGCAAGTGGTGGCATTGATCTTATGGCCAGCGAGATGAACTTCTTCTTGTAAGAAGTCGTCTTTGGACTTTCTTTGGTGTTCACTGTCCGTACCTTTGGCCGATTGTCACGTGGACTTGTTTGACTTTTTTTTTATTATTATTGATGGGAGACACAGATAGAGAGAGACAGGCAGAGACACAGGCAGAGGGAGAAGCAGGCTCCATGAAGGGAGTCCGATGTGGAACTCGAACCTGGGACTCCAGGACCACGCCCTGGCCCGAAGGCAGGCGCCGAACCGCTGAGCCACCCAGGGATCCCTGACTTGTTTGGCTTTTTCGTCAACTTTCATAGGCTCTTCTGGAGGGTGATTAGCCCTTTGCTTCTGAGAGGAAGCACAGATACTTAATCGCTGTTGGTCATTTACCTTGGACTTTGCTCACATGGGATTCGTTTTCAGCATGAAGAATATTTTAAAGTTTTTAAAAATATTCATTTATTTATTCATTCATTCATTCATTCATTCATTCATTCATATTGGGGGCAGAGGGAGAGAGAGAGAAAGAATCTTAAGCAGTTTCCACCCCCAGCACGTGAGCCTGATGCAGGGCTCGGTCTCATGACCCCAAGCTCACGACCTAAGCCAAAATCAAGAGTCTGATGCCCAACCAGCTAAGTCACCAGGTGCTCTCTCTCTCTCTCTCTCTTTTTTTTAAGATTATTTATTTATCTATTTATTTGAGGGAGAGAGAGAGAGAGCATGAGCAGAGGGAGCTGCAGAGGGAGAGGGAGAAGCAGAGTCTCCACTGAGCAGGGAGCCTGATGCTGGGCTCGATCCCAGGACCCCGGGATCATGACCTGAGCCAAAGGCAGATGCCCAACGGATTGAGCCACCCAGGTGGCCCCAGGTGGCCCTTTTTAACCTCATTTTTACATAAGTAAATGAATCAATCTGTTTAATGGCTTCTAGATTTTTGAGTTATAATTAGAGAGTCTCTGCACTTGAAAGTCATAAAGGAATCCTTCCATGTTTGTTGCTAAAGCATTTATGGCGTTATCTTCACATTCCTGTGTCATTTGTTTTAGTATAAAGTAGGAATCCAGATTTTTTTTTTCCCCAGCTGATGACTCTCCAGTTGTCCCACACCGTTTGTTGAATAGTTCAGCTCTTCTTCACTGGTTCGGGAGGGTGACTCTATCAAACACTAATTGCCTTTCTGAATTTAGGTCTCTTCCTGGTTTTTTCATTTTAGTTCATTGGTCCATTTGAGAATTCATGAGTCAAAACCACATCATTTCGGGACGCCTGGGTGGCTCAGTGGTTGAGTGCCTGCCTTCGGCTCAGGGCGTGATCCCTGGGGTCCCGAGATCGAGTCCTACATCGGGGTCCCCACAGGGAACCTGCTTCTCCCTCTGCCTGTGTCTCTGCCTCTCTCTCTGTTTCTCTCACAAATAAATAAATAAAATCTTAAAAAAAAAACCCACATCATTTTCATGATCAAAGCTTCATAATAAGGTTGGTCCTTTCTATAAGTACTGTCTCTTTTCCTAGAGTTTTCCTTGCTATGCCTACTGGTTAATGTTTCATAGGAACTTCAGGATAAGCATACCTAGTTCAGCAAAAACTGTTGATATTTCCCCCAGAATCAAAGCGTGTTTACCAATTAGCTGAGAGGGAATTAAAATTTCATGGGGTTGATTCCCCTTCCTGAAACACGATGTATCTTTTCCACTTGTACAAATCTTTTTTGGTCTTTTAGTAATTTTGTTAATTAAAATACTTACTGAAATAGAACATGTACTCAGAAAAGTCACGAATCATTAAGGGTGCTGCTCGATGACTTTTCTCAAAGCGAACCATTGCCACCCAGATTGAGAAGCAGAAAAAAATGCCCTGTGCTCAGAAGCCCCCACGGGCTCCGTCCTCCACACCCTCCCTCCCCAAAGGAGCTCCTTTCCCCACTTCAGCCATCGTGAGCATCTCCAGGTTTCAAACACTGTGATTTAAATCACACACTGTACGTACGTGCTCTTTGGTATCTGGCTCCTTTCACCCCACACCGGGCTGGTGGGAGGCATTCACGCTGTTCCGCGTGTCAGTACTTGGTTCGTGTTCATTACCGTACAGTGTGTCACCGCATGACTGTGTCACAACGTGCACAAGCGGCCTGCTTCTGATGGAGATTTGAGCGGCTTCCAGTTTAGGGCCAGTAGGGATCGTGCTGCTATGAACATTCCAGCCCATGGCTTTTGGTGCAAATACGAAGTCATTTCCGTTGGGCCCTCCTGGGACTGGCCCGGCTGGGTCGTGGGGTATGTGCGTGTGGACTTTGGCAGACACTTCCAAATAGTTTCAAAAGCACGGGTACTGGTTTCCACCCTGCCAGCTGTCCGCTCACATCTGTTCTTCCCATCCTCCTAGGCACATGGCGGGATGACATCCCCCAGCCTCCCTTGCAAGTAGATTAGGGCATGGGATGCCGAGCGCTCACCGATGGCCCTTGGCGGAAGTCCATGCGCCCTTCCGTGTTCACAGAGTGTGTGTCTCCTCCACTCCCTCCCCCTCCTCTCTCTCAAAAACCCACAGCCCCCCAGGTCAACCGTGCAAACAATGACAATGCTCTATGGGGACCGGGGGCGGGGGGTGCAGGCTGACCAGGATCTGGCTTCCAGAAAGGCCCCACCAACGAAGCAGCTCACCTCACAAGGTCTACAGGCGAGGCGGGTAGACGTCTGTCCTCTAAGTCAGCATATATTGGGGCCTTTTTGTTACGAGCTGGATGTTTCATCCTCAACAATATAGGAATTGCCACCAGGGCAGCCCCGGTGGTGCAGAGGTTTAGCGCTGCCTGCAGCCCAGGGCATGATCCTGGAGACCCGGAATCGAGTCCCACATCAGGCTCCCTGCATGGAGCCTGCTTCTCCCTATGTCTCTGCCTCTCTCTCTCTAGCTGTGTCTCTATGAATAAATAAATAAAATGTTTTTTAAAAATTAAGAAAAAAAAAAAAGGAATTGCCACCGGAAGAGGGGTACCGATATGTGACACAGTCTTCACCGTCCCAGCCGATGAGTGGTTCATCGTGCTGCGAACATTCTCTGTCTTTCATCGCCCACGTAGTAAGGAAAGAGAAGCGAGGTGTGATTCTCCGTGTATTTCATGTAACTGTTCCGTCACGGACACGCCTACTTCGTCACCCAGGACCCGCCCTCCGTCCCTCCCGCCCCCTCCACGTGGCTGACATGCTCGTAAGATTCCAGAAAGCCGTTCTTTGTCTCGTGAAATACTTTTTTGGACTGAACATCCAAAATGTGGACTGGACATCCACATCGTCTGATACGACATAGCGTGATTTCTATTTGCATTTGCCTACGACACCTCTGGTCGGCTTTGACTTTCAACTCCTTTGACTTTCTGAATCACCTGGGTTACGGCTTGTCCTTCCACAGGGCGCGCAGTTGTGTTTGGTTTGGGAATCCAATCTGACCGCTTTTCTTCTACAGGCAAATACACCCACGTATACATACTGACATTTCTAAATTCTATGTTCTGTCCTATTATTCAACGTATTCTTTTCCGTTTTTATGGAGTTTTTTTAAAAAGATTTTATTTGGGGATCCCTGGGTGGCTCAGCGGTTTGGCACCTGCCTTTGGCCCAGGGCACGGTCCTGGGGTCCCAGGATCCCGGCATGAAGCCTGCTTCTCCCTCTGCCTGTCTCTGCCTCTCTCTCTGTGTTTCTATCATAAATAAATAAATAAATAAATAAATAAATAAATAAATAAATAAATCTATCTTTAAAAAAAAGATTTTATTTATTTATTCATGAGAGATGCAGAGACACAGGCAGAGGGAGAAGCAGGCCCCATGCAGGGAGCCCGATGCAAGACTCGATCCCAGGACCCCAGGATCACGCCCTGGACTGAAGGCGGTGCTAAACTGCTGAACCACCCAAGGATCCCCTGGAGTTTGGGGGTTTTTTTTTTGTTTTTTTGTTTGTTTTTTTGGGGGGGGGTTTGAATCTCTGTTAATGCAGTTTGCTCTCCTTGCTTTTATATGTGATCCTTCCACTCTACGAGGAGTTTTACACTTTTGTTTGTTATTATAACTTTGTATGGGGGATCCCTGGGTGGCTCAGCAGTTTGGCGCCTGCCTTTGGCCCAGGGCGCGATCCTGGAGTCCCGGGATCGAGTCCCGCGTCGGGCTCCCGGTGCATGGAGCCTGCTTCTCCCTCTGCCTGTGTCTTTGCCTCTCTCTCCTCTCTCTCTGTGTGTCTCTTATGAGTAAATAAATAAATTAAATATTTAAAAAAAGACATAGATGATAAGTTAACAAATGAGCATGAATATATTTCAATAAAACTTTATTTACAGGGGATCCCTGGGTGGCGCAGCGGTTTGGCGCCTGCCTTTGTCCCAGGGCCCGATCCTGGAGACCCGGGATCGAATCCCACATCGGGCTCCCGGTGCATGGAGCCTGCTTCTCCCTCTGCCTGTGTCTCTGCCTCTCTCTCTCTCTCTCTCTCTCTTTATGTCTATCATAAATAAATAAAAATAAATCTTAAAAAAAAACTTTGTATGATATTCTTTACCCACCATGTCTCAGGAAATGAGAAAACGAGTATGTTTCTTCTTGTTTCCTACCCCACCATCCCAGTTTTAGGCACGAACGTTTCCTTAATCAGTGATTTCCTGCGTTCTATTCCATGGCTTTAGACTTTTTTGATTTGTCAACGTTGAATGATGTTCTTCAATCCCCAGCCACTACGGATGAGGTGCTCAGCAAACCTTCTTCTCTGTCCCATCCTGACACCTCTTCTTGGATGCATCAGTTTTGGGTTTTTTTTTCTTTTTTAAGATTTTATTTATTTATTCATGAGAGACTCAGAGAGAGAGAGAGCGAGGCAGAGACACAGGCAGAGGGAGAAGCAGGCTCCATGCAGGGAGCTCGATGTGGGACTCGATCCCAGGGCCCCAGGATCACGACCTGAGCCAAAGGCAGATTGCTTTTGTTTTGGTTTTTTTTTTTTTTAAGTGAGCTCTACGTCTAAAGTGGGGCTCGAACTCATGACCCCGGGACCAAGAGTCGCACACTCCACTGACTGAGCCAGCCAGGCGCTCCTGAAGCATTGGCTCCAACATCACCAAGACAACTGTCATGGACATTGTCAAGACACCTCTCTCTGTCCCTCCACCCACCTCCATTCCAAACCCAACAGCAGTCAGCACACCCCGGTTCTCTGCCAGCCGTGGCGAAGGCGCTGTCATACCTAAAGGGCAGCTCAGCTCCATGTAAAAATCCCTGTTCCTCTGTCTTTCCTCAACGAGACCCCGTAGGCAGGCTCTCCTGTCCTACAACACCTTCCCATGGCTGCTCTTCTGGTCCCTTTGTACTACAGACCGGGGAAGAGTCAGGTTCTCCCGGTCTGATTATATGTATGTGACTCCTTCTGCTCGTGTGGGATCCGAGTCCTTGAGATGTGAGCCCGTTGCTGGCAGGAAGTCCGTTTCCACTCACGTCTTCTGAGGCCTCCGGTGGTTGAACAATCTTGCATAGTTTCTGTGACCTTGCTCCCCCCAGGGCCTTGACACGAACTGTAGCTGCTCTGGACAACCACTGTACGTTATGTTTGAGTCTGTGTTTTCTGAATTCTGGTTTTGCCAAAGATGATGTTTGTGGGGACCTTCAGATCACCTCTCGTGTGATACCCAGTAGGGGAAACCTGAGAACTGCTGTCTCATGCTGACAAGCTCACATCAGCATTCTGTGGAGTCATCCCAGCAGCCGCCCCTCCCTGTGAGCTACACTCCAGCTGCCACGAAACAGGGGTTACAGCTCCCACCTCCAACAGGGTACCCCCAGGGGCACCTGCCTGAGTAGGAGATCTCCTAGGGCAGAAGCTGTGCCCCCCCCATCAGACTGGAAATTCTTAGAGGGCCCGATGTCTCCCCCTTCAGACCAGAAAATTTCTGAAGGTAGAAGCTATCTCTTTTCCCACTGTCCCACATAAATATACAAGTTTATAACGTACAGTGAGTCCTGGGGAGAAAGTAAGGTAGGAAAGAGGAAAGAAAAGTCACGAAAAAAAAAAAAAAAAGAAAAGTCACGGAGGTCACTAGTTTAGTTAGGTCAGGCTTCTCTGAGCAAGTGATATCTAAGCAGAGAGCTGAATAACATGAGGGGACAGGCCACATGGGGAAGAGCATACCATGCAGAGGGAACAGCAAAAGCAAAGGCCCTGGGGCAGGAGAAGCGCGAGGGTTTAATGAATGGCAAGGAGGCCGGCCTGTCAGCGTGGCTGGAGTGGAGCGTGCAAGCGACAGCTGAGGTCTGAGAGGTCGGTCGTCAAGGGTCATGACACTGGTTTGGGTTTTACCCTAAGTGGAGTGGGAGCTGCTGTAGGATTTTGAGGCGAGTAGTGACCTAATCTGACTTACTTTTGGGAGGATCACTCTGAAGCTAAGTAAACAATAGGAAGACAGGAAGTGGAAACAGGGTTAGACCCCCACGAGTGCCTTTGAGCAGGCAGGCATTCAGCAGCGGAGGCCCAGCGGGTGTGGGCGAGCCTCAGGCCTCCGCGGCCGGGCCAAATCCAACGTCAGGAGGCAAGAGGCCTGAGGACCAGGCATATACCTAAGAGCAGGGACCTTATATCCTCTCTCCCTTGTCCTCCCACTGCGGTATTTGCCGTCCAGAGACCAGAGGCGGGAGCCCTGAGCCCTGGGAGCTTGGAGGGTAACTGGGAACCAAGCTCGGGCAGAGAAGGGGCGAGATGAGCACTAGGTGGCAGCATTGCTCCGCCGAGAAGGCAGCGGGCCCCGGGAGGGGTCCTCTCCGCCCAGGGAGACAGGAGCCCTGGCACCCCGGGCCCCTTGGCTCCTTGGGGTCCCTCCCTGATGGGGATGACCGCATCCCTGTGGCACTTGCTCCAGGGGCTTCTGAAACGATAAGCACCTTGCATGTCAATTGCCTTGTGCGACCCTCACAGCAAATTCCATAAGCTCACCCCTTTGGGACCGAGCGGTCCGTTTTACAGGTGGGAACAGGGACCCAAGAGCGGGGGTGAGGCTGCCCCCAAATCTTCCAACGACAGAGCCCAGCGCCTCCTCTCTGACCCTCCCACTCCTCCCTGGATCTGGAGCAGTGGCAGGGAGAGCCACGGAGGGGGCGGTGGGCGTGGACGTTGCCTTTGCCTTTGCCTGGCTGGTTCAGGGAAGGCGCATGCAGCGAGTGCACACTCAGCCCTGCGAGTTGACAGTAGCGTACTCCTTGGGGGCTCTCCTAGGGCCACCAGCACCCCGTCACGTCAGCTGGTGGAGGGGTATGTAACGTCACCCCGCATAGGGTAAAAATAGGATCAAAAGTGGTGGCACAGGAGAAGGGATTGTTTGTAACTGCCTCTCTTTACAAGCATTCAGTTAATGGTATTATTATTTGTTACTCAAATAATTATTGAGTAGATATCTGAGATACCTAATTATTGAGTAATTATTGAATAATTATTACTCAAAAATAAAAGAGGGACTGGCTCCCTGTACTGGGTCCCCCCATAGACTAAGTCAAGTTCCCATGTTATAAGGCACCAGGTACATCTCCTTTAGCACCAGATCTAAAAGATCTTGGGTCGCCTGGGTAGCTCAGCGGCTCAGCGGTTGAGCATCTGCCTTTGATTTGGGGCGTGATCCTGGGATCCTGGATCGAGTCCCGCCTTGGGCTTCCTGCAGGGAGCCTGCTTCTCCCTCTGCCTGTGTCTCTGCCTCTCTCTCTCTCTCTCTCTCTGTCTCTCATGAATAAATAAATAAATCTTTAAAAAAAAAAGAAGAAGGAAGATCTTTTAGATCTTTTTTTTTTTTCATTTCACTGATTTTTTTTAAGTAATCTCTACCCCCAATGTGGGGCTTGAGCTCAAACTCCGAGATCAAGTCCCCTGCTCCACCAACGGAGCCAGCCAGGCATCCCTAAAAGAAGATCTTAAGTCACTATTAGATTACATCTCTCTCCTTCACCAGACTGTTAGCTCTCTTTATGTTCCAAATGGTATCCTCAGCTCCCGGCAGGGGAGCGGGGCACCTAGAAGGTGCTCGGGAAACATGAATGAAAGTGTGCATGAATGAATGAACGCATGCATGCATGAATGAATTTGTGCATGAATGTCTTGGACTAATCCCATGGCCTCCACTGGGTCCGGCCTTGCACAGCCCACAGAAGGAAGTGATCTTTTGCTGCTCCAGAGGCAACTGTGTTCCATGGACCTGGAAGTGAAGTTGACAGGCAGACAGAGCAGAGGTGAGCTGACCCAGTGAGGCCAGCCCCAGCCCCACTCCTGCTCCCCCCCAGCTCCTCCCATGGCTGCGTGTCCTGCCCAGGCTGCAGAATGGAGGAGCTGGGAGGGCCTTGCTCATAAATTACATTTCAGGCAGTCTGCTGGGAAGATTAGGATCGCACTGGTTTGAAGCCAGGGCTTTCCAGCATCTCCCTGCAGGAAAAGTGGTTCAGGGATGAATAGACTCAGCAGTGAAAAGGAAGGAAGGAAGGAGGGGACGGGAAGAGGGAGGGATGGGAAAGGGAGAAGGCTGAGAGGCGAGAGGGAAGAGAGGGAGAGAGAAAAAGGCAGAGACAAAGACAGACGCCACCAGAGAGATGAAGACCAGGAATCGCAGAGAAGGACCAGGAGACAGAGAAGTAGACGGAGCAACAGCAGAGAGATACCTGCATAGGTGCATCGTGAACAGACACAGCCCCGACGGCCTCACATCTACACTCTGGTTCCCAGGTGCTAAGTATATGCAAATGGCCTCTAGAAGATGAGACCGATGGCCTGAGTGGTCCTGAGTCCCAAGGAGAAGACTCCTCCCAACCCAGGCCCAGGTTGAGGAAGACACAGCAAAGCTTGGGGCAGATCCAGGGACCTTAGGGCAGGATGCCTGAGCCAACCATAAATGCTTTTCTCGGGGTCCCCCTGTCGGAAGTGGGGAATCTACTGATCCCCAAGGTCAGACGAGCCAGGGTCACACATCCCCCCTACACGTCCTCTGTTTGCATCTGTCGCTGCGCACATTCTGTTTCTCGCCCCCGAGACCCTTCACCGTTTCCCCTCCGCACTGTTGTGCTCCCTACAGAATGAACTTCTGCCCCCAGGAAGATACACTTAAATTAAATTCCAAGCCGTAGCGTTGTGGAGGGGAAAGCCCATAAGGACGGGGATTCGGGACACCTGGCTTTCGACCCCTGTCAGCTAGGAACTCACTGTGTGGCCTTGGGGTAGCCGCATGGCATCTCTGGGCCTGGCTTTCCAGGCAGAAGAGGACACTGGAGTAGTGGTCCCCAAAGGTCTTCCAGTGCTCCCACCCTTCTTTGGAGGAAATCCCAAGCGAGTTAGCACCGCACGGGGAGTCGGACACCCCCTGCCCGCCGCACAAGTAGCTCACACCTCACCCGCAGGCTCAGTCGTTGCCAACACCTCTGGTTAAAATACAAGTGTGTCTCCCACCAACCACAGCACCTGAGCTTCCCAGCAACCCTGTGGCTCAAGCTGGGTGACCGTACCCATTATACAGAGACAAAACTGAGGGTTGGCCCAAAGCGACTCCGCTCAGAGGCCGCGGAGCAGGAGTCCGAGGGAGGCAAGTCCACCCGACTCCGCAGCCCTGCTCACCCCCGCCCCACCCACAGCGCAAGGCCTGGGGCCGGAGAGGAGAGCCTTAGAGGGGACCCAGGGAAGGGACCGGTCACGTGTGCCCCAAGGCATCCCTGGCTCATCACCCTGTCTTTAGGTATAAGAGATTCCAGGGATCATCTCCTTCCTAATCTCTGTTATAAGAAAAAGTTTCTTGGACAGACAAGAAACCAAGGCCCAGAGCAGCTACCACAGCGAGGACGGCAGATAAAATGCGGGACAAAGTTTAGGACACATTCATGCTAAAAAACGTATGTATGGTTACCCTGAAATTCAAACTTAAGTGGGTGCCCTGCATTTTTATTTGCTAAATCTGGCCACCCTCTAGGGGGCACATCCCACCCCCCAACTCCCCACCGTCCCTTAGGGCTAGAATGGGTGGGGACGACAGGATCCCAGAATCTGTGCCTCTCAGCACAAGCCACACTCATCCACAATCCTGGGCCCTGCAATGAACACACATTGAACAAACACACGGGAAATGTCGATTTTCCACGGCGCCGTGAAGCCCGGCCATTTCTAACTGCCCCCAACTCTCTGGGGTTGTGCAAGGAGGGAGGCAAATGTCTCCTCCGGAGACTCTGCACTTCTGGCCTCAGCGTTCGGGCCGCCGGTGGCATCAGGATCCACCAATTCCTGGGTGCCCCGGTGGCTCAGTCAGTTAAGCATCTGCCTTCAGCTCGGAGTGTGACCTCAGGGTCCTGGATCGAGTCCCACATTGGGCTCCCTGCTTCACAGGGAGCCTGCCTCTCCCAATCCCTCTGCCCTTCCCCCTGCTTGTGCTCTCTCTCTCTCTCTCTGTATGTCAAATAAATAAATAAAATATTTGTTAAAAAAAGAACCCGTCAACTCCTGAATCACTCCTCTGGGCCTCAGTTTCCACATCTGTGAAATGGGAGCCAGTTCCTCCTTCCCTGCAGCCCTGGCCTAAGGAACTGCTGCTCCAGACACATCATCACCGCCCCACCCCCCGCAACACTGTGCCTCCAGGGGCCCAGGCTCTGGGTGCTGGTAGGGGCTTCCAGTCCCTCCTTCCAGGGCAGGGGGTCGGAAGGCCAACCAGTCCACCACCGGGGACGCTGCTTCTGCCTCACCTGCTGGTGGGCAGACGGGCTCTGCTGGCCACTCTGACCAAGCCCCGCGCCCGCCCAGCTGTGTGTGTCACACGTCCCCAGGCCCCAGCAGAGCACCCAGCACATCAAAGTCCCCTCTGATGCTAAATAAACAGCGTCCTGGTCCTGCGAGCCCCACATGAAGCCATCTCTGTGGATTATCTGGGCTAATCCCCACAACCCCATCTCACCCCCAGGAGCCCGCTCATCCACCCCCTGGTGGTCCTAGATTTACCTGATGTGCGTTATCCGCCTCCCCGGCCCGGTCACACGGGCTCGCCTCCCCGGCCCGGTCACACGGGCTCTGCAGCCAACCGTCCGGCCTGCTGTAGCCCAGGCTGGAAAGCAGAGCCGGCTGGGAGGAGGTGAGCCAAATGAATGAGCAACACCATACGGCGATGCCGCTGGCGGCCCCTCTTACAGACGAGGACCCTTGACGCGTGGAGAGAAGTTGCCCAAGACGGCAGAGGAAGTGGGTTTTGAACCCAGGCAGCCCGGCTCCGGAGCCTGTCCTACTGGGTGGGAATGAATGAAGGCACACCTCATCCCTTACCCAGTTCTCTCAGGGGCCCCGTGTGGCTCCAACAGTGGGGGGCAAGGCAACCCCTTCAAATCTGGAGGCGATCACTAAACCTAAGACCTTGACCCCGACCCTGAAGCATCAGCTCAGGGGATCCCGCTCAGGGAGCCACAGCCCTGAGTCACCCAGCATCTGGGTAAGGAGACAGATGCCCCATCCCGTAGCCCCAGGCCCCACCACCACCACCACCACCCCGGCTCCCCTCTGGGACTGCCCTGGGCCCTGGACTGATGACAGAGCAGCCACTGGGGTCAAGCTCCAGCCCTGCTCCTTCCTGGCTGTGTGACCTTCCGCGAGTCCCAGCGCCTCTCTGAGCCTCTCCTGCTCTAAAATGGAAATATCGCTCCCGAACCCCCAGGGCTGTCCTGCAAGCCACGAAGTGAGAGTGGACACCCGGGTCAGCTGGAGACAACGGAGCTCTGCCCCCAGACCCCACCAGCCGCCTCCCAGCCTCTTGGCCTCCACCCCGCAAGCACTAA
Source organism: Nyctereutes procyonoides (assembly GCF_905146905.1). Taxonomy (NCBI): domain Eukaryota; kingdom Metazoa; phylum Chordata; class Mammalia; order Carnivora; family Canidae; genus Nyctereutes; species Nyctereutes procyonoides. The sequence goes on from NW_026575052.1 coordinate 5,620,600, forward strand.
CTGGGGCCTCACAAACCCCAGAGCCAACCTGACAACTCTGTGAAGTCTGAATCAGAGGAAATAATTGAGGTTAATTCCTCAGCATCTCCATCATACCACCCACCTCTCCTCCCAGCAGGCCGGGGAGGATTTATGAGTTAATGGCGGCATTGTCATGTAAAGGGCTTTGAGATCCTCGGAGAGAGCCCTGGGGACGTGGGAAGTATGAAATGGGAGGCATAATAGTATTAGCACCCAATTACTCCGGGATGATCACTCAGGCTCCCCTGAAGCCATAACCAAAGAGCCGTACTTTCCCTGCCACCCGGTCCACACGCCCCTGTGAGGACCAGGCTGGGCCAGGCAGGTGCCACTGGCTGGGGACCCTAGACCTTCCCGCTTGCTGTGTGCTCTCAGGAAGTTCACACACCCTCTCTGGGTATCTTGCCTCATTAGTGTGCCAAGGGTCCCTGCCAATCAACAGACCAATAATGCACCACACCTGCCCCTTCACCCCCCCCCCCCCCCCCGTGCAGCCCTATGGCTCTTACCTGCAGGGACAGGGGAGCCCTGCATGGGTGTCACCCAGGGAGCAAGCAAGCCAGGGATCTAGCTCCCAGCCCAGGCTCCTTCCCTGCCTCCTGTCTCTGCCAAACACTGAGCTTCCCACCACCCCTCTCCCCTCCCAGGGGCACACAGTCCCATGGGATTCAGACCCTTTGATAAGAGTAGCACCCACTTAACACCCCGGGGTGGAGTAGCTGCCATAGCAGCACATCCAGTCCTCACCAGAGCTCCCTAACGAAGCTACTCTAATCATTCCCGTCTACAGATGCAGAAACTGAGGCCAGAGGGCAGATCGTTGCCCAAGTTCCCAGAGCCTGGAATCAGGAGTGCCAGGCTTCAAATCCAAGGGTGGCTCAGCGGTTTAGGGCCACCTTCAGCCCCGGGCCTGATCCTGGAGACCCGGGATCGAGTCCCACATCGGGCTCCCTGCATGGAGCCTGCTTCTCCCTCTGCCTGTGTCTCTTTCCTTCTCTCTATGTCTCTCATGAATAAATAAATAAAATCTTAAAAAAAAAAGAACAATCCAAATCCAAGGGACCCAGCTCCACTCTAGTAATAGAGCCTGAACAAAGCCTTTTTTTAAAAGATGTCTTTATTTATTTATTCATGAGAGACACAGAGAGAGGCAGAGACACAGGCAGAGGGAGAAGCAGGCTCCCCGCAGGGATCCTGATGCGGGACTTGATCTCGGGACCCCTGGATCATGACCTGAGTCCAAGGCAGACACTCAACCGCCGAGCCCCCCAGGCGCCCCCAGCCTGAACAAAGCTTTACTGAGCATTTACTACACACCAGGCTGCGCGCGGAGTGCTATCTATCCCTTCGTATCTGACTCAATTCCTGGGAGATGCGGTGGTTTCTACCCCGCTTTACAAGGAAGGATTTGAGGCACGCACGGGGCTACACCGCGTAGGGCGCCCGGAGCCACCTGATTCCTTCCAGGGCTCCTCACTCGCCCCATCCTTCCACGACTGTGCACAGGGAGGCTTATGCCGCTCGCCTCGACCTTGCAGGCCCGGCCGCCTTCTTGCACTGCGCTGGGTACCCCGTGCTTGGAGGGGCGCCAGGCACGGATATTTATACCTACGGGCTGGAAGGCAGCTCGCAGGCCCAGGAGCCCTCCCTCAGGCCTGGGAGGCCCGCACTTCACAGCAGCCTGAGAGAGGCCCCGATGGGGTGGAGGCCACTCTCGGGAGAACCGGCAAAGGCAGGGGGCCAAAGCTCCGTCCGGCCTAAAGCCGCAGGATTTCTGGGACAGACACGGGGCGCAGCCCGTCTGGCACAATTGGCGGCCAGAGAGAGAACTCAGATCCCCTCTCTCGGGCAGCTGGGGGTCTCCGGGGTCCCAAAGGCCCCGCTGCCCCGCGGGTGCCCGTGGGCCACCAGCCCTTCCCAGGCAGAGCTGCACATCCCTTCTGGAGAAATCCAAGGCAGCCCCCTCCTTTCTCAGATGCTACCAGCAATCTCCTTGTCTTTGCCGGGCTCCCCGTCTTCCGTCTTCCTCCTCCCGCGCCCCCCACCCCTACCCTGCCTCCCCCACCCACCAGAAGTTAATTCCTTGGAAACTTTCCTTGGGAGCAATTTCCACTTCTTATTATGCCCGCTGCGCCGGCCCAGCTCGGTGCTATCTGGCTCCCTACAGCCGGGAAGACGTCTGACACTTGCCTGGAATAGCAGAGGTGACGGAGTGGGGGGGGGCTGCTCCTGGGATTATGATAAGGGCTCGCAGGCCGTTTGGTATGCCGGCCCAGGCCACACGCTTTACCTTCCATATTGGGGTGATAAAGATGATTTTCCATGCTGGTCCCTATCTCCTATCAAGACCAAACATTCAAATGCAGCCCTTGGTTTTCAACCCCCCTCCCCCTCCAAGATACTACCTCCTCCAAAGGAAATTGAACCTGACGATTTGAACGGGGGAAAAAAAATTAATTGAAGTAGCCAGGTCATTCCCTCCCTATGACTCTCGGATTTAATGAAAAAATGGAGGTGGTTTTGAAGCTAGGCATGCTTGTGGGGTGCAGAGAAGGAAGGGGCTGGTAGGTGTTTCTCTCGGGGGCTCCAAGGAGGCCCCACTCCATCAGGAGGGCTCAGGACCGGGGCACCAAGTCCCTTCCCACTTGCCGGGTACACCGACCGCCAAGTTGTCACATCGGAGAGGAGTGTGCATGCAGGAGGAGGAAGATCCTGACCCAAAAGACAGGTTGATGGGGGTTGGGGGGCCAGGGAGGAAGCGTGACTTCACTTCTCATCTCAATAAAATTTTACCAAAGGAGAAAGAAGCTTCAGGAAGCTTTGGGCTCCTTTTCTTTATTATTATTATTTTTGTAGGGTTTTGGAATTGTTTCCTGGGTTCGGAGTCTGTCAGCAGAATATTTATTGTACTTTATGGTGCATTAGTAACGAGATTGTCTTCCCTCTCCACAGCCGACTTCAACCCCCACCCACCCGACTCTCTGGAAGGAGAGTGTATTAAGTAGGAGGATTTCTTTTTTGCCAAAGTCAGCAGCTGTGGCAGAGACGCCCCAAGTCCCGGAACTCCGGCTTCGGTGGCATCGCCCACGGGGCCTCGCGGAAGGGGGGGAGGCGCCCCGGCGGGGCCTGGCACCCACAGCTGTCCTCGTTCCTCCGGCCGCCCCCCCCTGGGCACCCCCACCGAGCACCCCCACCCGGATTCTTCAGAGAGCCACTGGGAAACCCAGCGCCCCCCCCCGCCCCCAGCAGGGCACCACAGCCCACGATGGGCTCAGCACCGGTCACAAATTACAGCCCAGACAAGAGGATTTACCAGCAGCAGGATAGGGCCCAGAGGCGGGGAGGGCCGGGCTGGGGAGGTCACCCACCCAACCCCCTCCCGCAGAAGCCCAGGGACAAAGGGGCCCGATCAGAGAGGCTGGCCGCTCAGCCAGCTGCCCGGCCCTCACCGCTTCTCATACAGGTTTTACAGGTCTGCTGGAGAGGCGGGGAGAAACTGGCCACAAGCCATTAATTACAAATTGGTTCAGGGAGGGAAGGCCTGGAGAAGACCTTTCCACATCCCGGCTCCGATCTCCGGGGGCAGTTCCTGCTCTGTCCGCCGGGATGGGCCCCAGAGCCAGCGCTGGGCCAGCAGAGGGCCCGGCGCAAACCCACGTTGGCTGGGGACGCTGCTCGGGCGGCTGCCTCTCGGGGCCTCACTTTCCCCATCTGTCAGCCCAGGGGTCACCTCTAGGGATGTCCAGGATTCTGCTCATCACATCATGACAACAACAAACAAGCGCTAATGCGCCAGCTGCCGCGCACGCGACCTCGCGGAGTCCTCCCAGTGACAGCGTGGCCGGGGACTATTATCCCCATGGGACAGTGTGCGGCCGAGGCCCCAGGAGGGGAGGTCGAGGAAGCCTCACCAGCACCCGGCAGGTTAGCAGGTTAGTGGCGGTGCCCGGACCCCCGTCCCACCTGCTCCAGCTCCCCTCGGTGCCTCCATACCAACCACCTCGGACAGTTCCCCAGGCCTCAGATTATACATTCGTCTTCCAACTTTTCCTCATCAACTGAAAATAAAGAAAGAAATGTGTCTGGAATCCCAGGAGCTCCCGTGCTGTGGCAATTCTCGTCTGGGCAGGGCCCGGCTGAAATGGGGAAAATCCAGGTCTGGGTCTTTATTCTAGGAGGTGGGCTGGGCCACCGAGCCCCGGTAGTAGAGGCCACACCTGCCACAGACCCTATGATGGCACTCGCCATCTTTCCTGTCCTGCCAGGACCCCTACCCCTGGGGGCTCCTCCCCTTCTACGGACCCCCCCTTCCCTCTCCCGGGCCCCCACCCCAGGGCAGGACTTCTCGGCCTCAGCACTGACACGGTGCACGGACAATTGTGGGCTGGAGCCATCCTGTGCTCTGTGGGCTGTTTAGCAGCAAACTAGGCCTCTGCCCACTACGGATGCCAGGAGCTCCCCATCCCACCCCAGCCGTGGAAACCCTCACAAGTATTTCCAGGTAGAGCCTAGGATTCTCTGGGGGACAAAATCATCCCCAACATGAGATCCACTGCTCTAGCAGTTAGAGGGACCAAATGTCCCCTCCTGCCACCTTTTTTTTAAAAAGATTTTATTTATTTATTCATGAGAGACAGGAAAGAGAGACAGAGACAGAAACAGAGGGAGACAGAGAGAGGCAGAGACGCAGGCAGAGGGAGAAGCAGGCTCCATGCAGGGAGCCAGATGTGGGACTTGATCCTGGGTCTTCAGGATCAGGCCCTGGGCCGAAGGCAGGCGCTAAATCACTGAGCCACCCAGGGATCCCCATTTTTCTAAGGGTTTTATTTATTTATTCATGAGAGACAAAGAGAGAGAGAGAGAGACCCTCCTGCCACTCGTAGTAGTATCATTAGGACACTGCTCGACTTTCTAAGGCTCAGTCTCCACGCCTGTAAAATGCAGGTGATAATGACACGCGAAGATATGATCCAGGGGTCCCATGAGGTGCACGTGAAGGGCTCAGCCGGCCCAGCATCCGGCAAATGTGTGCGACCAAAGGAAATGGGCGTGAGTGGGGGGAACAGATGGTGTCACCTGGAGAAGAGGATCATCAATTTTGGAAGTCACTGGGGCTGGGGCCAATGTCTTCGTGAACTGAGCACATCATAGAGTTAAGATTTATCTTCGGGATTTTGAGACCTGATCCCGAAGGCCCCAGTCATCACGTGGTCCAGTCCTTTATCTGAAGATCCCACGTCAAGGTCTGTGTCCTTATATTAGGTCATCGGTTCTCAACCATGGGACAATTTTCACCCCCCAGTGGACATTTGGCAATGTCTGGAAACATTTAGTATTTCTTTCTAATTTTTAGTTTTAGAGAAAGAAAGAGAGAGAGAGAGAGAGTTAAGGGGAGGGGCAGAGGGAGAGAGAGAATCTCAAGAAGATTGCACTGAGTGGAGAGCCCAACGTGGGGCCCTATCCTGAGACCTTGAGATCATGGCCTGAGCTGAAATCAACAGTCGGACACTTCACTGACTGAGCCACCCAGGCTTCCCTGGAGATATCTTCGTCATAGCTGGGTGGAGGGCAGGTGACTCTGGGCAGGCTAAACACCTAACGGTGCACAGACAGCGCTCCACAGCAAAGAATTAGCCCAACATGTACCATGGTACCCAGGTTGAGAGACCCTGCATCAGATTGCTCAAACCCACTTTGCTTTCCCTTTTTGCCTTGGCCACTAGGAAGCTCAGAGCAAAAAAAAAATTTTTTAAGATTTTATTTATTTATTCATGAGAGACACAGAGAGAGGCAGAGACACAAGCAGAGGGTGAAGCAGGCTCCATGCAGGGAGCCCGACGTGGGACTCGATCCCGGGTCTCCAGGATCACGCCCTGGGCCGAAGGTGGCACTAAACCGCTGAGCCACCCAGGCTGCCCTCATTGCAAAATTTTATATTCAGCTGCCACAGCTTCTCTGGGACGAGGTTTTTTTTTTTTAATTTTTATTTATTTATGATAGTCACAGAGAGAGAGAGAGAGAGAGGCAGAGACACAGGCAGGCTCCATGCATCGGGAGCCCGACATGGGACTCGATCCCAGGTCTCCAGGATCGCACCCTGGGCCAAAGGCAGGTGCCAAACCACTGCGCCACCCAGGGATCCCTGGGAGGAGGTTTCTGATTTAACTCTTATCCCCACTCCCATCTTTAATTATTCTATATTTTCTTTCAACTTTACTGACATAGGCCTGTAGATTTTTTTGTCTCATTTTAACCACGTTTTATTGTTATAGGAAGTGGGTATATAAACCGAACCAAAGCTAGTCCCTGTTGGGTTTTTTTTTAAGTGATTTTTTAAAAGACTTTTATGGCTTGCAGTTTCTTTTATAAGTTATACCTTCCTCTCAACAGCCATAAACGGCAGGTGGGAGAGGAAACAGGCTCAGCCAAGTGTCTCTGTGAGTAAACGAAACTGGGACTTTCATGTGAATTAAACGAAATGGCAGCGACTAAGTGAATCCTATTGATGCGCCTCTGATAGGGAAGAGTAATAAGCCTTAGTACATTAACCAATGAATCCCTATGGCAACTCTTTCAAAAATGACACTATTTCCTTCTTAAAGATGGGAAACCTAACATTCCCAACCAGTGCGGAGGACCCACTCCGTATCCTCATCCAGAAGCCAACTTGATTACTTCTGTGGTCTACACGGGCTAAGTTACCCAGATGGTTGGCACACTCGGTGCTCAGAGCCCACTGTCAGCCCGTCCCATCACCCCAGCACCCCCGTGCCCTCAGTTGCACCGGGTGCCTGATGGAGCCCTGAACTCAACACAGCAGAAGTGGTACAACCCAACGGTGGAACGTTATTCAGCCATAAAGAGGTGCGAAGAACTGAGTCATGCTACAACGTGGATGAACCAAGAAAACGTCATGCCGAGTGAAAGAAGTCCGACACCCAAGGAAACATATTGTTGGAGTCCATTTGTAGGACCTAAAGACTCAGGATAGGTGGATCTAAAGACACAGGAGGTGCATTAGTGGTTGCCTGGGGTTGGGGTCAGGGGGAGGAATGGGGAGTGGTTGCCGATGGGTGCGGCTCTCCTTTTGGACAGGCAAGAATGTGCTGGAAGTACGTAGTGGTGTTGGGTGCCCATGCCACTGTGTTGCACAGTGTAAGATGGTCAAACATGGTATGTTTCATGTATGTGACTTTTACTATAATTTATTTATTATTTATTATTTTTTATTTATTTATTTGACAGAGAGAGAGAGCACAAGCAGGGGGAGTGGCAGGCAGAGGGGGAGAGAGAAGCAGGCTCCCCGCTGAGCAGGGAGCCTGTCTTGGGGCTCAATCCCAGGACCCTGAGATCATGATCCCAAGAACTAAAGCAGATGCTTAACCAACTGAGCCACCCAGGCACCCCTACCACAATTTTTTTAAATGTATAAAGATAAATGAAAGAACATTAAAAAAGGGGGAAGGGGGGAAGGAGAGAGGGAAGGAGGGAGGGAGGATGGGTGGATCCAGTCTGTCTCTTCTGGGCTAGGAGTGTGTGAGCATCTTTTTCTTCTTTTCATTTCATCTCTAATATTGGGATATCGTTTGCCCAACAGACCAACCAAAAACAAAACAAAACAAAAAGAAGAAGAAGAAATAAACAAAACCCAGACCACTGGAACAGCTGAGTCTCGCTAACGTTGTGGAGAATCAACAGGTCAGAAAAGGTGATCTGATCGGTCCGTCAAAGGGTTATTTTGTCTACACAACACGGCACAGCTGGTTCGAAGTTTGGGGTTTTGTTTTCTTTTCCCTCGCTTTGACTGGCTGCTTTAACTTGGTGAATAAGCAATTTGAGAATGACTGGGGAAAAATAATATTTTTACTCAAGCCTGGGTTTCCAAATTGCCCAATTAATAGAAGAGGGAAAGTCCTTTCTTGGAAGGGTCTGGCCTCAGGGCATTTGGAGCTCACCAAAGGCAAGTGAGCTTTGGTCCCACTCCAAGCCATGGGAGAAAGGGCTCAGGGAGCCCACCGGGCTTCACTCCTCCCTGGGGCTGATGGGGGCGGGGGGACTCATCCCAGCATTATTTATCCTGGGCAAGGGAAAAGCAACCCCCAAGTCTCAAATGAGAGTCCTAAGGAAACTGCACTCTGTCCACACAATGGCATGTTATGTCGCTCTTAGGTCTGCGGCCTGCAAGCAAGCAAACAAACAAAACACCAAGGACACAAAGATGTATTTTCACACAAATTTGAGTAAAACCGCCCTCGAACCCGCAGTATTATTGCAAATGTAGGTACAGAAGAACCACTCGAAGCAAATAGATGAAAATGCAAGGAATATTCCGTGATGGGCAGCCTTGACTTCCTTCTATATAGTCTGCAAAGAACGAGTGTTGCTTTTATAATCCAAAAACTTTTCTTTCTTTTTCTTTTTTTTTTCCCCAAACGTTTGCAGGGAATATCAAGGACCAGCCTTCCCTTTGAAATGGCTTCCAGCTTGCACATGGTCTAAACTCGGTCTTTGCTCTCTGGCTGTCACTGGCAGCTGCAGTGGGGGAAATCCAGATCACAGGCAAAGAAGCTTCTGGGCTGCGGGCTGCTCCTGGCCACCTCCCAAAGATGCAGCCTCGGCACAGAGTGATAGAGAAACCCAGCCAGAGAGAGAGGCAGTGGGGCCCTGGGGGACACACAGCCTCCCCTCTCCCCTCTCCCCTTTTCTCCATCTCCTCGTTCCGCCTGTGATGGGCTTCTTTCTCAGAGAAGGTGCAGAGCATCCTCTTAGATCTAAGATTGGACCGTGCTCCCTGACTCTTCCCTCCACTCCTGCCTCTGCCACTTAACTGGTTGTGTGTCCTTGGGCAAGTCATTTGAAGGGCAAGCCTCCTTGGAGGCTCCAACGAACAAGTCTGCAGGGTCCTAATCCTGTCTGTGACTTTAACCTTGTATTTAGGCCACTTGGGTCTGACTATTCGCCTATCCGGACAACCCTCTGAATCAGTGTCAACCTTATGCATGAGGAAACAGCAACCCAAAGTCACACAGCTGGAAAATGGAGAGTCGGGATTTGAACTCAGATCCCTGGATGCAGGACCCAAGCTCTTTTGAATGGTTTCTCTCTCTTTTTTTAAAAATATTTTACTTATTTATTTGAGAGAGAGAGAGAGAGTACAAGCAGGAGGCGGGGCACAGGCAGAGGGAGAAGCAGACTCCCCTCTGAACAAGATGCAGGGCTCCATCCCAAGACCCTGAGGTCATGACCTGAGCCAAAGGCAGAAACTTAACCGACTGAGCCACCCAGGCATCCCACTGGTTTCACATTTTTTGTGTCCACATCGGCCCTCTGGCTACACAGCAGCTTGATCTGGTTCCATAAACATTGGTGAAGAATCTAAAGAGTTGGGCAGCCCCAGTGGTACAGCGGTTTAGCGCCGCCTGCAGCCCGGGGTGTGATCCTGGGGACCCTGGATCGAGTCCCACGTCGGGTTCCCTGCGTGGAGCCTGCTTCTCCCTCTGCCTGTGTCTCTGCCTCTGTCTCTCTCTGTGTCTCTATGAATGGATAAATGAAATCTTAAAAAAAAAAAAGAATCTAAAGAGTAATCCTTCATCGGCAAACTACCGATTGTCAGCCACCATGCTAAGTGCTTTTCACACATTATCTCATTTAATCCGTCAGCTTACCCTGAGAGGTAAGCATTGTTAATAACCCTCATCACCCAGATGAAGAGATGAAGGCACTGCAAGGTAAATGGATTCACCCAATATCGCCTAGCTGGGAAATCGGAGGATCGAAACCCAAGAGCGTCTGCGGGGTTGGAGATTAAGATGACTGGCTCCGTGTCTTGGGAATTACCACTGGTATCTATATAGGACCGGGGGTAATGGATGCCGAACGGACTGTGGGGGCTGGGGAGCCAATAGGGCTGCTGGCCATGGTGATCCCTGGCTCCGGCCTAGAGCGGGGCGGCAATGCCCAGGCCTAGAGCTGGTACCTGAGACGACCAGTACGAGGCGAGACTGCGTGGGCGCCAGCCAGCTGTGGACCAGCGGGCATCATAACCCAGCTGTCGGTCAGCAGATGCTAGCCAGCTGCAGGAGACCAGGTCAGACGCCCTTTTCCTTCCAGACCCTCGATGGGACTCCCTGAGAAAATGGAGGTGCTCACTTCCCAACCTCTTATACATCATGGCACGCACAGAAACTGATCATAATAGGGATAAATAGGTGGCACCAGCCACTTGCAGCCAGGGGCAACTGGCTCAGGCCCCCACACCCCTGCACTCCCACCCCCAGATTTGGAGGGTGTCCAAAGCTTGGCACACAAAGTGGGAGGCCTGGTTCAGAAGGATCCCTCACCGCCCTCCCCCATCCCCACCCTTTATGATTTCCTTCTGCTTAGAACCAAAAAAATTTGCTTCTAAAGGGTCTTTAAAGAATACACACACACACACACACACACACACACACACACACACCCAGCTCTTTCCTAGAGAGCTCTGCTTTAATGCAGATTCCCAGCTTTACGGTAAAACATTGGTGTCCGTGAGTACTTGAAAATATGTTTGACTTGATAATGAGCACGTTTGAACGGCCCATATTTTGCAATTCACAGCAACCTGGTCTCAGTCAACACTTTTCTGTGAACATGTCTTTCGAGGAATAAAGAAAACTAAAATCTATTCTTTTTTTTTTTATGATAGTCACAGAGAGAGAGAGAGGCAGAGACACAAGCAGAGGGAGAAGCAGGCTCCATGCACCGGGAGCCTGATGTAGGATTCGATCCCGGGTCTCCAGGATCGTGCCCTGGGCCAAAGGCAGGCACCAAACCGTTGCGCCACCCAGGGATCCCAAAATCTATTCTTTTTATCAATATGCACCTTCCTTCCTGTGGTGTTGGGTGCAGACACACACACGTGCACACATGTACACATACTCTTTACAACTCCGTGGGTTCCTTCCCTAAAATTAATCAATATGTGAGACACACTTCCATGAACTTTCTCTGGAAATTCAAGACGGAAGAAAATTTCCAGGTTTCAAATCACGGAAGCAAGTGTAAGGACCATCTGACCCCATAATTAAACAGAGAAGCACACTGAGACCCAGAGGGGAAGGGACTCGCCCAAGGTCATACAAGGAATCTCTGCTGGAGCCCAAGTGGGTACCCAGGCCCCCTGGCTCCCGGTCCAGCACTGCCCAGAGAGGTACAAGAATAGAAGTCATTGTCTAAATTAAAAGGAGACAAATACCACTTCTCCATCCCCGAGGAGAGCCAATGGAGGGAGTCTTTGCAGACACAATTGCCACAAAGTTTTCAAAGCCTTTCCTAACCTAATATATGTAAAGAAATCTTTGGAGAGTCATTCCCCATTAATCAGCTGTCAGCAGCGTTCCGAGGGAGGGGAGGGAGTGGGGAATGGAGAAGACGAACTCATTTTCCAGAGCCTGTCTCCAGGATTTCAAAAAAACGAGTTTAGCAGAGCCAGTCACTTTGGGGGCGTCTGAGAAAATGAGAAACGGCTCTCACACCCTCGAATGCTCTAAACCTGCACGACGATCCTTCTGATCTGGTGACTCACATGTTAGCGTGCCTCAGAGTCATCTGGAAGGCTTGTTAAAGCACAGATGGCTGCCCCCCACCCACCCAGATGCAGCGGGTCTGGTGTAGGGTCTGAGCAGTCGCATTGCGGGGCAACTTCCCCATGATGCCCCTGCGGCTGGTCCAGTGACCACCCTAAGAATCCAGACTCCAAGCCATCAAGACTATTCGCACGGCCCAGACAAAAGGGTGAAAAAGAAAAAAATTTAAAAACCAACTTTATTCATCTGGGGGCAGGATAACGTGGTGGTCAGGCGCGAGACCCAAAGCCGGACAGAGGTGACTGGCACCCAATGGCACAGACTCCATCAGTGCTCATGGGTGCCTGGCCGGGGCCCGCACAGCCCGGCGCTACCCACCGCGGGCTTCCCGGTGCCCTGGGCTGTCGGGTGGAGGCAACTCACACCAGCGCCTGCCCACTGCCCAAGTGGAAAGAAAGAGACGGATGGCACAGGGTCTAGAGGAACCTCGAGAGTGACCCAGGAGACTCATTTCTCTGCCCTGATGTTGGGTTTGGGGGGTAATTAGGTGCTGAGGCACGAACAGGGCCCCAAAGTCTGTTTCTTTTCATTGTAATATCTTCCATGTGGAAGCCTTCACTTTTTTAAAGGTATAATCCTCCTTAGAGAACATGTAGAAAATGCCTGGAGGCAAACAGAAGAAAATCAGTTATCACCCATAATCTTACCCCATAGCAGCACTCAGCACTTGGCTATAGTCTTCTGGGGTTATTATTTTTTTTTAAGATTTTATTTATTTATTCATGAGACACAGAAAGAGAGACAGAGACACAGGCAGAGGGAGAAGCAGGCTCCCTGCGGGGAGCCTGATGCAGGACTCGATCCCAGGACCCCAGGATCATGCCCTGAGCCAAAGGCAGGCGCTCAACCACTGAGCCACCCAGGTGCCCCTGGGGTTATTTTTCTACACACATGTATCATTTTGTGTTTTTAAGTAGGATCATGCTGTTTTGGAAGGCTCCTTTTTTTTTCCACTCAATTTTCATGAACATTTAGCCAGATGATTAAAAATTCTGACATGTAGTATAGTTCACCGCAACTTCTACCCAGCACAGCATTCGGCAGAGACAGAAAAATGTCCTCCTGCAGGTCATTCAAGATGCACCTTCCTCTGCCCAGAATCATCTGTTCACTCACTTAAAAACACAGACCCTAGTGGCGCCCGGGTGGCTCAAGCATCTGACTCTTGATTTCAGCTCAGGTCATGATCTCATGGTCATGAGATTGAGCCCCATGCTGAGCGTGGAGCCTGCTTAAGATTCTCTGTCTCTCTCCCTCTGCCCCTCTCCCTACTCCCATTCTCTCTCTCTCTAAAAAAAAATAAAAATAAAATAAAAATAAAAATATGGGATCCCTGGGTGGCTCAGTGGTTTAGCGCCTGCCTTTGGCCCAGGGCATGATCCTGGAGTCCCGGGATCGAGTCCCACATCGGGCTCCCTGCATGGAGCCTGCTTCTCCCTCTGCCTGTGTCTCTCATGAATGAATAAATAAATAAAATCTTTTAAATAAATAAATAAATAAATAAATAAATAAATAAATAAATAAATAAAAATAAATAGGAATGCCTGGGTGGCTCAGTGGTTGAGCATCTGCCTTTGGCTCAGGGTGTGATCCTGGGGTCCTGGGATCGAGTCCTACATTGGGACTCCCTGTAGGGAACCTGCTTCTCCCTCTGCCTGTGTCTCTGCCTCTCTCTGTGTGTGTCTCATGAATAAATAAATAAAATCTTTTTTAAGAATTAAAATAAAATAATTTTTTAAAAACTACATAGACTTGCAGCTAGATTGCCTGAGCTCACACCCTATGTGTCACTTACCAGGTAGGTGGCCAAGGACAAGCTACTGGACCTCTCAGTGGCTCACTTTCTTAGCCAATACAATAGAGGGGATAATATTAGTACAGATCTCAAACCGTCGTTGTGTGGATCAAATGAGCTAAGACGGTTGCTAGCACGGAGTAAAAGAAACATTACGCAAGTGTCACCTCTTACTATGTGTCCGTATGATGGTTCTAGAGGATTCCATTATATGCACGTTTCATAATATATTTGTCATTACTATATTGTTTGGGATTTTCCCCCAATTTTCCTTGTTATAAAAAAAATATCGTGATGAACATACTTATTTCTTTGCAGATGTGCGTGCTAAGTTCCCAGAAGTACAAAGTGATACCCCAAGGATGGTTCTAAACATTTCTAGAGCTTTTAAAACATACTTGGCAAGTCGCCCTTCAGAAAGCTGGCAACAGTTTACTCCACCACAAACAGTATATGAGAGTCCCAGCCCCCAGAACCCTCAGCAACCCTGGATAGTATCGCTTTTCCCCTCACAAATGCCACTTTAGTGGGTGAGCAAGCATGGCACCTCGTTGTCTTAATTTACTTTGCTTAGGTATCTGGTAAGATGGACAATTTTCCATATGCTTTTAGCCCCTGTGTATTAAAGACGTGTATCTTTAATAAATTGTCTATCCATGTCCTTTGGCCTAAAGATGGTGCATCATCCTTATTGATTTGCAAGAGCTCTTTATATAGCAAAGACATTGAAGTATTGTAAGTATTTTCTCCAAACTGTCATTTGCTTCTCAGTTTTATTTTTGGTGGGCTTTTTTCCTTGTGTGTCACTTTGTTCCCCCTCAGATCCACTAGTTAACCAACCAGAGGTGCCCCCACTGTGTCCCCATCGGTATCCTCCTAGCCCCATTCCATCAGCCTGGGGCCCTTTTAAGTTTGTAGCCTGGGGCAGTCCCTTTGATTTACTGCCCCCTACATAATGAAAAACTCAATTGGGAAGTGGTCTATCAGGTCTGTCCAGAAGTCCTAGACGACCCCAAATCTGCTGGGCTCCTACCCCTGCTGGCAGCCCAGGTCACAGGTCATCACGCCCCAGTGACCCCCAAAAAAGAATAAATCACGCCCCCTGGTGATAACCGCTGATGCCAGCCAACTGGTTTGGCTGCTTGCTTTCCTAAATTTCCCTGATAATTTCTGGAAGAATGCAGGTTATAGCCCAGGACCTCAAGAAGAAAAATAACACCAACCCAGGATAAGCCATAAAAACTGCCCCTTCCTGAGCCCTGCTAAGGGCGATCTCTCCAGCATTCCTCACAAGCTGAGTGTTACTGTGCCCATTTCCTAAATGGGGAAACAGAAGTTCGGTAGAGGTAGAGTCCCTTGGCCTAGGAAACCCAGCTCATGAGGACAGAAACCGAGGGTTTCAAAGCCTGTGCCCTGTGATAGAGCCCCCCTCACTGGACCCACCTGGGTTTAACTCATGTGGTGCCACCTGCTTGCTCTGGGACAGCAGGAAAACCACTTTACCACCCTAATTCCCATTTTCCTTCTTCTGGGGATGGTAACACCCTGCCAGTGCACCGCACAATACGGAAGGGAGAATCGAGTTTGTAAAGACTTTTTTTAAAAGATGGTTTTAATTTATGTATTCATGAGAGACACACAGAGAGGCAGAGACACAGGCAGAGGGAGAAGCAGGCTTCCTGCGGGGAGCCTGACGTGGGACCCGATCCCAGGACCCCAGGATCACAGCCTGGGCCGAAGGCAGATGCTGAACTGCTGAGCCCTCCCCCCAGGGCCCTGAAAATCCAGTTTTTAAATCTTTTTTTTTTATTTTATTTATGATAGTCATAGAGAGAGAGAGAGAGAGAGAGAGGCAGAGACACAGGCAGAGGGAGAAGCAGGCTTCATGCACCGGGAGCCTGACGTGGGATTCGATCCCGGGTCTCCAAGATCGCGCCCCGGGCCAAAGGCAGGCGCCAAACCGCTGTGCCACCCAGGGATCCCGAAAATCCAGTTTTTAAAAATGACATGAAAATTTCATAACCTGTCAAAATGTCCAAAAAAGTTGACTTTGTATCAACTTGTACTTTCTTGTCCACTTGTATCAGCTTGTAGCAATCATCCAAAGCCTGGGACACCTACAGGAGGATCACCAGCCCCTTGCCCACGCTCACAATCATGCTGCCACATTCAACCACACAGAATCCTGAGTTCACCTGGAACCAGGTCCCCACACCTCCCTCTGCCGTTCCCAAGAGCCCCCACACATGGCAAACCCATGTTCACAGAGTCCCCGTACCTGGGAACGCAGGGAGCGCAAGTGCCGCAGAGCATGCAGCAGGGCGAAAGGAGACCCAGCAAGCCCCAGCTCTATCTGCCCGGCAAATGAGATTCTTTTTTCCCCCCTGCCTTTAAACCAACACTACTGGGGATGCCTGGGTAGCTCAGCGGTTGAGCGCCTGCCTTTGGCTCAAGGCGTGATCCCGGAGTCCCGGGATCAAGTCCCACATCGGGCTCCCCGCAGGGAGCCTGCTGCTCCCTCTGCCTGTGTCTCTGCCTCTCTCTCTGTGTCTCTCAAGAATAAATAAATAAAATCTTTAAATATATATATATAAATAAATAAATACACTCTAACACTTGGCTAAAACCAAGGTGTCCCAGGACACGCTTTTGCCAGAGGCTCTATGGACAATCGGTTCCTCCTTCCAGCTTCTGGCGGCTGCCCGCATTCCTCGGCTTATGGCCACATCCCTCCAACCTCTGCCTCTGCAACCACAGCACCTTCTCCTCCTCTGTGTCAAATCTCCCCTCTTCTCCTCTCTTATTAAAGACATGTGTCATGGCATTTCGGGCCACCCAGATAATCCGGGATCATCTCTCCATCTCATGATCCTTCACTTGATCCTATTTGCAAAGATCCTATTACATTGTGAGGTAATATTTACAGGCTCTCCAGACACTAGGACCCAGTGTCTCGGGAGGCATGATTCAGCCTACGACAGCATGTATAGAAGTGAAATGTGCCAAATTCGTGACTGTGGTGTCTTCTGGATGAAAAGAAAGGGAATGCTACAGGGGACGGGTGTGTCAGGGTGTCAACTGTGTCTCAAAGGACCTATCCTGCTATAATGTCTGTGTGAAATATTTAATAAGTTTAAAAAAAAAAACCTTAAGCCCTCCCAACTCCTAGCTGTGTGACCTCGGGCAATTTATTTCACACTTATGGACTTTTGGCTTCTCATCTATTTTACAAAGTTACTGGTGTCTACCTCATGGACGTGCGCCGGCCCTCAATCAGAGACTGTATGCAAAGTGCCTAGCAGGTGTCTGGCTCATAAGTGCCGAGTCACCATTAATATTGATAATGTGTCTGTTTTTCTGAAACCGGGGAGCATTTTCTACAGCACACCCATGCACACGTGCGTGCGAGCCCACACAAGCACACCCTTCTGCGCCACAGAAATAAGTTTTTCTGCTCCCAGCCCTGGTTTTGAAACTCAGCACTGGTAGGGGGTGGGGAGAACAGGCCAGCTGAAAACTACAATGGCAGAAGCGGGGGTGGGGTGGGGTGGGGGGGGCCTTTGCAAAGGCACTTTTTTGATCTGCTCTAACTGCCACTATAGAGAATTAGATGGAATTCATTTTTATGATGAAGGAATTAATGGTTATGGAGAGAATCGGGTTCAGGTGGAAGACTTGAATCCAAAGAAGGGAATAAAGCCTTGAAATTCAAATGAAAAATTATTATATAAGCATAAAGGAAACCTATTTTACACCTGTAAGACTAAATGTATAAATATGAACCAACTGCTCCCTCTGGGAAATGGGGATTGTGCTTTTAATTCACCCAGACAAATATGCAGCGAGCGCACCCTCCCTTCTACCTATACATTTCAATGAAGACCTGGCACCTGCCAGGGGCTCCTGGGTACCCCCAGCCTGGCCACCTGCTCCCTCAGAGTGGGCACTCTCTAGGCAGGCAAAAGCCCTTCTGGCCTCCCCCAGAGCCCGCAGGTGGGAAGTGAGCTCCTGAGCAGAAAAGCCCTTGGCCAAGGTCATTTCAAAGTCTCCCTTACAGAGCCAGCATTCTCCGGTACTGCAGTCCCCCATCCCCACCCCCACGGACTCCAATCCTATGGTCCATGGTTAGAATGTTTCAGCTTCATTCATTCATTCATTCATTCATTCCATAGCATCTCTGAGCACCTGTCAGGCGCCAGTCTCTGTGCTCTCTGCTGTGGACCACCTGGTTTATAAAAGGGGAAACTGAGGCAGCAAGCGACTCCAGGGAGCAAGAAAGAGAGCAGACTTTGGAGCCAAGGAAACCGAAGTTAAAATCCCTTGCCTGCCACCTTGGACCAGTCTTGGTTTGACCTTGGATGTCCCCGAGTCCAGTTTCCACCTCCATAGAACAGAGATGCCGATTCCACCACACATGCAGGCCTCGAGATTAAACAGGCCTGCTGTTCAATGCCTGGCACAGGGTAGGCATTCAAAAATGCTACTTATGAATGTTGGTGCCCAAGAGCACAAGGTAATATGATCATTCAACTTAGCTGTTTATCCAGCATCCCTCTGTGTTCTTCCAGACGCGGAGCTCAGCCCTAGAAATGTCTGCGGAGAGGAATGCAGGCAGGTCCCCAGTGCTGACTGCAGAGGGAGCGGGAAGCCAGGGAGCCAGCGAGCAAGAGCACTAAGTGCCCACTGCGGACCGAGGCTCACCCAGCTCTCTGCACATCAGCCGTGTTTGGGTTCCATCCGAGCACCTTTCACCCTGCTGCCACGGCTGGTCACCCTCTCCCACCCCCCACCCTTTCTCCAAGGGCTCCAGGAGATCTTAGCCACAGAGGCCACGCCAGAGGTTCCATATCACTGCAGATCACCAGCCTCACAAGATTCAAGCCCAGGTCTCCCTGCTTTTCCCAAGTCCAGATACCCTGCTTGTGCTAGAATCATTCGTTCATTCAGTCCTTCACCCAATGAAGATTCACAGAGCATCTTCAGGCTTCAATTGCGAATACAAGAACCAAAGAAGAGGTCCTGTCCTAGGAGAGGAAAGACCCCTCCCTAGGGAGTAGGCTGCAGTAGAGGAGGGGGTTCCCCAGGAGACCAGGAAGGAGGAGCCCAATTCCTTCAGCCTCCCCTTAGCCATCAGAGGTGGGGACCAGGCAGCCTTTGATTCTTTTGTCCTCATTCCCATCCCACCCCACCCCCCAAAAGCCTGGGGGCCTGGAGGGAAAGTTAGTCTGGGCTTGTGGGCTTCCCTGGAACTTGTGCGCAGCCAGGAGCTCCAGGCCAGCCGGAGCTGGGCGCCACCACCCCCCTTTGATTTGTTCAATGAAAATGCTTTGCCGGTTCCATAGATGCTCGGCTGTGATAAGGTAATTGTGCAAGGGCGCAGTCTACAACCCATTAACGCTGGACTCGGTACAAATTGATCTTGGAGTAGTGATCTAAAGGCGCCAGAGAAGGCAGCCCAGCGCCATCCATCGGACACTTGGTCTTTTGTTCAGGCAGCTGGGAGCCTGGGAGGAGACTTCCGTCCTCAGGCTCTCCGAGGGTTCCAGGAAACCCACATTCCTCGGTTGCACACACACCTCCAGCTCCTCCTATCTGCAGGTACGCAGGGCACTCCCGTGTGCACACCTGCATACACGCACACGTCCATGCACAGGCATACTCACATATGCTCCTCTACACTCTGACACGAGCACACTCGTGCCCTGAGCCTCACATACGGCTGTGTGAACACTCATGCACACGGTCACATCTTTCTCCCCTCCATCCCCTTCAGGCCCCTAGAGTGGAAGCAGCCTCCTCTCTCTCCCACACCAGGAGTGAAAAGGAAACGGGGATGGCTGTGGCTGGGCAGAGGGGAAGGTTCTTACAGATATTAGGGAACACACTGTAAAGATGGCCTTGATTGCATTTCTGAAAGCCAGTAGAAAGCAGCTGGCAAGAAAGGGGAGCCCAGAGGGTCAAGAGTAGGAGGAGGAAGAAGACAAGAGGAGGAAGAAGCAAAGAGAAGAGGAAGAGAGGGGAGCGGAGGAGGGTAGAAGAAGCAGGCGGAAGGGCAGAAAGAGGCTCAGGGACATCCTATTTAAAGGTGGGCCTGGGAGAAGCCTATTACTAATATTGTTGTTATTTACCTTGGGAACTGGAATCGAACGCGTTCTATTTCAGGACTGTTTTATTTTTCTGGGGAAAACAGAAATGTCAAGCCAGAAAATGTCCCAGTTTCCCTCTCCTTCCTATTCTGGTTTTGGACCGATATTTCAAGGCCGCTCTTCCAAGACTGGGACTCGTTAGGAGAGAAATCCTAGTAGAGGGCTGGGGACGTGGGCGAAAGGTGTTCTTTTTCAAGGGTGCCCCTGCGCAGGCGGCACTGAGGAATTCCAGCCTCCCAACCCAAACCGACTGGAGCCTCCAGAAGGTCCTTTGTTCATAGATATTCCATTTCTCTCCCCACCCCCACGCCCACCCCCTCCTCTCTCATTATCAAACATTTGAAGACTGAATCATTCCATTTGTTGACGTCTTTGGCCAGAGCCTCTGAAAACGCAAAAGAGCCCACCGAAATTAAAACTCCTGGTTTTCAAGGTGGATTTATCACCCTTTAAAGGAAGATGCATTGGGTAATCGCTTTCACAAAGTGCTCATCGCACAGGGATCTAAAATAAAAAGACTGTCCTGTCCCATGGGCTGGGGGAAGGGACCCCAGTCCCTGGGAGCAGGGAAAAGGAAGCCCCAGTTGTGGCCCTAAGTCTCTCACCCCCTGGACCCATCATCAATTCACAGGCTGGGGCGAGAACAGCCCGAGAAAGGCCACCTGCCCGAGCTGGTGTCAACCTGGGGTCTTTGCTCCAGATCCTTCAATGCCGCCCACCCCCCAAGTCTCTCTTTCCCATTTGGAGGGTTCATTCATTCAGGGGAACTTGGGAAGAATTCCTATGAGCAGCGCTGTTGCCCTAGAAAAGGCGGAGTGGTGGGACAAAGGGTGGGAGACAGACAAGGATCTCAGAGCAGACAGGGAGAGGTGGACCTAGGGGACAGTCACCCAAGCCAGAGAGCAGGAGGATGGGAGTAATTTCTAGAGGGAGGGGGTACTAGAATCCAGCTGGGCTGGGCCTGGGGACGCTCCTTCAAGAGATAGCCCCGGGTGGATGCAAAGCAGAGGAGAGACCCTTCTGGAAGGTCTCTGCCCAACCACATCTGGGCCAAAGGAAGGCCTTTCCTGGGAAACAGGTCTGAGCTATAGCCTGGTGCACAACGGAGGCTCCTACATACTCCAGGACACCATGAAGGGCGGGGTGGGGGGGGCGGCAGTGCAGAGAGGAAGATCACAGGGGAGAAGTCAGAAAAGCACAGAGCAAAAGGGGGGGATAAAAAAGAGAGGAGCTCAGGAGACAGAAATGTGTGTGTGTCCATGTGTGTGCACATACATATGCATAAGAGACAGAGACCCACAGAGACAGGCAGACCAGGCTGAGAGAAGAAGAGGGAGGGAGGAAGAAGCAGGGAGAGAGGGGGGTAGGGAGAGGGGCTGAAGGGAAACTTTCCAGGCCCAGTCCAGCCCACGACACACACAATGCCGACTGAGCCCCTCAGCGCTTCCAGCAGCGGCTGGAGGTCCTGGGGGTTGATGGATGTCTATGTGGGGAGTGGACGGGGGCAAGGGGCTTAGCCAGGGGAGCTGAGAGGAGAGGGAAAGAAGTTCCCCCCACCTCTGGCTGGGCTGCAGCCGCCCCAGTTCCCAGGTGAACCTCCCTTTACCCCCGCTGGATGTGAAATCGCCATTTCACCCTGCCACACTTCTTAATTGTTGCAAAAATCATTTGTGAAATTGGTCTCCAACAGGCGAGAACGGCCACGCTCATTCCGACAGACACCCCCCTCCCTCCCCCTCCGCCTGCCCCGCGGGAGCCCACGGAATCCCCAAGCTTGGAAAGCTCAGGCTTGGTGCCTCCAGCAAGGGGTTGGGGGGCGGGGGCTCCCTGGCGGCTGGACCTGCTGCTCCATCCTCTGCAGGGCACGGGCAGCAGGCAGTGAGGACCAGGCCAAGGGGCTAGGTGCCCCCTCCTCCAGACACCTGGGGCTCAATATCCCCAGGCACCAGCGGAACCCTGAATGTGGAGGGGTCTGGCTCTGCACTCGCCCCACTCAGCTCGGGAACCACCGCAAAGTCAATGGAGGAGGGTCTGAGTGTCCCCAGAGCTCTTTCCTCGTCGGGAACTGACCCAAACACACATTCACACCTTCCAATGGTGGCGCTGAGAGTTGCCCAAGGCAGCATGGAAGCGACCCCAAAACATAAACACAGACACAGACCCTTCCTTAGAAACCCATAGCTACTCAGACTGGCCCACAGAAGACCTCCCACAAACCCACCTTCACCCAGACACAGGCACAGATGCTCCCAGGTCCACCCACAAGTACATAGAATCGGTGCCTTAAATCCCTCCAAGCCAGGACGGAAATTACCGATGAATGAATGTACAACATCTTGTAACATATATGGGTATACGTGTGTGTATCGTGTGCCTATCTGTAGGTATATCATGTGTATATTCATACATATACATAAAATCCATAGCCACCTCTGGAGGTCAAGGCAGGCCAGACCCTCTAGCAAGACAAGATGTAAAGGGCCCCAAATCTAACTCATTCTCCCCAGACACACATACTGTGGCTTCAAACTTCATCTCCCTGTCCCTCTCTCGGGGCCTGTGGATACAGTGGGGTAGCACCTCCAATGAATAAAGGGACCCAGGAAAACTTGTAGGGCCCCTACAACTCAGGCAGCCTGGCACCCTGCCCTGGGCAAGGCACCCTGGTGTCCCGTGTCCAATTCCAAAGCGACGTGGCCCTCCCCAATTTTGAAGCCACCGGAGGGTGTGGGTTTAACTTGCTTTCCCATTGGCCCCCATTCCCAGAGGGCCTCCCCTCCAAGAGCCTGAGGAGCCCCTCCGGCTGGGAGTGAGGGGAGAGGAGGGAGTCGGTCACATGCTGAGAGGGGCAAAGGTCACAGGTGAGGAAAAGGGGAGGGGAAGGGGGCACACTAGGGCCAGCCCGAGGAGTGCCCCCCAGGCCAAGATGAGGCTGACCCCAGGACCCGGAGAGGGCGGGCAGGGGGCGGGCTGCGGGGTGGGGGCCGAGTTGGAGGGCTGGGTTTATTTTATTGTATTTTGCCTCCAGCACTGGGCCGGAGACACTCTTTCCCGGGGGAGACAAAAGGCCTGCTGTCCTGGCGTCCTGCCCCGCTGGGAGGGCGTTTCGCCCCCAGGACTCGTGTCCCCGGGCAGGGGCGTCTGGGGCAGGGGAGAGCGCAGAGTTGCCGGACCTCTGATCACTACCCCCCACTTCTGACCCTTTCAATGAGACACCCTCCCGACCGCTGCCGCCCCTAAATTCTGAGCAGAGGAGCTCAGAACTGATGGGCTCAAGGTGGAACGAAGTGTCCACCCGCCTCCCTCCCAGGGCACCCACTTGCTGTCAGCCTCAGGGCAGTGCACTGCCTGCTGGAAAGGGGTTCTGGGTGGTGGTCAGGGAGCCTGAAGAGGAAGATGAGTTTAAACCCGGCTGGAGAGATGGGTGAGGGGAAGAGGAAGAGGAGGGGAGAAGCGATAGTCCCTAACATTTGGCACACCCGGGTTTCTAAGCACTCGGGGCTTCTCAGGGCGGCAGGAGGCTGGGCAAGACCCGGACGCTGCGGCTCAGACATTATTTCACAGAGAAAGTCATAAACCCTTCCCTTGAAGTCACCCGAGGCCCATCTCTGCGGGCCCCACTGGCAGAGATGTCAGAGTGTGCGAGGGACATGAAGGAGACGTGCGACCAGCGGACTCTGACCCGGGGAGGCCAGAGAAAAGGCGAGAATCCAGGGGAGGCACCGACCGGAGGCAGACATTCCCCAGCAGCGGGGACTGCAGAGAGGGGCGGCCGGCGACCCGGGCCGGGCACCCGGCAGATCTGGGCCATTCGTCAAAAGAAGACACTTGCACAAAGTTGGCCCCCTCCCCTCCTGCGCCCTCCCCCAGCCCTGGGCCTCGCTCCCTACGACTTAACGGGGCCGTTCAAATTCTCCCCCAAAAAACGAGGTCGAGCAGGGGGCTGGGGGGTTAGAAAAGAGAGAGAGAGAGAGAACAAAATATTCGTTGGCGATTTCTTCTCGGGTATTGGTCCCCGGCTCCTTCCGCCCTGGCCCTCTTCCCTCCTCATGAATAAAAGAAAAGTCGGAACCTATCAGATCTCGTGGGCCGCCTCCCCCCCCCCACCTCCCCGGACTCCAGTCGAGCACTTTTGCACAACTTACCCAGCGGATCACTCGCCCCCTCGCTTCCCCTCTTCTCCTCCCGACCCCGGGACCCCCCTGTCGCCTGCCCGCAAGCCCCGAACCTGGACAGCCACCTCCTCCCTCCCTCCCCAAGCCTCGCGGGGGGCGGGCGGGGGGCGCAGGCCGGTGCGCGGGGAGGCGCGAGCGCGGCCCGCAGGGAGGCGTGGGGAGGGGTGAGGGGAGGGAGCGCGAGCAGCGGGCGCGAGAAGAAATATATAAATAAATACGGGAGAGGAGCCAGGCGGCGGCCTCTCGGCGCAGAAACTTTGGCCCGGAGCGCGCGGCTGGCAGCCCGAGCGGGGGGCCCTGCTCCGGCCGCGACCCCCACCCCCAGCCCCGCTCGGCCGCCCGGCCTCCCCTCCCGGTGCCTCCCGGTGCCTCCCGGCCTCCCATCCCGGTGCCTCCCGGCCTCCCATCCCGGTGCCTCCCGGTGCCTCCCGACCTCCCCTCCCGGTGCCTCCCGGTGCCTCCCGGCCTCCCCTCCCGGTGCCTCCCTCCCGGCCTCCCATCCCGGTTGCCTCCCGGTGCCTCCCGACCTCCCCTCCCGGTGCCTCCCGGCCTCCCCTCCCGGTGCCTCCCGGTGCCTCCCGGCCTCCCATCCCGGTACCTCCCGGTGCCTCCCGACCTCCCCTCCCGGTGCCTCCCGACCTCCCCCTCCCGGTGCCTCCCGGTGTCTCCCGGCCTCCGGTCCCGGTGCCTCCCGCTGCTGCCCGGCCTCCCCTCCCGGTGCCTGCCGGTGGCGCCCAGCCTCCCCTCCCGGTGCCTCCCGCTGCTGCCCGGCCTCCCCTCCCGGCCTCGCCTCCCGGTGCCTCCCGGTGGCGCCCGGCGCGTCCGCCCGCACAACTTCTGGCCCCGCGGAGCGCGCAGGGGCGGACTTGGGGTGGCCGCGTTTGTTTGCTTGAACTTCCTTGTCACCACCTTCCCTCCCCACCCACCCACCCACCCACCCCAACCTCCGCCCCCACCTCGCCCCCCTCCCCAGCTTCTGGACGCGCCCGGCGGCCGCCGGGGGTGGGGGGGCGGGGGTAGGGCGCGCGTGTGCCGGGGAGGAGGGGGGGGAGAGGTTAAAAAAAGAAGTGGAAGAAGCAGGCGAGGAGGAGAGAGCGGCGGGGGTGGAAGGGAGCGCACGGGAGCGATTCTGGCCGCCTCTGGATCCGTCCCCGGCGTGCGCGAGCATGGCGGCCCTTCCCGGCACGGTCCCGAGGATGATGCGGCCGGCTCCGGGGCAGAACTACCCCCGCACGGGGTTCCCCCTGGAAGGTAAGAGCGCCCGGCGGGCCGCGCCCCCTGCGCCCCCGCGCCCCCGCACCTCCGTCGGGAGCCCCGGGTCCCCGCAGCGGGGCCGCGCCGGGGACCCAGGGTCCCTTCTCTTCTGGGTCCCATCCGGGCGCTGGAACTTTCCGGGACCCACTCTTGCCCCGCTTCTGCGCGGCTCCCCGGGACGGGCCACCCCGGGCTCCCCCGGGCTCCCCGAGGGCTCCCCAGGGCTCCCCCGGGCTCCCCAGGGCTCGGGCCGAGCCTCCCCTCCTCCCCGCGCACCTCGGCCCCTCGGAAATTTCAAGTCGGAGCCAATTTCAGCTCGTTCCACTATTTTCAGGCACTTTCCCCCAGGTGGCTTTCCCAGCTCTCCGCCTCCCCCAGCTCTCGTTCTTGCACTGCTCCTTTTTCCGCTCCCGGTAGGGTCCTCCGATCCCTTTTATTTCGAAATCCCGGCCATGTGTGGTAGTTCGTCCGTCTGAACTAGGAAGGCTGCCCCTTTCTTCCAACGCACCAGTCAGAAACTCCTGCCTTTTGGTTTGGAAACAAACTGATTCGAGATAAATAAATAGCAACGATTTTCTCCCTCCCACCCCACGTCCCCCCCCCCAAAAAAAAAAAAAACTTTTCACTTGGGCCTGGGAACTCTGGAACTCTCCCCGGAGAGAAGCCCGGGACGGGCAGCGGGCAGACAAGGGGAGAGTGTTAATTCTGTTAACGGGTCCTCCGTAAATATCCAGCACCGGGCTCCGAGCCGGGAGGACTGGCCGCGGACCGGGTCCCCGGGCTGGGGGAAAGGGTGGGAGCGCCCTGCCCAGACCCTCTCCTGCATTTTTGTTTTGTTTTGTTTTTAAACTAATGGAAGGCCTTCAACCTGTCAACCGAGGGATCACGGGCTTTCTGGGCTCTGGGCGTAGGTTAGCCCAGGGTGTCCTAAAGATATAGTGGGAGATGGGTGCCACTTTCCTTTTTTTTTTTTTTTTAAATCACTCTTCTTGGAATTGTATGAGCCCCCTGTGCGTGAGGAAGGGGAGAGAAGGCGGGGAGGGGATGGATGGGCAGGCGGCCTGCGGCCTGGGGAGGGAGGGGTGCCTCTGGCAGCCAGGCGACGCGGGTCCCTGAATTAGACGGAGGCGAGGAGAGTGGCTCCGTGATCAAGTGCGCACGAGCAGCCACGCAGGCGGGAGAGCGCACAAGCCCGGGGATTTGCCGTAGCACTCTCCTGTAGCGAATGCAAGTAAAACAGGCAGCCGAGGACGCGCAGAGGATTAGAACAATATTTGCCCAACATGACGGAGAATACTGAGGAGAGCCGAGCGCCGGTCGCTAAAGAGGCTCTTGAATATAAAGTTGGGCGCTCGAGAGCTCTCCAGCGCTAATGGCATATCCCGCCACGGAGACCGAGTGACTCTGACTTGGCGACGCACGATTTCTGATTAAATCCGAGGGTGGCTTCAGACACCTACTTTTACAAAGAGAGGTGGGGGGGACCCGGAGCGCGAGGGAGGAGGCGGTAGGAACAGCTCGGCCGGCGAGCCCCTTCTCGCCTCCTCCCTTCCAATTATCCCGGCAGCTCCCTCCACTCGGGCGGCTGTGAAATCGTTCTAATCTGGCACATCTCCGCGGCCGCCTGGTCCCCAAATTGGGGGGATGGAGGCCGGATTAGTGTACCGGGTGTCCCCCCCAACCTTCTGTGAGGAAATTGTGTAGACTTTGCATTAAGGCTTCTCGGGAGCTCTCCCCTCCCCAGCTTGCGGCAGGGGTGCCTGTCTCCCTGGTTCCCAAAGTCGCCCACCCTGGGAGACGGTGACCCATCTGTGTGCCACCGTCACAGAGCCTGCGGGGACAGATCGTGGATTTCTGAAGCCAAATAGGTATTTGCTATGGAAGCTCCCCGACCCTGGAGCACCTCCCAGAATTGCCCCAAAACGAAATTAGAACTTGGAGGGGGGCTGGAAGCAAGGGAGGTCCCTCAAGGGGCAGCCAGGTGACTCCAGAGGCAGCGACCAACAGCATCTTGTCTCCAGTGCCTGGGTTGTTCAATTATAAGCAGGACAGTTCTGCTGCCCAGGCCAGGGCTGTGAATACTGGGAATTGACCAGCCTTTTCTGGCCCCCTGCAAAATGGATCAGTCTGGACCACTTAGGGTATGGAACTGACCAGAGGGGCCACATCTCGCCCCCCATTGGACTCTCTAAGAGGCTAGCAGACCTGTGGCCCAAACTATATCCTGGGGGACAGAGCCGCTGGTCCCACAGACTCCAAGACTCCATCAGCCTCTTGCCCTCTCCCTCCTGTTCTCAGAAGCACCAGATCCCTCCCAGGTGTGTCTTCCTTCCCCATAGGGTGACAGAAATGGGGGCACAGAGCGTCTGAGTGGCTGTGGCAGCCAACCTGACTCCTCTCTCCATCCTTCCAGGACCCCCTCTCAGCTTTACGACGGTGTTTCTCCTGACCTCTGAGCTGCCGCAGCTCCAAATGTGGGGAATTCCAAGACCCCCTGTTGGGAGTCTTGGGGCTCAAACACAACTGGAGTCAAGGGGTGTGCTCTGTGTCTCCTCCCCATCCTCACCCTGTGCCTCTCTCCTTCCTCCCCTCCCTTCTCCAGTGTCCACGCCACTTGGCCAAGGCCGGGTCAATCAGCTCGGTGGGGTCTTCATCAACGGGCGACCCCTCCCTAACCACATCCGCCACAAGATAGTAGAGATGGCCCACCACGGCATCCGGCCCTGTGTCATCTCCCGCCAGCTACGTGTCTCCCACGGCTGTGTCTCCAAGATTCTCTGCCGCTACCAGGAGACGGGGTCCATCCGGCCTGGGGCCATTGGCGGCAGCAAGCCCAGAGTGAGTGTCTTTGCTGCAGAGCTCGAAGTCAGCCTTCTCTGGGTTGGGGGATCCTGGCTGTGGCCCCTCTTACTACCCTGTGTCATCCAGTACCACTGGGGTGTCTATATGCTCCCTGTGGAAAGTACAGGAGGAGAGTGTCCTCACCCATAGATGTTCTCCTAATTATTTAGATTTCTAGGGGCTAGAGTAGCTGAGTTTCCAGGTTGTCCAGGACTCTGAAGCCAATGAGTCATCCCTGGGCTGTTGCTACATCTGTTCTGAGCCCCCAGCATCATCCCAGACCAGGGAAAGTCTTCTCTGTCTTGCCTGAAATAGTGAGGGGGAGTCCCAAGAGTCCTAACTAGGTCCTATCTTATTACCTGTCACTACCCTATGCACCCAGCTGCCTTCCTGGGAGCCAGGAATTAACCAGGTTAATCAAAGAGTAACCCAGGCCAGGTTTTATGAAAGAGTAAAGCCAATCTCGAAGGGGGTGGGGGTGGGGGTGGGGGACATGGGAACCAGAGCCACCAGCCTGGCCCGGGGCTCTTGGGAGTTTGATATTAAAAGTGTCTCCCTCCCCCTACCCCATCTTTCCACTCCTGCTCTCCCACCTCCACCTCTGAAGCAGGTGGCGACTCCGGATGTAGAGAAAAAGATCGAGGAATACAAGAGGGAAAACCCAGGCATGTTCAGCTGGGAGATCCGAGACAGGCTGCTGAAGGACGGACACTGTGACCGCAGCACCGTGCCCTCAGGTGAGAAGGCAGCTGAGCCGGCCAATGCAGCAGAGTCTGGCTGGGGCTTGGGGCTGTGCGGGGTGGGGGGGTGGGGGCTGGAGGCCCGAGGGGACCGGAGGCGGTGAAGAATGGGGAGCTCCAAGGAAAGTCAGGAGGAAAGGGAGCAGGAGTGTCGGGAGAGTTAGGGCAAAGGAGGGAATCAAAACCGAAAGGAAGATGGAGGGAGGGAAGAAGGAAAGAGAAGAGAGAAAGTTAAGAAAGAGGAGAAAGAGTGGAGAGGACAGAGGAGGGACAGAAGGAGCAAAAAGTTATCTGATAAGGCTGAGTGATAACCGGGGCTCCCTTGGTGCAGTCTCAGAAAAGTGGCCCTAGAGAGATGGGTACGTCCTAGGAGGGTTGATCTCCAGGGCCTCCCTGGATCCCTTTCCCCAAGTCATTATTTTTTCTGTTAGTGGCACCAGCCAGCAGTGGGTCCCAAATGTGGAGGCCTATGAGACAGAAAGCGGCCTGGGGTGGACGTGCACGCGTGCATGGGCCTCCTGGCGTGCGGGGCGGGGAGGCACACCTGGGTGTAGAGGGGACAACCACAGGGGCTGGAGGGCCTCTGGAAAGGTGTGGGTGTGGGTGCATCTAGGGGAGGTGACGTTGTAAGGCACAAGTGTGTGCATGGAGGAGTATAGGAATGCCGCTGTCAGAGTGCCCCAGGTGAGTCGGCCTCCCTAGTGAGGACTGTACCTGGATGTAAATGCTTAAATGGGGCAGGGGGGGTGTCAGTGTGCTGGGGGGAGGGACTGCATGGCTCTCTCCCCCGGGCCCAGGTGGCCGGCCGGGCTCCGCTGCCCCAACAACTTATACTTGCTCTTTTGCCTTTGAATTTCTGAGGTTTAGTGAGTTCGATTAGCCGCGTGCTCAGAATCAAGTTCGGGAAGAAAGAGGAGGAGGACGAAGCGGACAAGAAGGAGGAGGACGGCGAGAAGAAAGCCAAGCACAGCATCGATGGCATCCTGGGCGACAAAGGTAGGGAACCTCCGGTGGCGGGGGAGGGCGCCACTGCCGAGCTATGCATCCCCGCGGGAGCGCGCGGGCTGGTGGTTCGCTTCCGCCGTCCAAGGCTGGCGGTGGCACTTTTGCAGGGGGTGGGGGGACTCGTAGTGCTCCCCCCACTGCCCCTGGGGGGCAGCCAGGAGCCCCTCCGGGTTTGCGATAGAGCACCTCCTCCATGCACCCCGGAACCGGGGCAGAGCTTGCCGAGCCGGGGCGCAGACAGCCTCCATGTCCCGGGGGAGCCGGTTGCAGGTTGGTGCACTGCGCGCCGCTGAGTGCACAAGCCTTTCACACAGGGCCTGGCTGAGCCGTCAGGGGCGTGTGTCCTGCGGGGCTGGAGTCTTGGCTGGTCCCGGTGTGGATCTATTATTTATAGGACACTTGGACAAGGGGGCGGGGGGGGGGGCGAGGAAGGAGGAGCCGGCCCGCGGCTCCCTAAATGAATTTGTTAACCAGACCCGCAGACGCTCTCTAAACGGTCCCTTGAAACCCTGCCTGACAGTTGACTGACCGCTGCAATCAATAAAAATTAGCAAAGGCCGCGTGGGCCGCCGCCTCACCCTCAGCCCCGGGTTGCCAGGGCTCGAGCGGAGACGGTACCGAGTGGGTGCAGTGGGGCGCACCAGTCAGGCACTTGCCTCTGGCGGGGCCAGCAGTTGAGGCCAAGTTCCCAGAGGCCCGGGATGGGAGGATCTCGGGCGGGGAGAAAGATTCCGACTGTACCCACACTCGGCCCACTTCTAGCGGCTGCCAGGCTGCTGGAGGCCGAGCCTTGCGCCCCGTTTCTCTCCTGGTCTGCTAGGGAAGGCGTTTATCTTTCATGCGCCTGCACGCCCGCCGCGGCCCCAGAAAGGGAAACCTGCTTTTGTTTATTGACGGGGGAAGTTTCGGGAGAAGGGAGTCTTCCTCATTACCCCCTCCCCTAGTAGTTCTTTTTGAGACTTGGCGAATGTGTCCTAAGTTAGTGGGGGGGGGGAAGAAAAATAGAAATTGAAGGCCCAGGGTCACAAAGAGGGGCTGGGAAAAAGAAGCGAGCCCACAAACGGGCTGGCCTGCGGGGAGGCAGCAGGCAGACAGGACAGGACGGACAGCGGTCACGCAAACCTGCACGGCGGCGGTAGCTTTGGAAAAAGTGAGGGAGTGCCCGAGACCTGGAAACTTGTTAGCACATTTTGCTTGAATTTCTTTCCAGAGGTTTCTCGAGATACCCCACTCCTGGCCTCCCGTGAACTCCAAGCCCGGGTCCCTCTGCAGTTGTCTGTAGTCTCTCCCAACCTTGAAGATGAACTTCACAGACAAAGCCCGCTTCCAAAGACAACACCCGGGGAGGCCCAGCCCCCACAGGCCCGGTGGAGGGTGGAGGGGGAAGGTGGGAGGAGGGGCAGGGGCAGCCCCTTTGAGAGCGGCCTAGAGCTGGGGAAGGGGCGGGCTATTGACATTCAGGGCCCCGAGTGGAGCCCGGTCCCGCCGGGGACAAAAGGGAGAGGGAAGAAAGGGAGCGAGCGGTGCCTGGCACCCCGCTGTGCCGGGGCTGTCGCCGAGCCTCGGGTCTGCCGGGGGAAGCGCTGGTGCAGCCCTGGGACCCCTGTGTGTGCGTGCGGGGGGTGCGGGGGGCACTCCTTACTTCAGTTCGTTTCAGAAAGGGACTTGGTTGGACTTGGTGGGGCACTTCGAACTTGAAATGATCTTTGCCGGTGAAATACCACACAGCAGACAGGGTTTCTGAGAAGTCTCGGGGAGAGGCAGGAGGAGGTTTGGTTTTATTTGGAGAGACTTTAGGGTGGGGTGTGTGTGCGTCTTCTGAGAAAGAAGGAGAAACGAGGAAGAGGCTAGATAGTGCATTTTGGGGATCCCTTGGGCCCCAGGGAGTTCGGGTGCTTCTGGCGTTGGTCAGGGCTTGCGAAACCGGCTCACGGGCCACTTCGCTGCAGAGAGGATTTCCCTGCAGCAGAACCAGGAAGCTCCAAATCTCCAAGGGTTTGTGAGGAGCCTGGCGGTTCCAGATGGGGAGGCAGAGAGCACAGGAGCAGAGTCTGGAGAAGAGCTGCAGAGACGAAATGGAATCTGTGGGTCTGGGATCCACAGAGCCTAGCAGTTTGGGGGTGACAGTGGGCACGTCCGGCCCTGGGACTGTGAGCTGGATGGCTGTGTAAGCGCATGTGACTCTCCGGGTGGCTGTTTGCCCAAGGGCCTTGGGATCACTCTGCCGTGGGTCGCATTCTGTGCGAGTGGGGTCCTGTGTGGGTGTGCAGGGGGACCGTACGTGTGTGTGAACGGGCAGGACAGTGGGGATGAGAGAGGGTTGCCTGTCCCTCTGGGGACAAATCGTGTCAGCCCCCTGAATCCCAGGGCCAGGAGGCGGGCATCCCAGTGAACCACCCAGCTGGAACCTCTCCTCTCTCTCCCTGGGCCCCAGCCATCAGTTTCATGGCCAAGTTAAAGGTGAAAAGACCTCCTAACCTCCACCCAAGTCGGCCAGGTGGGGCGAGGCAGAGATGCCTCCAAGGGCAGAGCGGGGGACGGGGCGGGGAGGGGGGTGCACACCCACAAACTTTGTTTTGGTTTCTTGCTCTCCACAAATGCTTTCTCCCGGGGGTTGCCCCTCTCATGGCGGGGAGCCTTCGAAGAAGGGGTTTAAGAGCTCTCCTCTTTAAGCGCTAAAGAGAGATCCCTCCCTGAGTCCGTTTTTCCCTATCGTCCGCTTGGCATTTAATAATGTTAAGACTTATTAGAGCTGGTAATGAAAACTGGGGCTGCTGAATAGGAAACTGTGTTGCAGAAGGGTGTTATAGCTCCCAGGCATGGTAAGAAACTATTTATCCCCAATCAGTCCTCACTCTCAGAGTTTGAAGCACAAACGTTAAGTTGAAGGGTTTTAAAGCAGATTAAATTGAGCTTTTATTTCTGTGCACTTTCATCTCTGAACAGCTCACTCCTGCTCCCCTTGGGCTGATATTCATGAGGCTGTTCATATTTTTTTTTCTCTTATCCTTGTTAAGACTGAGTTATTAGGATTGTTGGTTGTGAGAATTTCAGACCACGGCGGATAGGGGCTCCAGCCGTGCTCTGCTCACCTGGAGAGAGAAATGGACAGTTCCTTGGCCTCATCCACTTGGACTCTCTTCTCCTCACCCCTTCTCCGAGGATCTAGGGAGAGACAGGCCAGAGACTCAACCGGGAAAGGATTTGAGGAGGGATAGGAGAGAGAAAGATTTTCCTAGCTGGAGCTCAGGGAGTCTCTGGTGGGAGATTTGATAGGGGGTTGCAAAAAGTCAAACCATTCCTCTGTGGGAGCTGCGGGAGTGTAAAAAAAATAAGCAAAAAAAAAAAAGGCGATAACAACAGCAATCAACAATAAGGACACCAAAGCCTCCTGCATCTGACAATATGCAAACTTACGCTGAAACGGACCACGTCGGGGTTCCACCTGGGT
Organism: Nyctereutes procyonoides; assembly: GCF_905146905.1. Classification (NCBI taxonomy): domain Eukaryota; kingdom Metazoa; phylum Chordata; class Mammalia; order Carnivora; family Canidae; genus Nyctereutes; species Nyctereutes procyonoides. The sequence goes on from NW_026575052.1 coordinate 5,653,652, forward strand.
CTCTAGGGTACAACACCTAAGTGAGGTCACAATTAACATGAAATAGGGAGGGTCCCCCCCCCCCCCCCGCAAGATTTAAAAGAAGAGGAAGAGCGTGCATTTCCTCTATGGGGGGTGGAAAAAGTGCCCCGTTGTCCAAGTCTGTCTGAGAATTTGCGGACTTCCCTGGTATGAAAGATCCTCTGAGATGGGGGCCGAAGGTGGGGTGTCTGTGTGTGTGTGTGTGTTTCTTCGCATTTTTCCTGAATTTGTCTTTAAAGCCGCAAACTTACAGGTGTGGAGTGAGAGAAGACGGAGAAGGCTCGGAAAGGAGGGGAGAGCCCGAAGTGTCCGGTTTTAGACACTTGTAAAAGGAGGTGGGAAACAATTTAATTTGGCAGCGCCGCTAGCTGCTAATGCGGTTTTCGGTGGTTTGCTACACTGGAGGAAGCTGTTTTGATTGTGTGTACAAGGACCTGCCAAATTTAATTAGGCTCCGGGGGAGCGCATGAATAGGGGAAGGGGGGCACCGGCTCTCCCCTCAGCCCACACCGTTTTTTTTTTTTCCCCCGGCTTCACACCTGGAAGGGGCATTGTTTACCGGATAGGCGAGAGCGGCAGAGGGAAGGGGAGGAGGCGCAGCGAGAGAGGGGCCTGGGAAGAGGGAGCGAGGGAGGGGACGAAGATAGTCCATTTATCAAGAAACAATCTGCATTGATTTAAACCAACAAGTTCCCTCCTCTGTAAATGTGTGTTTAGAGAAAGGTAATTGACACTCCACCAAATCAAAGGATTACCCCGGGTTGGCAATCTAATCAAACAGAGTCCAGGCGGGATTTGAGGCTGTTCAGAGTAGGATCAGCTTCGCATAATGGGGGCTCGGAGGAAGATGGGAGGGTGTCAGGCAATTCCCCGGCTTTAGGCTGCGCTCAGTGGTGGATGTGCAGGGAGACCAGAGGGGGAGAGAGAGGGAGGGGGCGAGGGCCCCGCCGGGCCCGGGTGGTGGGGGGATGGGGGCGAGCCCACACTGGGCCGACAAGGCTCCCCCTTTCTTCCCTCCGTGCCCCCCCAACCGAAGAAGAGAGAGGGGAAGGAGGGAGAGAACAACAATGAGATAAGTATTACAAAGGCAAACACTGGCGCTCGCTCGCTCGCTCGCTCGCAGCCCCGGAACCCGCGGTAAATAAACAAAGTCGGCAAACTGTTTGCCAGATAAACTCGTGCCTAAATCGAGTGTGACGGGCAAGGAGAGTAGAGACAGAAGGAGATAAGGTTGGAGGGGGAATGAACGAACATAATCTAATAGAAGACATTTAGCAAACAAACTCGAAACAAGGGAGAACAGGCGAGCGGAGGCTAATTATCCGCCCCGGAGAGCGAGGGAAGCCTTTGGAGGGCTGGGGGTGCGGTAGGGGGGCCCAGGAGCCGCCCAAGAGCTGCGCGTCCTCGGAGCAGGCGGGGAGGGGTGGGGGGTGCCTTTGGGACTCCACGGGAGACCGGGACAGGGTGCCCAGGGCGTGCAGGGGAAGGGCTCGGCTCCCCAGATCGCGCGCTTGCCGCGCGGCTCCGGCCTCCAGGACGCGTTTCCAAACGGGGTGGGGGTCCCCCCTCCCCGCCGCGAAGGCATGCGGGTTTTATGTTCACCTCCGGGCACGCACCGCCACACACCGGCTGTTTCGAGGCGTTTGTACCTAAAAGACTCGTGTGCGCGGCACAGCCGTGAAAGGAATTAGATATTTACCAGTTTGAAATAAGCCTGGCTAAGAAGAAGAGAGAAGGGAGAGAGAGAGAGGAGAGAGAGGGGCGTTGAAAAGATGAGGCTGGGGGAAGACTTCAAACGAATTCATCATTTGGAATGGTGGAGGGGAGATTTACCAGACAGTATTGGGAAGTTATTTAGATATTAATAACACATTTTCCTGAGGCGCGACCACGGCAGCCATCTGCGCTGTTCTCCGAGCTATTTGGCTGGGTGAAATATGGGCGTCTCAAATGTTGGGAAGAGATAAGGCAATCAGGCTAACCCTGGTCCTAAGACGGCATCGCTCCGTTAAACCCGGATTAACCTCCCCCCACCCCCACCGCCCCCTCCCCTTTCACAGCTTTCCAAATTTTTCAGTGGAATTTACATGGAAGGATTTAAAAGCACATATAACAGTAGCCTTAAAGCAGTAAGGTGATTATTTGGGCTTTTTTTTTTTTTTAAAGAAAATGATAGTTGTCACGCACTACATTTTATATACGGAATATTATATAAAAACATATATATTTTTCTATAGGGAGAGAGGGCTGAGCAAAGGAGATTTCCTGCCAGGTTGCCTCTCTTCGGAGTTCCCCGTTGCCATCATCCCGCAAAGTTGATGAGGGCTTCCTTCCTAATGGGCACCTATAGAAATAGGAAGCGTGCAGGAGCCCCGGCTCTGGCCCCTGGCGGCTCACCTAAAGCCAGACAGGGCTCACACCACAGAGGAGACTCCGAAGTGCCCGGTGAGGGGGAGCACAGAAGAGAAACCCCAAGGGGGAGATGCTCCAGGGGCTCTGGTCCTTGAAGGCCATGACTAAGATGGGGGGGGGCACATTCCAGGAATTCCAGAAAAATAGCTCTTCTCCCTCTCCCCACCCCAGACTAATGAGGTAATTAGGAAACCCAGTTGGGGATGGGGATAAGAGGGGATTGGAAGGTTGGGCTGTCCCCCTCGGTTTTGGCTGTCCTACGCCTTCCTTCTTTTTCCCCCCCTCCCCCCAACTCTGGCTGAAAGAGGAAAAGGTGGAAGTGGGGTCAGCGCTTTCTGACCTGCTCTGGAGCGATTGGCCCCGGCTGGGGTCGGGCAGGGGGAGGGAGGGAACTTGCCTTCCCAAATCGAATCAAGGCAGAACGGTGACCTAAGGGGGAAACTTCGCCATTAGTAGATAGATCTCTCCAAAACTTCAAACAAAGTGGGGTGGGGGTGGGGGCTGGGTGGGGGGAAGGGAGCGGGGAAGCAGGGTAGGCAGAGGCCAGGCAGGGAAGGAGTCCGCAGAGAGCACAGAGGGGACCGGGAGCCCTCGAAGGGGAGGGGCGTGGAGGAGGAAGAGAAAGGGTCGAGGGCAAAGGGGAGGTGGGGGCCAAAGGAAGGGGTGTAGGGAAGGGGATGCCGGAGGGGGGTCGGCTGCACTTGGAGCTTCAGCCCCCGGGGAGAAGAAAGGCTTCCCGGCTGCAGCTTCGGTAGGGATGAGGGGAAGCGGTGTGAGCCCCAAGTCGTGCTGCGAGGAAGCCCCCAGGAAGCCCCCGGCCCCAGGGCATTCCAGGGCGCCTGGGGCACCCGTGCTTGCCCTGTGTGGGGCAGCAGAGTGAGGGTGGGTTTCCAGCAAGCTCGCTGCTGAGGAAGGATCCATCTGGTTGCCCTGAGCCCGCGGGTCAGCCAACGGTCCAAGATTTGGTGGCTGGGGCCCTGGCTGTGCGCTGGGCCTGAGCCCAGCCGGAGACCGAGGGGTGGCCACACCGGGAAGGGGCCGCAGGACCACAGGGGTGGCATGAGAGAGAGTCAACAAGGAGGAGGACAGCAACGGGGCGGGGTGGGGGGGAGACAACACCGTCCGCTAGAAAACTGGAGAGTGAGAGAGAGGAGCACGGGCCAGGAGAACCTGCCCAGAGCGTGTGAGGACGCTGAGAAATGCGGAGGGGCCCAGGGAGGCGCCGAGCAGCAGGAAGAAAGACAAAGGGACGCAGAGTCACCGACAGGCTGGCCTGGGACAGGCCGATGAGGAGAAGCGGCGGGACCCGGAGACAGCCCGCGGGAGAGCGCGGGCGGAGAGGGCGAGCGCGCAGAGCCGGGCGGCGGGAGGCGGGCGAGCCGCTGTCGTCCTTTTGATCCTCCGCGGCTTCCCCTTATCAGAAGCGCTTTCGGTGACACTGGCACAAAGGCAGTTCATCATATTACAGCGCGGCCCGGCGGCTCGCTGCGATCCCGCCGCTTAATTAGAGGCGAGCGAGTCGGGCCGGCGGAGCGGGAGGGAGGCCGACCCCGAGGCGGGGGCCTGGGCTCCGCGCTCCGACCCCGGGCGCTGGGAAGGGGCCGGCCCGAGGGCCCAGCCCGGTCGGGCCTGGGATCGGAGGGTGGAGGGGGCGGCGGGGACCCCTTATTTGGAGCGCCGCTAAATAAACAGGCCTGTGGGGGTTTCAGTGCTGGAGAGCAGGCCACTGCCTTCCGGGTTTTGGCAGCAACCCCTCCAAGTTCGCAGCTTTGGGAGGGGATGGGGCGCAGGCCAGCGTCCCCATTCCCTGGCTTCCCACGCTGCAGAATGGAGGGTGAGTAAAGGTGAGGGTACAAGGCTGGAGAGGCGAGGGTTTGGCGCTGCTCTGGGCCCACTTCACACCCACAGGTTCCGGCGGCGGAGGTCACGTTCCCTCCTCCTGAGGCATGCCCTGTCTCCATCTGAAGCCAGCTGCGCTAGGCAGGGGGAATGGGGAGGGGCAGTGCCGTGTGGTGGGCCTGGGAAGGAAGGATTCTAGTGTCCATCCCACCCCCAACTCTGGGTCTCCGTTTTTCTCCCACGAAAGCCAGGGACCTGGACTGAATCAATGATTCTTGTCCTTTGGGGGAGACCTTAAACCCCTTGGAGAACTGGATAAAACCGGAGAAACTGGCCAATCACACAAATTCATACAGCCAGAATTTTGCCGACAGTATAAAAGGGTCTCTGGGCCTCTAGAGGCCACACCCCATTAGGAACCTCACATATGCGAGTTTCCTGGTGACTTTCCTATTCTCCTGGGAGCAGCTCATTCTGGGAGCAGGACCCCAAGAGCTCAGGATGAGGAGAGGGAATGGGGGGGCATGCACTTTGAGGCCGAAAGTCTGCCCCCTATCTGGCCCTTGCTGCTTCCACTCTTTCCAAAACAGAGGCAGCAGAGCACCCCCACCCCCATTCATTTGTTGGAAGGGTCCTTTTTGAGGATGAAATAAGCACAACTGCTGTGCTGGCCTTTCGTCTGTCCCACCAAAAAAAAAAAAAAAAAAGGAATAAAGCAAAAAAAAAAAATTGTTTCCGAGGGTGAATTTCTTCAGTCTGTAGGATTTTGTTGAGCACCTACTATGTGCCAGGCCTTGTGTTAAGTGCCCAGGAGTACCTGAGACATCAAGAAGGTCCCTGCCCTCAGAGGGTTTTGAGCCGGGTGGTTGAGACAGAAAATAAACAAGCCTCCGATGAACAGACCTGCCTCAGTGCATGTGTTTCTGTGTTTCTGTGAGTGTTTAGCTGCCCTCTTGCCGGGCTGCCGGTGTGTCCCGGTGTTTGTGAGTGCTGCCTCGGTGTGTTTGTGAGGGTCTGCGGGTGCGCGCAGCGGCAGGATACATTGGGGGGGGCGGAGCTGGATTTGGCAGGCGGCCCCCCGCCCTGCATCCTGAGTCACAGGCACCCGACAGGGCTTGAAAGCGCCCTGGGTTCGAGTTGAGAGGAAGAGGATGGAGTGGCCTCTGGACTCCCGAGCCTCTCCCCTTCACGCTGCTCTTTGTCTGCCGCTGCACAAGATCAAACAGACCCTAGGACCGGACAGAAAAAGGGGTGGGGCGTAGGCCCAAGAAGTAGCTTGGAAGACTCCACCCTGAACTTTTCTGGGGTCTTTTCCGTGCGGCCCAGAGCCAGCAGAGCCCCAGTTGAGGGGGTGGCTGCCTTTCCGCAGGTCCCTCCCCAGGTCGCCAGCCTCTATGGAGTAACAGGTGGAGAGGGGCCACTCCTGGTTTGAATTACAGTTGTGGGTTTCCAGGCGACTGGGGAAGGTGGAAACAAGGCAACATTCAGGGAAGCTTTGTGGGGTGTCCTGTGTTTGGGTGATGCGTTGTGTACACTTTTGCGTGGAGACTGTGTGTCTGGGATCAAGCCCTTGGGTTCCCTGGAAACTTGTCCTACAGTCCGCACCGGATTTATCTGGGTTGCTCAAGAATCAGAATCAGAGGTCGTCTCCAGAGCAACAACTTTGGGGTTGGTAGAGGTCAGGGGGAGCGCTAGGGAATCTTCTAGGATTCTCACATTCCCAGTGGAAGCCTGCAAAAGAGCTTCTATCTCCAGCACTCATAACCACAGAACCAACTCCCACTGCTGGTCCAGCGGCAGGAGGAGGAACCTGGAACTTTCCAGCCTGATTTTGCATGAACCTCTCCCACCCCCTGTCCACCCCCTGTCCACCCCGTGTCCACCCCCTCCACCCCCGAGCTCCTCATCCTTGCCATTTCTTTCTCCTTACCTGGACTTCTGAGCTCAGATGCACTCCTCGGAGAATCAAAAGTCCGGTAGGAAAAAAGAAATTCCAATGTATGTGTGTGCGAGAAAGGGCGCAGCTAGGAGATGCCCCTCTGCTTTCATCTACTGCTTTTTGCCCCCTGTGGCCGGGTCTAGACCCCTTCCTCTGTCGTGGTCCCTCTGGCTGCCTGCACGCGCCCGCCCTCTCCCATCGTTGGTAATGGGGGAAGATTCTGAATTATCGCGCTCGCATTTCTGAGATTTATTGGAGGTGCTGGGAGTGAACCCTACGCAAAGAGGCTCTGGAACTTCCTTTCATAAATAGGGGGAGGGTGAACTTTCCTCCCTGGGGAGTCGAATGGTGCTCAGGGTAGGACTCCCCGCTCGACAACGGCGGGTACAGGTGACACCTTGACCTGTGGCCCGTGCTGGTGCGCTCAGAGCTGCCTTTGCACGTTCGCCTCCTCCTGCTAAAAACAAACAAACAAAAACACCTTTTCTCCTCCGGGCTGCGTGGTAGGTAGGCGTGCAATGCAGGGAGCGCAGTCTTCTGCCCCGGAGCTGCACCTCGGTGGCGCCCAGGGCCCGGGCCTCAGTTTCCCCATCTGATCAGTGGGGTGACAGCCCTGCGGCCACCTCCTGGGGCAGGAGGAAACAGGGGCCGGGAAGGCTTCCTTGGAAACTGGTCAGTGGGTCGGAGGAGGCGGGGAGGGAGTCTCCGGGAGTTTCCCCTCCCCGGGCTGCACCCCCCCTCCCTGGGCGCAGTCCCGGCTCGCGCCTCAATGGCCACTTTAGAAATACAAACAACTTTAGAAATAAAGTAACCAAACCCCCGAAAGGGGCTTTGAAGGGGCGAATGCCTGGTGGCGCTTTACTATGGTGTGGGCCGAGGCCCGGCCTAATCCCGCTTTCATTTTCACCGACGGCCGCGGGGGAAGCGCTCCCGGCCTCCCGGCCCCTCAGGAGGCTGATTAGGCCACAAAGAGCCCCCATTATCCCGAGAAGAAAACCGGGGGCGGCGCGGGGCGCAGGGGGGGGGCGGGGGGAGCGGGCCGCCCGCGCCCGGGCTATTGACTTAGTGGATGAAGTCAAGAGCGGGCACGCTGGGGGCTCTGGGGGGGAGGGGAGGGGTGGGGATGGGGAGGGGAGGGGATGAGGAGGAGGAGGAGGGGGGTGGAGGGGATGGAGAGGAGGGGATGGGGAGGGAGGGGAGGTGACAGGCAGGGGGAGGAGAGGGAGGGGAGGGGGGTGGGGAGTGGCAGGGGGAGGGGCGTGGAGGGGCGCCCTGTTCTGGAAGGGGTGGGGAGACAGAACAAAACAGGACGCACAAAACCCCACAACAAAACCCACAAAACCCCACAACAAAACCCGGGCTGCAGGGCGAGGGAAGCTGGCGGCAGAGGGCTTGGGGTGCGGGCCGAGAGGGGGTCGGTGGCCTTCTTGGGGTGGAGTGGGGGCATGTGCGGGGTCTGGGTCGCTGGGCACCTGGTGGTGGCCTGGGCACCAGGCTCTGGCTCCCAGGCGGCCCCTTCCTCCTCTGTGAACCTGGGGAGCAGGTGGGTCCCCGAGCAGAGACGTCTAGTGGGCAGAGGCCACTGCCCTGTGATGCTCTGGAAGAGGTGCCTGAGTTGGGGCTGCTGCGGGGAGGAGGAGGATGAAGGAGAAAGACAAGCCCCCTGCATAGCCTGAAAGATCTGGGCGACTTTCAGTAAAGTGCCTCCGGCTATGAAACAGGTGCCCGGATGCTCCCGCCCCGCAAAGTGGCTCCCGCCCCACAAAGTGCCTTGGGAAGAGCGAGCGGTGATGTGATTACATAAACTGGAGGGGAAATTAGGAGGCTGGGTAAACAGTACTCTCTGGTCCCTTCCACCTTGTCCTCTCCGCCAAGGCCGCTCCCCTGTGACTTGAGAAATAATAAGGGCTATAAATCTATAAGTAATCACCACATTTGGGCTGGGCTGGGCTGGGCTGGGCTGGAGGCAGGTGCTGAGCCAGGCGCCTGTGAATGGCATCCCTCGGATCCAAGAGAAAGGAGTGGGCCTTGCGGGGTGGCACCTCATTCAACAGAAGGCCAGGGGAAGAAGGCAGAAACAAACAGAGCCAGTTCTTGGGACCCAGCAGCCACGGTTGGATGTGTGGAGGGTCATTCCTCCCCTGGGGAGCTCTGTCCCCCCTGGCTTGCTGGGCAGGGTGGGGACGGTCAGGGTGAGCCTTATCTGGCGACTGCAGGAGGTGACAGAGACTTCCTCCAGGTGTAGAGGAGGCAGGACAGGGTATGAGATGCAGTCCCCCAGTCACATCCTCTCCCCAAATGTAGCTGCACACCCCGCCCCATTCCTCCATTCCCCCATTCCCTTGAAATAGGGTTTGATCTAGGCACTAACTAGAAAGACTTGGAAGTGCTTTGGAGGCACCTTGGCTCTTCATGCATTCATCCCACAGTTGTCGCTCAAGCCCTGCTTCCTGCAGGCTGCGGCCCTGGGGGGTCCTATTCCTGGGGCCCAGGTGGTGGGCTCCTCCAGGCTGAGTTAAGAAGTTAGGACTTGTTCCAAGCACGGTCGGGGAGCTAAGGAAGGGACTTCAGTGATGGACAGTGCCCAGAGAAGGTCCTGGATGGATGGAGGCTGTGGGGAGGGCAACTAGGAGTTAGTGTTGTGAGGGGAGCAGGAGAGAGGTACAGGGGAAGGGGAGGGCGGAGGATGTTTGGGAGAGGTTGGAGGAGAGGGAGGAGCTGGAAGGGGGCACTGTTCCAAGACCCCCTGACCAGATGTCATGGGGTGCTGAGCCTGTGGCCAGCTCCTAGGACACTTGGAGTCACCTTGGCATTAGCAGACTCCAGGCCGAGCTCCTGATGGGTGAGGCCTTAGAGCTCATCTGGTCATTTTACAGATGGAAAAGCTGAGGTCCAGAGAGTGTGGTATGAGTGAGCCCAAGGGGGTGGGGAGTAACTCTGGTTTGCTGACAGTTGCACCTATAGAAGAGCAAAATAAGGGGCGCCTGGGTGGCTCAGTAGGTTAAAGGTCTTCCTTCAGCTCAGGTCAGGATCCCAGGGTCCTGGGATGGACACCTGCATCAGGCTCCTTGCTCAGCTTCGCCCTCTCCCTCTGCCTGCCGCTCCCCATGCTTATGCTCCCTGGAGCTCACCCACTGACTTTCAAATAAATAAAAATTTAAAAAGAAGAAGAAGAGCACAATAAGCTAGTTGAAGTCTAGCTTCCAGGAGCTCAGAAGGCGCGGGGTGAGGGCATGGGAAATCTGGCACTTTTATCCATCCCTGGGCTCTGTCACCCTTTGTACTTCCCGTGAGGCATGCTCTTTTTTTCTTTTTTAAGTTCCATTTCACAGAGGGGGGAAACTGAGGCTCAGAGACATTCACTCAAGGAAGTAGGGAGAAGGAGATTTTCTCTTAGTAGCTTCTCTAAGACCCTGAGACCTTTGCCCTCAGAGGCCTGAAGGGCACAAGTCCAGCTGCTCTTCATGTGCCCTCTGCCCCCCCCACCCCCATCCTTCAGGAACCCTAGATCCACACCCCGGACGGGTGGGGATGGGCTGGGGGGGGACTGTGGCTCTAGCCAACACCCGCTGCTACCACCCATACTCCCAGCACCAGGAGCACCTGCTGGGATCTTGAGACTTGACGGATGTCACAGACTTGGCCATCTTCTGGGGAGAGTCCTGGGAGCAAGCAAGGAAAGATCAAGGCCAGAGGGAAAGGAAGGGCTGGATGGGGCAAGGGGTGAGCTTCAGACCCCGTGTGGATGGTCCCCACGGAGAGACCGGGCTTTGGTGCTAACTGCTGCGTACCCCTGAACGAGCCACTGAACTTCTCTGGACCTTGTCCCTTTGAACAGTGGCAAGGCCCGACCCGTCTAGTGGTTTTCAAAGTGAGTTCCACGGAGCCTTGGGTTTCCGAGCAGGAGCTTCTGGGCTGATATAGCAGGAGAGGATCCTTGGGGCTCTGATCCTCTCTGGAAGGGGAGGAAGTCAAAACCCAGCGTGTTCCCCGTTGATGGAGGGAACTCTGGTGAGGCAGGGCTTTGTCCCAGGGAGGAGCAGGGACTAGTCCAGCGGAGGCTCCTCTGGAGGAGGGGGAGGGCAAGAGAAGCTCTGTTTACGCCTGGAATCAGAGCCCCGGGCTGTGGTTATTGGTCTTCAGAGATAAGCTGATATTGCTTATCTGGTGACAAATGATTCCCCTCCTCCTCTATTCCCTTCATTAGGGAACTTTCTCTCCTGGCTAGGAGGTCTCTTTGGGAGAACAGGCATGGCTGGTCTCCAGACACTGGGGTCTACCTTTCGAGTCCTTACCCAGCTTGCTGTGTAACCGAGGTGGGGGGGCAGTTACCCTCTCTGTGCTTCACCAGGGGGTACTGGTGGTGCAGCTGCATTGCAGTGCCATCCTGGCATGGTCCTGGAAGGAGGATTCAACGCAGATCCTTCCATAGATGGAAAGATCCATGAGCCAGGGTGGCCGAAGGGTGTGCCCCAGAGTCATCCTGGTGCTTCTGCAAAGCATGCACACGTGGGCACTTTCTTGATGTGGGACATGGGAAGGGAGCGGCTTTTTGGGTGAGCGGTCCTGGTCCTTCTGATAGCCACCCCAGTTGAGAGTCACTGGTCCACTGCAACACCCTGTTTTACAGATGGAGAAACTGAGGCCCAGAGAGAGGAAGAAACTTGCTCCTCGTCGCACAAAAAGTGGGAATAGTCAGAACAGGGAGTGGGTCTCCAGAGTGTTAAAGCAGGCACCATGAAGGGACCATTCTTCCCAAGTCTCTGGGTCCCTCGCCTTTTATTATTGTCTCCTACCCCTGCTGAAGGTCTGACCGGCAAGGGCAGGATCAGGGGGGCTGTCAGGGCAAGACCCCTGCCTGTCCTGCTGTGCCAGACTCCTGCCCACACCATGGGCACAGCCTCGCAGACACTCCCTTTCATCTGGGCTCTGGGCCCCAGACCCTACATCCAAAGGCAGCCGTGGGCAACACAAACAGCACCGGACTCACAATCAGCAGGACCCGGTGTAGGGTCCCCGCTGCGGGTCCCCTGGGCACACTGCTCACCTCTCTGAGCCTTGGTGTGTGTTTTCACCCATCCACTGCAGATACAAACCACAAGAAGAGCACAGGAGTTGAAACACAGGAAAGGTGGCTGGCACCTAGGGAATGCGTGATCAAAAGGAGATGAAGGGCCTAAAAGCGGTCTGTATGGAACAGAGGACCCGTAGAGGTTTCTAAGATCAGAATTTCCCAAGTCACAGGTACCTGGGTGGCTCGGTCAGTTAAGCCTCTAGCTCGGGTCCTGGGATGGGGCCGCGGGGCGGGAGTCTGCTTCTCCCTCCTTCTCCTTGCTCACTCTCTCACAAGTAAATACATAAAATCTTTACCAAAATAAATAAATAAAACAAGTCAAATGCAGATTGTTTTATCAGGGGCTCTAAAATAGGCGCATTTTCTCATAGAAGCCATTTGTACTTGTAAAATTTCAAATTATAAAAAAAAGCAGATTAAAAAAAAAAGGAGACTCTTTCTCCTTCCCCAGAGATGAGCTTGTAGAGTTGGTCTGGCTTCATGTATCTAGATCTGTATCTGTAGCTATGCATCCCGCCGTGCATCTAGGTATAGGCGTGGACAGTTAAAATTAAAGTGGCATCGTAGCGACTGCCACTGGGACTATAGAGGCTTCCGGGGTAGCGGTGAGACCCCAGAGTTAAATCCCGGTTGCAGCTATGTGTAGGTACACGTGCATTTCCCTCCGTGGGGGGAATCCTTAACTTTCTTGGGTCTCTAGGGCTCAGGGCCCCCAAAAGGTTAAGCATCTCGAAGTAGGAGATTTGCAGGTGTTTGGCCTCTTTGAGGAGGGGCAGCAGAAGCTCCCGCTCCCCCCACTCCCCCCCACGGCCCCTCCTCCTTCCCCTTGTGCACCTGCCTGGGCTTCCGGCCTCCTCTGCTTCAAAGCAGCAGGCTGGGCTTTACCTGCCTCACCTCCAAAGGGGAAGTGGCATTTCAGGCACTTAATTAGACCCAGGACAAGAATAGAGGCTGGCTGTCTGGTCAGGCCAGGGGGATTGTTGGGGGATTAACACCCAGGTAAACCCATCAAGGCTCACGGGCCCCTTGGCGGGAGGCAGACAGAGAATCCCAGGCCCCGAAGTGGAGAAAGGCTGGGCCAACAGCTGGGAATCACATTCCCAAGGTGGGTGTGTGACCCTTCGAGCAGGGATGGGAGGAGAAGAGGCCCCTTCCAGCTGCAGCCTCCACCATCATTCTTCCTCCCCTCCCTCCCTAGTACCCCAGGAAGGCGGGGCTAGGCCTACCATTTTATTCTCATAGCAACAATGTCCTGAGCACCTACTGTGTGGCAGGCACTGTTCTAGGGGCCAGAAGTGCAGCCTGGAAATGCACAAGGCCCTGGGCTCGTGGAGCTGATTCCCCGGGGGGGTGGGGGTGGGCAGGGAGACAGTGAGCAGGTTCAGGGATCAGGGAATACAAGGATTTGTAACCCAGAGTCACCATAGAAAGTTGCCCCCTGGGGAAGTGATGGGTTATCAGGGAGCCCCGCCCCAAGGAGATGATATATGAGCTGAGATCTGGGTGGTAGGGCAGTGGCAGCCATTCACCAACATCTACTACTCAGGAGCATAGCCCCGTGACAGCTGACTGAGTGCCAAGCATTGGGTTAAGCATTTTCACGAATCCATGAACTCCTCCCAAGGGCTGGATTTACAGATACAGAAACTGAGGCACAAGGAAGTGCCTAGGCCCTCTGAGCATAGAAGGGCGGGTATGTCTCATTGGAAGCCTGTGTTCTCAACCTGCCCACCTCCTGCTACGGGTCCAGGAGCCATGCCAGGTGCTCTATCCACTTCCTGGCACCAGACTCTCCACCCCCACCCCAGCCCTGCCCCACAGGGATCTAGTGTCCCAATTTTGCAGATGAAAGCAGAATTCAGAGAGGTTTGCTCAGTCCCCCCAGAGTCACACCGTCAAGTAGCACAACCAGGCACTGAATCCAGGCACCGCAAACTCTTCCTGCCAGGACACAGCAGCTCTTTGGCAGGCCTCTGACTCTGGGATGCCCTGCTCAGATTCACAGGGTCTCGTGTTCCTGGGAAGTGGCCTCCCTACGTCTGGAGCAAAGGGCTTGTCATTAACCAAAGATTCAGCAGGAGGGCTTGCTGGTGTGTTTTCTTGCATGACTTGCGGTGGGGATTATGAGCTGAGGAATCCCAGTTGGCCTGCCTTGGGAGTGTGTTGGAAGGTAGACCTTGGGGCTCTGTTGAGGGAGTGTTCTTGCGTGTATTTTGTCGTTGCCCCTGTACTGGGTACGCGTGGCTGCTGATGGACCATAGATTGGAAGTCAGGAAGCAAGAGAGTGGGTCCTGGTTAGATTGGGTGGGGGGCTTTGTTGTCACTTGTTGGTGCATGTGGGTATGTTCCTGTGACGTGAAGTGTGACGGCTGGGTGTGAACATGCTCAGGGGTGTGCGTCCTTTGGTGCCGTGGGGTGGATGGCCCCCGGGGCTGTCACTGGAGAGTCAGGAGTATGTGTGCTCGTGGGGCTGCCTCCGGTGGGCCATGCACCGGTGCGGGTCAGCGTGCTTGCCTGCGCTCTAAAGGCATCTGCCCCCGCTTTGCAGATATGAAACCACTGAGGCCCAGGGGAGTCAAGTCGAGTTCGCCAGAAGTCACCAGCCAGTAAGTGGCTGAGCCAGGAAGGGAAACCAGGGCGGGGGCTGCCTTCCGAGTCCAGCCTCTTTCCCCTGCTCCCCAGGAAAGGTTTAAGTGACAACAAAAGGTTTAAAATGCCAGGGTGAGCCTGGCGGACGGACGGACAGACCCTGCTGGTCACATGCGCGTCCCCCTCCTCGTTCTGGTGTCTCAGCCTCTGCCTCTTCCCCGGGGCCCCCAGCCCAGCCCTGTTGCTCCCGGTCCTTTCTTTCTTGGGATTGCAAATACGTCAAAGATTAACACTGCAGCTGGCTGCAGCCCTGAACAATGGTGAGATCTAGGAAGTGAAGAAGTAGCCCGTAGAAGCACGACAGCCCCGTCCAGAGAGGCGGTTCACAGGGTCTGGCCGCTTGACTCGGAGTGACCCCCCGGCCCACGCCAGCTCCGTGCTCCCAGCTGGAAAGGGAAGACAGAGTCTGCAAAGAAACTCTCCCTGGAGACAACACTTCTCACAAAAGTGCACTGCGCTGGACCAGAGGGAGGGGGAAACAGAGGGAGGCGGTGCCCCCTCCCGGGGAGAAATAGCCCACAAATAGTAGAGAGAGAGAGAGAGAGAGAGAGAGAGAGAGAGAGAGAATGGAGCAGGAAGGGGGACTGGCTGGAATTGCACCCAGACACTGTGACCCAGCCCCAGATGGGTCGCCTCCAACTCTGTGCTGAACGCAGACAACAAAACAAAACAAGGAAAACCAACATTGCACAGGGATGCGGTGGCTTTTCCATCCCGAGTCTTTGCTCACCCACTTCATCCGGGGGAGCGGCAAGGGAGAAATGGGTTGCTCTGTTCCCCGGCTACCAGACGGCGTTGGGTGGGCTGCTTGCAAAGCTGCAATAACTAGAGATGAAGAGATCACGCTCCCGGTCAGCTGGGGCTGCAGCTCTGGGAAGCCCCCTCGGGACCGTGGATGATGCGCCGTGTGAGGGGCACATCCCCCCCCCCACGTAAGCCCCGGAGTCCCGCCAATACCAGGTCTTGCTAATCCCATTTTATAGAGCAGGCGACTCTTGGGCCCAGAGTTCCCAAGATCAGGACCAGAGAAAGAGGCGGAAGGAGTTTAAGCTGGGCCTCTCCTGCTCTGGGTCCAGGACTCAGGTCACCCCTCCTGGGTGGCTCAGGAGGGGCCGGTCAAGGGGGAGGGCTCATCTTGCTTTGAACATCCCTACCGCGCCCCCCGGTGACAGCAGCTCCTAGGCCAGAAGTGCCTATGTGTCTCCCTTTATTTTTGGCAGAATTTTTATTATTTAATTTTGACTCTGTTATTTCCTCCGGAGCTGCTCGGGTTTCTGCAAGCTCCTTTCCAGTTCATCTCTCGGCAAAAAAATAAATACTCTTTTAAACAAAGACGACCTACTCCCTTCCTGCGGCCAGAAGCTGGTCTCCCTGGATTCCAGTTTCCACGGTCAGAAACAAGGGCTGCGGCCGGTCCCAGCCCAGGCCTGGGAAGCTTAGAAATGCAGGTGGCGCGTCCCCTCCGCAGATGAAGCCACTTAATTACCACGCAATCAATATGCAAACAAGTGCCAAACTGGGTTTGAATCAAATTTCTCATTGGGGACCCAGTGGGGGAGGAGAGTCCAGCAGAAGGGGGGGGCCCCGGCAGGGGTGGGCTGGCAGGGAAGGGGGCTGCAGGATGAGAGATGGGCTTCGGCTGGGACCCAGGCACCCGAGGGCCGCCCAGAGGCCCCCGGAGCCCCCCAGTGTCTGGCGTGGGGCCCGGCTCCCATTGAGGGGAGCCAGGGTCCCTGGCCCAAGGCTGCTGTCGGCGGGAGGGTTTCCAGACCTGTCAGCTGAAGTCTGGCGGTCTCCACTAATTCATTTGACTCGGAAATCTCAAATTGACCAGGTTCCCCCTCCCCTCTTTAAAACAAACTCATTAAACTTGTCAACACTCATTAGGCCTGTAAAACATTGAACTAGAGCCACTGGGGATTCTTGCAGAGGGTGTGTGTGTGTGTGTGTGTGTGTGTGTGTGTGTGTCTGGGAGCATGCACTGCAAAGCTGAACCAGGCCCTGGGAGACCCACCTCTGAGGCTTGGCCGGGGCAGAAGTCCCGATTCCTTCATTCATCTACTTCCTTCCTCCGGCATCTGCCTTTCATCGGAGGTGGAACAGCGTGGGGGTGGAGGCAGGCTTCCAGAGTCAGCCTCCAGGTGGAATCTGCCCTTTCCCGCCCGCCCGTCTGACGTGGGCTGGTCCCGTATCCCCTGTGCCTCAGTCTCCCCGTCCCGTAACATGGGGATCTTTAATAGGACCCGCCTCTCTGGGCAGCTGGGAAAATAATGTGTGTAAAGCACCGGTACCGATGCCTGGCACATTCTTAAGAGCCACGGCCACTGCTAGCGGTTCCTGTTGGCGGCGTTGGTAATATTTTCAGCGATTACTATTAATAATACCTTCCGATGTGAGAGGCAGCTCGGTTGGGAACTCTGACATTTGGAGTTGCTAAGATTCGGGTCTGGACCTCAGCTTCCCGCTTTGGGACTCTGGGTCAGGGTTCATTTCTCTGAGGCTCAGTCTCCCCCAAGGAAGAGGAGTAAAGGGCAGCCGGGTGGCTCAGCGGTTTAGCGTCGCCTTCGGCCCAGGGCCTGATCCTGGAGACCCGGGATCGAGTCCTGCGTCGGGCTCCCTGCGTGGAGCCTGCTTCTCCCTCTGCCTGTGTCTCTGCCCCCCCCCCGTGTCTCTCATGAATAAATAAATAAAATTAAATTTAAAAAAAGGAAGATGAGTAAAACGTGTGTCAGGACATGGGCTTGGGCTGAGAAGGGACATCACATGTAGGGAACCAGAGCCCGAGAGGTGTCCGGCACTGTAGGAATGTGAGCAGATACCCTATACCCTGCCTTCCTTGTCCGCTCCCCCCCCCCCCGCCCAGTTCAAGCAGCATGGGTTGCGGGGGGCATGTCTAGAGCTCACTCCTTTGGTGAGGACCATGCGGGTACTTTCTTACAACCCCAAGCAAAGCTGGGGGCAGGTCGGCTTCCAGGAGAGGCCAAGGATGCCAGCCGCCACCCCCCCTCTGCCCTTACACCTGAGGGTGGAGGTCCCCGTGGCCTCAGAGGCAGAAGGAAAAAACCGCACCCACCCTGCCCTCAATTAAAAAAAAAAAGTCCACTTTATATAAAAAAAAACCACGCAATGGGAATGCAACCAGGTGACCCCAGATCTAAAACAGAAGCTGGAGGGCGGGCTCCTGCGGCCGCTCCTAAGACACACTTTACTTCTAAGAAATTCCTTCTCCGCGGCTCCCTACAGCTGTGAACTGAGCCTTCCGCACCTCTGCCAAGGGGACCCGGCTCGGCGCGGGCCCAGAGACCCTCGGCGGCCGGAGGCCGGCTCCGGGGGGGCCCCCCGATGAATAGCGGTTTTGTCTGGGCTCCCATTTAGGATTTGTGGCTGCAGTTGCGATGTGTTCTTTTTGCCTTTAAAGTGGGGTGTCTCCAGGCTTTCTCTGTTTCTCTCCTCCATTCACCTTCTTATTGAGAATGCCTCCTTAAAAAAAAAAAAAAAAAAAAAAAAAAAAAAAAAAACCACGCCAGCCTTCTGCTACTTTTCTTCTCTCCCTGAAAATGAGAACATCAGCTATTGAAGTGGATTGATGAACTCTTCCCAAAAGTTTATTAAGGGAGAGTTAGACAAAAGCCCCAAGGCCCGCAGGCAACTGAGCAGTCAGTATATATACTGGGTCCTTTTGTCCCTCCAGGGCCGACGCATGAATACCTCTCAATGGCCCTCTTTAGAGTGACAAGATCAAGCCAGACAAGGGCTTGTTAAAAGGGACTTCGAGCTGTTTCTCTGTCCCCAGCCCGAAGCTCCGTCCCCCACTCCTCCTGCATTAATGTACATCTGCAGCCAGAATAATCGGCTGGAATTCTGTGGGTTTTGTGTGGGTTTTTCTTTTTTTCCCTAAATACACCCTTCCTCCTCCTCCTCCTCCTCCTTGCCCCTCCCCCCCAGCCCTGCCCGCCCCCTGGCCCAGCGGCCCTCCAGCCATATGTTGTGAGCGCAGCCTGCTGTGTCTTTGAGGGACCCCGGGGTGGGTGTTTCTGGAGAAGAGCAGAGAATGGGGTTCTCAAGCCCGCCCCCCCACCTTCATCGGCTCTGGCCGTCTGTCCTCGTGGTAAGAAGCACCCTTCCCGGATACTCGCCATGTCCCCCCCTGGGCTAGAGCATGATCTTTTTTTCCTCTTTTTAAGATTTTATTTATTTATTCATGAGAGACACTGAGAGAGAGGCAGAGACACAGGCAGAGGGAGAAGCAGGCTCCCCGTGGGGAGCCTGATGCAGGACTCGATCCCGGACCCCAGGATCACGCCCTGAACCAAAAGCAGATGCTCAACCACTGAGCCCCCCAGGCACCCCTGGAGGAGGACTTTACTTTACGTGTGTCCTGGCTCACGTGGGCTTTTACAGCAACGTAGCTGTTTTTTCCCAAGTTACAATAGAGCAGTGGGTGGGACGGGCTGGTCTTTCTCAGGATGAGTTGGGGGGACCACGGGCCTGCTGACTCTTGAGCCCTCCCCCCCGCCCCATATTTCAGAACAGGTTGAGACCAAAACCCTACATCAGCCCCAGTTATCCATCCCGTGGCTCAAGGACCGACTGGCCGGAGCCCAGGGGGCTCAGGGGGGATCTGGGTCCCCCCAGACGGAGGTTGTCCCAGAGAGGCCGGGACCCCAGTGTGCCAGGCGGGCGAGGCTGAGAGCCATCTGATGGGGATGCTGGGACATGAAGTGTCCCTGGGAGAGTCCTTTCCTGTCCATCACGGCCGAAGAAGACTCTGCAGCTCCTGGTCCCTCTAACTGGGATGGGGAGTGCGTGTGAGCACGTGTGAACATGCGTGTGTGCATGTACACGTGCACGTGTGAATATGCACGTGTGCACTGAGATTCGCTGTCCTAGTGAGGCTGCCTCTCTGCTCCTATCCGTGTGCCAGATTCGAATGCCCCTGGAGGGCTCTCTACCCAGTGCCTGCACGATGGGGAAGGCAGACTGGTGCCCGCTAAGTGCTCCCAAATCTAGAACTTTCCTGAGACACATGAGCTGTTGGAGGGAGGAAGGACAGCCAGGCCTCTGTGAGGGTTGAGGTCTACCCTCTCCCTCACCTCCCTTTCCCCTGCCTCTCCTCCTTCTCCCCCGACCCCACACCTGTCTTAATTTGGGTTCCAAGGAGACTGAAAAGGGAGCATCCCTAGTGATCATGGTTAGAGTCGGGGGCACCATGTACCTTCACCTCCTGAACAGCTGGCCTCCTAGCAGAGCCCGGGAAGGTGCGTGCAGCCATCCTCCGCAGTGGTTTTTCCCTGGGGACAGGGATGGAGAGAAAGGGAAGGGGGCTTAGGCAGTTTTCTGGTGGCCTGGTATCGGCCCCCTTACCAACATCCTCCCCCCGTGGGGCGACCTACTGTCCCAGCCTGCTTGGGCCTGTCCTGTTTTAGTGCTTACAGTCCCACGTCCCCGGAGACCCTCGGTCCTGGGCAAACGGGGTGGTTGGTCATCCTGTTCTCTGGCATGCAGGGACGGGCCCTGTAGGCTCAGCTCTGTCACCACCCAGGGGGCATCTCAGCCTCATGCCAGCTCTGTGATGGGGTGGGTGGGCAGGGAGAGGGCCCGCAGAAGGACCTTGAAGAGCACGGGGGTGCCCGGTGCTAGGAGGCATTCCCTCGGAGAAGCCTGTTGGGCATCTGTACTTTGTGCTGGGTTGGGGGGGGTGTCCTCTGTGGCTGGAGCCTGGGGGAGTCTGTCAGGGGAAGGAGCTCGGCCCTTTGCTTTGGATTAACCGAGTTCCGGGCCCGCATCTGCCACTTGCTGGCCGGCTGGTGTCCGCAGACTCATCCTCGGGCCTGGGACACAGAAGTGACAGGATCCAAATCTCGGGCCTGGGACACGGAAGTGACACCATCCAAATCCAGATCTGCTCGCAACAACATGTGCCTCCAGCACGTGCTACATTCCTCCCTTCGTTTCTACTCTGCTCATCCCCCAGACCCCCTTATTTTCTTCTGGCTTAAGGACAGAATTAGAGGGAAGGAAACGGGAAATCCAGATGCGGAATCTATCCAGAGAGACTGAAGGGGGGCGGGGAGGGAGGGAGGCCCCACGGGGCAGGGAGGTTGTTTGGGGCGGGGGGGGGGGGTGAGTGTGGAACATGGGGTGGGGGGAGCAGTGGGGCAGGGGTGCATGAGGCTCAGCGAGGCGAGGCGGGGAGGTTAAGAATCATCCTTATGTAAGAAATCTGCCTCTCCTCCCTCCCCGCAGATAAGAGTTGCCATTTCATGGATGATTCAAGTCGAACTTCCCCCAAGGAAGGGCTGTGACCCCTGACCCCTGTAACCCGCATTTAGCACGTTCAAAAGCCCCTACTAGCCCCAGAGAGCTGACCTGAGCTGGGACCAAGGCAACCGGGCAGGCAGGGCTATAAACAAGCCGGGCTCCTTAGGCTCAGGAATCCTGAACGAAAAACCAGAAGGGGGCCCGAGGTGGGGCCTGTGAGCACATGGCCGAGGAGAGGGTGGGTGCGGGCAGGAGGACCATCGGGAGGTGGAAGAGGTGGGGGAGAAGGGGTAGCCGAGCCCCCCCCCCCATAAGAATGCCTTTCCTCTCTCTGGCCTTGTTTTCTCACCTGTAAAATGGAGCCAGAACTACCGTCCCTGTAGGGTTTTTGTAAGGCTCTGGTGACAAATGTGGGTGACTCCCCGGGAACAGGAGCGGCTCTCTGGGGGCCTGGGGCATCGTAGGGGCTCAGCAGAGCCAGAGGGGAAGGATGACAGGAAAAATGTGATCGCCTGGGGGCACAGACTAGGGGTCGATCAAGGATGGACCCTGTTGTCAGAGGATCATTCTGTCTGTTTTGGGCACCGAGTAAAAGCCAGGCACTGGACAGAGGTGGACAGCAGTTCGGGAACGTGCCTGCCCTCAGGGACCCCCTGTTGTTTCCTGCGGGAGACAGACCGGAAGACACACAGCCCCCCTGTACTGCGTGAGAGGTCCTCGGGGAGGGGCCCAGGCGCTGTGGGAGATTCCCACTTTGGGGTTCACGAGATCCAGATGCATTTGCCTTCATTTCTTCAAACTCACATTTCCCGTGTCTTTCTAGAAACTTTCTGATCTCTGCTCCCACCAGCCCCCCTTGCCCCCTGCCCCGCCCCCCACACCTGCCCTGGTGTGTTCAGAGACCCAAGAAGGGTAAGGGTCTGTCCCGGCGGCTCTCCTTCCAGAACTTCTGGGAGCCCGCGTGGGCTGGATCCCCGGGTCGGCGTGGCTCTTTCCCGGCTCCGTACCCTCAGGCAAGACACACCCTCTCTGAGCCTTGGTCTCCTCGTCTGGTGGGGGGGGGTGAACGACCCCCAACTCTCAGAGGGGGAAGAGGCCAAGCGGCCGGTGCTGCATCTGCACACAGTAGGTCCTCAGAGGGTGGGTGTGGGTGCCAGGGGGGAGCCCGGGGGAGCCCCGAGGAGGAGCCCAGGCTGGCTGCTGGCTGTAGTACAGGACCCCGGGCTCCGGCTCCCGTGGCCGGGCCTGGCCTTTGAAGCTTTGTGCAGCTCCTTATTACCGCAATTAATTACCCGGGACAATGGCTCTCAGGCCTGCCCTCTGCCCGCGCCTCCGAGTGGCAGGGGGTGGGCGGAGGGCACCGGGAGGAGGGAGGTGAAGCGGCTGCCTGTTTGTTTATGGGCCCAGGAAGCTTTATTGGTTTTACACTCCAGCCTGTTTTGAAATCAAAGAACGTTTCCAAGGAGGGGGTGGAAGCCAGCCTTCCTAGAGCCCGGGGAACGGCCTTATTGATTTTTTGGTCCCGGGTTGAGCACGGCCTGGCCCTCCGAGGTCTGCTCCGGGGTCGGACCGCGGGGGTTGGCGCTTGGGGCCAGGGACGGGGCCGGGCACTCAGGGGCCCGGGGAGCAGCAGCCTCTCTTCCACGAGCTCCTAGCAAGCTGGGGAGGACCCCGAACTGGAAGGGTGGGGGTGGGGGGCTGTGGGAGAGGGGGGCCTCCCTTCCCAAAGGCCAAAGCGAGCCCTTGTGCAGCATGTGGCCGGGGCCCTGGCCAAGTCACGCCTCGCCTCCTCTCTGAGCTTCGGTGATCTTGTCTTCGAGAGGGGCCCGAGGATGCTGACCCCTGCCCCGCCACCTCGGGAGACGCGCTGAGCGAGGCTCAGTGGTGTGATAACACTAGGTAACCTTTGTCAGGGCCTGGCCTCGGCTCCTTTGTTCCCTCTTTCCTTCACTCGTTCCTTCCTTCGCGCCGTCGTTTACGCTCTTGGCCCGTGAGAGCAGCTGCAGCTTCAGGTCAGGCTTCTGCTTGGAATTAGGAAAAAAAAAGAAAAAAAAGGAAGCTGCTTTCCAACGCTCGAAAACGTTTTATTGGTTCTTTATTATTTGAGGACGGCACGCTTGGTGTGGGGGCAGAAAAAAAAGTGTCAAGTGCTAGAAGGATGTAGAAAGTGAAAAGTTTGTCATCCTCCCCCTTCCACGCTCCCCCTGCGCCCCGACCCCCTGAGCCCAGAGTTAAATATTGTGAATAATCTGGGAATCTGATCGCCTAGATATTTCTCCGCGGGGAAATGTGCGCAGGCACACATGTGTTTGTCTTGGCAAAATGGGCTTTGCAACACGCACCGTGCTGGACGTCAGTGGTTAACAGCGCATCAGGGGCATCGTCTCCTGAGGCTGGTGCAAGGGGCCGCCTCTTCCTGCTGCCTCACCCACGAGGACTTTGGGAGGACTTTGGCCGACTGCTCTAGTCGCTGTCAACCTGATGACCTGACGGGGGAAGGCAGAGGTGCCTGCCCCCTTCACCTGTTACCCCTGGGAGCTGCTGCCGCCCCTGTTTTACAGGGGGTAAGACTGAGTCTCCGAGGGTTGGAATGGTCCCTTCAGGCCTCTCGCTAAGTTGCTGAGCTGGACTTTGAATTGGAGTTTTCTGAGTCTAAGTCCTCTGGAATATTCTGGGGTGTGTGGAGGGGTTGGCCCCATCCTAAAATACAACCGCTGCTGCCACCGCTGCCGCATTCAATGGACAGACTCCAGATTAAGAACAGCAGCCGGGCTCCGAGGCGAAAAATTAGCAGCACTGACGTTGCCCTGACATAGCTCTCCTGATGGGAGCAAGAGGTGGCTTTGACATGAGCTGGAAGCAAAGGTCAGCTGCGACCAGCCCGTCCAGGATGGGTCCTTACTACCCTCCTTCCCTCCCCCCAACCCTGGAGAGAGAACAGAGAGACAGGGAGGCTTAGTAAGCCCACACTGCACCCGCTGGCATTAAGAATGTGGGGTGCCCAGGGCGCCTGGGGGGCTCAGTCGGTGAGGCGTCTGCCTTGGGCTTGGGTTAGGATCCTGGGGTCCCTGGATTGAGCCCGGCATCCGGGCTGAGCAGGGAGCCTGCTTCTCCTTCTCCCTCTGCCCCTCCTCCTGCTTATGAGCTCTCTCTCTCTCTCTCTCTCTCTCTCTCAATTAAATAAATAAAATCTTGGAAGGAAGGAAAGGAAGGAAGGAAGGAAGGAAGGAAGGAAGGAAGGAAGGAAGGAAGGAAGGAAGGTAGGTGTCAGGGCTCTAGTTCTCTTTCCTGATGTGGGATCTTGAAACTCAGTCGCCCCCAGATCGCTGTACTAAGCTTAGGATTTGAAGTAGGAAAAAAAAAAAAAGCTTCTCCTCATATGTCAGCTCTGGAAGCATCTAGTCTGACCCTCTCACTTTCACAGATGGAGGGGCAGAGGCCCCAGAAAGGTTAAGTGACTTGCTCAAGGTCACACAGCTAATTAGTGGCAGGGCCTGGACAGATTCCCTCTTGCTGGAAAGACGATCTTATTCCTCTGAGGCAGTGGTGACCTCTCCTGTGGCCCCCGCACTGCCTGTAGCCACATCTGGGTTTTTCCTCCCGACTGTTGTCTTCTGAACCTGGAGGAGACCAGGAGGCATAACACATGGGGAGCTGGTGGCCTGGGGGTGGGGCGGTGAGGGCTGGAGGGAGGAGCTGCTCCCAGGGGCCAGGGCGAGGAGGCCCTGCTGGAAGTCCATTTACGGAGTTAGCACAGCCCTCCTGTTTGGCCAGAGCTCCACAGCTTACAGAGCTCTCCCAAGACTTCGATCCTTAAACCCTCTGTGCAGTAGCCTTGTCGCCCCTGGTCTATACATGGGGAAGTTGAGGCCCAAAGGGTGACACCAGCAGCTCAGAGTCACGCAGTAAGTGGTGAGCGTCACACGTGGAGGAGGGGAGAGCTTGGGACTATCTGGTTTGATGCTCCCATTTTACAGATGAGGAAGGTGACACCTCTGGGTGACACTCCTTTCCCCGACACAGGCTGTCCCCTGGACACATGATAGCTGAACCCCAGATCCTGAGTGGAAATAGGACAATGCATTCCCTTTCATAGGGAACATCTAATAAGGCCCAGACAGAGACACCACCCTCTAGAGCTCCTAGTGATTCTAAATATGGCAGCATGGGATGGGAGCTAAGCTCTCAGGTCCTAGAGTCAGCTCAGAGGTCCCAGAGTCAGCTCAAAGTTCCCAGAGTCCACTCCCAGGTCCCAGAGTCAGCTCCCAGATCCCAGGGTCAGTTCGCAGGTCCCAGAGTCACCTCCCAGGTCCTCAAATCAGCTCTCAGGTCCCAGAGTCCACTCCCAGGTCCTCAGGTCAGCTCCCAGGTCCCAGAGGCAACTAGACCCCAACGCCCATCCTGACTCTGCTGTGTGTCCTGGGCCTCAGCTTCCTCAGGTGCAGGGGCTCCATATAGAGTGGCCATGCCCTCGGGATGACATAACACAGCTTAGCAGACAGCCAGTTACCTTAAGGGCTTAAGCAATGTGGGCAGCTTATTGGGTTTTTTTGTCAGAGCAGTCCTAGAGAGGTTAACAGTGACCCGACTCTCAACCACAGTAGCCTTGACAACACTCTAGCATGTGGCCTTCATTGCCTCTGGCCAACACAGAGGAACAAGACTGTGCCCCTTAAACTCATCCCAACTCTGCACCCCAAACCTCAAGCCTCTCCCTGCCCAGCCCGTGCAGAGTGGCCCAGTTGTGGTCTAGGGGAGACCCTGGGTGCTCTGGCCTGTGGGAACCTCCTGGGCTCTCCAGAGAAGAAGCTGTTGGGTAGGAGCTGGCACATTCTCTGCCTCAAGCCCCACAAGGGCTAGTGGCACAGGTGAACACACCTGCATGTACCTCATCCTCTCTAATAGCTGCCGGGGGGAGGGGGCACCGGGGGCCTGCCTTCCCCATCTCAGCCCCTGATGCGATGCCAGCCAGCGACTAGGGGATAGGCTTCGGGGTGGGGGAAGGGGTTGGTGGGCCTAGAGGTGACCGTGGACGGCGGCTGGCCAATCACGGAGCCCAGGCACCTCCCCATTCATTCCCTGGCAAAGTCCTCGGGGGTTCAGCCCCTCGCCCAGGTGCTACATGGCAGCGTGCCACCTGAAGACAGGCTTTGAAAGTCAATTATTTGAAACCAGGGAAGCCAAGGCCTCAAGGGCCTCTCAGAGCAAACAAGCTTTTGGCACGTTTGGAGAAAAGGAAACAGGATTGAATTTCCCCTCCAACTCACCTGGGGAAAAATTCAGACTGCTCGGTGGCGGTGGTGGTGGTCGTACTAGGGTGGGGGCATCTGGGAGCTTGACTCCAGTGCTACGCTCAAGGGGGCAGGGGTTCTTTGGGGTCAGCCAGTCTGTGCCGTGGCTGGGCTTCGCCTACATCCTTGAGGGAGCCGCAGGCAAGGAAGGATGCTTCCCTCTGCGCTGCACACAGCCCTGACGTTGCAGCAGCCCCTCAAAGGGAGACCTCGTCCCAAGAAGCCAGAGCCTCGCACGACAAGGGAGCACAAGACAGACAAGCTCGAGCAGATGGCTTCCGGAGGCTGCAGTCGGAGGGGTTTGAGTTTAGATTTAAGGAAATGCACACCTGTAGTCTCCACAAGTCGTGAGGTCCTCGGGGTGAGGAGGGAGATTAGTCGGGGGTGGCGGGGTGGGGGGGTGTTGGCATTTGCTCTGAGAATGTGGCAGAGGCAGTGGAATGGTGGAAGGAGCCCCCTCCCGAGCCCCCAGCGCTTTCCCAGGAGCTGCCACCCACCTGTCAGCTCTGTCTGGGATCCCTGTCCTGCCCCTGCGCCGGCCCAAGAAACACCAAGGTTTGGGGGAGGCTCCAGTCTTTTCTCTTTACCCCAGCCAGGGCCAATGGGACACTGGCCGCCTCCCCAGGTCCCACTTCTCCCCCTCCCCCCGAGATCCCCATGATTCTTCCTCCCACACCCTCTCTGAGCCGCGCTGCCTCTGGAGCTGAACAGCAGATGGGCAAATCCAGAGCAAAATCCAGGGGCCCAGAGCGGTGGCTCTCAGCCTCCTCGCACGTGAGACTCGCACGCAGGAGCTGCACCCCAGACCATGTTCCGTGATTCCAGTGAGCAGCCCAGACTGGGAACCCCTCGTCCAGAGTCAGAGCCGTGGGGCTTCCAGCCCTGGGGATGCCTGAGCTACACCCTCCTGGCTCCCCTGTCCTCACCTGCAGGCACCTGGGGCCACCAGAACCCCCTCACAGAGCAGGAAGGCAGACAGAAGGGCGACCGTGTGTGAGAAAGCACCTGGTACCTAGTAGGTGCTCATTAAATGCTTGTTAAAGTAATAATGGTTTCCATTCACGGCCGCGTGCTCCGAGCCAGGTATTTTGCATGGATTTACATAGGCTCTCCTCCGGACCTGGCTGATTCCTGGATTGGCACGTCTTTCCCCCAGGAGGAGGGTTGCCTTTGTCCTGGTTTTGGGCAGGCTGGTGTGTCGGGAGGCCCCGCAGGAGGACCCTGGCTGGTTCTTGTCTGGGCGCATGTTAGGTAACCTTTAGCAAACAGTGACTCAGCCTTAGCGGGGTCCCTTCCCAGGCCAGGCCCGTCGTCCTCAGGTTTCTTCCTGCGACATGTCAGGGCCCACGGGGATACGGCCAGCAGTTGTGTCGGGTTTTCTTTGGGGCCCTTGGGAGGAAGCGGGGGCCGAAGGACAGGGGTGTCTCTTTTGCCTGCCCTTCCTCAGACGCTGGCTTTGCCTGAGCACCCACCTGCCTCCTAGAAGCTAGGGCGCAGAGAGCCTGAGTGACCAGCTCGAGGCTGCCCAGGATTCAGATCCCCAGGGCTTCTAGGTCCCCAGCGCCCCAGCAACAAGGGAATGATGTTTCTGGATCCTCAGCCTGGCAGGATACGACTCCTTTCCCAGCGCTTGGCCTTACTGTGCCTTCTCCTTGGTCCTCCTCCCGGGTCTGGAGCACCCTCAGCCCGGGGGTGGCAGCCCCTGGCATTGCTTCCAGCCTGACAGGGCAGGCCCCGGGGGAAGCCAAAGCATCCTTAGGGCTCCAGGGCCTGTCCCGACTCAGTGGCCCCAGGCCTTAGCACCGAGTTACTGGCGGCACGGTCAGGGCGTTCTTGCCTGGGGAGGCCTGCCGTGGGCCACCCCTGCACCCTTTGCGGACATACCCTGAGAGTGTCTGTGGGTTTCTGAGCCTTGACAGCAGGATGAGCCCTTCCACTGACCTGCTGTATGGCCTCTGGCAAGTACACGCCCTCTCTGGGCTCATCTGTAAGACAATGAGAGGGGACTGAGTTACCCCTTAGGTTGCTTCTAGCTTGAACCTCTGGACTCCCCTGACACAGAGAGGAGGTCTCAAACGTTAGAGACCCAGTCCATCCAGAGAAGCCATCCTAGCTGGGGAAGCCAGTGCCTGCCCCAGACCCGAGATGCGCCCCACACTCTCTGCCTCTCTGAGCCTTGGTTTCCTTACCTGTAAGTGGAATAATAGTGTGACGTCATTGCAGCCCTTGAGCACACTAATCTGCACAAAACCCTCTGCGGTGTTCTGCACCACGGCGAGCGCTTCCTGTGACCTGTAGTGACCACCGGTGATGGCTTCTCTGCCTTCCAGGGCCCTTTTCCATGAAGTGGTGGCGCTAAGGCCGGGATCCATGAGACCATAACCGCGCAGGCCTTGGTGCCCCACGAAAGGTCCCAGTTACCATGAGATCAGTTGTTTGCATGGGTGTGGCTGGATCCTTCTCCTGCTTCCAGCTCCCATCGTGGGAAGCCAGGAAGTGGGCAGAGGCTGGCGGTGGACCCTGCTCGTGGTCCCGTTCTGCCCCCCACGTCCCAGGTGCCAGGCCCAGGGACCTTCGGCATTCCTCCCTGGCTCCAGCCCACGGCTGTGGCCTTTCTGGTAGCACCCTGTGCCCAGCCCCCACCCAGGCCTCATTCTCCAGCAAGCACCCCCCCTCTTGCTTCCCCTTGAGGGGGGGGCTCTCAAACCCTAATTCATGAAACCTGCTGATGTGTAGCCCAGATCCGCAGTTGCCCAGGGTGTCCGTCTCTCCGTGCATCTGTCCATCTATCACACGTCACTTGCCGGTCTGGCCCCCGGGGTTGCGGGGAGCGGGTGCCAGCCGGGCGGCCGGGACTAACCCACACCTGTGTGCCACCATCCACCTGGCTCCCCGTCCCATCAGGCACCGCTGTAGGGGATGTACCCACAAAGGTGGAGGGCGAAGGCAGGGTGGGAGATGCCTTCAGAAATGGAAATGGGACCCATTTGTTTGTAATTTACTCCCTGACACTTAACGGGAACCCGATGGGACCAATAAAGGCCCCTCACTCACCCAGCGCCTACCTCAAAAGTGCTGGACCCAGTCCAGTTCTCCGGAGGCAAATACATCCCACAGCGGAGCGGACCGCTTTGCCCGCTTTGCCCCCCACCGCACGCCTCCCTCCCTCCCTCCGGCCCCTCTCTAAACTTTTGAAAGACGCCTCACTGTTCCCAAGATCAGTGGGGGCTGCCAGCCTTTCCAGGCTGTGGGGCAGGAAGGCGGCGGGGGGTGAGGGGGGCTTGCTTGCAAGGTATAGAGGGGCCAAGGACTAGAATAGTCTGGGCACAAGATAGGCTAAGAGAGAGGGGCTGGTGATGGAGGAGAAATCCAGTTTTCAATTTTCCTTAAGAGAAAAATGAGTGCATGAGAGACAGAATAATTTTCCAGTGTGCAGGCTGTAAGTAAAACCTCCTTGAGACATTGCGAGTTATTAAGAGAAGGAAAGAAAAGAAATTGTGAAATCAGTTTGCCTTTAGCGGGACTGTACAATGCACTCTTATTTCCAGGGGAATCTAATTAGCGGGCAGGCGGCCGAGCCTGAGAGCGATGGAAGCTGGAGGTTGGGCTGGGGGGCCCCTGTGGCTGCGTGCGAGGGGGCTGGGAGGGTAAACACCGGGCTCCGGGGAGGCGTTGCCCCTCCCCGAATCGCGGGAGGCTCCGCTGGCGTGGATTCGAATCCTGCAGCTCGGCTCCGCTTTATGTCTTTGAGTTGGTGGCTTAACCTGAGCTTCTGTTAGAACGAGCAGGATACAAGTCCTTAAGGGTCGAGTCATCGGGGTGGAACGAGGGGACGTATGAGCCGGCCTCCGCACACCCTGGGCGCTCAGGGTTGGCTTATTTCTCTCCTTCGGCAGCCAGGGAGGTTACCAGCCTCCCCACCTCCTACACCTTCCTCATTCCCAGGCGCGCTTGAGAATTCCCCTGACTCAGAATTTCTGAGCCTCTGAGTCTTTTTTTTTTTAAAGATTTTATTTATTTATCCATGAGAGACACAGAGAGAGAGAGAGAGGCAGAGACACAGGCAGAGGGAGAAGCAGGCTCCATGCAGGGAGCCCGATGCGGGACTCGATCCCAGGTCTCCAGGGTGACACCGTCGGCTGAAGGCAGGCGCTAAACCGCTGAGCCACCCAGGGATCCCCATGAGCCTCTGAATCTAATCCCTGGGTCCCCCCGGCTGGTATCACACAGGACTGGCATGCAGCCTGTGAGGCCGCCAAGCGGTCCCCCTCCTCTCCATCCTCTTGCGGGACACATAAGCTTCTTTTACTAAAAGGTCATATTTTGTTGTCGATGCTGGTGTTGGAAATACATAACAGAAAGCAAAATTGCCGGGAATCATAAGCACATGCACGCACACAATAGGACCATGGCTAAAACAGTGGGATGTGTGTCCTTCCACGTTAATTCCCCAAAGCACAGGACCCAGCAGCTTCCCATGATAGTTCTCCGGATCTCAGATGCCACGTCGTCTCCCACCACCTGCAGCCCCAGGCCAGAGGGTGGTGGCCTTTCCAGCTGCCCGGATCGGGGCTATTTGGAGTCAGCACAGTATGGCACCCGGGTGGAAGGGAAGGGCGAGAGGGAGGGTGGCAGGGGGTCTGCACTCAGGCTCAGCATCCCGACAGACCTGATCCCAGTCCTGGCACGGCCGCGGGCAACTGCGTGACCTTGGGTAAACCACTGCCTTTCCCGGGGTCTTCTCCTTGGAACTGCTCCAATATCCGTGCCCCCGCCAGGCCTGAGTGTTGCGGGGTGATGCCTGTTACGCATGCCACGCACAGTACCTGGCAGCAGGTAAGAGCATCACTGTTTCATCTCTGAGGGGAGGACTGCTTGTTCTTTAGGACTGGGGAGCCCAATCGCCCTCCCCCTCGAGGCCTGATTTTTGCCCTCTGAGAACCAGTGTGTTTTCAGATCCGCCCCGTACCCACCCTCTGGCTGGTTTAACGTAACTAACCTATGGCTGGCCACATTTTGGAAAAATAACATTATTTATTCTATCAAGATTCAGCAAACGGGGCCCGGAGCAATAATTTGCCCCAGGGTGCGAGTGACAGATTTTATTTTTATTGATCAAAAAAAATTTTTTTTATCAAAAACACATCAAACTAGAAAAGGCGTAAGCAGCAGGATCAAATTGGATTTTAACTCCCTTAAAAACGGGCTCCCTCTGAGCAACCCACTTCCAAAGCCGTGTGACTGTTAGCAGTGAGATCCTGGCAGTCCGGGCGGGCTGAGGGATCACCCCAGTGGAGGCGATTCCGAAGCCTTCATTAAGACCCCACATTTGCTTCTGGGCCACCTCTGAGTGGACCAAACATCTGGATGCAGAAGGGAGAATTCAGCGGAGTCCCTGTGTGTTGGTTTACAGAGCGTCAATCCCCCGGACCTCTTGGAGCCGTGCAGCTGGCTAGCTGGGGCTCTCAGCGTGGGGCCAGGTGTCTGGCGTCGCATAAATACATCTGTAATGAGGTGGTTGTGCGGGATGATCCTAACATCCTCACCAGCAGTCACGTTGGCTTGAAGAGCAAACTGTCCCAGGCGTCTGCAGAAACATTCCAAGTTCTTGCACGGATCTGGGCATATAGGAAGAGGCCACTCATTCATTCATTCATTCATTCATTGGACAAACATGTGTTGAGCTCTTCCCATGGGCCAAGCCCTCTTCTGGGCATTGGGAATAAAAATGATGAACAAACCAGATAAAAGAAGGAAGGAAAAAAAAAGTCATCATTCTCCTGGAACAGAAACATTGCCCCTCCAAATAATTCAAGCTAGGAGACGGGAAGATGGGTCACAGAGGAAGCAGGTGTCAGGTGCGGTCCCTGACGTCAGCCTTGGAAAGGTCAGCCTCCTGATACGGTGACAACTCTTTGTTAATATGGGGTAACAGAATCTGATTGGTGAACGTGGAGGGAAGGACGATGGAGGAAGGGAAAGAGGACCTAGGTAGGGAGCCAGGGTGGAGAGAAGGGGTGGAGAGAGGTAGGTCCGGAGGCTGGGGTGGGGTGGGACAGGCTGGGTCCTGGTGAGGGCTCCAGGCATCCTGGGCTGTGGTCTGCCGAGAATCTGATGACCCAGGGGTGCCCGGGTGGCTCAGTCAGTTAAGCATCTGCCTTCAGCTCAGGTCGTGATCTCAGGGTCCTGGGATCGAACCCCACGTGGGCTCCCTGCTCAGAGGGGCGTCTGCTTCTCCCTCTCCTGCTGCCTCTATGCCCACCCATGCTCGCTCTCTCTCCTTTTAAATACATAAATAATCTTTAGAAAAAGAATAAAAAAAGAAAAAGGATCTGATGACCCAGACACCATGGCAAGTGGCAGAAACAGGGCTACAGAGAAGGAAGTTCACCTGCCAAGCTTGCTCCCTGGCTGGGGCCACCTTCGGCTGAGTCTCCTCCCCGCCAACCCCAGGGGGAAGCACAGGTCGGGTTTGGGGTTCGCGGGTGGGAGCTGAGGGCTTGCCACTGTCTTTCAGTCCCTCCGTTCCGATGAGACGTAAGAAGCCCTGTATGGTTCTCCCTTTCCGCAGAGCAGCATGCTCTTTGTGGCTGCTGTCGCTGTTTTTCTCCGAATTTCGGCAGAACTGTGGTTCTCAAAGTGTGGCGCCTCCCGCCCCGCTCCCGGCCCTCCCGGCAGCGTCAGCACCACCTGCCGACTTGGAAATGCACCCTCTTGGCTCCATCTCCCCAATCAGAAGCTCCCCCTACCCCCCACCCCGGGACCTGTGTTTCAAGGAGCCCTCCAGGGGATTCTGATGCCCTGACGCTGGCCCAGAAGGTGCTAGGGAGGTGGCTCGATTTACCTGAAATGTATGTGGTTACTTTTGGGACCTACCTGGGTTGAATGGAAGCTTCACCGCTCAGCATCTGAGAAAGTCTCCCCTCCTTTCTGAGCATCTCCCGAGGAGCACTGGCCCCTGAGGTGACTGGGAGGGATTCCATGAGAGGACATCATGCACGCTGAGCTCCTGCTGGCGCACGGGAAGCCCTCAGTAAGCCGTAAGCCCCTTCTTCCTTCTGTTACTGCCTTACTTGGCAGCGGTGAACCCATAAGAGAAAAGTGTTCCACAGGGCAGGTGCCGGTCAAATCAACCTCGCCGGCTGTGAGAGCAAGAGAGTCCCAGCATCTTGGAATCCCGACCCAAAGGGGGATGATTTAGTCCCGCCCCCTTTTCTTACAGGTGAAGAAACAGAGGCTGGGTAGCAGGGGACACAGCGGGTCACAGCCACCCCGTCCTCCCCACACCGGCGCTCTTCTGACCACCCAGCCTGCCTCCCCCCACCCCCTGTCCTGTCCCGAGTCATCCTGCACAGAGACCCACAGTGAGGAGGCCCAGATGAGCCCCTAGCTGCTTTCCATGAATATCTTTGGAAGCCAGACATCACGCCTGTTTTGTTCTGTGCGGTCTCAGCCGTGGGTAGCTCAGAACCTGCACAAGCCCACACCTGTGTGTGGGGTGATTGGATTCACACCTGGGGGGGGGGGCAGGAGCCCGGGCCAGGAGGGAGGGCGGCAGGCCCCAGGGGGCCCCCTGTAATCAGTGGGTGCAGGTGACGGCCCTCCCACCGGCTGGCCAGCATCCTGGCCCCGGGGACCTGACTCGGAGCCGGTGGCTGCTTCAGGACCAAGTTTTCCAGGGTTGGGGCATCTGCCTGACATAATACGTAACAGTAATTAAGAAATAAGCCGCCTTGCCCAGCTTCACAGCGATCATTTGGCTAAGTAACTACCATGGTCCAGTGCCTCAAAAATCACCATTAGAGTACGCTCCTTATGGCCATAAAATTTCTCGTTTTCTGCCTTTCATCGGCCTCCCCCTGCAATCTTCGCCTTGCTTTATTTATACATTCGTCCTCAAACAATGGCAATAAACTCTTTCCCAGAGTGTTGCAAATCAGAAATTTGTCCACATTTTTCCACCACCTTCCACTGTGGACCTGCTCTGCCTGGGAACAGCCCGGCCAGGCCAGCTGGAGAGGCCCGGTTGCGGCAGATTGATGGGAGCATGACAGGGTGGGGTTGCTGGGCAGAGAGGGCGGGGAGGGGCGGCCGAGAATGCACCATGAAAGGCCTCCGGCTACCCAGCGACCAGCCCAGCCCGAGACACGAGGGGCCCAGGACTGGCCTAGGGAGAGGCGGGGAGGGGTGGGGAGACATAAGCCTTCTTCCCTACCCCTGTCCCCTAAGAGAAGAAGGGCCTGGGGACCACTGAGAAGTGGATGATGTTCGTGAAATCTGTCTTTCCCTGTCCCTACGAGAATCAGATGATTTCAGGGGGTCTTGAAGCCCTCCCTGCACCCCCGACTTAGAACCCCAGTCCCTTCTGGAGCTCCTCCTTGCCCTCATCAATCGATCACTATTTATCCAGCAACAGGCATTTATTGAAAGCCCTATTGTGTGCCAGGAATGGTACTGAACTCTGGGAGTGTGAAGTGGTGAATAAATCAGATATAGCCCAGGCCGCCTCCTCAGGGTTGTTCCTAAAGATCCAGGAGGATAGAGAAAATGATGCTCAGGAAGGAATTAAGACATGTGCCAAAGGTCATACAGCAAGTTGGAGGCAAAGTCAGGAGCAAGCTTCAGGGTTGTCATCCAGAGCCCCTGGTCGTTCCAGCCAGCCCGCAGACCCCCTGGGGACCCGCCTCTGGACAAGGTGACAGTTGCCTCATCTGGCGGGGTGTGGGGTGTGGGGAATGGGTGCCTGTAGCCAGTGTGGGGGGCACTTCTGCAGTGAGTATTTGCATTTTAATCTGGAATTCTGGAGGCAGCAGTAGGTGGGGAAGTCACTCCAGTTGATGGCTTTGGTGTTGGTCTACAGAGGGGAAGTCTGTTCCATTAGGTGGGCTTCCCAGGTAGAGCTTTTAGATTCTTTTTTTTAACTTTTTATTTATTTATTTATTCATGGGAGACACAGAGACAGAGGCAGAGACATAGGCAGAGGGAGAAGCAGGCTCCATGCAGGGAGCCTGATGTGGGACTTAATTCCGGATTCTGGGATCAGGACCTGAGCCAAAGGCAGACGCTCAACCCCGGAACTATCCGGGCGTCCCGAGCTTTTAGCTTCTAAGGAGGGAGGCTGGCCTCCATTAACGCCACTCGCCCCAGTGTCGGGGGAGGCCTGGCTTGCCTTTCCAGCGATCCTGCTCCACCTTCACATTCATGTTGTGGGCTCAGCCTGCACCTCTGCCCACTTTTAAGGGAGTGGTCCTCGGTCTAAAGGCAGGATTCTGAGATACCTGTTGGTTTCCCTAGTGGTGGGCATTCGTTGCAGGAGCTTTGCTCAGTGTGGGGCTGTGGGGCATCCAGTAGGTGTTTAATGAATACCTGTTGGGCACACACTCCTCTGTGCTCCCTGACGTGGAACGTGACATTGGGTGTTGGAGTTTTCTGGGAGGCCCTATTTAAAGAAAGTGGAGGTGGGGATGGTTGGAAGTTGGATGGGTAGAAATGACTCAGCGCAGAGTCCTGAGAGAGAATTTGTGGCTCTGGGGAAGCCTGAGTCATTCTTATTGTGTCTGTGATGACAAAGTGCAGGGTTTCTTTGTTAAACCGATGGCTGCAATTCCTACCAACGACTGTCATTAAGAACATTCTAGAGTGGGAGCACCCGGATGGCTCAGTGGTTGAGCATCTGCCTTCAGCTCAG
This sequence comes from Nyctereutes procyonoides, assembly GCF_905146905.1. Lineage (NCBI taxonomy): Eukaryota > Metazoa > Chordata > Mammalia > Carnivora > Canidae > Nyctereutes > Nyctereutes procyonoides. The sequence continues at coordinate 5,688,826 of NW_026575052.1, forward strand.
GGCATGATCCCGGGGGTCCTGGGATCGAGTCCTGCATCAGGCTCCCCACATGGAGCCTGCTTCTCCCTCTGCCTATGTCTCTGCCCCTCTCTCTCTCTCTGTGTCTCTCATGAATAAATAAATAAAATCTTAAAGAAAAAGAACATTCTAGAATGATAGGAACCACAGCGCCATTACCAGGGCAGGGTGATACCCAGCTGTAATAGAAATGAGTTTCCACCCTTAAGATTGTCCAGTCTTATCGGGAAGGCACAACCTCTGTCTCTGCCAGGGTGTCCTCAGTTCGATGGAGGGGACACCCAGTCCTCACACACAAGAAGTTCAGAGAAAGCTCTTACAAGCTGGAGGATCGGGTGTATTTGGCAAACAGAACATATGGATTAAGTTAACCGTCGGTCCCCAACAGGAGTCGGTCGATGCCAAGTGCTGGGCGGGTGGCGTGGGCGGCGGATGCCCCAGGATTCAGGGAGGGCCTCGTGGTGGCGCTGGGCTCTGGGTGCAGCTCTGCAGGATGGCGAACTAGGAACCAGGTGAGGGAGGCCGTCACCCCAGGCTGCAGCGAGGTCCTGGGCCAGCGCAGGGACCTCGGACGCCAGGCTCCCGTAGGCCTCCGGGGCCAGCTGCCCGACTTTACCTATCACTGGGCCGTGGAGTTAGTGTCCCCCGTGTGCCTGTAGGACGGGGCTGCTGTGGGACTCTGAGTCACTGCAGGAAAGGCACGGGGTGCGGCCAGGACACATCAGCCGCCTTGAGGTTTATTCCCCTGCCGCCTTCGTGCCTAGTCCTGCCGTAGGAGACTTGGTGAGGCCACAGAGCCCCATGTTCAGGGTCCGAGGGTCCAACGAGCCCCAGGCTGCGGCCCTTCCTCGGGGCCGAGTCCGGAGGCAGGGGGTTCGATGGACGGACGGAGGCAGCAGCCCGGGGGCTGAGCCCCTTTCCGCCTCTGCCTCCTTGGATGACTTTGCAACTGGCTGAACCCCTGTGGCTCCCAGAGTTCCAGCAGGGAGGAGGTGCGAGGGGGTGGCGGGGACAGCCGGTCGGTCGGGCAGGCTTGGCTTCTCAGGCGTCTGGCCCTTTCACAGTGGCTTTGTGGGGCGCCGACGGGTGGCCGGCCTGCCGCTTCCTTGCCACCACGCGGGGCAGCTTCATCTGGCCGCTGGGGCCCCAGCTGCTGGTTCCCCTTCGCTGACCTCGAGGCCTCGAGCCAGGCCTTCCCAGGCCCCGCTTCCTGAGGGCCTGGCTCCCTCTTTGGTCCTTGGGGCTGGTGAGCTTTTGTGCGCCAGCAGGTGCCTTACCTGAGCTCTGGGATGTCGTGTCCCCTGCCCACCCCCGGCCCTGGGAGCAGGAGGGCGGGGGCCCGCCCGGGTCTGCGCCAAGAACTAGTCATGGGATAAATAATTAAGGATGCCAAAGCGGTCACCATTCATTGAATCATTCATTCATACAAGCATTCATTCCTTTGTGCTTGCCTCTGGAGGGGGGGTGCAGAGGAAGGTTGAGTTCTCGCCGTATGCCACCCCCAATATTAACTGCAGGAGGAGGGGCTCCTGGCTGGCTCAGGTGGTAGAGCGTGCGACTCGTGATCTTGGGGTTGTGAGTTCGGGCCCCAGTCGGGGACAAAGATGACTTCAAAATAAAATTCTTAAAAAACCCCAGCAGTGGGAAGCCTGGGTGGCTCAGTGGTTGAGCACCTGCCTTCAGCCCAGGGCGTGATCCTGGTGTCCCGGGATCGAGTCCCATGTTGGCCTCCGCACAGGGAACCTGCTCCTCCCTCTGCCTGTGTCTCTGCCTCTCTCTGTGTATCTCTCATGAATAAATAAATAAAATCTTTTAAAAATTAATTTAAAAAAACCAGCAGTAATAATGATAATAGCTCGCATATATTGAGCACTTACTGTATGCCTGGCACTGTTAGAAACCCTTGTCTTGTAGCAATTCATTTAATCTTCATCCGTAATGGCTCTATTATTCCTTTCCTCATTTTGCAGATGTACAATCTGCGACCCAGAGGAGGGGAATAAATTTCCCGAAAGAGTGTGGGGAGCAGGCTGTGATCACTGCATCAGAGGCACCATCTGATGTTTCTTGAGGTTCCCATCCTGCAGCCACGCAGCACCCTGAGGAGCAGGCGCCTGGAGCTCTTATTCCCAGGGGTGGGTGGGAGAATGGGGAGCCCAGGAGGGCGGGTGACATGCTCAGGGTCACACGGCAGCTCAGGGCGTGAGCCTGGAGGGCCAGCTCCTCCCCCTGCCAGGCTGTATGAACCAGAGGAGAGATGGGGTCTGGAGGAGAGCGGCTGGGCCAGGGACCCCGGACCCCCTCCGCCCACCCCCACCTCCAAATCCCATTTTAGAAATGACGGGAATGAGGCTCAAATGTTGAACAACGTCACCCAGCATCTATAGCTTGTTGGGGGCAAATGCAGACTCGAAGCCGAGGTCCATCTGACCCCACGGCTTCCCTCCCTGCACCTGCCCCTGGCCACCCGGGCCACGCGCCGTAAGATGGGACCCGACGGCCGCAGGCTTCCTTCGGGCGCTGACATGCAAGCTCTGCTGTCTCCCCAGCACTAAGCATCGCTCTTCCTGTCCTTATACAAGGTCGATAAGTAAGTGGCTGAAATCGTCTAGCGAAGAAGTAAAAAAAAATAAATAAATAAATAACATGATTTTTTTCAAGATTGTCTTAAAGCCGCAGGAAGGGTGTGAAAGGGGCTGGTGAGCTGAGCTCCTCCTGCCCCCAAGCCACCTCCCCTCGCCCCCCCCCCCACCTGCAGTTGTGGTCCCCTCTTCCGGAACTCCGGGTTTTCTGTGTATGAGGCCAGCGGGTTAAAGAGGCCGAGTTGGAAGGACCCTCTTGACGTCTTCAGTTTCCAGCTCTTGCTCAGGCAGGGAAACCTTAGTCTGGAATTCCCTGCACCCGGACGGTCCCAGCCCTCTGCGAACCCTCCCTTCTCTCCCACGTGGGGCTCGTGCTTAGGTTCACACAGATCCGTGCAGAACAGCTCCGGTTCCGTCGCGGGACAGCGTGGCTCTGAATTCCGGTGCAACTACACAGTACCGGCCCAGACAGTACTACCTCCTTCTTCCCAGGTGTGCCCCTTCCCAGCAGGAGTGTAGGCAGAGTGCCCTCTAGCGCCTGAGACGGTCCTGGGCCGTTAGCTGAGAAGCTGGGATCTGAGAACACCCCACGGGGTGGAGGGGGGCCCACATTTTGTAATGCACATTATGTACCTGCAGTTTCAAGGTTAAAAAAAAAAAAAGGCCACCTGGTGGGGAGGGAGGGGGGACTTCCTGGAGAAAGGAGAGTTTTGTCGGGTTTAGGTTGTCATGAAGTGAGATCCCGCCCCGTTTTCTAAAGACACCCTCCTTGCTCCTTGCCATCCTTGATTTGGGAGAATGAAGTTGGGCCTGTTGACTCAGTGGCTGAGAAATCGCCTGGGGTGTGGAGTGGGACAGAAATCCCCGCCTCGCCGGGGCCTCCCAAGCCCCGGGAGGCCTCCCAGAAAGCAGGACTGACATGAACCAAGTGTGGATGGTGTGGCTGAGCCCCAGCCCTCTGACAGCACAGAGGTGGGCACCCCAGAGCCGGAGCGAGGGCGGCGGCCTCAGGAGGCTTCCTGGAGGAGTGATCCCAAGCTGATCAGGAAGGGCGAGGACCCGTGGAAGCTCACGTTTACTGAGCACTGTCGTCTGTGACGCTGATTCGTGTGCCTTAGTCTATCTTCTTCGTTCACTCATTCGTTCATTCGACAGGTATTCGGGCATCCACTCTGTGCCAAACATTGGAGATTTATCAGTGAACGAAAAAGATGAAACCACCCATCGTCGTGCAGCGTCAGTGATGGCCAGGATGATGGTTGGCTGCGGGGAGGGGGCAATAAAACAGAATAGTTAGCCCATCTGATTGTGATACGTGGTGTGGAAAGAAAGGGAAAGCAGGGATCCCTGGGTGGCGCAGCGGTTTGGCGCTTGCCTTTGGCCCAGGGTGCGATCCTGGAGACCCGGGATCGAGTCCCACGTCGGGCTCCCGGTGCATGGAGCCTGCTTCTCCCTCTGCCTGTGTCTCTGCCTCTCTCTCTCTCTCTGTGTGACTATCATAAAATAAATAAAAATTAAAGAAAAAAAGGGAAAGCAAGGAAGATGGGGGGTGGGGTGGGGGGATGCCTAATATTGTCCATGTTTTACATGCATGGAATCCACAGAATCCAGGCAAACTGCATCAGAAGCCTGTGCTCGTAGACGCCCTGCTCGACTTTGGCCTGGACAGCTGCAAACTCAAGCCGAGGCGGGCACAGGGAGCGTGCTCCAGGCCGAGGGCACAGCCTATGCAAAGGCCGGTGGTTGCTGGAGCAGGAGATAGTTGCTGGAGTCCAGGGAGAGAGGAGAGGGCAAACTGAGGCAGGATGAGGTGGGTGGGGTGGTGTTGGGCTATAGGTTGGGTTCAGAGCCAACGGGGATTCTGAATCTCCCGGCTCTGGTGCTGGCCTGGTGGCATGGAGGGGGCATGAAGAGAGAGGACGAGGCTGTAAGGGCTGAGCGCCAGGCCTTCGATCTGGACATCTGGGTGGCCGTGCTGAGATGGGCACCCAAGAGGAGGGCGGGCAGAGGAGGTGGACAGGAGGAGCTGGCTTCCAGGGAGCTTTCACATGGGTCCATCCGAACCCCGCCTCTCCGCCACCCCACCCCCCCCAGCTGGGCCTGAGCCTGGGACCCGGGTTGCCAGCCCTTGTGTGGGGCCGGGCTCCCGCGGGCATCCCCAGCCCTGCGCACCGCGCACTGGTTACAGCTGAGCGGTTCTGCGGAGGGGCCGGGAGGGGCTCCCGCCTGGGCCCCAGCTCGCCCGGCCCCCAGCTGAGCTGTAAATGACTTTTCCATTTTCCGAGCCCTGCGCCCAGGCCTGTTTGGTATTCAGGGACGCCAGGCCCACACTCGCCAGCTCTCGGCTCTGCCCGAATTACTTGATTAAAACGCATATCAACTATTATGTGATTCGTTTCTCTGCCGCGGCTCGCGCGGGGTCTATGTTAAACTGTAATAAAGACTGGGTTAGGAGGCAGCGGGGAGGGGAGCGCGGGTCTGGGGTGGGGTGGGAGGGCGTCGCTGGGTGGTCGGGCAGCTGGGAGACGGACCCCAAACCTCAAGGCCACCGCTGGCTTCCTCAGATCCAGGGTGACAGGGATCTGCAGCTGGCCAGCTGCCTCCTGCCTTCTGAGAAGTTGGTAGGCCCATCCCATTTCCAGGGTCTTCCTCTGGCCAAAAGGAGAGCTGGGAAGGTTGGGGGGCGGGGATGGAGAACGAGCCACCTCGGTTTTCATGCTCAGGAATGGAAGGCTTCACCATCTGGGACTACTCCAGGGCAAAGGTGACTCTCCCTGGGCTGTGAGTCCTGAGTCCTGGGTTTGCTTCCCAGCCTCGCTGACCCCGGGACTCCACCGATCATCTGTAAAATGGGGCTGATATTGCCTGCTCGCCCGTCAGCGTTATTGGGAGAGACTGTGGTGGACCGGGAACAGAGCTTGCAAACTGTGGGGTGCGGTGCATGTGCATAGGGTGATGACTGTTGCAGGGTGTCGGGGTTCAGGAGGAACTTTGTAATTGTTCTGTCAAGCCCTATGCATCTAAGAAGCCTTTGCTGAGCACCTGCTGTGTGCTGGGCACAGTGCCTGTTCCATCCAGGGATCTCCCAGCCCAATGGGGACCAAGAGACCCAGAAATAGGCAGGTTGGGTTCCCCTGAGGAGCTCTGAGGGCCCAAGAAGGGGCACGGAGACCAGTGTGGGTGTGCTCAGGAAGCCCTGGGGAGGTGAGGCCCCCCCATGAACTGGGTTCTGCTGGATGAGCAGGAGGGAGCCCAGCAAAGAGGGTGCGGTGTCCCGAGCAGAGGAAGCTCACGGTCAGAGGCACGGCGGTGCGAGGCAGCCTGGCTTGGTCATTTAAGGATGATGCCAAGAGCTGGCCAGGGAACCTGGGGGGTGACGGGGTGAGTCTGCGCACACGGGCAGGGCTGACGGTGTTGGGGCCTCACCGCGTAGCCGAGGCTTCCGGGGTCAGCGGCTGTGAGAGCCGGCAGGCTGGGAAGGAGGGGTGGAGGCTGAGGTAGAGGCTGGAAAAGAGGCTCCCCGGTGATAATCTATCCACTTCCGTCAACCCGGCCTGGGCTGGACTCGGCCTGCGCACACCTCCATCCTGCCCACTCTTAAGCTTCGACAAACCCGGCAGCTCCCGTCCCCCTTGCTGTCCCTCATCCTGTTCTGTGTTCAGGGCGTTCTGAGGCGCTCTGAGTCCTGCAGCTGTCGGTGTCCTGACCTGGCCCCAACTCCTGCGGAAGCGAGGTTTCCTCCATCAGACCGGAAAATTCCCAGAAGAGGCGTGATACCTCCTCCATCAGATTGGGAGCTTCCTAAGACAGAGGCTATTTTACCCCCATACGGTTGGAGGGGGGGCTGTTCTATCCTTGCTCTGTATTGGACTCCCCACATCCCTGAGCAGAGACAGGACCCAGGAACCCAGAGAGAGGGTCCCTCGCTCTATCCCTCTGTGTTGGGGCCACTGCACCCCTGCACCGGCCCTGTCCCACCCCTCTTTGGGACCTTTCCATCTCACAGCTGCATGGGAGCAAAGTGGCTGCTCTCCCAGCGCCCACCCCAGATCCTCTGTCTAATGAGCGTGCTCTGTGTCCACTCTGCCCACGTGACCCCCCCCTCCCCAGGCTCCTCTGTGGACCGCAGTGAATTTCAGGATTGAATCCTTGGGGCTAGTCGTTTTTGGCTTTGAGCCCCAGATGTGCTGGGGAAGGTGCCCCAAGGGCGCCAGCTGTGCCAGCTTGGCCTCCCCTCAATGACAGGAAGCTGGGCAGCCGGGAAACGGGAGAGGAGGGGGTCGGATCTGACCTCAGGTCTCTGCCTTTAGGGAACGGTGTAGACAATGAAGGGAACGTTCGCTTGCCATTGGTTCCCTTGTCATGCGGCGTCACAACCAGGGACAGCCTGGCCGTGGCCAAGAAATAGCAGGGATGACCACCCAAAGGCCGAGATGGGATGGAGGGAAGGGGACCCGGGCAGAGGGGCGTTCCTCCAGACCGGATGACGTCCCGCTGTGGACACGGCCCCATGACCACGTTGCCCATCGTGCCCTTTGCTGTGCCAGGCCTCGGCACGTGCTCTTCCCCCGGCCCAGAACACGTAACACCTAAGAGTCCGTATTAGGTATTTTAGGGAGGGAGGAGGAGGTTGTCCCTTGTGGCAGAGGCCTAGACCTATTTGTATTACAGACACTTAAAGCAGTTGAAGAACAGGGGTGGGGACAGGCTGCAGATGTGGGTACTTCCCGGGAGACTTTGGGCAGTTCACATTGCTTCTGTGTGACTCAGTTTCTCCCGGCTGTAGTGTGATCACATGATGTCTGAGGCCCTTCCGGCTTGACTCGGACCGTGTTGTGAGCACAGTGTACCCAGCCCGGGCAGGGCGGGAAGAGGGCAGCACCCAGCAGGTGCTCTCTTGATGCTCTGGTGGACCAATGAATGACAAAACATAGAAGTGCTTCCAGGAATTGCAAAGATGGAGGTGGGAGGGGAGGGGGAGAGAGCTTGAAGGCAAAGAGGAAAGAGGAAGGAAGCAGGAGTGGAAGATAATCTCTGACGGCCTGTTTCTTCTTTCCCTTCCCCTTCCTTGGCCCTCCTCTGAGCTACCCACAGTCCCCCAGGGGCCTCGGAGGGTGCAGCTCCAGAGTCCTGGCTAAGCCACTCCTTGCTAGCATTCCCTCTGCTGGACCAAGACGGCTAAGAGGCACAGGATCAGTGGGGCCAGGAAGCCAGTTCAGTCCCCAGGGTGTCTTCATCTCTGATGCCAAGGGGCTTGAGCAAGCCCTTCCTGCAAACCCCCCTGGCCTGGACCTGGCCTGCTAGCCCCATCCAGGGCTGAGAAGTAAGCTGGCTCCAGACAACTGGGCCCTTTCCGCACGGGAAGCAGTGGCCTTCATCCACCCCCAGACTCCAGAGTGGAAATTAGTAAGGACCATCACATAGAGACCATGGCCACAACCAAGGTAGTCAGGTAAAGTCTCCTCTTCCAGCCTGGAAGGTTCCTCAGAGATCCCGAAACATCCCAGCAAGGCCCTGTGTGTAGAAGTCACATAGTCCAAAACTTTCATGTTATAAGCAAGGAAACTGAGGCCCAAGGAGGGAAGGTAGCCTTCCTAGGGTCATGGGTCTGGGGCATTTAGGGGTGGAGCCCGGTCTGGAATGGAAGCTTCCTGACTGCCGGCCCCGAGCACAGGCACATACCCTCTTTTCCCTCTCTCCCTTTCTTCTGGCCTTCCTGGTTTACTTAGTTTTTGCGATATTTTCCCCGAATGCTATAGCATTGCTGTCTAAATGGTCATTTAAAAACTACTAAGTACAAACAAACATAAAGAAAAAAAAAAAAAACAAAAGCTCTGTCACCGCGAAGGTTAATGTTGGTTAATCTTTCGAGTATAGTGTTCCATAGTGTGTCATGCGTGCTTTTTCCAAAAGTGGGATTGATCTTTGCGCACTGGTTCAAACCTTGCCTTTTTCTTAAAGTTAGGTGTGTGGAGGAGTTCATGCACAGCCGAACTCTCTGATTTTGGAGAATATAGCCCTAGAAAATTTCAGCAAATGGATTTCATCATGAAACTACTCTGAGTCCTATGTCCTGGACATTCTTCCGTGCCAGTGGAGCTAATCTAAATACCCACCTATAGGGGACTGAAGAAAAAAAAAATAGTCATGCCGTAAAGTATTTGACCAATCCCCTAAGGCTGGGCATGGAGGTTGCTTCCCCCCTGTCAGTCTGGTAAACAGTGCTGTGGGAAGCATACTGTCTCCTTGTGTTCAAGAGGGATCTGATTGTCAACGCAGCGGTGGGTCAGAAGGTGGGCGCCAAGCACCTCTCCGTCTCACTAGCCCCCCCACCCTGTCCTTCCCTCTCGCCTGGCTGCAGGGAACCGGCTGGACGAGGGCTCGGATGTGGAGTCGGAACCCGACCTCCCTCTGAAGCGCAAGCAGCGCCGTAGCCGGACCACCTTCACGGCCGAGCAGCTGGAAGAGCTGGAGAAGGCCTTCGAGAGGACTCACTACCCGGACATCTACACCCGCGAGGAGCTGGCTCAGAGAACCAAGCTGACCGAGGCGCGGGTCCAGGTGAGGCGGCATCCTGGGGGTTTGCACCGCGGGCATGGTGAAGAGGGGGGAACCGAGGAGGTGGGGGTGGCCGGCATCCCGGGGCTCAGCGGGCCCCCAGCGGGTTCTGCGGCAGGTGGTCCAGGGACCTTGGAGGCAGTAATGCCACTGACACTTGATGCGGAGTAAGTGGGCAGCAAGCGTGGGTTGAGGGGCTGAGCAAGTGGCGGACGGCCCAGGGAAGCCAGGATGTGCAGTGGGGCCTGCTGGATCGCGCTCATCCCTCCTCCAGAAGACAGGGTTCAGGAAGCGTGAACGTCTCTGAATCTCTGATGAGGGGAGGAAGTGATTAGGAGGAAGATTTCTGAAGGGCCCAGCTTCTTAAGATGGGTAAAGAGTTTCCCGTTGCAGGCAGCATGCAAGCACACGGAGCGGGCATGCCCTGGGGGGGTTAGGAGCATCAGAGGGAGGGTGTGCAGACCCGAACCCCCCCCCACGCCCTCAAGTGTGTGGGTCCCCATCAGTGGGGCTGGGGTAAGGGAGGGTGGAGAGGGAGCAGAGCCTGCCTGGGCATGGCCTGCCCCTCAACTGCACCCTGGCCAGCAGCCTCCCATGCCAGGTGCAGGAGGAAGGCCCAGGGTCGTGACGTGTAGCTCCTGTGGGAACCCATTCCTGGCCCGTCGTCTCCGTAAGCGAGCGAGGCAGGTCTGTAGGAGGGGCCGCCCTAAACTGCTCCCTTGGGCCTCCCAGATGAAGGGAACCAGCCTTTGCTGGGCGCCTGCTTTGTTCCCACCTCACATGTGACCTAGTGGAACCTCAGAGCGTGAGGAAGGCGCCCACAGGTGGGCCACAGGTGCAGAAACAGCCTCAGGGGAGCGACAAGTCCAGGGGCACAGAGCTCAGCTGGGGCTGAACTGGGCCCGGAACTCGGCCTGGCCGATGCCAAAGCCCAAGTTCTTCCCATGGGGAAGGAAGAAGTTGACTCAGAGCCTGGGATCTGAAAGCAGTAGGGAAAGTTCTAGAAGCAAGTTGGCGCGTAAGTCCTCCAGGAGCCGGGGCACCTCCCTCCACCCTCCCCACCCCCAACCCCTGGAGTGGGGGGTCCTTGGCTGCCTTTGAGGGAGACCCCCAGGGGACGGGGGCAGGCGGCAGCAGCCAGCTCATCTCATTCCCTCCCCTCCTCTCCAGGCTGACATCTGAGCCTGCCCTGGGCTCCGGGCCTCCCTCCCCCGGCTCTGATCCTCCTGCAGCTGTTCTCCTGGGCACATTCCTGGGTGCTTTCTCATTCCCACGTCTGGCGGCCTCGGCTGCTTCCCACCACCTTGAAGCCTGACCGCTCCTTGTAAAATTTCCTGGCTGTCAGGGCAGTGCTTTTACTGGCCCAGGGGACCCAGAAACAGGTGTCACTCAAGGTCCAAGGAAGGAGGGGGGCTGGGAACAGGGGGCGCAGCCAGAGCCTGGGGAAACCCATAGCGAGGGGGCCGGGGCAGAGCTCTTGCACATGCTGACTCCTCTATCATCCTGTGGGCAGTGAGTCTTCCCAACCTTAGCCTGAGAACTTAGCTTGATCCCAGTAGAGGAGGGGCCGGGATATGTTGAATTTTTAAAGAATGAACAAAGGTTGACCAAAAAAACCCCACCACCACCAACAAATCAAGACAGGAATGATAGAACATTTGGCCTGGAGAAGAGATTTTGGAGGATGCAGCTAAGAGGCTCCAGAAGGTGGGACTGGGAGCCACAGGCTGGGGTGTCCATTGGTCTCTGACTCTGATCAGCTGTATCACCTTCCACAGATCAGTTTTCCCCCTGAGACCTCATTTCCCATCTATAAGTAAAGGCAAGGAACTAAATGATCCCTAAGGCTCCTTAAAGTTCTAGGATCCTTATCTATTAACAATCAGAACTGCCTTTTGAGGGGATGAGATCCCCGTTACCAGCAGCGTTCAAGCCAAAGTACACTGTCCAGGCGATCAGAAACCCTGGTGAGGGGGCTCCTGCTGTGGAGAGTAGGGCCGGGAACTCAGAGCCCCCGAGTGCTGCCCAGATTCTATGGTTTGGGGATCTTGGATCTGTTTCTAAGGGTCTGTGGTGTTTGGATTATGGATTTTGCAGTCCTGGGACGTGTCACCTCAGTGGCCCCGCAAGATGGTGGGAAAAGTGGAGCGTTTCCAAGCGGGCTCAGTTCCTGGCCTTAGTTCTCGCGTCTGCAGAGCAGAGGTGACGGCAATAGCCCTTCCTGTTCTAGGGGCTGAATGCTTACATGTGAAAACACACACCCTCCAAGTCAGGAAGGGCCCGGCACACAGAAGCGCCGTCAGTGGGGTACATTCATATTGAACTCCACCCGTTCTTGACGGGTGGCCTCTCTGGCTGCCCTGGAAACGCCCAGTTCATCCACCCGGCACTCACTTAGGAGCACCTGCTGGGTGCCGGGCGCTGTTCTAGGTGCTGGGGACTCGGGGGACAGAAATCTCCACTGCCACGGAGCTGGCAGCCCAGAGAACGAGGCAAACAGGTAAACATGCCAGGCGGGGCTCTGCTAACTCAAACACGTTACCTCCCTCTGGCTCTGCTCCAGCCCCGCTTTTGAAGCCTACAGGGTGTTACTTGGCATCGCTGATGTCTGGGGGTGGGGGGAGACACCCCTGTCTCAGCTGGCAGCAAGCCACCAGGAAGCGTGGGGATGGGGGTCAGGCAGGAGGACACATGCCTGGGGACTGAGAACTTTCTCTGGAAGCATCTTCCCTGTTAAACAATTAGGGGCCAACCGTACATCTTCCTTGGAGGTAAACGAATCCACTGTGTCCCGAGTGCCAGGATCTCCGAGCCTCTGTGTTTTCCTCCAGAAGCAGAAGCCACCCTGCCTGGGACCCCATTTAGGAAGCGCCAGCAGAACTCACTGATTAACACCCGAGACTGAATCTTTCCGTAACAGGAGATGATGAGTGTAGTGCTCCTACCCAGCTCCCAGGGTGCTCCCCCTCTGCTCTCCAAGGATGCAGCCCTGATCAGGGCTTCTGGGTGGGTGCTGGGGCTACCCCTGTCCCGACCCCCCGCCCCGGAGCCCCCATCCCCTACCTGGGAATGGGCAGCTTGTGCCGGATGCTGGCTAAGAGCTCTTTCAGCGCAGCCATCGGCGGCTTTCCAGCGGAATGACGCGCGTAGATGTTGCCGGCGTTAACTCATTTGAGATCTGGGACCGCAGGAGGGGGAAGCCGTTATCAGGCAACAAAGAAATAAACGCATGGAGGGGATGACGGAATTTGCCCATCTCAGCTAGGAGTTAGAGGCAGGATTCAAGCCCAGGCTGTCCGGCTCCAGCGTCCCCGCTCTTAGCCAGGGGAGGAGGGAGGTGCCTGCTGGGAGGGGATGGAGACTTCCCTGGGCAAGCAGGACAAGAAAGGAGGAAGAGGCAAGAGAATTGACAGCACAAAGGGCATGTCCTGTCCTCCAGGAAGTCCTCCCGGATTCTGAGAGGTGAAGTGGAAGCCCGTCCTCAGACCTCCTCCTGGAACCTGTATGTCCCCTGAGCTTACCACACGGGGAAGCGGCTGTCCCTGGCCTTGCCGGCCGTGTGCCCAAGCAGGGGGCAGCTTGCGGGCTACGACTATTCTGTTCAGCCCTCTTATCCTTAGCATCTGGCTTGGCACTGAGCAGAGTCCCGGCAGAGGCGTGAGATGAGAAGGCGGGACATAAGGAAGGAGGGAAGGAGAAGGAAAAGACAAGGAAGGATGGCAGGGGAGGACCCTTTTCACCTGCCTTTAGTGTTCTTGATTCGAGGGAAGGGTGACCCACGCATAAAGAACAGCGAGGCGCAGGGTGCCGCGTGGGAGCGGGGGTCCCACACCCACTTCAAGATCGTTGCTGCATACGCCTATTACCCGTAGCGTTGTTTACTTTTTTTTTTAAAGATTTTACTTATTTATTCATGAGAGACACAAAGAGAGAGAGGCAGAGACACAGAGGGAGAAGCAGGCTCCCTGCAGGGAGCCCGATGCGGGACTCGATCCCGGGACTCCGGGATCACGACCTGAGCTAAAGGCAGACTCTCAACCACTGAGCCACCCGGGTGTCCCGGCGTTATTTTTTTTAAATAAAATCAGTATGTTTTAACATAAGTCACGTAAGGAAGGAAGCTGGAGGGATCCCTGGATGGCGCAGCGGTTTGGCGCCTGCCTTTGGCCCAGGGCGCGATCCTGGAGACCCGGGATCGAATCCCACGTCGGGCTCCCGGTGCATGGAGCCTGCTTCTCCCTCTGCCTGTGTCTCTGCCTCTCTCTCTCTCTCACTGTGTGCCTATCATAAATAAATTAAAAAAATTTAAAAAAAAAAAGGAAGGCAGCTGGAAACACGCACACCCGCCGGGGAAGACCGAAGTCCGGCGGGAGAACACCCCTCACAGGACTCCTCTCTGTGCTAGAAGGGAGCTTAGCAGGTGTTAGCCAGCACCCAGGATGCGTTAGCACCAAGCCCCGACCTTGTCCTCCACACGCCCAGAGGCCTGGGGACAGGTAAAGTGGGTCAGGGCTCTTTCGTGTCTGCGTCGCTGCCGCCCGGGATGTCCCTCCCGCGTGGGCTGGTAGGAGGCCCACCATCTGGGAAACACTGAACGGAAACACGCATGAGCCCCCCACCCCCTCACTGTCCCCCAGGAGCAGCGAGCGAGGAAACACTGCCCACTCCTCGCCAGTTCAGAAGACCCTCGGTCTGATGGGGGCATCCACCCCACCAGGACCCCCCAGGGGAGGCCCTCAGTGCCCCGGGGAGTGCAGAGAAGCCGAGACCTTCATTTCTATCCAGAGCCAGTTTCATTCCCGATTGGCCTCATCTCCTTTCTCTGCGCGTCCTGAACGCATCTGAGCCAGCTGCTGTGGTCATCTGGCTCGGAGAGCTAAACATAGCTTCCCTCCTGCAGAAGGATCTGGAAAACAAAAGGGGCACATGAGCATCCACCACCACCACCCAGCTGAGACTGCCCTCCCCGGGTCTGCAGGCATGGGCTACAGGTTGGGAGGGGGGCTGTCAGGGGATCCCGCGCCAGGAGAGGTCGAGGTCTTCACCCCACCGTGGTGGGGGGCTCCCAGCTGAGCCGGGTAGCACCAGCTCTGGGGAAGACCCACCAGAGCCATCTCTGCATTCCCTGTTCATTCGTTCATTCATTCATTCATTCATTCATTCATTCATTCAACAAGCATTCTGTGGGAATGGCTCCTCACCTAGGGAGCCATAAGCAGAGAGCAAGGAACACATGGCCCCCACCCAATGGGCCTGGAGCCTGAGGGGGAGACAGAAGCATCGCCAAGAAACAAATGCATAAATTAATTGCATGTGTGTGGAGGCTCATGGGGAAGCCGGAGGCCCCCGGAGAGGAGGCCCCACCTGCCTGAACTTGCCTTAGATGCAGTGATTAGGGAATCAGAGAGGAGGAGGCATTGCAGCTGAGCCCGCTGGTTGAGGAATCGGCTGCGGGAAGAGTGTGTGGGTTGGAAGGAACAGCATGTGCAAAGCCCAGAGGTAGGAAAGGGCCCCCCTGAAGCAGCCCCAGGGTCCCACACTCATGGTCCTTTTCTGGCCCAGAGCTCATCGCAAATCCAGACAAGCTGGTTTTAGAAACTCGGACTGATTTAAGATTGAACCTCAGCTTCGTCACAGCGAGCTGCGCAGCCTTGGGCAAATTACTTGACCTCTGGGAGCCTCGGTTTCCCCTTCTGTAAAATGGGAAGAGGAGAGTAGGTCTCATGGGTCTCCCTATGGACAGACGTGGGGCACTAGCACAGGGCCTGGAGCAGAGGAAGACTCGAACGTGTTAGGTTCTTTTTCCACGGATGCTTAATCAATGCCTGTTGTGTCCGTGTGAGGTGGGTTTTCTGATCAAGGCCCCCGCGGGTGAGCGAGGCAGGCCTCTGGCTCCACGGTGAACCAGCCGGCACATCTGAGTCTGGCCGTAGGTCTCGCTCAGGCGGGTTCCAGACACGGGGCTTCCTGGAGGAGGTGAGGGCGAGTGTGTGTTAGAACAAGGACACCCGTGGGGGCAGGAGCAGCGGCCGTGGAGAGGACGCCGCACCGAGAGGCGCCCGGACTCACCCTGTCTCCTGGGCAAGTCGGCCCCTGTCTCCGCAGCTCCGTTTGCTCATCTGTAAAATGGGGACAACAATAATAACCCCCCGACGGGGCGGTGGAGAGGACAGGATGCGATCACGCCCATGGACGTGCCCTGCCCGCTGGTCGGAGGGTGAGGGATGGCTCGGGGACCGTCCTCGCCGTGCCTCAGCTCCCCGCCCGGGGCCCGGCTGAGCCTCTCCACTCTCCCGCCCCCAGGTCTGGTTCAGCAACCGCCGCGCCCGTTGGCGTAAGCAGGCAGGAGCCAACCAGCTGGCGGCCTTCAACCACCTCCTGCCCGGGGGCTTCCCGCCCACCGGCATGCCCACGCTGCCCCCCTACCAGCTGCCGGACTCCACCTACCCCACCACCACCATCTCCCAAGGTGAGTACGCAGGCGTGTCCTGGCGCCCCGCCACGCCCTGTCTCCCCCACCCCAATTCCTCCCTTCACCAAGAAGGAATCATAAGAGCTATTTTTTACAGGTTTTATTTATTAATATGAGAGAGAGAGAGAGAGAGCACAGGAGGGGGGGGCTACAGGGAGGGCCAGACTCCCCTGAAGAGCGCCGAACCCTATGTAGGGTTTGAAGTGGGGCTTAACACAGGACTTGATCCCAGGACCCAGAGATCGTAACCTGAGCTGAAGTCAGACCTCAGCCAACTGAGCCAACCCAGGTGTCCCAGGGCTATTTTTTTAATTAATTAATCAATTATTATTATTTTTAAAGATTGTATTTATTTACTCATGAGAGACAGAGAGAGAGAGAGGCAGAGACACAGGCAGAGGGAGAAGCAGGCTTCATGCTAGGAACCCGATGTGGGACTCGACCCCAGGTCTCCAGGATCACTCCCTGGGCTGAAGGTGGTGCTAAACCGCTGAGCCACCTGGGCTGCCCGCTATTTTTTTTTTAAATGACCCTTCGTCTCTTTGCATATGGATGGACCATTAAGACAAAAAAAAAATGAGGTCCTGCCCTTGAACTTATTGCTTCTGTCAAGGGAGCCGCGGAGCCTGAGGATGCACAGCAGCCCTTTGGATGGGGCTTCTCAAGCTGTAAAGTCACATGCAGAAGTGACATTCGAGGCTTCCCCCCTCCCTCGCTGGACCTTCCCTCCATCCTGCCCTCCCTCCCTCCCTCTGTCTTCCCGCCCCCACCCCCCCAGCACACATTAGCAGTCCCACTACTTAACATCTGACTCATGAAGTCCCCCTCCACCTGCTTCCTCCATAAGGGCTGGCAGGCTGGAGTTCTGGAAGCCGAGGAGAGAGCCAGGGGACCCTCCCTAGGATTTTTTTCCCCCTCCCTATGATTTCTGATGAAAAATAGAGGATGATTGTCCCATGGCCTAGAAGGCTGTGAGGAGGAACCCTAACAGAGCAGAACAGCGGCCCCCCAGCTGGAAACAGAAGAGCAGCTCAGACCCTGGCCCCACCACTCACTCACTGGCCTTGTCGCCTTGCACCAGTGCCCCGACCCCACCAAGCCTCGGTTTCTTCGTCTGTAAAATGGGACTCGTATTCTTGCTTCAGACCCTTATACTTGCAAAGGCCCCTGGCAAATGGTTGGTGGCCACAAAACGCTGGGCACAGGGACAGGCCTGGGTAGATTAACAGAATCCCTAGCAAGGTCTGACTTCGAGCCCATGTGACGTTTATCGAGCACCTACTATGTGCCAGATGCAGAGCAACATGACTGGTGCCCAGTTGCCTCGAGCTTATGTGGAACGTTGGTTAGCCGTCGGTCAAGACTCAGCTGGTCCCTAGTGCCTGTCCTGCCCAGAAGCCAGCCTGTCCCGACCTGAGCAGTGGGAGTAGCTGGTCCCCCCCGCTCCCTCCACTGGATGGAAACTGGGAGGAGGAGGCTCGTGGCTCGTTCTCCAAGCAGGTGGCTCTTTCCCTGCCCCTTGACGCCCACCATCTGGGCTGGGGCCACCCGCTCAGGCCCTCTCCCGCGTCTCTCCGCAGACGGGGGCAGCACGGTGCACCGGCCCCAGCCCCTCCCGCCGTCCACCATGCACCAGGGGGGGCTGGCGGCGGCCGCCGCAGCCGCGGACACCAGCTCGGCCTACGGAGCCCGCCACAGCTTCTCCAGCTACTCGGACAGCTTCATGAACCCGGCGGCGTCCTCCAACCACATGAACCCCGTCAGCAACGGCCTGTCCCCCCAGGTAGGTGGCCTCACCAGACTGGTGTCCGGCAAGCCACGGGCTCTCGGGTACCTTGAGAGAGTTACAGTGGGAAGGGGGGTGCTCCTTCCACCTTTGCTGGTCAGTATCTGGGGTCCTACGCTCTGGGTTTATCTTCGGCGGGCTGCGGGCCTGGGTGACCCAGCAGGCAGATATGGAGAAAGAGTTTGTTCTGGAAACACATACTGCATTCTAGACGTGCCCCCTCAGAGCTTCTGAACCTGACCCCCCACCCACCTCGGGGCTGTTCGGGCCGGGAGAGCCAGGCATTTTCAGACAGCGCGTTGGGGGAAGCCTTGTTCCCTTTCCCACGGGATGCGGACTATGGTTCGGGCTTTGTTCTAGAACCGGGAGTCCTTCCTGCCTGGGTTCCATCCTAGGCTCCGTCTCTTGCCTTTCCCCGGGGAGGCAGGACCGCATCCTGTCGGCGGAGGGAAACACAGCTGAGGTTCCAGGCTGGGAACTCTGCTCCCTGTGGGTCTTGGAGCCCATTGACTCCTGCACCATTGGTTGCTGGTGGGGTCCCTCGCCGCCTGCCCCTGCTGTTAGAAGTCATGAGCCCCCCCCCACTTAGATCAACTCAGAAAGACGGTGCCGAGGCCACTGGTGGGGACTGGTGGGCTTGGGGAGCAGGGCTCGGTGATCCTCGTGACTTTGAGGGTTCCTTTCTGTGGCTTCAGCAGACTCTAAATATCCAGGGAGGAAAGAATTAAATCCAAATCTGGTTTCACCCTGCCTCCCACCTTCTGAGGGAACACGCGTGGTGCAAGCTCCTCGGAACAGCTGTAGCTCAGCAGGAAACGTGGAGGCTTGCGGGGTGGGGTGGGGGGTTCAAATCCCAGCTCCACTGCACAGGGCGTTGGGAAGTTAGCATCTCTGAGCCTCTGTTTATCCATCACCGAACTAAAGAGCCATGAAACTAGGTGTTCCTAACCTCCTAGGAAGGGTGTTCTCTGAATTCAGCACGCTGCCGAAGCCTTAGCACCGAGCCCGGCACGAAATAGGGGCCAAACAGACATCGGTCCTCTTGCCAACCACCCCCCCCATTGCCAGGATGATACAATTCGTATGAAAAACCTGTTACTTGAAGGAAAAAGAGGGTTAAAGGGAAGGTCAGCTACAGCTCCCCCCCAACCTTGGCCCATATCCATTTAGCTTCCTGTTTTTGTCAATAAAGCTTTATTGACACACAGCCATGCCCATTTATTTACATATTTATGGCAGCTCTGGGGGGTACAACACCAGAGCTGAGGGATTTCTAAACAGACCTCATGGCCCATGAGGCAAATAATATTTGCTGTCTGGCCCTGACAGAAAAAAAAATCACCAACCCCTGTTCTAAAACCTTCCCAGGAATGTCAGTTCTCTGCATGGTTTGGGTTCATCGCTGTTCACCTCTGTTAGGGAGCGTGGTTGAGAGCCAACTGCATGTTAGTGTCGTCATTTATTTATGGGGAAGATCCCTTTCCGTCTCTCTGCCTTGATTTTTCCCATCCTTGAAATGGGGATGACACCAGCTTCTATCTCATGGGGCTGTTGAGGATGGTATGAGCGGACAAGCATAAAGCACTTAGGCCAGGTCCGGGGCAGAGCTGAGGGCCAGGGAACAGGAGCTGCTGAGCGCAGAGCTCCTAACGGCGATGCTCCAAGTCCTCTCGGGCCCCGTGTTATGGGGCAGGGGTGACGCAGCCTGCCGAGCAGAATGTTGACCCGCTGGAACCTAGTTGGCCTCTTTGGGGTTCAAAGCCGCGGCTTCCATGTCGTTGGTACTGAGGACATACTGGCTGAGCCAACCTTCCAGAGTCCGGAGACAGACAGGACAGGAACTCAGAGCTGGCTGGGTGACCACGACCGTGGCCGTGAGGATGTGGTCCAGGCCCAGCCTCACGGTACAAAACAGGTTGGAGGAGCATCACTTGGAAATCTGAAGCGGGATGCCGAGATCGTGTGGGCCCGCCTTCTCGCTTCATGGATGGGGGCCCGGGACACATTGGCCGAACCAGAGCCGAGAGTGCCGGCACCTGGCTCGCTGCCTACGGTTCCTCGCAGCCCACTGACTCAGCGTGGGCTGAGGTTCCTCCCCCACAGAGGGGCAGTTTTGTCACAGGGCAGAGGAGGGGCAAGCAAATAAGGGGCCCCCGGCTTCTGGAGCATGGCTCAGCGATGGGATAAAGAGTGAGGATGCCCCATGCACTGTTTGGGGCCAGAACAAGCCTCAGGGAGGGAGGGCGGAGGAAAGAACTGAGTCCTTGCTGTGAGCGGCCAGTAGCCCGGCCTTCTCCCTGCCGGAGCTGGACCCTCACCTCTCCTCCCTGAGGCCCTGGGGAGACTTCCTCCCCACACTCCAGGCAGGGAGGTTATGAGGACATGATGGATTGGGCCAACTCCGGAGACTTGCCCAGAGGTTCCCACCAAAGGTGCGAAGACAGATGGAGGGTCTGACAGGGGCAGAGGGGACCAGGAGGTGAACAGCTGCTGGCAGGGAGAGGGGGCTGTGCGCAGGGCGGGCCGGAGGGCAGGCTGGGTGTGCTTCTGTCCATGTGAACTGCCGGGGTTAAGCTTCTGACGCTTCCCCGAGGAAGGAGGCAGCAAGGGGGCGTTTCTGGGTCTGTACAAAAGTTCCTGCTGCTTGTGAGTCCCGGGATGCTCTGTCCTCCCTCGGAGCAGCCCCACTGTACATCTTCGGCACGTCTCTGTGGGCTCGGGAGGGGTGGGGAGTGGCCTCCTCCACCAGGACAGATCCTCTTCCTAGGGCCTGTCCCCCCGACAGCAGGGAGGTTCTCCAGAGTCCACCTGGGCAAGAGGGATGGGGTGGGCTCTGTCTGGGATGGGGCTTCCACCTGGCCTGTGGGGCTGGCACGTATCCGCTCACCCGGGACTGCTAGTCCCCACCCCTGCCACCCTTGGCCTTGGCCTTGGCCCTTGTTCTTACAAAAGCCCAGGAGGATTCTGTTGGGGGGTGAAGTTGGGGCTCTGCTGAACACCCGCTCATCACACTGGCCAGTTTGCTGCTGCCTGGAGAAGTGCCCCCTCCCAGGGCCTGACCCGGGTCCTGGTCTCAGACCCAGCCTGGGAAGTGGGAGCTGTCAAGCCTCAGAGACTCCACGGAGAGAATGCCCAGCAGAATCCCATGGAAAAGCCATTTATTCAGCTCTGCCCTGGACCCTGGCTCTGGCATAACAGTTATGTATGGAGTGCCTGCTGTGTGCCAGGCACTGGGCTAGGCACAGTGAACGCAAGGGATGAAGCCCCTGCCCTAGCGGAGCTGGCGTGGAGCAGGACAGACAGGCAATACACGAAAAACCAGCAAGTTCGTGCAATGTGTCTAATACCGCTTTGACAAGGACAGCTAGACTTTCGAGCCCCCGTGACTCGGACCCTGTTCCGAGGGTTTCCTGTACACTCACTACTTGGGCAGCAAAAGCCAGGATTCGGCTCCCCCCTTGCTAGAGCCTGAGATCATAACTGGCACTGCCCTCCTGCCTCAGGATCGTGCACGCTCACCCTCTTTTTGGGAGGCTGGTTGGCAGCGAGAAGGAATCCTCTCCCCTCCGGCTTGGCGGAGGGGGAAGCTCATTCAACCCATGTCTTGGATGAGAAGACCGAGGCCAGGACCTCAGGCTAGTGGGCAACGGGCAGAGTTGAGTCCCATGTGCAGAGGCCTTCCGAGAGGTTCAGACACCGAGGAGGCTTGGTTTCCTTGTAGCCCAGCCCTGCAACCACCCGCAAAGCCTGCGATCAGGGACTAGGCTCTCAGCACGCGGACGTCCCCAGCTTTGTGCACGGGGTCCTCCTGAGGAGCTGCAAGGAAACCAGTGCAGCTGACCCTTGGACAATGTGGGGATGAGGGGTGTCAACCACCCCCCCCACTGTTGAAAATCCATGTATAATTTTTGACTCCGGCCCCCCAGCCCCGCGAAAAAACTTCACAAATAACCTGCTGTTGCCCTGAAGCCTTACTGAGGAGACACACAGCGCACTGACACCTATTTTGTAGGTTCTTTTTTTTTTTTTAAGATTTATTTATTTATTCATGAGAGACACAGAGAGGCAGAGACACAGGCAGAGGGAGAAGCAGGCTCCATGCAGGGAGCCCGATGCGGGACTCGATCCCGGGTCTCCAGGATCACGCCGTGGGCCGGAGGCAGATGCTCAACCCCTGAGCCACCCAGGCGTCCCTAGTTTATAGGCTCTGTTCCTTTTATCCTGTCTTCTTACACGGAAGCAAACTAGAGAAAATGTTACCAAGAGAAGCAAAAGGAAGAGAAAATACATTTCCCGCACTGTCCCGTATTTGTTCATTAGAGTGCCCGGCACCGGGTGGGGTGGCCCTCCCTCCCTCCCTCCCTAACTATGTGTCATGTGAGAGCCAGGATCCAGGGCAGAGTATATTAAATGGATCCATGCAGTCCAAACCCAAGTTGTTCGAGGGTTGGTTACTGCCCATGAGATGTTGGGAACCAGGATCCACAGACCCCCTAGGCTGAGGTCCTTGGAAACCACTTCTAGAAGGCAGCTCAGGACAGCTTAGGGCAACAGGAAGCTTCTGTGGCCCAAATGGCAGTGAGTAACGTGATGCTGGCACACCGGTAGGGTAGTGGGCTACAGAGGGGACACCTATGCACAGGTCCCTTGGGATGCCTGCCCTTAGGCATTGCCCAGTCTGATGGGGGAGACACAGCTCCTGCCCTGAGGGACCCCTGGTCCGAGAGAGGAAGGACTCCGTGTGCTCCCATCCTCGGGAGCTCACAGTCAGAAGCGGAAAAAACTGTCCTTAGATGCCCTGGGGTGACCATAGCAGCCAGTGCTGTGCTGGAGAGCTCCCAGTTTGAGGGGAGACAGGCTCAGAAAGTCACTCACAGCTGCTCACCCTCCAAAGTCCCAGCAAAGACCCAGGAGAGGAGGGTGGTTGTGTCGTTTCGGGCAGGGTGCCCTGTGCCGGGGGCTTCTTTAGGGTCCTCATGGGTATGGGGGGGCAGGGTGGGTAGCCCTTGGCCTGAGCTTCCTTCTTCCCCCAGGCCTTTTAGAGGCAGATTCTCTCAGAGTTGGAAGTGGAAACTGAGGCCCAGATGGGGGGGGCGGGGGGAGAGAATACGGCCCTAAATCATAGTCGGGTTAGCGGCAGGGCCGGGACCAGGCCCCAGAGCCCCAAACCCCGAGCCAAGGGCTCCTGCCACTGCCTCTCAGAAAGGGGGTGTTTCTTTCTTGCCACCTCCGCTCCTGTCGCTCCTTTGTAACGTCCCATGTTCATCGCGTCCCATGCTCCTGTCTGGGGCTTACCCGGAAGGAACCCATAAGAGGGATCGTGACGATTTCCCCCCACGCTGAACTAACGAAGGGTCCTCCCTAAGTGTGGGGCGACTCACACGGCCGCGAACACAGTGAAACAAGCCTCTTTGTCCTTTTGGGCTCCTTGATGCTTTTTCCTCCTTTCCCTCTTCTGCCCACACTACGGTGACAGTTAATGTGGAATAGATGCTTCTGGCAGGCGGGCCTGGGCGGAGCTACGTGCAGTAGCCACTTTCACTCCAGGAGGCTTGGTCATATATTGTGACCTTCACTTTACAGATGAGGAGACCGACTTGTCCAGGCCCATCCATCCATCCATCCATCCATCCATCCATCCATCCATGTGCCTACCCTGTGCCAGGCTCGGTGGTAGGTTCTGGAAAGTGGCAGAGCCAGGATTAGAAGGGTTCGCCTCCAGAGCCCGCTGTGCTCGCTGCTCCATCATATCTGCCCCCCGCCCCCCAGGTGGGTCCTGTGCTCCAGCTGGTGACGCTCAGGTCTGCAGCCACGGGGCATAGGCAGGGTCAGGATCCGAATCATCACATGCTCAGCTTTCCCTTCTTCCTAAACCAGGCAGGAGTAAAGCTCGAGGCTTTATTTCAATTTCTTTACGAGCGGAGTGTCCCGATCGCTTCGCCACAGCAGATTGCCCCCCTGGCATCCTTGGAGGGCCCCGGGGGAGCCGAGCGAGCAAGGGGAGACCCTCCACCAGCTGAATACCTACAGGGCGCCGTATCCCATGGGAGCACGTGGGCTCTACGAAGTCCCTCAAGCTCCGCAGACCCCCTCCGCCTGGGGATGCGGGCTCAGAGAGGGTCAGTAACCTGCTGCGGGCCACGGAGCGGCTGAGCGGCAGAGGCAGGACTCTAACACGGCCCCGCGCTGACCCTCAGCGGGATGCGTCCGCTGGCTCTGGGGACCCGAGCTGTGCCCCTCATGCGGTGGGCCCTGGAAACTGCCTGTGTTTCTCTCCCCTCTCACTTCCTCTTGTGTGTTTTTTTTTTCTCTTTATTGGCGACACTGCGTTTATAATAAGCATTTAAAATGAGTCTTGCTGGACCAGGGACGAGGAAGGAGGAGGGAGTGGGAGATTTGTAGGCAGGAAGACAGGGAGGGGGATGGTGGGGTGTTAAATAGCCCAGAATTTTTAAAAAACTGATGCAAATCACTGGTAGGAGAGAAAATTATGTGCAATTACGTCCCGATATTGGAAGGTTTTGCCTAGCCCAGGCAACAAGATCTCATTAACAAGCAGAAAATAAGATTGAAATGGTGTGTAAAAGAGCTGAAAAATGAATTTGAATGCTGCGTTTGTCCACAATTACCCCCTCCTTCACACGTATTTTATTGCAATTTTTTTATTATTCTTAATCTCTCCATTCCTCAAAGCAGATTGGGGACATCCTGGCATTACCGGGGCATCGGGAGGAGGTGTGGAGGATTTCCTGCTCCCCTGAAAGGAGACCCTTCTCTCGCACATTTTCCAAGGTTGGGTTTTGGAGGGATCAGAATTCATTTCTCCGGCTTAGTGGGTTGTAGGAACACGGGGCTTTAACCCCAGCCCCCAGCCGAGTGAGCAAGACTCTGCGCCCCGCCCAGCCCTTCCTTCTCCTCCCTTCTGGGCGCCGCTTCTGCATCCGGCTTCCTTCCCCTGTCCTTCTCAGGATCCCTTCCAGGGTTGCTCTCTCCCAGGGTGTCTCTCCTGCAGCCCCCCACCCCCAAGCAGGAGGAAAGCGGGAGGGCAAGAGAAACTACACGGCCGGCCCATCGCCAACAAGCAGCTCCGGGGTGGAGCTCTGGTTCTCCCGTTCCCTGAGTTGCTGTGTGGCTCTGGGGCAGCTTGCTTAACCTCTCTGGGCCTCATCTTTGTCATCTGAAAAACGGGAGTGATAGTCCCTACGTCTCAGGGGGTGCTGTGAGGACAAAGGGAGAATTTGAGTAAAGTGCCTGGTCCATAGTAGATGCTTAATAAACGCTTATCCTTACCCCATCCCCCCAACCCCACATCTGGCCCCAGGCCTCCAACTCTACCTCACTCCCTTCCCGTCTCTTCCATCGCTTCCCTCCTCCCTCTCCTACCCTCCTTTCCATTCGTTGGAAAATGTCTGAGCTGGTTTCTAGTCCAGGACAGTGCAGTATGTCCCCCTGACCCCGGTCCTGGGAAGAGAGGATGCTGGGTGCAGGGAGCCCCCTTTTCTGCAGAAAAGACAGGAAAGGCTGTCTCCGCTCTCCCCTCCCTCAGACCCCCGGGGAAGATGAGCAAGGGTGGAAGGAGTGACTGGCTCAGATTGGGCGGACGTGGCTCTGAGCCCGAGTGGTTTTCCCCAGGATCAGGGAAGAGCTGACTCACCCCCACCCACCCACATATCCACTTCTCACCATGAACGATGGTGACGGCGTGGGGTCAGGGCTCAAGGGTGAGAAGGGCCGGAGTCTTTGGCCACATTCTCTTGCCAAATGCCATTTGGCAGCATCTGGCCTCCCCAACTGTTTTTTCACCGTACCCGGTTTCTCCCAGAGACCCCTGTGCCACAAGCCTCTCCTCGGAGCCCCGATCGGGGTGCCGGGCGGGGGCGATGGGTAGTGTCCACTCGGCTCATCAGGCGACCTCACACCCCAAGTGCCCTTTCCCCTTGACTCCCAGCCAGGCCGGCCCTGGAACAGGGATGAGCCACAAAGCTCAGAGAACCAGCCGTGGGGCCCTGGGCATCATTGAGCCCTGCCAGCCCCCAGAGGGACAGACCCTGCCAAGATCCTGCTCTCACATCCAGCTCTGCCTTTGTCCACAGTTAACCTACCTCAGTGGGAAAAGCTGAGTTATTTCCCCCCCTGGCAGCTCCTCACCAAACAAAACCACCTGCTCACGTCAATCAGAGGCTCAGCTCCAGTCCACAGGGAGAGGCCTGGACAGAGCCTCATCTCCTGTGAAAACAGACCCCTGTTTATTTCTCTGCCTTTCGCGCCCCTTTTTCCTGGGTGGAGGGGATGGGGGCAGGGGAGGCGAGCTGGGATCAGGAACTTTCCAGACTGTGGTTGAGGGAGGCAGGTCATCCCTATGTGCAGGAACTGCCAGGAACTGGGAATAAGCAATAAACTGCCCCCCCCCGGGTGACTGTAGGGTCTTTTTTTTTTTTTTTAAATCATCGAGGGCGATGTAGAAGGGTAACCCTGGCCCTTCCTCCTTCCTTAGAGGACCAGGTGGGATTCTGGAAAGATAGCATCTTAGGTCCATGTCTCTGAGTCTGG
Organism: Nyctereutes procyonoides; assembly: GCF_905146905.1. NCBI lineage: Eukaryota > Metazoa > Chordata > Mammalia > Carnivora > Canidae > Nyctereutes > Nyctereutes procyonoides. Next base: position 5,714,792 of record NW_026575052.1, read on the forward strand.
ACACGAGATGTGCATCGGGGGCCGCTCTCAGAGCTGCTATGGGCCTCTTTTTTGCCCACCATGGGAATATGCACAGCAACCTGGGCTTTACACCTTGAGAAGGTACGGGTGCAAGCCTCCCACGGGCAGAGTGAGGCCTGGCACTACCAAGTGGGGAAGGGGAGCCTGGATGCTCCCATGGACCTACCTGATGGCAGGGACCACGCTCTTCAGTAGGGCCTCAGGCGAGGCAGCAGTGTCCAGTGCCTGGTGATTCATTTTGGTGTCAGAACTCGGCGTCTGGCACGTAGTAGGCCTCCAGCCGCCGCTGGTGAGCCCCCAGCCGCGTGCACCCTGATTACACGCAGCTGCGCTTTCTTTCCAAAAGGCTTTTGAGGCAGCTGATCCTTTCGGTTGGTACTTGGATGTCATTACCTACGACTCCCTTCAAGTTTGTTTCCCTAGCTCCTGTGATTAACGCAGCATACAGGGAGGCTCAAAAAAGACATGTCCACGGCTGTCTCTCTCTAACCAAGTCCATTTCAGGGGAGACAGTACCCCTCGGGGAAGGGGTAGGAGCTGGTGCTGACCGGACAGCAGCAAATCATGCCGCGAGTCCTAACCCAGTGTCTGATGCAGATGCAGCGTGGGCAAGGGGAAGGATCATACAGCCCGGGGTTCAGATACCAGGTTCTCTACTTGCTTGCTGTGTGACCACAGGCAAGTTACACGAGCTCTCTGAGCCTCGGTTTCCTCAGCTAGAAGACGGGGCCGCTACTACTCACCTTGCAGGGAGGGATCAGAATTCATTTCTCCGGCTTAGTGGGTTGTAGGAACACGGGGCCGTGTGTATGTGCAATAATGAGATCTTGCTCGTGGGAAACACCTAGCCCCATGCCGGGCATATAGTAAGAGCTTAGTAAGTGACAGCTTTCTCCTCTCTGCTCCTCCCTGCCCTCCTTAGAAACTGAATGAGAGATGTCCATCCTCTGCGTTGGCCATTTCCTTTCTGGGACTGGAGGTCTGGCTTAGCCAATTGGGAATTCAGGAGATCCCAGCTCCCTGCGGGCTCTGCTTCTCACCCACTTCACCCACTGTGTGACCTTGGTAGATGCCTCCCCTCTGGGTCTCAGTATCCCTATCTGTGCCATGAAAGACATGGACCACTTGTTAGTAAGGAACCGTCCTGCTCAGAGTCTGTGATTTCTGTGGATTCTTTGTACGGGCGTGTGAGTCCCAGCCTCCAGATCTGAGGGCAGGGGCTGGCCCTCCTCTGTGTCCTGCACCTCCTCCTCATCCTCATGGGGCCCCAGCCTGGGCCTTCTGGGCTTCCCAGCAGGCCAGGGCTTTAGCCTCCCAGAGCAGCCTGGTTCGGTGGGAAAGAATGCAGATAGCGGATTTGTCCTTCTTTCTGATTAGCACGGGGGCTTGGAATGAGATAGTCCCGGCAGAGAGAGGGGAAGAAAATGAGGGAGATTAGCAATTAATACAGCGGGCAGACGTGCCGAGCAGCTCAGGCCAGTCCCTGGGGTCCCCAGCGGGAGGGAGGCCGCCGGTATGACCAGCGACCGGACCTGGGAGGCCGGATAGCACCCCAACCAGGACAGGCAGGGTGACTTTGAGGGTCCCCAGAGAGTCACGCTCTCCCCTGCCCCTGGGACGTCTTGCCCGCTGCTCTCTCTGCCGGGACTCCTTCTCCAGCACCTCGTCTTCTCAAAACCACTCCTGCTTATTCCTTAAGACTTGGCCACCTTCCGGGATGCCTTTGCTCACGCATGGTGGGTTAGTTGTGCTTTCTCTGTGCATTTATCACCTTTGATCGGTGTATTAGAAGTGCTTGTGTTACTAGACAAATACTGCATAAAATATAATTGCTCTCTTTTTCGGAGCACTTAACCACAGGCCAGATGCCATGCTAAGCCCATCATGTGAACCAGCTCATTTAATCTTTGCACCGTCTCCTTTGGAAGGGGAGGGCTTCACAAATGGGGGGGACAGAGGGACCAAGCAGTTTAAATCGTTTGCCTGAGATAAATCACTAACATGTGGCAGGCCCCGGACTTGAACCCAGCCTGCCTGGCCCCAGAGACCATGCTTTCACCCAGCCCGTGGCATGAAAAGTGGCTTGTTTTCCCCTTGCTGGTGAGATTTTGAGGGCCCTCAATGTGACTCTTTGATCTCAGCTAATCCCAGTGCCCTAAGAGGCCAGAGAGCGGGGGTGTCAGGACGTGGGCTCTGGGGTCCCTGCACCTGGTCCCAATCTCTAGCACCGTCACTTCCTATCTGTGTGATTCCAAAGAGATTCTGCTCTGCCTCAGCTTCCCCCGCCATCAAGTGGAGCTAGCACGGGTTCCCATCTCACAGAGTGGTCTGAGGAATGAGCGCGTTGAGATACGTAAAGCATGTTGGCATCTGGCACACTTCGGGGTAGCTCTTTGCAGATGGGAGCTCCAAGGCCATGTGGTGAGTTGAGGCAGGGCCAGGCCTCAGATCTCCTGTTGCAGAATTAATGATCCCCCCCCCCCCGCACCCTTGCGTTCCCCTCCTCCCTCCTGGCCCTCTCCCCAGCTGTGAACTTTTCTCCAGCACCTTTGGGAATAGGGACAGGTGCTCTGAACCACCCCAGGGAGTTGGGCTGCAGGATACTGGCTGATGGGGGAGGAAACAGGTGGAGGACGTTCCTGCCCTGGGGATCCTGGGACCATCTGAGATCTTGACCAGCGTCCCCCAAGCACTGCGGGCGACCTTTGGAAGGTCAGGCCTCAGTGCCACCCCCATTCCTATGCAGCCTGGGCCAGTCACTTCCACTCGGCACCTGTTTCCTTGTGAGTGATGAAGCCCAGCGCTTTCTTTAGAGGGAGGACAGACTTCCTGGCACCCCAGCCCAGCCAGCCAAGCCCCCCACTTCCTTCATCCTCCAGCCAGTCTTGTCTCCGTGTCTTGCTACTCAGCCCAGAACTTTCCCTTGGTCCCAGCTGATGGGAAATTAACCTGGGATGTCTTCTGGGCACCTCCCTCGGCTTCCTAATTCTCTGCCTTCCTGTGCTCCTCCCTCTGCACCCCATGTCTCCCCACCCCTTGTCTGTCACCCCACTGGTACCCAGGCTGTTCTCAGACCCCTTTCCTTCCTCCTTTCTGCAAATCCAACCCTGCGCCCCATTCCCTTCCCCTAATCTCTCATCCTTCTCCACTCTTCCTCTCATTTCCTGATGTCTCGCCCCCTCTCTGACCGCTCGCTCTCGACCAGGGGCTCCAGGCGGGGGCTGGGCACGGTTCCGGGGCTTGGGGTGGGGGTGGGGGTGGGGAGAGTGGTGGGGGGATCGCTGGCCGATCCTGCGCAGGGCCCCTCCCGCTCCGCCGCCACTGCCGCTGACGCCGCTGCCGCGCCTTTGATCCATGGCCCGAGGCCGCCTGACAGTGGAAAATGCGGGGAGACAAAACCACTCAGTCAAAGTGATTCCCAACAACTGTCTCCCCGAGATAAGGACGCTCGGGCTCGGCAGCCTGCTTAATTCTCGCTGCCCGGGACCAGGACGGGGAGCAGCACGAGCCTGGTCGCCCCCGGAACGCAGCCGCCTGCCCGGCCCCGACCGACCAGACCAACCGTCCAGGTGAACACGGAGGCAGTGACTTGGGGGCACAAGGCGGGGACACAGAGACCCAGGCAGGACCGCCCTTCCTCGGAGGGGCCAGGGCTCCTCCCCCACTCCCCTTGTATCCATTCTGTCCATCCCGTCCCCTTCTGCCAATGCCCTTGCCCGTCCCTCCGCCTAGAACTCGCTCACCCACCCCCTCTTGGCTCACCCACCCTCTCTTGGCCCAGCCAAGCCCATCCATCTCTCTGGTCTCCACCCAGAAGGCCACTTTCTCCAAGAAGCCTTCCTGACCAGCTGGGTGGCCACACCCCCTCCTAGCATAGCAGTTTGGGTTCTGGATTCTAACTTTCTGAATGTTGTTCTCACCCCCTAAAACCAGGACCAGGTTATGCTGTGGCCTGTAGTCTCTGCCACCAAACCTCAGATCTATCCCTAGCCCATGCTAGGGATCTAATATGGGCACGTTTGGACACCGCGAGCATCCCTTCCCTGCGTTCAGGGACCTTCCTCCCAGGTAGTTCTGCAAGGGGCAAGCAAGCAAACCAGGAGCCAAAAGCCTCCAGAGAAGAGGGGGTGCCCCCGACAAGGAGAGGGATGGGGTGTGAGGGTATCAGTGATGACCCCCCAGCCCAGAACCCTCCTCCAAGGGAAACCCCTTTCTCAGGGCTGGCCTGGCTGAGCTGGACCGACCACCTGCTCCAGCCGTGCTTTCCAACCACGTTCCCTGGCAAGTTGCAGTCCGACTTGGGAGCTCAGGGGGTCGGATTTTGTACAGTAGGCCCAAAGGGAACCTCCGTCGTCCCACCGGAAACCTCCACAGAGCTGTCCCCTGGGGGCGGAGAGAGCCAGCACGTTCCCGTTGGTGGTGGGGGGTCGTCGTGGGGAGACAGAACTCAGCTCAGGACGTCCACATCCAGGCTGGCATGGAAGGGGTGGTCTTGTGAAGCACGGAGCACCCCACTTCTGGGGGGGCAGCAGCAGAATCCGGGTTTGCCGGGACTGTTGGAGAGCCGGTTCTCTCCGTGGTGCAGGCGATTTGGTAGAGACTGTGATTCCTAAGCCTGTGCATCTGAATGATCTGGAATGCCTGTTAAAAATCTAACTCGCAGGCTCCACCCTGACTGGCTGATGCCGTGGGTCTGCAGGGGGACCAGGAGAATCCATACTTTAAAGAAGACACCGTCCGAGGCAGCCTGGATTACCAAAGCACTGGATTAGCGAGCTTTCACCTCATCAGCCTCACAAGAGCCCCCTGACCTCCCCTTTCTTTGGGAAGGGATCTCAGGGCCTGATTGTTTTTGTTTTTTTTTTTTAATTATTTTTTGGGTAGGGTCTGTTTGACCTGAACTGAGATCCCTTCTCCAGCAATGTTCCAGGCAGGAGGCATCCTAGAAAGAGTTAACCCAGCGTCTCCTTTTACTAGGAAGGACACCCGCAATGGCACACTTTTCACTGCCTAGAAGGACTCAGGGATTAACAGCGCTTTTCCCAGGGCACGAGCGGGTGTGGCGGTGGCCGGATGGACGGCCTCTACCTTCATCTCTGCCTCTGCTCCCACGGCAGGGGCAATGCCCGCTTTGACACAGAGCCCTGGGACCTCTTCTCAAGCATCAAGACCCGGGTGGGATGCGTGAGGAAGACCCACCCCTGCCCAGCTCCGTCCCTCCATCCTGCTGGCCTCTTGGGGACCAGCACAGAGCGTGAGGGCTCAGCACGCACGCGACCCTCTCTCCAGACAGTGGGTCTGACCTCCGGGCTTGGAGGATTAAGGTCCTGGAAGGGCCCCTGTCAAGTGTCTTAGACAAAGGGGCACATCCAGGCTGAAATTGAGAAGTGATGCCCCGAGCCTCCCTCAGGGCCTGCCTTCCCTTCCCCACCGCAGATTATGCTCCTCCCCGAGCTCCCCTAACTCCCCGTGTCCTTCCTAACCCCCCCCCCCCCGCCCCGGGTGCCGACCTCGACCCCAGCTGATCCCAGGCTCCCTCTCAAGGGAGGAAGCAGCTGTCCCAACTGGGGTCCTGCCCTGCTTTGGCCCCAGAAGGAGCAGGACCAGGGTTGCGCTTTCAGCGGCACAGATACTGTCCGTAAGTGTGGCAATGACGTCGTCCATTTGTTTAGAGCCTGGGGTTCCACGAGGCACTTTTGCCCTGTTCCGTGATTTGATCTTCGCCGCGTCCTGAGGGTGTGGAATCACCATGCCCGTCTTGCAAACTCAGAAAGGCAAAGCTCAAGAGCAGCGGCAGGGGATGGTGTTGGCATCCAACCAAAACCCAGGTCTGCCGGGCGGCAGGGATTAAACTGTCCTCCGTGCCGGGCTGCCAGGACAGGCAGAGGCGGGACGAGACCCTGGCTGGCTGCTCTGGGTCTGGTCTGGACTTGAGATTCCCAGGGGATTCACGTGTGCAGGAACGTTTGAGAGGCACTGGCTGAAGGGCCCTCCCCGACTGCCCAGCTCTCAGAATCCCCGCGAGCTCCCGGCAGTGACTCAGTGGACACCCTGGTCAGCAGAGGGAGGCCTACGGGAGGGGTCTTGGGGGGAAGGCCCAGAGGAGAAGCAGGGGGCCAGCGGAGGTGGGCTGAGGGTTCCTCTGGCCAGGGGCGGTCCTGTGTTATGGTGACAGCCAGCTGGACCAGGGTCTGAGCCTGGCACCCAGGGGGCGTGGTGGGCTCAGGCCCGGCACAAGAAGCTCCAGGGTTGATTTGGGAGGTGCCTCCTGCTGGAGGTATGCAGGGGTGATGGGCAGAGAGGCAGGGAGGTGCAGGGACAGGCTGACGGGCCCGCAGAGAGAGCCTCTCTAAGATGCTGGTGTAGACAACCCCGGGGAAAGGGAGCAGCAGGGGCTCGGGGAGAGAGGGAGACAAGTAGGGGAGGTAGAGAGAGTCTGGGGGAGAAGTGCATGGAGGGATAGAAACAGCAAGAGAGAGACACCCAGAGACTGGGAGAGACAAACGGGAGGAGAGAGAAGGAAAGAGAGACAGAGCCACACAGAGCGGTGCGCAGGCAGGGACAGGGACAAGGTCGGGGGACAAAGAGCAAACACAGGAGGCCAGGGAGCAAGGTGTGATGGGGACTAAGGGACACGAACTTACAGGACGGGGGGTGGGGATAGGAAGCTGGGACGGGAGGGCACCCCCAAAGCTGGAGGGAGATGCAGCAGCCCCGCAGCGTGAATCCCAGCCTGCCGCCTCCCAGCTGCGTGCCCGTGGCTTCCTCCTGGTGCAGGAAGGTGCCTTCAGCCCCGGCCGCCGGAGCCTGCCGCTCTGTGCCTCCCCCTGCCTCCTGCGGTCCAGGTGTCCGTGGCACGGCCTTTTCCCAAGCAAATGGGGCTTCCTGGGCTGAACCCCAGATGCCCCGCTCCCAGCCCTGGCCTCCTGGCGGGGCAGTGGCTGGTCTCAGAGCCCCAGGAGCCTGGGGTGAGAAGTCCTGCCCTTCTGACGAGTGTTTCCCTTTAGTTCCAGATGCCACCCTGACAGGTGCTCCCTGTGATTAATGTCCCCTGGGCCTGAGATCAGCCCCTCCCCCCCAGGCCGAGCTGGTGGCCGGGTGGGCAGCACAGGGACCGAGCCTTCCGGAATCCCCTCCAGTTCCTCCCTGTTCCTGGACCTTCTCCAGCCACCAAGAGCAGAGAAAAGACCCCTCCTCAAAGCCACCCTCAGACGGGCAGGCTGACCCTGGCTGGGTGGTTGGGGGTTTTTGTTTGGTTGGCTTTTATTTATTTATTTGACAGAGAGAGAGCACAGCAAGGGGGGTAGCAGGCAGAGGGAGAGGGAAAAGCAGGCTCCTCGATCCCAGGACCCCGGGATCACCACCTGAGCCGAAGGCAGACGCCCAACCGACTGAGCCACCAGGTGCCCCACCTGGCTGAGCCGAGCGCGCGTACAGCTTTCAGCAACCTGAAGACTGTGCAGTGGGAGGAAAGGGGCCGTGAACCGTTGGGGGCAGGGCCAGGTGGTCGGGGGACTGCAGTCAGCCGGGCTTGGGGACCATGGCTGGAGACGCAGGTTGAGTTGCGATTGGCCAGGGTCGAATGGGAGCGTTTTCGATAATTAACTCTCCAGCTGGGGGCAGGGGCTATGTGCTGTGTGACCCTGAGCAAGTGCCTTGACCTCTCTGTGCCTCCGTTTTGTGATCTATACAGCAGGGATGGCGGGGGGACCGACGTCACAGGGCTGTAGCCAGGAGCGAAGCAGTTACGCACACAAGGCTAGGAACGCCGCCCGGCACGGAGCGGGCCCTGGAGAACCCCGGTAGCCAGGACGCCGGGTGCTCAGGTCTGGAGGTGTGCTAGGCACGGGGACAGGGAGTCGGGCTGTCCTGGGAGCTGGGGCCCCGGGCTGGCGGCGGGGCGCACGCAGTGTCGGGTGGAGCCAGGACGCCATCCCAGCTCCTTCCCCACCTTGCCGGGCCCCCTTCCCCGAATAACCCCTGGCATCGCCTGCGCAGCCTGCGGCGCCAGTGAGAGAGCTGCTATCTCTTCCCGCATCTCTCGGGGCCCCGGGGACCCAGGAGAGACAACATCTCTCCGCAACCATCCCCAGCCTCTTGTTTGTTTGGTACGTCGGAGCCGTGGGCACATTTTTGCTAATTTTGTGACTGCCTTTATCAAATGGGGATTCACAGGCGCTTTATCCTCGATAAGTGGATTAGTCGATGAACTAAATAAGACGGAGTGGGACGCGGGGGCTGCTCTGGAGAAGGTATTTGTTTCGCGAAGAATGGAGCCTGCGTTCCGTGCCCTGTGCAGGCAAGGCAGGCCGGGCAGCCACGTAGCTGGAGGCCACCCCCCCTCCCCCCGCTCCTCCTCCTGGGGCAGCTCGTGGGAACTCAGTACGGTGTAGACAGGAAGTGAGACGGAGGCTGGGTCCCTGGAGGACAGGCCCCTGGTCCCTTTGGAGGAGGGGGGGGGGAGGGATGCAACCTTGGATTACACCCAGCCACCGCAGTACACCTGGGCTCATCTGAAGAGCATCACCTGCCTGGGCAGCAGCTTCGTCCTCCCACCTCTCACCTCCCACCGCCCTGCGCCCTTCCCTTCCTTCCTCCCCATCCTCCTAGCCCTTCCACTTCCTTTGTGTTTCTCTTCCTGGTCCCTCAAACACCTCCGGAGGCCAGTGGCTAAGTACCGTGAATGCACACATGGGGAGGACCTGGTCCTCGCTTTTGCAGACAAAGGCACAGCAGCAAACCAGGAGGCCCCCAAACGTGGTGTAGCAAGAGGCGAGACTCTGGTTGTCCACCGGGCTTCTCAACTTCTCTCCAAAGCACCCCTGCTGCTGGTCGAGTGTGTTCTCTTGGGGCCGTGGGGGACACAGACGTGGAACCCAGACACGCACGCTCCCTTGGTGTTCTTACCACCGTGCTGCCGTGTTTGACCATCAGGTGACGTCAGGCAGCACCGCGTCAGGTTGACCCACTGGGGAAGTTGCACCCTGTTCAGCTGGTGACTTTGCAGGGCGCGCCATGTGGTGCGGCGGCGCGGGTGTCGGGACCGGCCGGGGAGGTGAAGATGACGGGGCTGTGTGGGGTCTGGGAGGCTGAGAGGGTGACAGGCTCACAGGAGCAGAGAGGGCAGGAGGAGGACCTGGATGGGGGCAGCCGCGTGGAGGTCAAGGCCAGGAGGCGGCCAGCAGGGTGCCCGGGATAGAGGTCAGGGCAGAGACGTGGATTTCAGAGGCGAGCGTCTCTAAAGGCCCCGCAGGTGGAACAACATGCTTAGGGAGGGAGGAGAGGAAGAGGCAGGGAGGCTGCACGTTCCAGCCGTTCCCCTACAGCTGGATGAGAAGCGGGGATGGGGGGGGCACCCAAATGTTTTCTTTTTCTCCTTCCGTTTTTAATATGAGTGGCCGGGGAGCTTGAGGTCCCCGTTCTGGGCTGCGGCAAGACTCTGGCTGAGGGTGAGGGGGGAGCAGAGACTCTAAGAGGGAAAGAAAAGGCTGGAGCAGAGCATTCGGGTCCCCAGCTGGTCTGTCCTCCCCAAGCTGCCTCCAGCTGAGTGTGATTTTGCTATTTATTTACATGTAATTATTGCTATGAGGTGCAGATATTAACGCTGTCAAGAGCAATTTGCTCTGACATTTTTCACTCGTTCAGTGCCCCCGCCACTGTCGATGGAGCCCAGGGCTCTCTCGGCTCGGGCCGCTGCGCGCTCGGTGGCCCGGCCGGGAACCACCCAGCCGGCAAGGAGCGGCGTCAGCGAGCTCACCCGGCTCCTCTGCAAACTCATTAAGCTTTGAAATTGAATTTGGTCCAGGAGAGGGCTGGCTGGGCCCTGCTCCACCCGGCCTGGGCTGGCTCCAAGCCTCCGTGCCCCGCCTTCCCCGGAGGAAAGGGGCCGGGGCTGGTGGCTGAGGCTGAGGCTGGCAGAGGGTGGCCGCCGAAGACGGTGGAGGGTCACTGTCAGAGTGGTGGGTGTGTGCCCAGCCTCAGGGCGGCCCGGCGCCAAGGTAAGGGGCCCGGCCGCAGGAACCACCCTCAACTCCGAGACCCGGGCCTCCTCCGGGACAACCGGGCAGCTCTGGCTGTGCAGGAGCGGTTGACAGCTAGACGCACCCAACAAAGAGGCTTTCCGAGGGAGTCAGGCCAGCATCTGAGCCCGCCTGCAGGGGAAGGCACCATGGGGGCGGGAAAGGCAGCGCACTGGCCCTGCCGGCGGTCCCTAGGTAGGTGCTAGGAGAATGGCCTGCGGAATTATACCTTCTGAGTTCAGATCCCAGCCCAGCACTTACTGACTGTATAGACTGGGGCGGGTTATTTAGCTACCTCAAGCCTCAGTTTCCTGACGGGTGACATGGAACAGCCAATACCCCTATTTCCCTGAACCTGAGACGACTGGCTGCCGGTCTGTCCTTGATCTCATCAGAAGCTGTCAAGAAACGCCTTGTGTGCGGCTCTGCCGTCACTGCTACGAGACACAGATCTACCTGGCGGCCACGCAGCCGCAGCCGGGCGTTACGGGTGGCAAAGTGCATGCCACCCCCAGGAAGATGCAGACACGCATCCTTGTGCCCGCGGCTGGGAGGGGCGAATGGCAGCACTGCCTGCCCATAGTAGGTGCTTGGCACACAGTGGGTGCTTACCTGTGATCAGTTTTCCTTTTGAGCCTCTCAGAGTAACCGGGGGTGGGGGGGGGCACTCATTCATTCTGCTCAAGGGACTCGGCCCCGTGGAGAGGGGAGCGGAGCCTGAGCTATCACTGCTGGGAGCCCTTAACGCATTGTGATATGTGCCAGCTTGTCTGCCCAGGTACTAACGAGGCCTCCCTGCCACCACTCAGTCCCTGCCACGGCCAATCTGCGTCCTCGTCTCCGGCAATTACTAAGGGGGAACATCCCCCCCACGCGGGGGGGGGGGGGCCTCTCCCCTCCTCCTCCTTTCCCAACCTGGGCCAAGAGTCCAGGAAGCGCCCCTCGCCCCCCTCCCCAGCCCTCCCACCACCCCCCCTCCCCTCGGCTCAGCCAATTAGGCCCCTGACACCTGGAGCCGCTGACAAACTGTTTCTGTCACTTGCTCTCTGTCTTTCATTAGGGGCCTCGGAGGAGGGGGAGCGGGAGGGGAGGGGGAGGAGATGGGATCTTTCATGCTTAGTAAGGCCAGATACATTAATTACAAAACGGCCATTTGCCGCGTGAAAGTGTGCTAATTAAATTTATGCAATCATTATCTTTAAATAGTCATATCTTTCCCGGCGATCGGCCCCTTCCTTCTCCAGCCCCGCCGCCGCCGCTCAGAGCGGTCGCTCTCATCCCCCTCCGCCATCCATTATCGCGCCATCGGAGATGGTCCCCAAATCCCACTGCACCCCGCTAGCGCCAGCCCCTGCCAGGGCCCGGGAGTCCTTGGACTCGTCCTGGCGCGGACATCTAACCCGGGAGCCCAGGGAGGGGATGCCAAAGCCAGCCCCTCTCTAGTGCTTCCAGATAATTCTAGATGGTTCCAGATTTGGGAGATTGACATCTCACAGAGCAAACACTGGAAATGTGCGTGTGTGTTTGCATATGTGTGTGTGTGTGAGAGAGAGAGAAATAACTTCTTACACAATGAGTGGGAGTCATTCTGTCCACCAACCCCCCACCCCCCACTTTCAGACAGTCTTTAGCTAGGCCTCAAGGACCCCCGGGAAGGGGAGGGGGCCCTGAAATCCGTGAGTTGAGGGCCCTGTGTGAGTGTACCGCAAGACCCCTCCATTTTTTCTTTTCATTTACCCAACTCCATGCCAGGCCCTGTGCTGGGGATGACAGATAAATTCATTCATTCATTTATTCCTTCCTTCCTTCCTTCCTTCCTTCCTTCCTTCCTTCCTTCCTTCACTCACTCAACCAATATTAGTTGCACACCTACTATCTCCAGGCACTGGGACTAGGATGGGAAGTCTGCCCCCTAGCAGCTCCTGGCCAAGCCCAGGGTCAGGGTCAGGGTCAGGGTCAGTGGGTAGAGCCACAGCAGGGCTGATAGCATCCTCTGGGTGAGGCCCAAGCCCAAGAATAAACAGTGTTTTGCAGCTTAGGCTTCCTGGGTATTCGTCCACGTGCTGGGAGTTCTTACCTGAGTCAAGGCTGAAGCCTTTCTCTACAGAGATTATCGCCCTCGACGCCCCCTCCCCGCCCCGCCTCCCTCTGTATTTAGGCAAAGCCTGTGTCCTGAGTCTTTTCAGGTCAGCTGTGTGGGATCCCCTAGTGGAAGGGAACAATAGCCTGAAGGAGTTTGGGGCTGGGGAGTCCCCCCAGTCAGCGATAGCAGTCCGTGACCATCTGGCCCCCGGTTCCAGGGGCTACCCATGGGGAGACTAGTAAAAGGGGCAGACAGGGCACGTACCCATACACATGTACAGTCCTTGCATGCACACACATGCGTAGACTCACACACACACAAAGTTCATACATTGACACATGATACTCTCATGTGCACATGCATGTGTACACACATAGTGCTCTCACACACATGCAATAGTCCCACCTGTGATACTCCCACGTGCACCCACACAGCGTGCGCGCGCACACACACACACATACACACATGCACACATGCATGAACCTAAGAATGACCCAGAGCTGTCTATGGTAAATGAAGACCACAGGCAGGTGCAGGACCAAGAGCATTGGACTAGAAGCCAGGGGTCGAGGGTTCTTGCCCCACTGATGCCGCTCATTCCTTAGGTGACTCTGGGGAAGCCCCTTAGTCGGTCCCTCATCTGCAAAGGTTTGAGGCTTGAGGGGAAATGCTTTGGAAACTGCAAGGCACTGTGCTGGGCAAGAGAATGGCAGTAGCCAGGCTTAGGAGAGCATTCTCTGAAGGCTGGTGGTGGCGTCTGAGAGAGGCTGGGGTCAGGGGGTGGGTGGAGGAGGAAGGGGGGCTTGCTCTCCTGGTTGAGATGTGGACAGGGGAGGGAGGAGGAGGGCCATAAGCAGAGGGATGGAAGGCAAAGGGGGGCGAGGCCGGGGAGACCTGCAGGAAATCTTGTTTGGAAGCTCAAAGTCAGCACCCGAAGCCCATTACTGCTGTCCACAGGGGCAGGGAGAGGGGAGGGGGCCGATCCTCTTAGCGAGTCGGCGGGAGCAGGAGAGAGGGGGAGAGGGGGTGGTGCATGGCTGCCTGGGTGGGTGATTTCTCGCTTGCACTAATCCCAGTGTGGAGCTGGGGACAGGCAGCGGGACGGGGTGGGCGGGGGGGGGGGTGTTTGTGTGATGTGCGTCTGGGTGTCCGTTAGGGGCTGGAGCTGGGTGAACAGGGGCTCATGGGCTCCCATCAGTGAGCTGGCGATTGTGGGGTTGTGAGGTTGTGGTGTGTGTGAACATGTGTGTGTGCTCGCCTGGGTGTGCGCGTCTGTGAGGCACGCGATGGCCTGTGGCCTAGCTGTGTGGGTACGTGCACTTTATGGTGTGTGTCAGTCTTTGTGTGCTCGTGTTGGCCCGTCTCCCTAATGCTGTGTGCCGCCGCTACGAGTGTCCATGTGTTTTGTGTGTGCGCGCCCGCGTCTTCATCCATGTGGGTGAGGACTTGGGGTCGTTAGCATGAGTGTGGAGCAATAACAACAATGATTTGAAAGCCGTGGCTTGCAAACTCGGCTGCACATTAGAACCACCTCGGGGGAGCAGGCTTTATAAAGGCTCCTGATGCCCAGACCCTCAGAATCCACAGGGTGTGAGGCCCAGGGTGTGAGGCCCTGGCATTGGCATTTTATTTATTTTTTAAGATTGTATTTATGTATTAGAGAGAGAGCAAGCGAGCACAAGCAGGGGGAGGAGCAGAGGCAGAGGGAGAAGCGTCCCCGCTGAGCACGAAGCACAACGTGAGGCTCCATCCCAGGACCCCGAGATCATGACCTGAGCCGAAGGTGGATGCTCAACTGACTGAGCCACCCAGGTGCCCCAGGCATTGGGATTTTATTTTATTTTTTAAATGTTTAATTTTTTTTTTAAGATTTTATTTATTTATTCATGAGAGACACACAGAGAGTGAGGCAGAGACACAGGCAGAGGGAGAAGCAGGCTCCATGCAGGGAGCCCGATGTGGGACTTGACCCTGGGACTCCAGGATCATGCTCTGGGCTGAAGGTAGTGGTAAACTACTAAGCCATCGGGGCTGCCCCAAATTTTTAAATTTTTAAAAATTGTTATTTAATTTATTTATTCCTGAGAAACACACACAGAGAGGCAGAAACATAGATAGAGGGAGAAGCAGACTCCCTGTGGGGTGCTCGAAGCAGGCCTTGATCCCCCCCCCCCCCCCCCCCCCCCCCCCCCCCCCCCCCGACCCCTGAGCCAAAGGCAGATGCTCAACCACCGACTGAGCCATTTTGAAAGACTCCCCAGGGGATGCCAATGCGGAGGCGGTGCCTGAGCAGGGCCCAGTGGAGCAGCCAGGTCTCTCCTCCCCTGCCCTCAGCCTGCCCCCTGGAGCTCCATCTGCACACAGCGAGGGGGTCCCAGCCCCAGACCTTGAGGGGCCAGGGCATGTCGTCCCCATGAGCTAGGCTGCCCCAGGTAATCCCCAGCCCTCATAGACGTAGATCATGGAGTTCCAGCATTGTGTCCCATCCCCGGCGATCTGTGCCCTGGCCTTCTGCCCTGACAGCAGGCACAGGCTGGCCTCCAGTCCTGCCCCACATCACCTCTTGTGGAAGTAGGAGAACGAGCCAGTGAGGTGGGGAACCCGGCTGGAGGCGGGGAGATAGAAGTGCTCAGTGCGCCATGCCAGCCTGTCCTTTAGGAGGCCACCAACCCGAGGCTGAGGGCAGGACGGAGCGGCAGTAAGCCCGGGGATGGGCGACCCTGCTGGTAGCTGGTGGTGACTCTCTCCCGGAGTGCAAGTCACTGCCATCCTTGGGGTCTCCGTTTCCGCTGGAGGCGTCACAGACTCGCCATCAGGGGCCCAGCTTCTGTGTGGGGGCAGGGAGTCTCCCTTCAGAAAGCTCCCACTGTGTGCCAGGCTCCCGGGGAAGAAGAGAGGACAAAGGCGCAGTCAGGCCTCCAGTCTGCCCACAGGTGATGGTTTCGAGCTCAGGCCAGGTCCCTTCTCCTCCAGGTGAGAGCGGAGGGGCGACAGCGAGCAAGTGCTGAGAACGGACCGTGTGCCTGGCACTGCCGTGCGCGGTCACCGTGCACGGACTCCTTTATTTCTTACAGTGACCCCATAGGGAGCTACGGTTGTTGCCAGGCCCGTTATACAGACGAGAAAGCTGAGGCAGAGAAGGTTAAAGAGATGGCCCAGGGTCACAGCTCCCCGGGGGGAGCCTGGATGCAGGGGCTGATTCTCTGGCTCGAGGCGCCGCAGAGAAGCCCCTGGAAGCCCTGAATGGGTGAGTCTCGGGGGTGAAAGTGCTGTCCCTCGGGGGCCTCGGGGTCCCCTGTGGCCGTGTGAGCTGGGGCTCCCTGACCTGTCCACTGGTCCAGGTGGTCCTGGGCCTCCTTCCAGCCCTGGTCCCATCCCCGGGGCCCTCCGGGCTTGATCCCTGCCCTGCCTCATCTCCTCTCCGTCCCTCCACGCCCCCGCCTGCCGCCCCCCACCCCGCCACGGAGCCCCGGTGATGGCGATCCCCTCCTAATTGCAGCCTTGCTCCCGAAGCGCGCTCGGTTATCACAGAGGGTGCAGATCCCACCGCTCAGCCTCCTCGGTCCCAGGCCCTGGGGCCAGCTCAGGAGCGGAGGGAATTAATTACATTTTTCCCATCCCCTCCTTTTCAGGGAGGGGAGCGCGCCACCGCGTCCCGGGGAGGGGGTGGCGAGCGGAGGATGTGGAAGGAGGGCTGGCACGGGGGCTCCCGCGGCCCCCCGCCCCCCAAACCTGCCAGCCTCTCCCCCAGCGGCGGAAGGGGGGATGAGGCCGCCCCTTATTGATTTAGTCTGGTGGAGGCTGGGACTGATTTAGAGCCCAGGGAGAGGAAGGGGCTGAGGGCGGGCGGGGGCCCGAGGAAGGGACGGCTGTCACTCAGCCTGACGGACAGCCCGGAGATTTGCCTTCAGATAAAACCTTACAGATGTGGAGGTCGGTATTGATTTTGAGTTAGTAACGGTAACGTACCAAGAAGTAATACATTAGCCAAAGCAAGGTCACCGGGAAGAAAGTAAAACCCACCGGGGGAGAGGCCTTAGCATTCTTAAGGGGGGGGGCGGGGAATTACCGCATCAGACTGGGACTTCCTCAAGTTCAAAAGTTTGCAGGCCCCACACTCTTGGGCTGGGCCCCTAACCCTGGGCAAGGCTTCCTGCCTCTGCGGCCGGAGGAGGGGGCTCCCGGGGGTGCAGGGGCCAACCGGAGGCCATGGAGGGCCACTCGGGTCTGCGGGACTCCCCGCCGCGGGGCTGCCCCCGGCCCCTCTCCCCAGCATCTCTCCGGCACAGGCTGCTGGGGTCAGGGAGACGTGGGTTCGAATCCCAACCCCGCCGCTTCCTGGCTGTGTGACCTCGACTGTGCCTTTCCGTGTCTCTGTGTCTCGGTTTCCTTGTCTGCATAAGAGGGGTGATCATCACCCATGGGCCCTAGGAGGGAGCGCACCCACCTCCTTCTTCAGCGGGGTCCTGTCCCACTTGCTTGGAAACTGCTGTGCCTGGAGCCGGGGTGGGATGAAATGGAAGCTCTTTGATCCGCAGGCCGCCAGGGACTCCGGGAGAGAGTAAGCAGCCTCCTCACGTCCCCATTCACACCTATCCCAGATGTGGATTTGATTTGATGTTCCAGGGCAAATCCCATTGAACAAATCCCATTACTGAAAAATCTCCCTGGGCC
This sequence comes from Nyctereutes procyonoides, assembly GCF_905146905.1. Lineage (NCBI taxonomy): Eukaryota > Metazoa > Chordata > Mammalia > Carnivora > Canidae > Nyctereutes > Nyctereutes procyonoides. Next base: position 5,731,589 of record NW_026575052.1, read on the forward strand.
TGAGCTGTATCTGAGGCCTCTCGAGCCACCGGGCACCACACGAGCCCCTTCTGACGAACTCCGGGAGGTCTTGCAGCTCTCAGGATTTTCACTCTCAACACTGACCTTCTTGCTGTTTCCTAAACCTGCTGGGTGTGTTCCAACCCCAGGCCCTTTGCACTGGCTGGCTCCTCGGCCTGCAAAGCTCTTCCGCGATATCCTCCCATGGCTGGCTCTTTTTGTTCTTGCTGGATGTCACCTCTTGGGGACGTATTCCCTTTGTGTATCCGCCGCTACAAACACTTCTCGGTATCTGAAATTATATTGTGTATTTGTTTGTTTGTCATCAGCCTCCTTCACGAGGGGCTGGCTCCAGGCGGGCACGGAGTTGCTGGTGCTCGCTGCTGCACCCTCAGTGCCCCGCTCAGTGTCGGCACATAATAGGTGCTCACTAAAGATTTGTTAAGTGAGGTCCGTGAATCCAACCGGGTTTTCCTGGGCTCGTGGTATGCAGCAGGCGCAGTGTCGGTGCTGGGGCGGCCAAAGCTGGGTGAGCTGCAGTTGCCATCCTGCCCTCGAAGGGCTCACAGTCCAGCCCTGTCTGCAGCCTGGCACATGGCTGCAGGCTGTGAAATGTGTTGAGTGCGGAAATGAATGAATGACAGGTGTCTTCGGGAGACACAGTATCGCTCGGTGGAGCTGGGACCCAAAGTGTAAGGTGGGGGGTGGGGGAGGAGTTGGGACAGGTAGGTAGGTAGGTAGGTAGTGGTCTGAGCACAAGAAGACCATGTCCTGTTTCTCTGGGAGATAATGAGGAGCGACTGATAATTCTTTTTTTTTTGTTTTGTTTTTGTTTATTTATTTGATAGAAAAAGAGAGAGAGAAAGCGCAGGAGTGGAGGGGAGGGGCAGAGGCCAAGGGAGAAGCAGGCCCCCCACTAAGCAGGGAGCCCCATGCGAGGCTTGACCTGAGCCAAAGGCAGACGCTTAACCGACTGAGCCACCCGGGCACCCGCCACCCATAATTCCTGAGAGCTGGGGTCAGATTTGTGGCAGTTCTCTGTGGCAGGTCTGTGCCCTGCAGGGTGAGTGCGTTCTGTGCAGAGCTCCCAGCCCATCCCCAAACGAGAACGTGCTCCTCCTCCTCCTAGCCCCTTCCCCTCCCTCCCCTCCCATTCCCTTGTCTCTTGCAGCCTCTTGGCCTGTGCACAGGAGGGAAGGGTGAGACCAGGGTCTCTCCAGAGCGGACGGACCCTCCCGAGAGTCTCCCCACCCCAACAATTAGCCTCCTGAAGGAAGGGGGACCGGGCCTGTGGGTTTTCCCTGAGCCTCTGAGTGTGATCTTGAGGTCCAGACCTCCTTCGAGGGGAGACCAGGGTTAATGTATAGGTTAATGTTTATGGGATTGGGGTGGGGGATATGGGATGGGTGATGATTTTCTTAATTTAGATGGAAAGTGGAGTCTAGATGGGGAAACTGAGAGGCAACTGGGAAGAGAATCAAGTCCCTTAACCCCCTGGCAAGTGCTGGATTCCTGAATTTGCCCTGAGATCCCCCCGCCCTCCTCCCCCCACCATAGACCTACGCACACTAAATTCCCTAGGCCCCAGAGAACCCATCTGCACAGCCAGAAAGCAACACACGGGGCCCAACAGTGGCAGGCGTCCTCACAGACCACCCCCTTGCTGGGGTCCCTCTTGCCACCCCCACCCGGACCTCTACATGGACCCTCCCGTGAGAGAGGGTGGGTTGGGAGATTCCATGGGTCAGGCCTGCCCAGACTCTCCCCTTCTCACACACTCATCCCCTTGTGGCTTTGCCATGTCCATGGGGCTGACACACCGTTAAGTCCCTCCTAAGCCCTACCAGCTGCAGTGGAGGCAAAGACCAGCCCCCCCACCCCCAGCCCCAGGCCTAGTGCCCTTGACTCTGGCTCTGGGGGAGGGATAGTGAAAGGACCCAGGAGGGTGACCCCAAGGTGAGGGGATTGTGTTGGGAGCATCCAGGGAAGGGGCGGGGAGGGGCTGTGCCCATGCCCCAGCCACAAGAGGCCTCAGCCCCACTCACCCCGGCCAGCGACTGCCCAGGCGGCCGGCCCCTGGAGTGAGAACCTCTGAAGGGGTCAGATGCCCAAACTCACCCCTTGAGAGTCAGTCCCGACCCTACCAAGCAGGCAGGCCCCGAGCTGCTCCCTGCACACTTGCAGTGAGGTCTGGAGAAGCCACAGCCTGTCACTTCGTCTGAGGAAGGGGCACCCCGGCCCAGCCTCGCACACCTCTTTAGGGATCTGGATTGGGGGAGTCGCATGAGTTCATGCCAGGACGATGGAGTGGAAAGAGAAAGGGGAAGAGGGGCCCTGGGGGAGTCAGGGCCCGAGCCCTCGGCACGCAGACCCCGCCTTACACCCGCAGGCACCCTCTGGGTTGGGAACGGTCACGGAAGCTAAGGGACATCTCAGGGGTCCGCGGAGTAGCCCAGGGGCTGTCCCCGGCCTGAGGATTCCACATCCATGCCCTCCGCGCCCCCATGCCTCAGTGCCTACGGTGAGGACAGGTCACAGGAGAAGGTCGCAGTTTCCAGAAGTATCCGGTCTTCAAGTAGATGGTTTGCTCCCATGCCCCTAGCCTGGCTTCTCTCAGGGGAATCCGAGAACACAGCCGTGTCCCCAGCACGGACCCCAGCCGCTGCTTCGGGCAGGTGAGCGGCACGGCTTCCCCCTGGCACTGCGGCCTCCCTCCCATAAGGGGTGGCATCGCCGGGAGGTCGCCAGGGTCCTGGGCCCTGCAGGCCCGCTGCACGAGGACCTGCCTCTCCGTCGTCTCCCTGGGCTGTCCGCGACACCCGTGCTCCCACACTGAGGGACTCCCGCTGTCAGCACCGCCTTCCCCTGGACAGCAGCTGTCACCTCCTCCAGAAGCCTTCCTGGACCACCAGACTGGCTGAGCTCCCTTCCCTGGGTTCCCACGGCCCCCCTGAGCGGCCTCTGACGTGCCCCACACCGCTTCGTATCTTGACGAACTGCTCCCCGCTGCCTCCCCCACCAGACTCAGACATTCCCCCACCCCACCCCCTGCCAAGGGCAGGGACCATGGGTGTCCCACCTCTGAAGACCCAGCGCCCCGCCTGAGTCACCACCAATGCATGTTTGTTGAATGAATAAGTGAACGCACCAGTGAACCAATACCAGGCTCTCTAAGCTGGGTGTCTAGGGGTGAGCCTCACCCCGGCCATCTGGGCCGCCAGCCCTATGGGGAGCCCCTGTTGGCTGTCCCGGCCAGGCAGGGCGGGTGATGATCACAGGCACCTGAGAGCTACCGGCGTCAGAGAAAGGTGCCCGCAAGGCTCTCTGAAAGCGTTGGCCGTGGATGTCGGTGTGTTAGGGGCAGAGCCTCAAAGTCAAGAGCACAGCAGGCCTAACGCAGGACCAGGCGTGAAGCCAGACAGATCAGAGTCCTGTTCTAGCCTCTGTAGGGGGGGATGGGGGCATCTGAGCCTGACGGGGGAGGCGCAGATTCCTGCCCTGGAGGAGCCCCTGTCTGCTGGGAGAGGCCTCATTAGCCAGTCCGTTCGTCCGTGCGTTCATTCGTCAGACAGGCACCAGGTGCCCCTTGGAGCCAGACCTGGGGATGTGCAGAGGTGGGGGAGGCCCTGCCCTGCCCCCCTGGAGCGCTCGGTCAGGGGAGATCCCGTGGGTCGGGACCTGACCAGGAGACACCACTACCCGTCTTACCCACAGGGGCGAGCAAACCAGGTAAACTGAGGCTCTCGGTGCTACACAGGCATCTCAAGGGAGCAACCCCAGCCAGCCTGGGGGGCCAGCCTGGCCTCACCCCCTCCAACCCCGTATCTGTGGGGTCCATGCTCTGAACCCCACGCGCCCGCTGCTCGCCCGCTGCTCGGGCCGCACTGATCGTCTCTCCCCCACAGGTGATGAGCATCCTGAGCAACCCCAGCACCGTGCCGCCGCAGCCACAGGCCGACTTCTCCATCTCCCCGCTGCACGGCGGGCTGGACTCGGCCACCTCCATCTCGGCCAGCTGCAGCCAGCGGGCCGACTCCATCAAGCCGGGAGACAGCCTGCCCACCTCCCAGTCCTACTGCCCGCCCACCTACAGCACCACCGGCTACAGCGTGGACCCCGTGGCTGGCTACCAGTACGGCCAGTACGGCCAGAGTGAGTGCCTGGCGCCCCAGCTGTCCCCTTCCCCACCCCTGCCCCGCTGCAAGCACCGTTCTGGGTATTTAGAGAACCTCTGTTCAGTTACAGAGAGCTGCAGGGTGGTGTTGGGGTGGGGGCGCCCATTTCACAGATGAGAAAATCGAGGCCCAGTTGTCCTAAGATGATACTGAGCCAGGCCCCTGCACCCCCGCTACTATGATCTCGGAGCAGTGCTGTCCCACAGAAGCGTAATACAAGCCACGAATGGCATTTAAAATTTAAATTAAATTAATTTAAATTCTTAAAATTTAAAAATGCCACGGCTTACAACGGAAGAGGAAACAAGCGGACTTCTTTTTACTAACATGTGTCGTTTGACCCGGTATATCTGAAATGATGACCATCTGACACGTAATCCACGCAGTCATGAATGAGATATTTCGCATTCTTCTTTTCACGCGCTATCTTTGAAATCCAGCCCATTTTAGTTCAGACGCTAGGTTTTCATTGGAACTGCTTGATCTGTATTTGAATTTCATAAAATTACAGCTGAGAAGGGGGATTTACACACCCAAGCTGTTCCAAATATACTGTAAAGTTTCCCAACCACTAAGCTAAATCGAATTTCAGTTTTCACATTTAAATTAGATAGAATTAAATTAAAATGTAAAATCCGGTTCCTCGGTTGTGTGGCCACATTGCAGGGGCTCGATGGCCACGTGTGGCTGCCGTGTTGGATGGCGCGGTGCTAGAGACCCTGCCCCGTCCTGCCCCTCTGGATACGGGGGACAGCCGGATTTTCGACTCTTTCCTGAACCTGCCTCCCATCCTCAGCCTCGATTGTCCCCCGGGCACCTCGCCTAGAGGCGGGGGGCAGCTGACGCCCGGACCCGTGGCTGCCAAAGGCAGGCCCGGCCACAGCCTCCAGCCGCCAGATGTGGCAGCGTCAGGGCAGGCCGAGAGGCACCGGGAGCCGAGGTCACGGGGCCCCCCTCCTGCCCCCCTCCTGGCAAAGGCCTCACCTGCTGGTGTCAAACTAATCAGAAGGGCGTGTGGTGCGAGGCCGAGGTCCCAGCCCCAGGGCATCCTCTGCCCTCCTCCGCCGCCGCCCTGGCCCGGCCTCACTGACCTCTGCTTCCTGCCGCACACCAGCCGCTCCTCCTCGCTCGGCCTTGGCCTCCACAGCTAAATGAGGGCCAGCTGTGCTGCGTTCACGGCCCCTGGCCCACGTATGCGTGTGCTCCGTTTATATGTGTGTGAGTGAGAATACACGTGTCCTGGACTCGTACGATTCGTGTGAGTCTGTGTGTGTCGTGTAGTTCAGCGTGCATGTGTTCGTGCACGTGTCCTGTGTGTAGGCGTGTGTTTGCATGTGTGAACGTGTGAGGGGCACGCATGAGCGTATGCACGTGACCATTCACGTCTCTTAGCTTACGCGAGCATATTGTGTCCACGTGATATGCATATGAGTTTGTGAACATACGAAGGTGCACGCGTTTGGTCCTGCGAGTGTGTCCGTCGTACATACACACGTGTGTTTAAATGGACGTTCAGGTGTATACACGTGGCTGAGTGTGCCCGTGTGTTTGACATGTGTGACGGGCATGTGTCACTCTGTGGACAAGTAGAGCAAACAGGTATGCGTGTGTACAGATGCATGTAAGAGTGTGTAGATGTGCGTGGTTATACGTACGCTTCTATGCATGTGCACTCCGACGTGCACAGATGCTTGGATGTGTCCGTGGATGTGTAGATATTTTGGAGTGCATGTGTATGGAGCGGTATGCTCCATGTGCAGTGTGTAAATATGGAGGGGGGTGTGCTAGGTGTGCACGTAGGTGTGGCTGTGAGTCCCCGTGTGTAGCTGCGCATCTGGGCCTGGACGCACGGTGTTGCCTGTGTGTACAACGGTGCCTGCGTACGGAGTCGTGTGCGCAAGGAGCAAGGGTGTGAGGGGGCACAGCACGTGTGTGCAGGTACGGCTCAGGGCGGGGCGCACACATGTGCACACAAGTGTCTCCAGAGGGGCCCGGGGGCGATCCCCTGCCCCGGCCCGGGTTCCCGGGCAGAGCGGGACACACATGCTCTTGATAAAGAGTTTAGAGCAGCTCCGCGGCGGCAGCGGCCCGGCCTGGGGCGGGCGTTAGTCACACCCGGGCCCCGTGCCCTGCTCCGGGGGTGCCTGCCCAAGTCGGAAATAAAATTAACCCCAAAGTCAGCACGGGGGCTGCAAGGGAGGGGGGATCAAAAGGGAAAGGGCCCAGGAGGCGAGAAAGGAGCGTTTGTTCCCCCAGAAGCTGGCCAGAGCCAGCTGCCCTCCCCGCCTCCCTCCCTCCTTCCCGTTCTCCTCACTCACCCCTGCCAGCTCCAGCCCTGCCCTCCCCGGCTCCTCCAGGGCTGGCTCTGAGCGCTCCTGAGCTGACCCTCCAGCCCTATCCAGAGGGAACCCCACATAGGCTCTAGGGTCCGGCTGGGAGGGGCCCTACTCCCACTGATTCCACCACCACATCACCCTGCCTCTGAGCCTCGGTTTTACCATCTGGGAGGTGGGAGTCCAGGGAGTAGACACCCAGAGTTTTTCCATCGTGTCGTCTTCCTCACCCTTAACGTTCTGGGACAGCCAGGGTCAGGGACACACCCCCTGTCACGGGCAACTGAATACACCTATGACCGGGCTCCCAGTCCACCTGCAAAGGTGCACCTCCCACACAGCCTCTGTGTGCACCTCGGGCCACCCGTCACCTGCTCCCACCAGTCCCGTGCGTGAGTTCAGCCCACCGGGCACTGGGCAGGTTGCATGTTCCTCATTTCACGCCATCGTCAAAGCCCCACGTGCAGCAGGTTATCATTTGTCCTCAGGTTATAGATGCAAGGCTAAGGCTCTGAGGGGCTAGGGACCTTCCCCAGGTCACACAGCAGGTGAACGGTGGACTCCAGGTCCCCGAACTTCCCTCCTGACTTCCAACCCGGTTCTCTTTTGGCCAAACCACAAACTCGTGTAAGACACTCAGTAATACTACGCACCTCGGCCCACCGTTGTGCGGGTTCACGTTCAGGACCTCGCAGGCACCTGTGCGTGAAGAGCCGCACACACACAGATTTGTTCCTGAGCGTTCCCGGATGTGTGACTCTGTACGTGGCTCCAGGGTTTATTGAGCATCTACTGTGGGCCGGGCCCTCGTGGCTGCCCTGTGTGGTGTCCAGGTTATTCCTCCTGGACAGACAGGGCCATGGACCCCAGAGAGGTTATTTGCCTGAGATCCCGCATGGACATGAACACAGCCACGCCTATGGCCTCGCCCTCAGAGAGGCTCCCTCGCAGGTGTGCAGGGAGCGTGCATGTGGCCAGACTCCTCCGCAGGAGAGTCCTCCCCTCTCCCCGGGCCTCTTGTCTTCCCAGGGACACCTCTACACCTTCTTCTCTTGTTCCTGGCCATCATCTGTCCATCTGTCTGTCTCTCCTGTCCCTGGAGGGGGTGGGGGCAGGGGGCAGGAACGGGGCACATGGCAGATTAATACGGCCCCGGTGTTCCCAGAGGCCAGGGCCGTACTAATGATGGGGCTGATAGAACGCAGAAGTGTGAAAAGAATTTTAATAGATCTGACAAGTCTAATAAGAATTTGTGTCTAGAAGGGTCCTCCTCTGGGGCCGCAGGCTGACGAGGCGCTGACGGCTGAGATTTGTTTACTGGTTGGCATCTCCTGCCAACTCCCGATTAATCTAATTTGAGACATTTCCAGCCCAGGCGCGGGCACCAGGCAGAGGAGGGACGCGGAGAGACAGAGGGACAGGCGGGGCCATTGACAGAGGCTGTAATGAGAAATGTCACAGCCCTGCCCTCGCCGGCCCCTGGCTCGACCCCAGGGAGAGGCAGGCTCTGCGGCACGAAGGGTGCCCTTGAAGTTGGCTGGTCATCAGTAGAGTTGGGTTTCTTGGTGTCTCTTTGCCCGCCTTGACGGAGCCTGGGGCCCACTGTGCGCTGGGCCCTGGCTGGAAACCCGGAGATGCTAAAAAGGACGACACCGAGTGACCAGAGGCACAAGCGGGACGAATTCGGGTTCCTCCATCTCATGTGCTGTGCCTGCCTGTGAGTCGGCGATCTTGCTGTGCCTCAGTTTCCACCTTGGTAAAGTGGGAACGGCTGTACCCTAATGCATGAGACTGTTGAGAGGTTAAGTGAGACTGCGGCCGCCTTGCCACCACCCCCGCCCCAGGAAGAGCTGCAGAGGCTGGCACAGAGTTTGGTGAGAGGTAGAATCAGGGGGATGAGGGGGATGTAGGTGGAGCCTCCGGTGAGTTGGGAAAGGTCACCTGACTTGGTCATGTGCAGCAGGCTATCATTTCCTGGGGTGGAAAATGGGGCCAATGTGGGATTTGGTGCAGAGTAGCCTCTAAAGTACGGTGCATATGCCAGGGGTTGTTCTGTAGGAGGCTGCAGGTGAAGTGTGCATGGAGGAGGCTGGGACTTGGCATCAGACCCCCCCCCCCACGGCTTCAATCCCAGCTCCACCACCTAACAACCAAGTGACCTTTCAAGTTACACGGCACCTTAGGGCGCAGCCTCGGCCGCATCCCCCTAAAAATGGGATCGCAGAACTGAGCTAGTGCACGGGGAGTGCTTGCACCAGGAGGGCCAGAGCACCAGCTGGGTGGGTGGTAGCTCCTCCCTCTCCTCCTGCTGCCACTCTGCGCATGAGCTTCCTCAAAGCTGAGGGCAAGGCTCAATCGAGGTCAGGTCGGGGCCCTGGGACCCACATAAGACCTGCTCCAAGTAGCAGAGATGAGACACCTGAGTTGCAGGCTCCCCCTGAGGCCAGGGATCCGGGCTTCTTACACTTCCACCTGAAGCAAGGGGCAGACCCACGGCAGGGCAAGGCTGGCCACCACCACCTCTGTGCTACCCGCTGGAAGCCTGAAGGCTGACTGACCTCAGGGGCAGCACCCAGGGGCTCAGCTCCAGCCCTAGAGTCTGGGAAACAGGAACACAGGGCCCAGCCAGGCACTCCAAAAACCCCAGGACATTTGCATATCCTTTGGGAATCTGGATGCAGTCCCTGAGCCCTCTGTGCCCAGCATCCGAAAACATCATCTCATTTGATCCTCATAAGAGCCCTTGAGGAGACTGGGATTTGTTCTACCCATTTTACGGACAAGGAAATGAGCCTGGAGAGGCAGCATGGTTTGCCCAAAGCCACATGAACAAGAGATAGTTGGACTCTGAGTTGTTCCATTTGCTGTTCCTTTCCTCCCTGCCACCATCGAAGGTCCCGTCTGCTCAGTGAATCCCAATCCTATGAGAGCCCAAGGCCCTTGAACTCACCATGTACCAGACGCAGCGCTGACTAACCTCTTCATATGCATTTTCTCACCTCGTCCCCACAATTCTTTGACCTAGGCGCTATCATCATCCCCATTCTACAGACAAGGAAACTGAGGCTTGGATAGGCGAGCTGGTGTGCCCCAGATCATACACTAAAAGTTGGTGGGTGTGGGATCTGAACCCCTAGGGGATATGGCCTCAATTACTGATACTGCCCACCATGCCTCCCTGGGCCTTGCCCACTGGCCATTCCCACACCTCCTGGCTCTACCCATGGGGCCCCTCAGGGGGCAGGTGACCAGGAGAATATTGGGCCAGGCCTCGTGATTCGAAGGCAGCACTCTTTACATTTCTTGTCACCTCTGGATCCAACAGATCCTAGGAGTTGGATTGGCCACAGCCACGGGTTCCAGTTTAGGAGGTAGCATCTCTGCAGTTCGTAGAGTCAAGACAGAACACATGCACACACAGACCTAGCAGTCACGCCTGCACACACACGTATACCGACACGTGTCGCTGGCTTAGGTGCAGCTCACCTGTACCTGGCTACCCATGCTTGCGCAGGCATTCCCACTGTTGTACTCACACAGGTACACACAGCTGCCCGCATCTATCTACATGCACACACGTGAGCATCGTTCACTTGTGAATGTTCACATTAGTGCCCCTTACAGAGACTTTTGTTTCCACTGTGCACATGTACGCACAAGTACACACCCTCAGACTCATCTCTCTCCTCTGGATGGTCAGAACTTCGAGGCTAAAGGTCTCAGCTCCCTGCACATTAGGGTCCTGGCTCCTCCTCCCACGTGGACCCCATCAGCTCAACTGTGAAAGCTGCTTTGCTTTTGAGTAAGGGATATCGCTTTGCCTCATCCGTGACTGGGCTCAGGGCCTGAAGAAGGCAGAAGGACCTTGCCCTCATTACTACCTGGGCTCCAGGGGATTCATGGACGTCCCCCGTAGCAGACATAGGTACAGGCATGTTGGAACTAAGTCTTTGCTCAGCAACATGGATCCTCCCTATAGAACCTACGAGAGAGCTGGGCAAATAATAAGGATTAAGTAAATATTTGCTGAATGGTTTGAGAGGAGGTAAGAGAAAGAGCTTCATGAAGAGATGGATGGATGGATGGATGGATGGATGGATGGATGGAAGAAGCATGGCTAGATGGACAGGAGGGTGAACAGATGAATCAATGAATGGATACATGGATGGATGGATAGATGGATGGAAGAACGAGTGGGTAGATGGGTGAACAGATGAATCAAACGGAGGGATGGAAGAAAGGTGGATAGATGTACAGAAGGGTGAACAGATGAATCAATGAATGGATAAATGGATGGATGGAAGACCAAATGGACAGACGAGTGAACAGATGAATTGGTGAATGGATGGTTGGATGGATGGATGGATGGATGGATGGATGGACAGATGGATAGGTGGACAGAAGGGTGAATGGGTGAATCAATGAATTATGTACATATGGATGGATGGATGTGTAACAAATGGAAGAATAGGCAAAAAGAACCTCAGTTTCTAGGAGTTTCTGTCTCTCTTTTTTTTTCCCAGCTGCTGTTGATTACCTGGCCAAAAACGTGAGCCTCTCCACACAGCGCCGTATGAAGCTCGGGGAGCATTCTGCTGTGCTGGGACTCCTGCCTGTGGAAACTGGCCAGGCCTACTAGGGCCCCTGGGGCGACTTGCCCCAGACCAAGTCCCAGCCCAACCCTTACTGGTCCCCGAGCCTCCCAGCCTCAGTCCTTTCATCGCCCTGGGGTCCCACGAGGCCAGGAAAGGAGCCCATTCCCTCCTCATAGCCAGCCCTCTGGAGATGTGCAGCCAGTCTACCATTCACCTATGTTTAGGCACCCAGAGTGACCCCCTTGGAGTCTCCCCCTCTACTCTCTCCCCAGGAGGGTTTCTGGTCAGCCTGCAGTCCTCCCCCCAGTCAAATCCTGTCGTGGCCTCTGTGCTATCTCAGGCACAGAAATGGAAGCTCACCCTGAATAGAGCACCTTGGGCACCCAAAGGAGGAAGGTGTCTGGGATGAGGTACTGGAGCCCTTTGGACCCAACTCCAGTGAGTACCCTGGCCAGAGGTGGGGGTGGAGCTCGCAGGGCCACTCTCAGCTGGAAGTGCTGGGAGCCAGCCCTCCCAGCTGGATCTCTGACTCAGGGCCAGAAGCATAGCCCGTTCCTCCTCTGGATGCTGGGGTGCCAGCAGAGAGGGGACCCTCACCCTGGGGTTTTCCCAGGAGGATCACCCAGGAATTCTGAGGACTCTAGGACCTTCCATGCACACCTCTGGTGGATGTAGGGGAGGAATCTAGCCCAGGTAGGGGTACCAGAAAAAGCAGGAAGAGGTACCCAGGGGGCAGGGCTCATCAGCAGTGGGCCGCCAAGGGTGCAAGGACCCAACCCAGGCACCCAGAGGCAGCAGGCTTCTAAACTGAAGCCCAAATTCCAACCTTGCCCAGCCTATGTGGGGCCTGCAGAGCCCATGGGCCCTTCAGTTTCCTGATTCTCTGAATCACATGGGAGGGGAAGGAGACCAAGTCTTGTGTAAAGAGGCATAGGGCAGGCTCAGAAGGGGGCTTCGTAGCTGGGGTGCCTCTGTTTGTGGGCAGCAGACCTTTGTTGCCAAAGGCTTCCGTGCTCTGCCTTCAAGTCCACAATCCATGGAGCTGCAGTTTCTCACAAAGCCTCCCTCAGAGACCTGAGCCTGTCCCCTGCATGCCCAACCCTCTGCGAGGGGGACCTCCATCTACCCTTTAAGCTGCTGGGGTGCAGAGAACTTCCCTTGGAGCTCTGGAGGAGGGTTCTTGGACCAGCAAGGACAGCTTACCTAAGACAAGGCCACCAATTCCCCTTAACGTTTGGGGGGAGGGGGCATGTCCCTGTCCCACTGATAGTGGCACCTTTCAGTGTTGATCCACTCTAGGCTGAGAGGGCCCTGTCTACTCATCCAGCACAGTGAGGTGGGGACACATGTGGCCAGTCTTCAGGCCACCACTCCTGGACAGGTTGGGGATGCCAAAGCTTCCAAAGAATCGGGGAAAGCCACCTTCCTTGGCCATACCCATGGCTTCCTCATATCCCTTCTCTTTAAAATTTGAGATCTTTGGGGAATGGTTCAAGCCCCTGACTATGCCTCCCTTGGGACTTTTCACCACCTTCACCTGCTTATCAGAATTATATTCATCTTCACCATCACCATCATTATAATCTACACTTGGATCACCTTTATCAAGTGCTGCTAGGTTAAAGGCACTTGTGAGGGAGACGCAGCCCTAAATCCACAGAGACTGGGTCAGATTGCTTGACCCCGCCTGGGCACGTGAGGCCACCTCTTTGCTCAACCCATGCCGCTTGCTCTCAGCCGACAAGACATTCCCGGAGGGAAGGGCTGCTGCTTTGGGAGTCAACCTGAGTTCCTCCCTACTGGGGAACTGGACTGGCAAGATGCTAGGACACTTTCCTGCATAGATGCCACTTCTGTGACAAATGCTCATCTGTTTCTCATCTTCAGACTTGGTAGTATCAAGCCTGTCCTGGACCGTGGCCAGGGTGGCTCATATCTCTGGTTTAGAAGAACCTATACATATATGGGGACAAATAAACTCTTTGGTGGTAGCAGATACCTGGACATGTGTAGCCCATGGACTTCAACCAAGATTTCAAATGGAGCATCTACTGCAGGAGACTTTTGGTTCTTCAAGCTCTGGACAGAAAGGAAGACTGTGTCGTCCCTCGGTGACCCAGTCCCTATGTTTGTAACCATCACAGCCAGGAAGCAGCTCTTAAGCTCAACCACAGTCTTCATCTACATTCCTTGAATGGTCAATCCTCCCCCTGGAGGCCTGGCTCAGAAATCATCTGAGTCCCCTTCTATACCCAGGAGCAGGGCTCTCAGGCAGGTGACATCAAAACAGCCAAGCCTCACCCTCAGGAGGTGACATTCCTATGCTAGGACCAATCCTAAATATCTGCCCCCTGTGATGAAATGAGAATAAACCAAGTGGCTTCTCATTATGTCCATCTTCTCTGGAGTTCTCCCAAGTCGCCATCTTGGTAGAAAATGGGACTCATTCCCCTGGAGCCCCACCCCCTCAGAAAGAGACCCTGACCCTGGCAGGTTTTCCCTAAAAACTTGTGTACTAGTGTGTCTAGCCGACTCAGTCCATAAAACTCAGTCTTTGTGCTGGCAGCTCACAACTTCAACCAGAGAGAGAACGTGGGACAAGAGGTACAAGGCTTCAAATTCTTGAGGATTGACCACAGCCTGAGAAAGAAGGCCTGAATCCCAGTGGCCAGACCCAGTGGCCCAGAAACAATCCCCATCCATTCCTGTAAATAGAATCCGTAGCAAAATAAGAGATGTTTCCTCCAACTTATCACAAGTAGCTGTTGGTCCTACCTACTGGGGGGGGGTCCCTCTTCTGAGCTCATTGTACATTAGTTGGAAATGTGGTGATGTGCTGTTCGTTTATAGGAAGTTGACTTTTATATAAATATATATATATATACTAAAAAAGGAAAGAAAACCCCCACAGTGTGTGTCGTGCTAGTGCCAGGGACCATCTGTAGGGATATATCTGCATATTGTGTGTTTCAGATTATACATTCCAGGCTCTGTTGGGTTCTTTCATTTTTATTGCTTTGTTTTCTCATTTGGTATTTCTCTCTTGCTATGAAAAAAAAAAGTGATGTGTAAGAACCAAGCTATGCTTTATACTCTTATTTTTTACTTGATTTACCTTTGCCATTCTTTTGCCAGAAGAACATGAAGAAGAGAGATAGAGGAATGAGAGAGAAGGAAAGAAGGATGAAGAGGGAGGTTTGCCCAGAAGAAAAAAATGAGAAGGTCAGATTTCCAATCTGACTATGGCTTGAGAGCAGAACAGGTCCCAGAATTTGCCCAGACTCCACCGAGATCCAACGTTGTTTTCGATGGAGCTGGTGAAGCATTCTGAGATTTGGATCCTGGAACTTGGTGAAATTCCATGATTGCCCAAAAAAAGACATTCTCTGGGGCCTCTCTCAGGTTGACGTTCTCACCAAGCTCCCAATGTGCCCTTCACTACTGGACGCTTTTTGAGGTTGACAGCTCTGTCCTGCAAAGGCACCTAACCAAGACCAAATGGGGAGGGGGGTACTCTGGCCGCCTTCTTGAAATGCTCAGAGACACTGTGTATTGAATGCTTTTTCTGTCAACTCTAACATGGCCAATTCCCCCACCTGGGAAATATCTACACAGCACTCTAGATCATTCCTTCTTCCTAGTAATTGCAACTTGGTTGCTTCCGTGTTTGACTCACAGCCATATTCCTCCATCTGGAAGTGAGAGTGTGTGCATGAGAGTGTGAGTGGGGTGTGTGCGTGGGCCTGTGGGCACAAGGGTGTGTGTTTAACTATAATCGCACCATAATTTATTCAGCTATATGGAGTAGTAGACTAGAAAGAGAAACTGGCATTTGCTTTAACTACCTGCTTGTAAGCGCTTCCTCTGTAACTCAGGCGTAACTGTTATACATTAAAAGAAATTAAAGCATTTCCAAGGTTCCGTGTACTCAATTGATTGTCATTCGGCAGCTGCCCTAAAAGGAACCGAGGGGTGGTTGAGAACCCTAATTTAGAGGGTCAGGATAGGACCACCAGGTTCTCCAGTGCCAAGCAGCTGTTAGGCATGTAGAGGATGCCTACTCAATATTTGATCAATGAATGCTGTTGCTTAAGCATCACTCTGATGAAATCTCAGTTCTGTTCAGTGGGCCAGACTTCCTGCTGCTAAGCTTAGAGCCCTCTGTGGCCCTCTCCCGGTACATCGAACTTGGAAGGTAGGAGAATGCTCAGAAGCTTCCATGCTTCAAAGGAAGAAGAAGAAGCTTCCACGTTTCCTAAAGAAGCAGAACCTGGTGTGGGGAATCGGGCAGGTGGATTTATGGAGGGGGAGCCCTCAAGAGAAATGCACGAGGAAGTGAAAAATGACGTAGGACAGAAGAAGGAGCTAAGCAAAGAGGGGGCTTTAACTGGAGTCTCATTCCAACCTGATAGTCTAGGGAACTCTGGAGCATGAGTAGCACAGAGTTAGTCTCACTTGGGGCCTGGAGGATTGGCTTTTGCTCTAGAGTGTCAGTCATTGGTTGGCTGCTGGCTGCCCCTGGGGATGTGGGTAGGTCAGTAAAGGCTAAAGTGCTCAAGCAGCTCTGGTCCGAGTGGGCTATGAGCTGAGGGCAGTTCTCCAGAGGAAGGTTCAGCAATGCACCCTTAGCAGCAACATCACATCCATTAGGGGACAGGTACACTGGCCCAGTAAAGGGGATCTGGGCAAGAAACAAGTCCACATACGTTCCCCGGGCTCTAAACCGGGAAACCCATGTCCTTCCAGGGCACTGGTTTAGGAAGGGGTGAAGTGGAGGAGTTGCTGGGAGAAACTGTACATGAAGGATTGGTAAGGTGTTTTGATGGACCTGAGTCCATCTAACCCAGCCAAGCGCTCCAGGGCAGGACTGGGGGAGATTGGGTCTTCCCTCCACCACTTACTATCCCCACAGGGTGACGAGCTTTGTACCAGCTCCCTAGGAATCCAGGTAGCTTATGTCAGAATCAGGGCTCCCAGCCACCTTTCCTACCGTCTCACCCCAACTGTGTAGTTATTCAGTAAGTCAGGAAGATATGGGGGAGAGTCAAGAACTGGTCAAGTTCTGCTCTTAGCCCTGCATATGACACGGTGTGGGTCCTGAAATAATTTTCTCCCTGTCTTAGACCTTAGTTCCATAAATTTTAATTTTAATTTTAATTTTATTTATTTTTTATTTTTTATTTATGATAGGCACACAGTGAGAGACAGAGAGGCAGAAACATAGGCAGAGGGAGAAGCAGGCTCCATGCACTGGGAGCCCGACATCGGATTCGATCCCGGGTCCCCAGGATCGTGCCCTGGGCCAAAGGCAGGAGCCAAACCACTGCGCCACCCAGGGATCCCAGTTCCATAAATTTTTAAAAAGCAGGTTAGATAATCCCTAAGGATCTTTCAGGCTACCCTGATAATAAACTGAGCTGAAAGCTGGTCTGGAAGGTGGCCCAGAGGGTACCCCGAGAGCTCAGAGCTGTCCACTACCAGTGCTGGGAAAGCAACACAGTGCTGGGAGCTGAGTGATGCCAATTTGCTCCCAGACATAAACTTGCACTTGGGGGCCCTCAGAGAACTCTCTGTCGCCCCCCTTCTTAGGGACCTTTTCTAAGAATCCCATCCAACAGACCAAGGATGGCTGAGAAATGTGATCTCCTGCCCAGACACAGTACGCCCCAGAATAAAATCAGGTTTCTGTGTCTAAAGGAAAAGGAGGGACGTCTGGGTGGCTCAGCAGTTGGGCGTCTGCCTTCGGTTCAGGATGTGATCCTGGGGACCCGGGATCGAGTCCTAGTCCCGCATCAGGCTCCCTGCATGGAGCCTGCTTCTCCCTCAGCCTATGTCTCTGCCTCTCTGTGTGTGACTCTCGTGAATAAATAAATTTTAAAAAAAATAAAGGAAAAGGAAAGAATGACTACTGGATAGATGAGTGTATCAGTCAGCTGTTGCTGCAGTGATGCTGTGTAACATAGTAGCCTCTTCCTGGTCTCATTGCTCATGCACATCTTATATGAATGAGTTCCATGGTCTTTCCTGGAGTAAGATTTACTAATGAAGGAAAGAAATTCCTGAGACAGGAGATGTGTGAGCCCTGAGACTCTGTTGTGGAGTTGAGTCTAGAACACCTGGTCCTCCTGAGAACTCAACTTTCAGAACCCGGTTCCCTCCACTCACCAGGCTGCCACAATCGATCTCCTAGCCCTGCTGATGTAAACACCTATTGCAGGGAGTGCCTCGCTTCCCTGGTGCAGGGAGACACCAGGGAGAGTATGTTCAGGGCTCCAGTTACCTCTTCTCTCTCTCTCTCCCCCCCCGGAAAGAATCAAAATGCTCCCTCAGATAAAGCCATGTCCTTGGTCCCAGGAACCCTCTCTGTGACTGTACACAAGCCACTTCTCCTGATCCTTCAAATGGGAATAAAGTCTGTCCCATTACATCAGGCTAGAATGCAGTAGCCAACAACTTCAAATCTCTGTGGCTTAAAACACCAAAGGTGTAATTTTTTTCTCATTCATATTTGTGACTGCTACTCATCACAGTCAGCCTGATGGAGAATGGGCATTGCCTCGAGCATTGCTGGCTGCTGGTATCAGAACAAAAGGGAGATGTGATAAAGTGTGTACTGGCTCTTAAAGTGCTCACCTGAAGTGACCGGTGTCAGACACTTCTGCTCACCCTCCATTGGCCAAAGCAAGTCACGTGGCCACACTGACCTTGAGAGAGAGAAAGAAAGCGTAATCCATCCTGTACCTGGGAGATGGGGGGTGGGACTATCAGGAACAGCACTTGGGGCCACCATGCCCACCCATGCAGGGGGTTTTCTTAAGGATCGAGTGAGGCTAATGATATGGAAACAAACATTTCTATAAGGACCTGCTCTGAGCTCCCTGCCAGGGTGGGCCCTGGAGGTAGGGTAGGGCAGAGAGTGGCACTAAGAGAACCACAGAAAAATGGCCTCTTTGAGGAAAGGGGAACACTGACTACACAGCTCCTGTGGTGTGCTCATGCATGCACTTTTAGTCCTATCGTTGGCATAACAACATTGTGAGGGGGGCGGATTTTACCGTTAGTGTACAGGGAAGGAAGCCAAGAGTCAGAAAGTTAAAGTCACTTGCACAAGATCACACAGCTAGTGACTGGTAGGGACTGAGCTCTCCCAAACACGGAGATGTTTCCAAGTCACATCCCAATATTGAAGTGCTGGAAACATGGAGCAGGGGTCTTGTTTGAGGGTGGGTGCCGATGATCTGTACCCCATAGAAACCAAGCAGAGCTGTCTTCCATAATCTGGTTCAGGGTCAGAGAGCCCTGCAGGCCACCCCCATCATTTGATGAGGAGACACCAGCTAGATAACCCACAGGTATCAGCACTGCGGTGACCCCTCCCAGAATTCGTACCACATTCATTCTTGGAAGACAAGGGCATGCTGGCTAGAAATATGAGCTTTAGAGAGAAAAGACACTAACATTTATGGTGCCTTCTGTGTACCAGGTGATCCTCATCCATTGTTTTAGTTAACGCGCCCAACATCTGGAGGTGGCAAGCGTTGTGGACCCTCCGATACAGTTGAGAATATGGACCCAGAGAAGTGAGGCAACTGGCTCCAGGCCCCCAACCAGGGGGTGGAGGAGGAGAGATTCAGACCCATGACTTGTCCCAGTGTCCTGTCCATCATAGCAGGCTGCCTCCCCAAAGTGCAGATGGGACACTGTGTGAACCAGGAGGACAATACTTCTTGAAGCGTATCAGTCAGCCGTTGCCATAGTAATGCTGCATAATAGCCACCACAAAACTCTGGCTTACAATAAACACTAATTCTCACTTCCACAGTTTTGTAGGCCAACCGTGGTTTGGCTAATAATCTAGGCTTGGATGTTTTGGTAGGCAGATCATCTGCAGAAGGTCCAGCAAGATTCCTATTCCTTGATATATGTGTTCTGGAGTATGGGTGGGATCTGTGAGTATAATGGGATGGTCACTACCTCAACATGGTTACACAGTCTGGCAAAGGTGACAGTACAGTCACTCTTGTGATCACATTACATTACACAAGACGCCATCATAATAGACTGGAGTGACATTCTCCCGCTGTCTTTAAGAAGCAAGCTGCTGTATTATGACAAGGTCATTGCTAGGATATTAGGGTACCCTCTAGGAGCTGAGAGTGACCCATGCAACAGCCAGCAAGAAAATTGGGAGTCAGTCTTACCCAAGGAACTGAGTTCTATCAACACCCTGAATGGGTTTGGAAATAGATTCTTCCACAATCGAGCCTCCTGCTGAGTTCATAGCCCCCACTGACACCTTGATTTCAGCCTGTTGAGATCCTGATCAGAGAGCCCAGTTATGTTGTGCCCAGACTTCTGGCCTACAGCAACTGTAAGGGAGGGTGGGGTTGTGTTAAGCCACTAAGTTTGTGACCATTGGTTAGGCAGCAATAGAAAGCTAACATAGATGGGCAGCACAACTTTAGACTCTAGATCTGATGATATTTGTTCTGGGGAGCCCATGAGAAAGGTTGCTACTGGACCATGAGTACAGATCATCAGAGTTCAAAGGGCATTGTGGAGATCCCATGTTGAACCCCATTTCAAGTCTCTTCTCTTGTCAGATCCACTAACGTCCCATTGGCCAAGCAAATCTCATGGTCAAGCCCAAGATCAAGGGACTGGGAAGTCTGTTCCACTCACCCTGAGGCCTGAAAAGTCTAGATATCTATTACAGGGGAGTTAAGAATTAGGATCCATTACTTGGGAAATTTAGCACACATGCGCAAAATCCCTCTGTCTGGTTTTACCTCCTCCACGTCCATCAGTACACAGCTGAGCATAAGCAGTTACCTCCATCATACATTTGAAGCTCATGAAGCCTCCCTCACCAGCGTTGCAAATTGGTCCATGGAGAGCAGACCTCCAAGAAAGGAAAGTGAGAACCAGGAGAAGTCAGGGTGAGGACCAGGTACCAGTATGAAATTTGTGGGTTATCAGAAACAGTTTTGGGTAAAACTGACATGAACAGAAGTATTCCCAGGCAGAAGGGCTTAGGTAAGTGTTGGGGTATGGGTGGCTGGGTTCCTTGATTCTTTGGGCTGGGCCACATCCACCTGACCCTACAGAACTGCCTCTTTTTGTGAAGGAGCTTAAGCTAGCCCTTAAGGCCAGCTCCTTAGCTGCCTATGCCATATGGATAAATATTTCCTTTTGCCAGGTATTTCATATACATGATTTGCCTATGGTTTTAAGATGGAAGTCAAACAGCATGTTCTAATCCTAACACCACTACTAACTCTCTGAGGACTCAGTGTTCTCTCATCATCTTATAAAAATGGCATAAACAATGGTACCAACCTCTGAGGCAATTGTGAAGATTACACGAGCTCACAGAATAAAGAAACCAATTTCACTTTCTTTAGCCCTGCGTTTCACAAACATAGTGACCATTGGATCTTTTATTATAGGGATGCTTATTAACATGAGAGAGAGATGCCTGGAGTTTCCTAGCAGCCAATGGAAAATAGGAAAACCAATGAGTTACACAAGTACTGATGTCAATGAGAAAATAAGAAACTTGCTAAAGGATAGTTCTCCCTGGTGTCTTCCTAAACAGGACAGTGTGATGTCAAAAATAAGAACTCAGGAATAAACTCCTGAAATATATAAAGATGTGCTGTGAAGGATTATTTTTTTCCCTTTTTAAAAAATTTTATTTGATTTAAATTCAATTAATTAACATATATAGAGCATACTAGCTTTAGAGATAGAGTTCATTGATTTATCAGTTGTATATAATACCCAGTGCTCATGACATAACATGCCCTCCTGAATGGCCATCCCCCAGCTACCCTATCCCCCCACCCGCTTCCCCTCCAGCAACCTTGGTTTGTTTCCTATAGTTAAGAGTCTCTAAAAAAAATTGCTTTTTTTTTTAAAGTCTCTTCTCCCTCTCCCTTCGTCTTATTTTATTTTCCCCTCTCTTCCACTATGCTCCTCTGTTTTGTTTTTTAAATTCCATATATGAGTGAAATTACATGATAATGTCTTTCTCTGATTGACTTATTTTGCTTAGCATAATACCCTCTAGTTCCATCCATGTTGTTGAAAATGGCAAGATATCATTTTTTTGATGGCTGTAATATTCTATTGTCTATATATACACCACATTTTCTTTATCCATTCATCTGCCAATAGTCATCTAGGCTCTTTCCATAGTTTGGCTATTGTGGACATTGCTGCTATAAATATTGGGGTGCAGGTGCCCCCCATCAGATCACTACATTTGGATCTTTGGGGTAAATACCTAGTAGCGCAATTGCTGGGTCATAGGGTAGCTCTATTTTTAACTTTTTGAGGAATTTCCATAATCTTTTCCAGAGTGGCTGTACCAGTGGGCATTTCCACCAGCGGTGTAGGAGGGCTCTCCTTTCTCCACATCCCCACCAACATTTATTGTTTCCTGACAGTTTTCCTTAAAATTTAATTTTAGCCATTCTGACTGGTGTGGTTTTGATTTATTTGTGCTTGAGGAACTGTTTCTTATAAAGGTCTTCAATACAGATTGAGGATAATTCAGTAAAAGTAACCCTGATGGCAGGTGAGGAGAGATAAGAGCAGGATGTGATCTAGACACTGGATTCCCTGACGTCTTCATTTGACCCCAGGATCATTTGGAATTCCTAAAGAGGGAACGTAAGCTCACCCAAAAAAATAAAATCACACTTATCATGACTTCTTTTTTTTCCAACTGAGCTTTTGATAAATATTGAATGGAAAAGAGTTGGACAGTAAACATCCTGGAGAATTTTTAGAGTATAATTATACAGATACTGGAACAGTTTTCTTGTAGACGGCATTGTCAGAATCTGACAATCTCTGTCCTTAAATTTAGGTCCTATGTTTAGACCTTTTACACTTACCGTATGATTGATGTCATTGGATTTGGGTCTACCATCTTATTATTTCTTTGTCTGTAATCTCCTTTTCAAATTTCCCTCTTCTTTCTTCCTGCCTTGTTTTGGATTATTTTAGTACATTTTAACATTCCATTTTAGTTTATCTGTTGGCTTTTCGGCATATACTTTAATATTTTTTTAGTGATTGGTCTAGCTATTATTATATATCTACCATCCATCGTCTACTTAGAGTTAATATTTTATAATTTCAAATAAAATATAGAAACTTAAAACCCTTGATGTTATAGCTGACATGTGTATTACATGTACACACATTGAACACTGCCCAACAATATTATACTTTTTCCTTGAACAATCATATATTTTAAAGAACTTAAGAGGAGAAAAATAGTCTATTCTATTTTCCCAGATATCTCCCATTTCTGTTGCCCATTCTCTATTCCTGAATTCCCAAGTTTTCCTCTGGTATCAGTTCCCTTCAGCCAGAACTTCCTTTACTCTTTTTTTTTTTTAAGAGATTGTCTGCTGGTTAACAATTCTCTTAGCTCTCCCTCATCCAAAAGTATATGTATTTCCAACTTCACTTACAAAGGATTCTTTTTCTTTTTTCTTTCTTTCTTTCTTTCTTTCTTTTTTTTTTTTTTTTGCTAGGTATTAAATTCTGGTTCAGCAGTTTATTTTCTTTCAAAAAAGATGTTCCAATGTCTTCTGGAGTCTGTGGTTGCTGAGGAAATATTCACAGGTACTTGAACTGTTGCTTCCTTTTGTATAAATGTGATTTTTCTCAGAATGCTTTAAAACCTTTACTTTATCTTTTATTTGCAGAAGTTTGATTAGATTGTGTTTAGGCGCGGTTTTCTTTGAGCTTATCCTCTCTGGGACTCACTGACCTCTTGAATCTGTAAAGTTACTTTTTTTCACTTACATTTGGAAAACCTTCAGCCATCATGTTTTTATTTAATATTTTTCCTGTATCTATCTCCTACTTGCCTTATTCAAGGATTTTGATGATAGAAATACTAGAGCTTTTATTATTGTCCAACAGTTCTCTGAAGCTCTGTTCATTTTTTTCAATCCTTCTTTCTCTGTTTTTCAGATTAAATCATTTCTCAAATTCAGTGACTATTTTCTGTTATCTCCATTCTGCTATTAAATGCACCCAGTGATTTTTATATTTTTTCTGATACTATTTTGATAGAAAAATTTTAGTTAGTCCTTTTTTTGTAGTATCTATTTCATTGCTGTGAATTTCTATATTTCCACTCATTTCAAGAATGTTCACTTTACCTCATGGAGTGCAGTTATAAAAGCTACATTAAAATCTTTAATAACTCCAATTTCTGAGTCATATCAGGGTTAGCATCTATTGATTGTTCTTCCCCTTGAGAATTGGCTGAGTTTGCTGGTTCTTGATACATCGAGTAATTTTGGACTTTTGAAACATCAGGTTGTGAGACTCTGGATTCTGTTAAAATCCTTTGGAGAATGGGGATTTTGTTTGTTTTGTTGCTGTTTTAATTTAGCAGAAAATCAACCCATTTAAGTCCAGATCTCAAGATCTGGTGGGAAAGATGGGATTATGTCAGTGTTTAGCTTCCCACACTGTCACAGTTGCATGTGACTGGACCTGCCTTCAGGGAGGCAACACAGAGAGAAATATATATATATATATATATATATATATATATATATATATACATTTTTAAACTCTGGGATTCCTTCCACACTCCTTACAACATGGGGCCCCTTTGCCTTGTTTCTGTATCCAGATGGACAGGTTTTCTCTCTGGGTTTTAGATGCCCCACTTGCCACCATTGCCATCATCTCAATGTAGCTCCACCATAGGGGTTCATCTCGGGGCAAGGCACAGGTTGAAAAAACAATTTTAGAACCCCAGAGATTTCTCACTCTCTAGCTGACATGAACTCTTTTTTTCCCTATACCAGTGGCCAGAAAGACAAGGTTAGATCTGTCCCACTTGCAGATAAATGGATTCCATATGACCAGTGGTCCTGGAGTTCTCCATAAACTCTCTGCCTACTGACCCCAAGGTTCTGTCCATTCTTGGGCCCCTGGTTCTGTAGGAAGTCTTAATGCTTGGAGGTGCCTAAAATTACCAAAAGAAGCTGATACGAATAGTTTTCTATCAATGATACATTTTATATGTGCTAGGTAGTGCTCTAAGCACTCTGCACCTACAATCTCTTTCCGTTCTCAAGTCAGCCTATTTTTATACTGAGCAATTCATGCCCTGCTCTGGATCTCACACATAGGGAGCATCGAACTCAGGTTCAAATGACCCCAGAGCCTGCCTTTACCTGCTGGGCTTTGTGCCTCAAACTCAGGGACTCTACTTAAGGCAGCGGCCTCAGAGCCAAGGGAAGGAATCCCAGCTATTTAAAACGTACCAAAAAAAAAAAAGATGATTTTTTTTCCCCTCTGTAAGAGGTCTAGGATCCAGGTGGGAATTAAGAGCTGAACCTGGCAATGGCTGAAAAAAAATTATATATGATTGTAGCACCAGGCTGAACTGAATAAGACGTGTGTGACTCATCTGTTCGAACAGTTTTCAAACAGTTCATCTCAAAGAAACATTCCCCTGAGAGGCCAGTCTATGCCAGGTCCTGTTCAAGGTGTTTTAGAAAGAGCTGAGTTGGGGAGAGACACATAGATGATGTCAGTGGCACAAGAGTGGGCTCTGGCTGAGGGAAGCCTGGATAAGGAGCATCCACCCCAGTGGTTCCCACCAATGGGTGCAATCTGGGTCCACTTAAAGGGCCGGTGCCAGACCTCCCCACCCCAAACAACTGAATCAGCATTGTGGTGTTGGCGAAGGGTGATTTTTTAAGGGTCCCAAGTGATTCTAAGCTGCAATCAGGACTGAGACCCCTTGACTAAGCTAGAAGGAGGCATCAAGATCTACCCACCTGTCTGGCTGGGCTCATGGGATGCTGAAGACAGGTGGACAGCATAAGGTACAAGAAATAAAAGGAACTTTATCAAAATCAATGCTAACCAGTGCACTCACTTGAGATGAAGGCCAGAAGAGGGGGCAGCCACGGCAAAGATTTCCCAAAAGAGACCAGACAAGTGGGCCCCGGTTCTGCTAGTAATTTTGTAATCTATGGTACCCCCCCCCCTTACCTCTGTAAGCTCTGATCAAATACAATTGTCGTGGTCCTATCTTGTTGATCACTTTCTTCATCCATCAGCATCCTGCATGTTGAATGTACATCCTTAGATTCCTGAAAAATACCTTTGTGTGGGTGGAGAATTTACACAAATATCTTTGTGCTGTGGATTTCCTTCTGTTTCTTCTCACGTTCGGGTGACACTGAACTCCCCCCATGGGACTATATTTGAGCCTCACCTCTGTGTGCTAGGTAACAGCTGATCAGATTTTGCCTCTGCCTCCACTCCCGTAAATGCTGCTGGCTGAGCACCCTCGCGCCAGCCCCCTTACGGGATGGCCTGAACGCCTGAGGGTGGGATGGAGAGGACAACAAGCGCTGCTGGACAACACCGTGCTCTCGAGGGGTGACCTCCATCACCTCTTTCCTCATCTGTGATTGTGTCCCCAGAAGACAGATTGGCCCTCAAATCACACCTCCGGGATCCATGGGTCCATTAGCCTGGCACACATTTGGGTATAGTTCTTTCATGACAGAAGAGGGCAAAGACAGTGTGAAGGGAGGGGGGTGGTCCCCAGGACCACTGACACCCATATCTTTCAGAGTTTGGGGGTTCCCAAGACCACCCTCAGGTTTGGTAATTTGCTAGGACTCATAGGGCTCATTGAAAGCTGTTAAAAACGTGGTTATGGTTTAGGAGAGCACAAGGATGCAGATATAAATCAGCCTGGAGCGGAGTGGCATGGTGGAAACTGGGGGCCAGGGGAGCCCCAAACACTGAGCTTCTTGCCCTGTGGAGTCAAAGCCAGTGACATCTCCTCATGACAGCAATGTGTGTGTACAACAATACGTGCAAACTGTCACCAGGAAAGCTCATCTGAGCCTTGATATGCAGAGATTTTATTGGGGAGACATGTCTGGTTGCCCATGTAGCTCACCTTTAGTGTACAGACCCTCTGGAGGTGGAGATGACCCCTTTAAAGGCCCTAGGATATTAGCCAGGTGAGGCTTGGCTCTGCTGCAGAGACAGATAAACCCCAAGTCTCAGTGGGCCTACACAGTAAAGTTTTGTTTTTTCCTTTGAGCTCCTGTACCACTTGGAATGCGTGGCCTCCCCGGTCCCTATAGCTGGGGAAGAGAAGGGGAACCAGGGCATGCTGGCTCTTAGCTGCCTCAGCTCAGAGGTTACACTGTCATTTTCTCGAATGGAATTGGCCACATGGCTCCAACTTGCTAGTGCAAGGCCTTCTGGGAAATGTAGGGCAATCCATAGAATACTTGTTGGCTGGAGACTCATTTCCCAAGCAGCAGCCCTGTGAGCATGAGCAGATCCCCAGGGGAAGCGGAAGGGGGTCAAGGGGAGCGGTTCACATGGCGTGCCCACCCATGCTCCATCCCCAACCAGAATTCCTGGAGGAATCTGAGTGCTTCATGCCAACTCCAGAGAGTCTGGGAACATGGGAATAATTCAAGTGGCCCAGAGAGCTGATGGGGGAAAGAAGCCAGCTCCAAGGGAGAACAGAGGAAGCGAGGGCAGAGGGCTGGATGGGAGGGAGGGTGGCACTTAGGCCACCAGGAATTCCGGACGAGGCCTCCTCATGCTGGGGCCAAAGGAGATGGACTTGCACTGAGTCAGGGTTCTTCACGGGGATTAGGAGCTTTGTCTCCTCTTTGCTCTGTGGGTAACTCAGGGTTATGGCCCCTGCAGGGCCATCGCAGGGCTTAGCTCTCCCACTAGATGAGCTCTGTGATGAGACTGGCTCTCCACTTCCCCCTGTAGACAGTGAGGGAGGACCTGCTATGACCCCCAGGGAGCCCAGCTGTTGACCAGACCCTGGCCCCTCTCAAGAACTGGCTCGCGCTCTCTGTACTCCCTCATTTAATCCTCACAAAGACCCTGCGAGCTACAAATTATGGTCCCCTCACTTCACAGATGAGAAAACCGAGGTCTAGGGGGGCAAAGACAAATACTCAAGATTACACCATAGATAGTGAAGCTGGGGTTTGAACTCAAACAAGGAATCAGCATCCACACTGCTAAATGCATTCTGCAATGGAAAATTTCGTGAGAGTAGATGGCGAGATGTAGCCATCCGCTGGCTGCAGCAATTATCCGCCCCCCCACCGAGCTCATCTCATCTGTACCCCCACCCACCTTCCCTCCACATCCAGGGTTACTTCGAGCAAATTCCAGGCCCCCATCATTTCACCCTTCGATATGTCAGCACTTGTCTCTAAAAGATAGAGAAGAGCCCACATTCTTAACCACAGGGTCTGGTGTAGAGTAAACATCAACAAATATCTGTTGAATAAGTGAACAATCTCCAAGCGCCTGCCAGGTTGGAAGCATATTTATGAGTCTAAAAGGCCGCCGGGAGTGGTGGGACAATAACGGGCTTTACCATGAGGTTGGGGTTCAAACTCTGACTCCGCCAGTTGCCATGACCATGGGGCACCGGGTGAGCTCATGGAAACTGCACGAACTGCAGGTTCCTCCTCTGGAATTCAGGCAACAGGATGCCACGACTTGCAAAGGTGCCAGGACTGGGTGAGAACGTGGCTGTGAGCATGCGCCGTCTACGGAAACAGAGCTCCGTCAGTGACTCACCCAATGTCCCTGTGCCTGTGTCTCTCCATCTGGAAAATGGGATAACAGCACTGCCCCCAGAGGGCTGCTGTGAGGAATACGTGTGTCCATCTGTGTTGGATGTGTAACGCCTGGCGCTCTGCAAGTGCTCCACATGAGTCATTGAGCATTAGAAGCCTGCAGCGTGGCAAGGTATGATCTAGGATAGCGGTTACTACCCCATAAGCTAGGACAGATAAGGACCAGGCTACACTCAGGATTAGAGACCCGCTTCTCAACGAAGGGCAGTTTGGCGGCCCAGGGGGTTCGGCAGTCTGGAGGTCATTATGGTTGTCACAAGTGGGTGAGTGGATTGCTCCTGGCATCTAGGAAGTAGAGACCAGGGGTGCTGCTACATCCCCTACAATGCACAGCCCAGCCCCCAACAAGGAGTGATCTGACCCTAAATGTCAATAGTGCCGAGGCTTAGAAACTCTGGATTGGAGGGGGTTCAGGAGGGTCAGCTCCATCGCTCAGAAGCTGGGAGGCAGAGGCCTTGGCCATTCTACACTGTGTCCAGACTCAGTAAGTTAATGGATTTTTTCCATCTTTGCCAGTGTAGCAGTTGAGCTGGTCTTCCCGGAAGACAGCTGGATGTGGCCACGCGGTACCCTCTGGTTTACCGAGTGTCCTCTCCAAGCCTGCGCAGCTGGTCTGAGAGCGGCCAGGTCCTGGGGGATGAAGGGCTCTCCCGCGTGAGGATTTGCTCCCACCCAGAGTACAAGGTCAGGTGGGGTGGTTCCAGCACCAGCTGGATGTGCCTCTGGCCCCAATCTGGAGACCAGGAGAGGGATCTGGGGTGGGAGGCACAGTCAGAGCAGAAGCACAGTGGAAAGTGTGTGGGCTTTTGGAGCCTCAGGGGCCTATGGTCAAATCTCCAGTGGGTGACCTTGGCATGAAACTGAACCCCTCCAAGAGTCCTCTTTTCCATCTATAAAATGGGTAACAGAACGTACTCACAGGAGATTTTGTTGCAACGAATATTGAGAGCCAGGGGAATCGTCCAAAGTTCCCAAGTGACCAGGGCTTATGTTCATGCCTCTCAGTTCCCAGCCCAGGCCCTTCCCAGGATATTCATTCATTCATCTGTTCTTTTGGACAATCAGTCATTCATCTGGGGTAGGAGACAGAAGGGTGAAAGAGGCAGGGGCCTTGCAGACCCTGGCAAAGAGGCTGGGTTTTATTTCCAGAGTGAATGACAGCCACGGGGGTGTCTTGCATGGCACGATCTGCTGTATGTCTAGGAAAGGTTGTCTGACTGTTGCATGGAGAGGAGCCCGTGGGTGGGCAAGATCCGGACCCAAGAAGCCAGGGGCCTGCGACGTGTGTCCAGCCCAGCGACAATGGTGGCTGGGACCCAGTGGTAGCCATGGTGGTAGAGAGGACAGATTCAGGACTGATTTGGGAAGAGGGACCTGTGAGTCTTGCTCATGGACCTGGGACGTAGCTGAGGGTAAGAAGGGACGAGTGGGAAGTAACCTTAGAACTTTGACCTGAAAAGTAAGTGGCAGGGAGGCCACTTACAGAGATGGGAGAGTGGGGAGGAGCCAGGGGAGGGCTGGGCAGGGGTTCCAGGGGCCTGATCAGCCAAAGTGGGAGCACAGAACCTCCTAGGGGGCCCCCCACAATGGAGATGGCACTGCCTGCCCATCGTGGGGCAGCAGGAGAGGAGGGGGCCCAAGGGCCGATGCAGGAAATTTGGTTGGTATTTCATTTCAGCTGAGATCACCTGGGGAGTGAGTGAGGTAGAGCTAGAGGAAGAAAATCGAGCTGAGGGGCCTCGGACACCCCAGCCTTCTGAGATCAAAGGGAGAGGAATCCAGTGAAGGGTCGTGCAAAGGAACAGAGGGGAAAAAAAACAAACAAACAAACAGAGAATGGCACCCAAAGCCAGGATGGGAGGCGAGGCTCTCGAATGTCTAGGCCCACAGGAAATGGTAAATGCCCCTATGAACGCCGAGCCATGCTTGGAAAATGGCCAGGAGAGTGCCCCACCTGCATAGACTGCTCTTGAATGGGATTCCAGCTCCCCAGCCCCCAGATCCACCCCATTTGAACTAATCCCATGTTCCCAGCTTCCCTGGAGTTGGCAGGAAACATAGGGAGCCCTCCAGGGATTGGGGATGGGGCACAGGTGGACACACCACAGGAACCGCTCCCCTCGGCACCTGCCCGCTTCTCCGGGGCTCTTGGGAAGGGCTGGGGTGGCCTCAGGCTCACCGGACTGCTATGTGGGGCTGGGCCTCCACCCGACAAACCTTCTGTGTGGAATCACAGAGGGACGAGGGCAGGGGAAGGGCCCTGAACACACTGGGGTCCAGGCCCCTGCCAGCCCCATAAATGAGACCCTCTAGGAACTGCGCACAGGCGTGGATATTATTTTTGTCATTGTTATTGTTGTTTTAGCTCCCCTGATGATCTGTCACACAGGTGGTATTGACAAAAAATGGGGAAACTGAGGCCCTGGAGTCCCACCCTGACTCTCTCGTCCCCCCATTCCTCCGGGCTACACAGCAAGGCTGGCATTCTCATCCCCTCATAAAATACCTCCAGGGAAGAAGTGGGGTGGGGGGCTGCTGGGGCTCTATAACAAATTACCTTAAACAACAAATGATTATTTTCTCATGGTCCTGGAGGCTGGAAGTCTACGATCAGGGTGCCAGCATGGTTGGGTTCTGGTGAAAGCTCTCTGCCGGTTTGCAGACACTTCCAGCTGTGCTCTCGTGTGGCCTCTCCTGGCACGTGCACATGGAGAGGACTCGGCATCTTTCCGCTTCTTAGAAGGGCGCTAATCCCATCGTGGGGGCCCACCCTCAGGACCTCGTCTAACCCCCACTTACCTGCCAAAGGCCACATCTCCAATCACCATCACAGTGGCATGAGGGCTTCCACGTAGGAATGGGGCCAGGGATGGGGCACAGATATTCAGTCTGTAGCACCAAGCACTGGTCTTACACTCCGCTGGGTTACCTTTTTCGCTCGTGTGGCCCTGAGCAAATCATCCCCAACCTGACTCCTGGGGAAGGCAAATCCTTAAATAACAATTGCATGGCTCTCTGTGGTTTCTGAGGCATTTGAAACACACCATCTCTAACACCTCCACCACCACCCACCCCCTCATGACCTTTTGAGGGAGAAGGCAGTGATTTTCAGGTTGGGGAAATGAAGCTCAGAGATGAAATCACTCACCAAAGGACACCCAGCTTGTGTTTGAGTGCAGATTTTCTTTCTCTTTTGCCCAAGGTTGCCTGGAATTGAGAGACACCACAATGGAGGCTCCTTCAAGACAATGCCTGGGACATAGGAGATGCTTGGAAATTGTCAGATCGATGGACAAATGGATGGATGGATGGACAGATGGGTGGATGGATGGATGGATGGATGGATGGATGGACAGATGGGTAGATGGATGGATAAATGGATGGATGGATGGATGGATGGATGGACAGATGGATGGATGGTTGGGTGGATGGATGGGTGGATGGATAGATGGATGGACAGATGGATAGACAGATGACGGATGGACGGGTGGGTGGATGGACAAATGGATGGACGGACAGATGGATGGACAGATGGATGGATGAATGGGTGGTTGGATGGATGGATGGATGGATGGATGGATGGACAGATGGATAGACAGATGACGGATGGATGGGTGGGTGGATGGACAAATGGATGGATGGACAGATGGATGGACAGATGGATGGACAGATGGACAGATGGGTGGATAGATGGATGGATGGACTAAAAGATGGGTAATTGGTGCTCCTGAACAGGGTCCTGCAGGGACCATGGAACCCCCAGTGAAAGGAGAGGAAGAAATGAACCACCTGAACAGCTGCCAGATGTCGGGAACATGCTAACCCTTTACATGTGGCATGAGGCACTTGCAGCTGGATATTTTGCTGGAAGGATTCTTTTTTTTTGACCTTTTATTTATTTATTATGAGAGAGAGAGCACATGCGACCAGAGGGAGGGGCAGAGGGAGAAGAAAAGAGAATCTCAAGAAATCTCCATGCTGAGTGTGGGGCCCCACGCGGGGCTTGACCCTGAGATCATGACCTGAGCCTAAGCCACCCAGGTGCTCCTGGAAGGGCCCCATTTTACAGGTGGGAAACTAAGCCCCAGAGTAATGGATGGATAGAGTATCTAACTCTTGGCCCAGAACCCCTTCTGGCATCTCAGCGTTTAAAAAAAGTCATAGAATTAAAAAAAAAAAAAAAAACCTCTCGATGACATTCCTCTGGGAAAACAAGGTCCTCATTTCCAATTTTTGCCCCAGAGAGAAACTCTGTATCTGTGACCAGTACATACTGGGTACAGCTGGGCTGATGGTAACGGTGGCCACAGAGATACCGGTTGGTTGATTTTCCTCTGGACACTTGAACACCCTTAAACCCCCTTCCTGTAGCAAGTGCCGAGGAGGATGGATACCACACACGCTGGGCTCAGCACTTCACTTATGTTATTTCAGGAATGGGCAAACTTGGTCTATAAAGACGTATTTTCTGTTTTGTGGGCCGTACGGTCTCTGTCACAAGTCGTCAGCTCTGATGTGGCATGAGGGCGGCCGTGCGTAAACACACGAGCATGTCTGTGTTCCAGTAAAACTTTATTTACACACTTAAATTTGAATTTCAGCTAATTTCCTATCATTTCTTTTGATATTTTTCAACTACTAAAAAATGTAAGAGCCACTCTCAGCTGGCAGGTCGTTTAAGACAGGCAGCAGGTGGATTTGGCCCACCGGCCGCGGCTCGCTCACAACAACCAGAAGATGTAGGTTTTGTTGTTCCCCCCATTTTAAAAGCGAAGAAACCAAGTCCCAGAGCTCTTTGGGAATCTGCGTAAGGACCCACAGCTAGCCAGGGGCAGAATCATGGTTCAGATTCCCCAGAGTAGGGATGGAGGGGACAAGCTGCCCAGGGAAGGGCACGCAGCAAGGGGGAGACGCAGCCCTGCTCCAGGCCCCGAACTCGGTCCGGGGCTTGCTCTTCCACGCCGTGCATTTATTCCTCATTTATTCCAACTAATGCTCATTTGCTAAGTAGATCTGGAAATGCTGACATGAGAGTCAGAGGTGGGGGTGGCGGACAGGGGACGAGAAGGCGGGAGTGAGAGCCGGGCAAGAGGGGCCACCGCGTCCACACGCATCCACACGCATCCACACGCACGCACACACAACGGCTTCCATTTCCTGAGATGTCCACCTGCTTTTATGAATATAAGTGGATTTGTAACAAGCATTGCAGCTGCATATAAGGCATTCAGACATGGAGACAATTTTACTAGATAATAGACTATCATGCAGGATACAATTTAAATTAAAAAATGCAATTTTCACCTTGAAATGAACAAATGATTACAATTTCTATACAAATTAAGGCATTCAGCCTCTCTTTCAGTAGTGGCACCAGCCCATGAAATATGACATAATTACCATGAAATACATTTTCAAATATTTTGATTTTTGTCCGCCGCTTTTTAAAAAACATAGGCCGCCTTCTAGGTCTCCGAGTGTGTGTTGGCATTTCCCACCTTCTGGGAAAAACACATTAAAAAGAAAAGCCAAAGTCCCCGAAGATGAAGTTGGCCCCCCTCCCTGCCCTCCCCTCCTCCCATCTCCTCACCCCTCTGAGTTCCCTGCCCTCCCCCTCCCCCTCCCTTGGCTCAGAGATAAAATTGAAAAAAGGCAGACGGAGGAGAGGGACGCAGGCGACCAGCTCCAAAGCCTGAGATTTATCTAAATTGCTACGCTTATCTGAAGAATCGCATCTGTTGGTTATCTCAACGCCAGCCACTCCAACCCTCCACCCGCCTCTTCTCTGGAAATCGCTTCTCCAGCCCCCAGCTCCCCCCCTACCAACATGCAACCCCCGCTCCCACCCACCTCCACTCTTATTTTTTAATTATTTTTCCATTCTGTTGTCTCTTTATGGCTGGAGACGGAAGGATGAGCAGGCGCTGCCTGGGGCTCGCTCCAGCCCCCGTGGGCTAGACAAGGAACTTTGCGGTTGGGCAGGAGCAGACCGGGGAGGCGGCCAGTGGGTCTGGGCTCCCGGGGCGGGGTCTCTGTCCACCACCCAGGCTGGGTGACTTTGATGAAGGTCATCCCCGGGCTAATCGGTCTCCTCCCTGTGCCCTGGTGAACGACCCGTCCCTGGGGTCTCTGCTGTGGGTGGACCTCGGGAGCCGTTAGATCTGCATCCGGATCACCTAACAGCAGACCTTGACCTCCCGCTCGGGTTTGGTCTTGGCTCTGAGCCTCCTGCCCTGACCCGTGGCCTCCTGGGTGGGCTTCACGGCTCCCGGTCCCTGCCCCTCCCCTGCCACCCTTGGGAATCGGTTCCCCTCTCGTCTCGGGCCAGCTGTCCAGGGCCTTTCTCTCCTCCTGGGTGACACCAGCCCTTCCTCAGCCCCACCTGGGTTGGTTGAGAGTCTGGCCCCTTCTCTGGCTCTGCAGTGTTGCCCTCCCACTTTCTCCCTGAGATGGAGCCTAGGGAGGAGCAGCTATGATAAGAAGCAGGGCCTAGAGCCGCCTGCTTTATACTTTGCACGTCGGCTCTTGTTTCCGAGCACCTCCACCTGCTTTGACTCACTCCCACGTTGCAGCTGCCCTGTGCAAGGAGGCCTCACTCACGAGGGACAAACTCAGCATTCTCTGGAGGAGGTCACCGGGTATCATTGGTCACCAGACCAATGTAGGACATTCCCAAAGCGATTCCAGACGCAGGGCCGTGTCTCCCAGCCCTCTGTTTGGAAGATACTCCTTGGACCACATCCTACCCTACACTCCACCCTCCCACCCTCTTCCCGACCCCAGGGCCACGTGAAGACTGGGTCGTTCTCCAGCTTAGAAAGCAAAAACGGGATAGATTGGTGGAAAGAGAACCGGTTCCTGGGTCAAGCATTCAGGGTTACAGAGTCTCACCTCTACCTCTTTTTTGTTCTCCGACCTTGGCCAGTTTGGTCTCTGCTCAGTGTTCTCATCTGTAAGATGGAGGTGATGATACTCGCACGCGGAGGCCACGAGAATTAACTCTGAGAGCACACGGCAGGCCTTCGCAGCTGTGAATGTCTCCCTCCCGTGCTGTGGCTCCAACGTGCTAAGGGATTTTGAGATATTGTTTAAAAAAAAAAATCTTTCTATTTGTCAAAAAAAACCAAGCTCCAACATGTCTATCACTTAGAAAAGTATTGGTGTTTGGGGATGAGTCAAGTCTCTATGCCTGGAATAGACCCCAAGATATGAAAGACACACATGTGAGTACCCGGGGACAGTGTTGGGAGCCGAGCGGAAGGAGAAAGGAGGGATTCCTGGGACAGAGTATTATTGTAAACAGAATATTGATCAAGAACCTTTTTTTTAAAATTTTTATTTATTTATGATAGTCACACACAGAGGGAGAGAGAGGCAGAGACACAGGCAGAGGGAGAAGCAGGCTCCATGCACCGGGAGCCCGACGTGGGACTCGATCCCGGGTCTCCAGGATCGCGCCCTGGGCCAAAGGCAGGCGCCAAACCGCTGCGCCACCCAGGGATCCCTGATCAAGCACCAACTCCGTTACAGGCCTTGTGCTGAGGCTCGTCATCTCATTTAACGTTCATGACAGTATTATGAGGTCGCGATTCACCCCGTTTAACAAATGGAGATGCTGAGTCACAGAGAGGGTATGTCGTCTGGCCACGATCACACAGCTAAGAAGTAGAAGAGCTGGGATTTGAACCCAAGCTTCTGGGCTCCCAAAAAACTGCAAAACTCATGTGCTCAAGGCAGACCAGATGACCACCTTTTCCCACTTACTCATTTTCTTCGTGAAAAGACACAAATAAGGTATGACCTTGGAACCAAAGGCATGTCAACAGCTAATGGCTTGAGTATGATGTGTTCACAGTTAGCTGTACTCCAAAACAGAATTCAGTGATGCCGAGTCCAGGAAGCAGGATTACCGAGCCCCTCCATGCCGCTCTGGTCCGACCAAGACTCAGGGAGCAGCTGAGGCAGCAGAGGTGTGGGAGGGGATGGGGAATGTATGGTCAGGGGGTCAGATTGCACTCGGGGTGCTGCAAAGCGCCCCACGGGGCTCGGCCAGCTCATTGCTGTCTCCGGGCCTCCGCATCTTCCCCGATAGAATGAAGGGGCTGACCTGAAATCAGCCGTCTGCACGCATTTCCACGGGCCTCCCAAGGAAACGGAAGGCACTGTCAGTGCCCACGCCCGGGGCACGCTGGGTGGGCAAATAACCCCAAACATCCCCGCCCCCCAGGCCAACATTCATCTACAGCAGTCAAACGTTTTTCATCTTATCTCAAAAATGCGTTCTAAATTTGCATCCTGTTCCCAAGTCTCTGCTATAGGGACTGTAATTACGTAATTTTTATCTAAATACGTAGAATGATATATAATGATATCTATTTATATGTTCATAATATATTTTATGTATTTGTAATTATTTTTAAAAAAAGACATAATGTAAAAATGGTGCCAGCTCCGTTCTGCATCTTCCCTGTCACAATTCTATCAACCCCACCCTCCCCGCCGCCCACCAACCCCTAGGAATGTCACACAACGTTTCTTTCCTGTGGCTTTGCATTGCCTGCAGATTCAGCAAAAGACCACATCGTTTTTAATTGCCCTTCCTCCCAAAGCCAAAGTTCTTCTAGTATAACAGTCTATTATTATAATATCCACACATTCTAACACTGAATCGTTTTAACATCCTAACATTATAACATCGTCACCCTTGATTATGACATTAACGCGCGGGCACTGTCTCCCTCCAAGCCACTCTATCTGGTCTTCGGTGAGGCCCTTGAATCTTTGGCTCACCTGCTCCGAAGGGTCTGGTTCTGAGTCAAGGGTGTGAAGGTGCTCAGCCCTCAGTGGCCTCCTAGTTCCCCTGGGAGCGCAAACCAGCCCCGTGAACGAGCCCTGGGGAACCTTCCAGGAGGTGTGGGGCATGCAGACCAGTCTGTCCCCTGCCCCCCACCTCCACAGCCACGCAACTTGAACATAGGTAAGGCATTTGGTCATCCTGATCTTGGGGAAAAATGACGCCCCTTAGAAGTTGTTTGAGATCTTATGTAATCCAGTAGCCTCTAATAATTATTATCATAGCTAACGTTTGCTGGGTGCTTGCTAAGTATTCCACATTCCCTATATGTGTGATCTGCACAACTTCCCGGCTCTATTATTGATCCTCATTGACCGAAGAGAAAGCAGAGGCTCAGAGAGATTCACTGACATGCCCAAGTCCCACTGCTGATTGTTGAGAGAGGCAGGACTCTAGCTCGTGACGTCTGGTTCCGTCGGACCAGTGAGTGGAGATGGACCCATGGAGAGTGAGGAATCGAACTCAGAGCCGGACATTGCAGTAATTGTTTACTGTAAGTGAATGTGTGCATGAAGAGAGTCCACTTAGAACTGTACCAGCCTTCAGAAACGAGCAGCCAACATCTAGAGGAGTAGAGGGTTAGCTGTATTGTTACAGATCACAGATGCTCAGAGTGGCCAAGATGGTCTAAAAGGCCACCCAGCTGCAAAGTGACCAGGACCGGGCGGTGGATGGGAACGGCCGGCACACAGGTCTGCTGCACGGGGCATTGTTGTCTGTCCTCCACGGAGCTGCTTCAACAGCAGCCTGATACCCAGCCTCGCAGGGCCATCCTGGGTGCCTTGGAAAGTCACTGGTGCCAGGTTCCGATGACCTTGGGCTCAGCAACCTCAGAGATGCTTTAGGGAAAATAAATATGAAATTGGCATCAGAATCCCATTAGAAAGACAAGATTTGCTAGGCCGTGTATTAAACAAAGCTGAGGGGCACCTGGGTGGCTCAGTTGGTTAAGCATCCGACTCTTGATTTCAGCTCAGGTCATGATCTCAGGATCCTGGGATGGAGCCTGTAACACACACTGCCCTTGGTGGGGAGTCTGCTTAAGATATTCTCTCTCTCTCTCTCTCCCCCTCTCCTGCAATCTCTTTCTCTAAAATAAATAAATAAATATTTTTTAAAAATAAATTAAACAAAGCTGAGTGGCAGTGATGGGGTGGGGGATAAAGGTCCTTAAACATCTTCATCGTGGTTGGCCAAGGTGCTCCACTCCTGGGTCCCCCAGCTTCTGGGGAAAAGCTCTGACCAAGCTCTCTCCACGGGGATGCCAGGGGAGTGAATTAAAATGAGAAGAACTCAAAGGTCCAATAATCGGGGGATGATTAAGGAAAATATGGTATCTCCACTCAGCGAGCTGTTCTTGTGGACACTTTAATGGACATTTACATCTTCAACGACAGAGAGAAAGGCGGATAATCCAGTGATGATCCAAATAATTTAGGACAGAATCCCGACTTTGTGATATGCTCTCCAACACGTGAGCGTTCCCAGAAGGTAGACTGGAGGAAGCGGGGTGAGAGCTCACGGGCCTGCCATCCAGTGTCACTGTGCAGATGGTTCATTGCCCCGGGCCAGGGAGAGGTAACTAGAGGCACGTGATTTAGTAAAATCCCCAGAGCTTCAAGCCCGAGTGTGTCCGACTAAGAATTAGTGAAACGCTACAGGGGAAAGCTCTCACAGTGTCTGTCCCCATGGGGCATAAGGAGGGCTCGTGGGCTCGTTTGGTGCCCCCCGCCCCATCCCCACACCCTGATGTGGCGGGGTGTCCCCTTTCCAGGGCCTTTCTTGCGTGGATGTGCCAAGGCCACCATCTACGAGCCATCGGAAAGGTTCCCTCTAAACAGAGGGTCGTTTCAACAGGACACTAGCGTCACAGCCTCCAGCAATCCTCACCTGGCTGAGCAGTAGGGATTGGGCAATAATGCTTCCTTTTATCATTGCTAATACTTGTCATGGTGGCCACCATTCACTGGGCACCTTTCATGCAAGAGCTAAGATCCCAACATGCATCACACCATTTGATCCTGGGGACGAGGGGTAGGACGGTCCCCCGTTTGGACACGTGTGCTCTGAGGTTCTTCTGGTTAAGTGGCTCACTCAAGGGCCGGTGCCAAAGTGGGGTCCAAGCCCCAGCCCCTCTGACCTTCGCCACCACCAAGCCCAGCTCACTAGGCGGGAGCCTGTGAATAGCAACCGGACCCCGCGTGTAGGAAGGCACTGGTCCCCCCCTGCCCTAAGGAAGTATGTGCATGCTCTTTAGTTATTAAGCACGGAAAGAGCTCCAAGAGATGCAGGCGGGTGAAAAAATAATAGTACTAAAGTGCAGAACTGTGTGTATGTGGTGAGCCACCATCTGTGCATTAAAGAGGAAAAAATATAGGTAGTGAGCTTGCTTGCACATGCGTGAGAAATCTCTGGAAGCTACACGAGACGCGGGCTACAGCGGTCACCTCTGGGGAGGGGGACAGAGGGAGATGCCTTTGTCCTTAGATTCCTGAATCACATGAACGGGTGGTATCGAATAATTAAAACTGGGAATTTGGGGTGCCTGGGTGGCTCAGTGGTGGAGCATCTGTCTGCCTTCGGTTCAGGATGTGATCCCAGGATCCTGGGTTCGAGTCCCACATCGGGCTCCCAGCAAGGAGCCTGCTTCTCCCTCTGCCTGTGTCTCTGCCTCTCTCTGTGTGTCTCTCATGAATAAATAAATAAAATCTTAAAAAAAAAAGATTTAGACAAGAAAGCGAGAGAGAGAGAGACAAAGAGAGAAGCTCAAGAACACTGGACAAAAAAAAGAATAAGAGAAAGGTGGTTTATATAGAAGTTCATCCATTCGACAGCTACGACCTGAGCACTTACTCTATCCCCAGGCTGTGCTGGGCACTGGGGTGCAGCAGGGAACCACATGGTCACAGTTCTTGACCTCAGAGAGCTCCCATTCTAGGAAAGGGAGACAGGCGGCAAACAAGTGAACACACGAAGATGGGAAAGAACCATTACAAATGGGCTGCAGCAGAAGGGGTGCGGGCCCTGCTCCGGGGGGTGATGGTGCTGAACTAGATGCCTCTGAGCAGACCATATGGACACAGAAGCCTGCATGATGCAGGGGAGGCAGCCGCCCGGAAGCTGGGGAAGTGCCTTCTGGACAGAACAGTCGGTGCAAAGGCCCTGTGGCAGAGAAGGGCATATTCCATTGGCGTTCTGGAGCAGTGAGGGAAGGGTTCCACCTCAACCTTTTTGCAGGAGGAGAACTATTTTAACACCCAGCTAACAGTCCAATTTTTTCCTTCCCTAAGAATTCAAACAAGGTGATGGAGCCCCCTTCCCCCACCGCTGGAATTAGTCTCCCTGCCCAGGACTGGGCTGTTATCACTTTGCCATTTACGCTTCCAGATTCCTTTCTACGCATCCAACACCGAAACAGCAGTGCGGTTTGCAGAAGGTGAAGGCCTGAGGCCACATCGCATGTGTTTTTCCAATTTGACGTTTTACTCTCCGTATCTTGAAGAGCTTCGTGAGCCCTTGTACCTTTAACCTATTTTTAAAAATCCACTCCTGATTTCGACTCCATGAACATTTATTTGTTTTTAAAAAAATTTTTTTAAAGATTTTATTTATTTATTCATGACAGACACAGAGAGAGAGAGGCAGAGGGGAGCCCAAGCAGGTGTTTTCTGGGTGAAGAGGTCACAGTTAGAGGTCGCAGCCTTACCCACGTTATCATCTTGCAACCATCCTAGAAATGGGTGTTATCATTTCTGCTTTAGAGAGGAGAAGCAGCAGACACAGAGAGGTTCAGAAATCTGAGGGACACACAGGCAGTACGTGGAAGACTGAGGGTTCAAACCCAGGCTATCAGCGCTTTAAATCACTTCATTTCATGGCTTCAAAAAGTAGAGGGTGGCGTGGAGAGTGTCCTGCTGGTGGCTGCCGAGCGCCCCTCCGCTTGCAAGGCTGAGCACCCAGCCCATCAGGGAGACGGGGGTCCCCAGCAAGCTGGTGACGCCCTAGGGGACCGGCAGGGATCTGCCGGCAGCAGGGGACCTCACAGAGTTTGGTGAAACCCCGCCGCTGCTTCGGGACCAGGACGAGGGAAGGGCCCAGCCCCGGGCACCAGAGACACTGGGAAGTGGGGGGAGCCCCCTGGGGCCCGTCAGGGAGGGGAAGGGACTCGCTCAGGGCCCGCCTCAGAGGTCTCGGGGTGAAGATGGTGAGAACGAGGGTGGTGTAGATCTGTGCTGCTCATGCTTGAGTTCGCAGCACCCAGAGGGCTTGCCGTGTGGACCCGGCCCCCCGGCCCCAAAGTTCCAGATTCAGCGGGTCCGAGATGGGGCGGGATAATTCGCATCTCTAACAAGCTGCCACCGGGGACCCACCGGGAGACTCCCTGGTGCAGTTGCTGGAGGAGGAGAGCTGGCTCGGGAAGGGCCTGAACCCAGGGCCTGCACCCCCTGCCCCCCGCCCGCCCCCGGGGGCCGTCAGCACTTGTAGCTATTCTTATCTTATTTCCAGGCAGGAATTTAAGATGCGGGGAGAGAGGCTGAGTGGCTTTCTGAGGCCCCCAGCGCATCAGAGCCCGTGATCTCCCACTGTGTCCCCCAGCTTCTGCAGGGGACCCCGGAGGCCCTGTGGCTCCCCTGGAGCCAGTCTCCCCGCCCTGCCCCTCACCTGGTCTTCAGGCCCACCCTCAGCACTGAAGGAGGTGCCCAAGAGAGTGGGAAAGGGGGTGGGGCCAAGGGGCCCTCCGTCCCTGGGGGGGGTAGGGAGCAGGGGAGGGGCAGGGGAAGGAGGGGGCCCGGTGAGTCTGGAAAGGAGGAAGGATGAGGATGAAGGCATGCTGAGCATCGTTCAGCTGGTACGCACCGAGCACCCACTGTGTCCTGGGGTTGGAGGAGGGCTGACGCTTCAGACTGGAGAGCTGGCACCAGGCAGGGGAAGGACGGCCTGGGGTCCACCTGGTCTCTGTCCCAGGGTCCCCGCTGGCTGAGGGGCTCCCCGAGCCGGTCAGGGCCTGCTGAGGCATCTCCGGGGGGTGTACCCACCCCTCCTTTGGCCGCAGAGATGCTGGCCAGTGACACCGGAAGGCAAGAGAGAAGCACCTGCCAGTTGTTGAGCTCCTGCGAGGTGCCCGTTCCCCCTGAAACCCTGAGAGGGAGGCACTACTGTCCCCTCTTTATAGATGAGGACACAGATCCACGGGAAGGGGTGACTCATCCAGGACCGTCTGCTCACCTCCCACGCGGCGCTGGCTCCATGCGGAATTGGCCCTTCACCTGCACGGTCTCAGAGTGACGCGGGGAGGTCGGAGCTGGGGCAGCTCAGAGAGGCCCGCCACCCACCCGAGGTCACGCAGCCAGCGGACGCAGGAATTTCGTCCTCATCC
The DNA here is from genome assembly GCF_905146905.1 of Nyctereutes procyonoides. Lineage (NCBI taxonomy): Eukaryota > Metazoa > Chordata > Mammalia > Carnivora > Canidae > Nyctereutes > Nyctereutes procyonoides. The sequence goes on from NW_026575052.1 coordinate 5,773,623, forward strand.
TGGGAGATGACGATGCTCTCTGGGGGACGGTGGGGCTGCCTGGGCAGAGATGCCCACGCCGGGGCGTGGTCAGTCACCCCTCCACTGGCCCTGCACGCGGGGGCCTCCTTCCCCATTTCCACCCTCTACCCCAGCAGTGCCTGCACCCCTGCCTTCTCCCTCTGGCTGCCCAACTGTCACGGATTATTCTGGGGACCCTGGGGACAGGGGAGGGAACATCTGGATCCTGTTACAGGGCCTAGCTGGGGGTCCAGGGGAGGGGGGATGCCAAGGCAACAGAGCACGGGACCTAAATGAGTTTCAGAACCTCCGAGGAGCCCTGGTGTGGGCGGGTGAGGGGCCGAGGGGCTGCGGTCCGGGCGGAGCAGGAAGGTGGGATCAGAGCAGGCCTGAGAACCCTTCCTGAGCCGCTGGGGCCAGGCGGGAGGCAGGATTATGGAATTAGTTCAGGAGGCAGCACCAGGCAGGGGTTGGCGAGGGTGGCCCCAGGCGGTGGCCCAGCCAGGCTCCGTCCCCTCCTCTCAGGGGGACACTGGGCACTGAGGGCTCGGCGGGAATATGGTTTGGTTTAGGGGCCAGCCCCGCGGAACAGGTCAAATCAAATTCAGCTTGAAATTCCAGGCCGGTCACGGCAGCCCAGGTGAGGGCCGAGTGCCAAAGTCAACAGTGAGGCCGGTGGGGTTGTGCAGGGCACGGGTGGGGGTCCGCACCGTGGGGGCCTCACTGCGCTGGGGGAGGGCCGGACCAAGGGGAGAAACTCCAAAGAGACCACCATTCTCAAAGCACAGGAAGCAGCAGTATTACACCCCGCCCTTTTTTTATATAAATGAGGAAACTGAGTCACAGAGGGGCTGTTTGCCGGAAGGTCACAGAGCTAATAAGTGGCAGAGCTGGGGCCGGGATTGGAGGCCTTTTTGCTCCCTAAGGGTGTACTTTGGCCAGATCATGCTCTCTCTCCACAGTGCGCAGTGTGGATGGTAGAGCCAGGGGTGGTGAGGTCGAGGCCAAGGGCGCCGGCACCCTAGGGCGCAAGGCTGGGCATGAAGGCACTGGCACTCAGCTCGGACGCACACCCCCGAGAGGCGTTGGCCCTGGCACTAGACTTGCACAAAGTCTGTGTAAGACAAGCCTCAGTCCACGAACGACTGGATACAGATGATGGCAAGGGCACAAGGGACACTGATCCCCCCTCTCCTTCAATCTAGGAAGCCTTCTTAGCTCCAGTGGAATTTCAGAGACAAGAGGCAGAGCTGGGTGGGTGGAGGAAGGGCATGGGCTTTGGGGTCAGACAGACACGGGTTTGGGTCCAGGCTCTTCCTTACACCTGCTGTGCGACCTTGAGCAAACTACCTAACTTCCCTGAGCCCCAGTTTCCTTATCTATAAAGTAGGATTCATGGTGCCTTCCCCTCAGGGAAGATTTTGCAAGCATGGTGTGAGGTGATAAATGCAAAACATTCACCCGCAGGACCTGCACATAGTAGGTATTCAGGAATCATCAGGTGAGAGCCTAGGACTGACCCCAGGGAGTGTGTGACACTGTGGGTGATGCCAATCAGACCTGAGTCCCGTGCAAGTTCCACGTTCCTGGTGGCAGGTGCCTGTCTTTGCCCTTGGCCGGATCGGGCGGCAGGTATGCCGGGCACCTGCATCTGGCCCCAGGTCAGTGCTCGTTGGGGACTGGGGTGGGAATACAATGACAGAGGGTCAACAGAGTGACCATAAGGATGGCAGAGGTGAGGACAGTGGAGGGGGTAAGAGGTGATGACAGCAGGCGGCCTGGGTGGCTCAGTCATGGGGTTGGGGGGCAGCACCCTACTCTTGGTTTCAGCTCAGCTCATGACCTCGGGTGGTGGGATCGAGCCCCTTATCGGGCTCCATGCTAAGCACAGCGTCTGCTTGAGATTCTCTTTCTGCCCCTCCCCCACCAAATAAATAATTTTTTTTTTTTTTAAAAAGAGGTGATGACAGGTGAGGTCCCTGATGAGGCGGTGCTAGAGCCGGAACCTGAGTCCCACCCTGAGTCATGCTTTTTGTAAAATAACCTAATACCTAATACTTATTGCCATTGTGGGCACTGCTTTACGCGCGTCCCTTGTGTGGGCACCTGGGTCTCTCCCGCATCCATCTGGGGCGGCACCGTATCACCCCCGTTTGACAGACAAGGAAACTGAGGCCCCGTGGTTTGCTCAAAATCACACAGACAGAAGTAGCAGATCCAGGCAGATGCAGGAGCCAGGCCTACCTGACTGCGGGGCCCCGTGACTAACCTCCAAACGCTGCTGCCCAGGCCCCAGGTCCCTTCAAGACTGGACCCCAACGCTGCCCAGATTTGGGAGGAAAATTGTAGAGAGTTTCTCACTGTTCAGTGGATCCAGAAAGACAGGCCGGCTGGCTTTGTGGAGACGGCACTCATAATACTGCTTCCGATGGAGCCGTGTCAGAAAAGCAGGACGATCTCTGGTCGTCCAGAGCCTGCACGCTGAAGCCAGACGGTCTGGGTTCAAATCCTACCTCTGCCATTTGACGCTGTGCATCCCTGGATAAGTTGCCTATGTTCTCTGCGTCTCTGTTTCCTTATGTGGTGAAATATGGGGCTCACGATCATCCCTGCCACTCAGAGGAGTTGAGTTTTTTAGTGTTTTAATGTGCTCACAGACGGCAGGCACTTAGTAGGGGTGTCCCGGGCTCGGTCCAGCATCAAAGCAGCCTTCAAATACCGGGACCCTATGGCTCTGGAGGGTCCCACCTGGTTGAGGCAGAGCCTTAGGAGAGTCGAGACCCAGGCCATCAACGGAGGGGGTGTCATCTCACCCCTGCTCCTCCTGCCAGGAAGCCACGCTGGCCTACTCCCTCTCTCCTCCACCTGCCCCACAATGGCTAGGAGGCCACCCAGGCCTGGACACAGCCCGAGAGCCCTTGAGAGCAAGATCCAGCTGCAACACCACACTGACTTGGAGGCCACCCAGGCTTCTACTGGGCCTGCCACCGGTCTGTCCTCCTGGGGTCAGTGGGGTCCAGCAGCCCCACCTCGGGGTGGCCGTGACCATGGTGGAAGCTGCTGCGTCCTCTTGCGCGTGTGTGCTGACCACCGGCATCATCCTTGGCCAAGGAGATCCCCCAAGCACGAGGCCCCTGCCCTCACAGAGCTCACCTCCCAGGGGGACAGGGGACAACCATAACATCGTCCCGGGAGATACAATGGGAGGAACACACAGAAAAATAGAGTGGGTCAAAGGGGCGAGGAGGAAGGAGGGAAGTGTCGGCAAAAGAAGCCTGTAGACGTGTGCAATTGCAAAAATAGTAATTGCAAAAAAAAAAAAAAAAACCCTGCACGCTTCCTCTCTTCCACTAAGCATTTGCTCAGGAAGGTAAGAGAGCTGTGCAGATTCCCGGGGAACGTAGCAACCGACTCTCAGCAGCCAAGCTTTCTGTAAATCCGAGAACCACTCGGTGACATGCCCCTCCCTGGAACCTTCTCTAGGCGATGGCCAGTCAGGGAAGAGCAGGCCTCTGCCCCCGCCTGCCTCGCGGAGGCCACGATGAAGCACCTGCTCGTCTAGGCCTCACTGTCACAGGGGGTCACGGCCTCACAAGCCCACCCGGCGGAGGGGCTGGCCGGCCTCACCCAGGCGGTCTGAGAAAGCCTTCACGCAGCCCTCCCCCGGCCGGGCAGGTGCTGTTCACCAAGCAGGCGCTGCTGGATGCACTGCATGGATGCCTGCTGGATGCGCGGCGTGGCACTCACACCTGAGTCAGGATCTGGGGATCCCTTCGCGTCCTGAGTCTCCACGGTGTCCGACCTCTCGGCCAGTGGCCACGGCCAGCCCAGGGCTCGGCCCCTCGGCCGGCCCGAGGCCCCAGGCAGGAAAGGGCATGCGGCTCCTTTAAGGCAGGCCCCAGCTGGGTCGCCTGGATATTGGAGCAGGACGAGATTAGGTGGCAGGAGGCTTGGGGCCCAGGCCAGATGCGCCTGAGTGGGGCCTTGTTATGTATTCATGAGCTGTGAGGAAAAGAAATAAAAGGATTCATTATCCCCCAAACTGTTACTAATGACATGTACCTGGAGCCCGAGCACCTCTGGAAATCTAATGCGACACACTCCGAGAGAAAATGTATTCCCGGGCCCGGCCACGCGGCCGATGGAAAATGTCCCCTCCCTGCCCGTCCTCATTGCCATTCACTCAGGGCGACATTTACAATTCTTCTGCCATTATGTCCGACCAGGGCCTCTGAGCCTCTGTCACGACCCGCACATTAGCTGAAAATTGGAAATTCCACAGCGTGGCCGTGGCCATGGCCGTGGCCGTGGTGGGCTGGGACGCAGCAGGGTGCGGGAAGCAGAGGCACAGGGGACCGGGGGAGAGGAGTGCCAGGGGCGCGGTGCTGCTGGCCTTGAGGGGCCCGCCGGCCCAGATCTGTCCCCAGACCCGGCCACCCACCACACCCTTGGGTGGCCAGGGCGAGGACCGGCCCCCTTTCGCGTCTTCCTCTTCGCTCTCCCTCCCACCCACTTCCTCTCGTGAGTCCTGCAGCCTCCTGCATACCAATCCCCGATCCTTTGTTCCCTTCAGAGCCTCGGTAAAAACAGTCCAAACAACTCAGCAAGAGACATTAGATCAGATCTTTCTTTTTTTATTTTTTTAAAGATTTTTATATATTTATTTATTCATGACAGGTAGAGAGGAAGAGAGGCAGAGACAGAAGCAGGCTCCATGCAGGGAGCCCAATGTGGGACTCGATCCTGCGACCCCGGGATCACACCCTGAGCCGAAGGCAGAGGCTCAACCGCTGAGCCACCCAGGCATCCGTCCCATTCCAGATATTATTTTGCAAGATGAATAAACGTGTGCCGGGAGCGCGGCGCGAGCGAGCGTCGTGTCAACCCGTCTTCACCACCGCACTGTGCAGCGGGCTGTGTTTGGATCCCCATTTTACAGATATGAAAACCCAGGTTTGGAGAGGTGGAGGGATTTGGCCAGGGTCACACGGCTGGGGGGGAGCAGACCTGGGATTGGCCCGGGGGCTCGGGTGATTCCTGCACGTGGGCCTTGTCCTGGCACCAGGTGGAAACTCCGAGCTCAAGCCTCAGCTCCTCCCAGAAGCCTTCTAGGGCAGGCCTCAGCCCACTGTGACCAGATCTCGGGGACAGGCACCTCTAGCTGCCCTAGGACCAGCTGTCCCACGCGGCAAACTGCGAGCCTCTGCTTCGCATCCCTTCCTGGCGAAGGTACAGCTGGCGGCCTGTCCCACCCGCCATGGCCCGGAGAGCAAGTGCCCCGTCACCAGCTGCCTTCTGCGGTGCTGAGCACCCACTCAGCATGCAGGGAAGCCTCGTAGACTGGCCGTCTGTGCCTTGCGACTTGGAAGGCAGTGGAAGAGGCAGGGGGTAACCAGCATAGGCCCCACTCAAGGAAGTTTTCATGGAAATGATGGAAAAAATAAAGTATTTCAGATAAACAATAAATAACTTTTTAATACAAACGTGTCCTAAATATTATTTTTTTTAAGATTTTATTTATTTATTCATGAGAGACACACAGAGAGAGAGGCAGAGACACAGGCAGAGGGAGAAGCAGGCTCCCTGCGGGAAGGCCGATGCAGGACTCGATCCCAGGACCCCAGGATCACGCCCTGGGCCGAAGGCAGATTCAACCGCTGAGCCACCCAGGCGCCCCTGGCCTAAATATTATTGTTTACCCAAAAGTCTAATTGACAGGAGGTCTTGTATTTTCATTTGCTAAATCTGGCAGTCCTAGTCCTGAGGTGCCCCAAACTGCCCCACAAGGGACCTGGCTCACCTGGGGGCTATGGACTCCATGACCCCAAACCACTAGTTTCCAAGCTCTTAAAACACTTCAGCTAGAGGGGTTCCTGGTTGGCTCAGTTGGTTAAGTGTCTGACTCTTGGTTTCAGCTAAGGTTGCGATCTCAGAGTCGTGCGATGGAGCCCCTCATCAGGCTCTGAGCCTGGGGAGTCTCCTTAAGATTCTCTCTCCATCCCTCTCGGCACCTCCTCACCTCTCTCTCTCTCTCTCTCTCTCTGTCTCTCTCTCTCTCTCCCTCTCTCTTTCTTTCTCTAAAACAAAACAGCAAAATGAAGAAAAAAAAACATAAAACAAACTTCAGCTAGAGATTTTATTTCCCAGACCTGCCTGTGGCTACGTGTGGTCACATAAGTTAGGTTCTGGTCAGTGAGATCTAAGTAAAAGTGATATTGGATGATTTGGGGTCATGATTTGGGGTCATGCCTTGACGGGAAAGGACAGATACTTCTCTTACCCATTCCCACTTCCTGGTTGCTGGGTTGCAGATGAAAGGGCAGGAGCTGCAGCAATCATACTAAACCCAGAAGTAGAGGCCACACGTGGAGGATGGCAGTCGCTCTAGGACAGCTGAACCACTTACTTCACTTACTTCTTCACAAGATTGAAAAATAACTAGATAAATAAACAGAAAAAAAAACACTTTTAACTTGTTTAAGCCACTGTATTGTTGGGTAAACTTATTCTTTTTTTTTTTTTTGAGAGAGAGAGAGAGGGAGAGAGAGAGCAGGAGCAAGGAGAGGGACAGAGAAAGGGAGAATCTCAAGCAGACTCCACGCTATGCGTGGAGCCAGACGTGGGGCTTGATCTCACGACCCTGAGATCATGACCTGAGCCAAAACCAAGAGTCAGACGCTTAACTGACTGAGCCACCCAGGTGTCCTTTGGGTTTCCTTATTCTAATAGCTTAGCCTGGACCCCAACAAATACACCCTTTCACCAAAATGCCAGCCAGATGAAGAAGGGGCTTCATCTCATTCACTGTTGTAACACTTGTATGTGTCACCACATCGGACCTAAATATTTGCAGAACAAATAAATGAATGGCTGATCTAGACGAACTCTTAAGGGTATATTAACAGTTGACTTAATCAGTTAATTACCACCATTGGCATTTAATCAAAGCTTACTGAAGTGTTTAATATATAGTAACTCCTTGGATCCTACCTTGGGGAAGTGTTCTTACCCTCCGGGGTAGGAACCACTCACACCCACATTGTGCAAAAGACAAGGCGTAGGCTGCCTCTCCTGGTTTGGAGAGCAGATAGGTGGGAGCACAAGGATGCCGTCTGGTTTTGGGGCCATCCCGCTGCCTTCACCCTGACCCCTGGCACAGAGACATGAGGGAAAGGGCAACACTACAGCTCTATTCATATATTCACTCATCAAATCTGCCGCCAGTTAAGTGCCAGGCACTATTCTAGAAGCTAGGAATTCAGGAATGGGCAAGACAAAAAAAAAAAAATCTATGCCTACACAGTGCTTATATTTTAGTGGAGGAGACAGACTATAAAGGAAAATGAGTAAAATATAGATGTTACTGCAGGATTCCATTCCTATGAAGCAAGAACAAACAAAACTAATCTATGGTGATAGAACTGCCTTCAGAGGGGGGATTTGCTGGAAGAGACACGAGAGGGCTTTCTGGGGATGATTAGAAATGCACGTCTTAACTGGGGACGTGGTAACATGGGTGTGTACATTTGTCAAAACTCACCAAACTCTCCATGTAAGGCCTGTAAATTTTGCCATATACAAATTAAGCCTTCTGAATTAATTAATTAATTAATTAATTAATTAATATGTATAGAAGAAATACAGTGTTCGGATGGTTCTCAGTGCTGAGGATAGAATGAAGAAGGAAGTCAGGGGTGGGAAATTGGGATTTTACATAGTGTATCCATGGAAGGGAGGGAGGAAGGGGGGAGGAAGGGAGAAAGAGAAGAAGCGAAGGAGGTGAAGAAATGAAGGGACAAGTAGTAAGAGCCATTTCTTGTCCAGAAAGGGGCATTCGCAGTATGAATCCATTCGCCCAGAGCTTCAGAGTCTTGGACAATCAGGCTTCTCCAACCCGGGAGGGGCAGCGGTAGTTTCTACTTGAGAACAGCCTCTTGCGTCGGGTTTCAACAAGGAGTGGTTTGAAGACAAACTCCATGTCCCAGGGTCTCAAAGCAGAAATCATGCCACAGACGAACCCGGATGAGTTCTCTGCTCATGGGGGGAGAAGGAGATGCTCCCCCACCCTTCTCCCCTGATCCCCAAACCCCTATGTCTCTGAGAACACATTCCCCCTGCACACCATCCTCCCCAACTAGAATAGACGACACTGGGACAACTGGAAATTCATATGGAAAAAAAAAAAAGTCAATCTTGAGCCCTTCCTCACACCATACACTGTCAATTCCAGATGGACTGTAGCTCTAAATGTGGAAGTAAGATAATCAGACTTTTACAAGAAAACAGAACACCTTTGTGACCTTGAGGTAGACTAGAACCTCTTCAAGTCACAAGCCACTGAGAAGGTGGAAAACCAGCCCTTGGAGAGGGAGGGAGGTGACACTTGCATGTGTTTGAAAAGGACTCATATCCAGAATATTAGAAAGTCTTTTTTTCTATAAATAAATAAGAAAGAGAGAAAGTCGTAGCAAAATGATTAAGAGACCTGAACAGACATCCCACAAAAAAGCAAATATCCAAATGGCCAATAGGCATGAAAAGGTGCTTTGATTTCATTCATCGTTTGGGAAGTCTAGATCAGGACTAGATTCCGGAACGAGCGTGGGGGGAGATACCATGGTTCTCAAGAATGTGATGTAGACCGACGGAGCGCCTCGTACTCTGCTGTTGGGGGTGTCAACTGGTGCGGCCCCTCCAGGACACTGGCCATGTCTATAAAGCTGTACATACACCTCCCCTGCGATCCAGCAATTTCTCTTCTATGTCCGACATACGCGTCCGACAAGAGTGCTGATGTTCACCAAAAGCCATTTACTGGCAAGCCCACGACAGTGACCTCCACAGCGGCCTTGTGCTGGAAACCATCCAGATGTCCATGGACAGTAGAACAAGTAGATAGTTTGAGACCCAGTCTTGCAGTGAGAGGACGCGGCTTGGCCCTGAGAATGAATGAACGAGGTACAACCACACACGATGGCCGGGCTGCACGCCAAGTGCTGGAGGACCGTGCTGAGAGGAAGGCGGGTATCTTTGGAGGAAGGTGCCATGGGCCGGGGGGGCTCATTGGGAGATGGTTTGGCCATGTTCTGCTTCTTTTTTTTTTTTAAGATTTTATTTATTTGAGAGAGAGAGAGAGCGTGAGCAGGGTGAGGTGCAGAGGGAGAGGGAGAAGCAGACCCCCCACTGAGCCGGGAGCCCAGAGTGGGGCTCGATCCCAGGACCCCGAGATCATGACCCGAGCCGAAGGTAGATACTTAACCAACTGAGCCCCCCAGGTGCACCCCCTCCATGTTCTGTTCCTTGACCTGGGTACCAGCCACACAGGTGTGTCTACCTGGTGGAAAGTTTCCCAGCTGTATGCTTGCGATTTGTGCTCCCCTCTGTATTTATGTCACACTTCAATTAAAAATGTGGGTTTTTTTAAAAAAAAACTTTAAAGTCAGAATTTGCCCACCTACCACAGGGGCTCAGCTCACGAGCTCCTTGGCATCCTGAAGCGACCTCTACTTATCTGGACATGTGGTAGCTAAGCTTCTAGTGAGAAGTGGCTTTCTTTGCAGGAAGGGATGTCTTCCCGAGAGTGGCTCTTTCCTTCTGGCCTTTGTGAGACAGAGGGACACGTGGAGGGCTCCATGAAACTAAGCAATAGCTTCTGTAAGAGTCGGCCCCAAATGCCAGGAGGGCGCGGACGCTTCTGGCCAAGGAGGGGTAAAAGGGGTTCTTGGCACCCTGCTCTTTGGGAATCACTGATCCAACAAAGTCTTCCCCTGGTGTTTCTCACTCGCCATCCATAAAGCCCACCTCAGTACCCAGTATGTAGAGGTGCTCACTAGACGAACTAGTGCAAAAAAAAAAAAAAAGGTGCATCAATAACACGAAGTCACCACAGCAGCTCTGGTACTGGTTACACCCCCCCACACACACCCAGTGATGGGGAACTCATCCCCTCTGGAGGGAGCCCAACCGTGGAGAGCTCCAGCTGCCAGAGGGCTGCCCTTGGATGGAGCCCCCACCCCATCCTCCTCCTATATCCTCAACCCCCTTCCAGAATAAACCTCCCCTAGGGGCCTCCCATCACCACCCCCCATAGACACCACCTGTCAGAGCCAGGGAAGAGGAGCCCTGCTCAGGCCTGCGGGTGGGAGAAGGAAGGGAGAAGCGGTTTGGCGCCACACTGGGCATCCATTGTTGGGTAGACTCCGGGCTCCCATTCTTGGGTAGACTCTGAGCGATGCATGAAGAACCGAGATGAATAAGAAACTGCTCCTGCCCCCGGCTTACTAGGGATGGGGCTGGCAGGTGAGGATGGCCTGCGTAGGGCCTGGGCCACGCTGAGAGCCAGGGCCCATCTGAAGGGGAGGCCTGGCACCTGGAAATGAGTCTAAAGAGGCCAGAGATCCGATCCCCGTCCACCCACCTGCTGCTCACCGGGGCGGTGGCAACACTCATGCTAATAATACTAATAGCAGGGTCCTCGGCACCCCGTATCACGTCAGCTCCTCTGACAGTGACAGCACTAGCATTGCCTTCCATGTTACAGATGCGGAAGCTTCGGGATGAAATCACGTTGCTCAGAAGATACGCTGCCAAGGAGTGGGGAAAACGGGATTCAAACTTGGAAGAGTCTGAACTAGGAGCCACGACACCCCTGTAAGAGTGGAGGGGTGGGGGGGCACGGGAGCACGGGAGAAGGAACAGCCAAGCAAGGCTGCTCTTGGTGGAATCTAGGAAGACTCCCTGCAGGAGGTGGCCCTTGCTCCATTCTGGAAGGATGTTGAGAGGCTGACCACGCAAATGGACAACTGCCTTGCCGCCTAAGGTAAAAAGCAGAATGTCGACCCGCAACTGGCAGCAGCCTGCCCAGGAAATCCGTCCCTCATCCCCAAACCAGCCAGCCAGGCGGCCTGCTGCAAGTCAGACCTGCTGGAAGCCCAGTTGCTATCTCTGGTGATGGGCCGGGAAGCTAAACACTAACTTTATAACAGTCAGCATCGAATGGCTGGATTAATAACCCACAGCTTTCCCTAATGGTCATTCCCGCTTCCACCTGAGGACCAACCGGAGAAAGCCAAATTCGTGCCCCTCACCCATCACACAGGATGCCCTGCTTGCAGTTGTCCCACCTGCACATCCGCTTTGCCGCGGCCTCCCAGCAGGGCACACCTGGAGCCTTCCCGTTGTTCTCCCCACCATAAAGCTTTCCCACTTCGCCGGCCTTCGAGTCTCTGCCGGAACACAAGGGATGGTGGCTGACTCCCTTGCTACGTGGTAAGCGCGGAATAAAAAGCCTTTGCTCCTCTCGTTCGGTTGGTCTTGTTGATCTCCACAACAGGTAGGAGCTTACCAGGCGCCACGGCAGGGGCGGGAGGAAGGGATGGGTTAGCCAGCCACGGGGAGTGGGGAGACAAGGAGACACGAGGGCAGTGGGAGCGAGCCCAGGTAACTCCCACTCGGCTTTCAATACCCAGTTCAGGAGGTGTCCTCAGCACCCATGGGCTGGTGACTATTTCGGGGGTGCCCGGAGACCAAGTGAAGCTGCCTGACCAGCGCCCAGCTGGGGACCCCCAGAGGCAGCTTGAGTCACACACAGCAGCACCGCTGCCCGGATGGGGAGCCCAAGACCAAAGAGACCCCTGTGCACCTGCCCTCTCCGGGCTGCTCCGACCCCTCTGCTGGGCCCTGCCCCCCGACCTGGGCGCCCCTTCCCCCTTGCATGTCAGCCACATCTTCTCCACTTTGGTTGCCCTCCCTGGCTGTACTAACAGGTACGGACTAGCAGAACGTTCTGATTTAATCAAGGCCGCAGACAGGGTCCCCCTGCTGCCACTGCTTGTACTGCCCGAGGCCCAGGACGCTCAGATTAATTCACAGGATGTCACAGACACTGTTCTGCTGTGTTTGTCATCTCCCCCAGCCAGGTGTGAGGCTTCCTGCGGCCCTGGACACAAGGCCTCGGCGTCCAGGCCCAGAGTCTCCACCGCCACCTCCCCACGGCCTTGGCACCAATCGCCCCCAGCTCAGAGGCGGGGCCTGGGGCCAGACCCTACTTCAAACATCTGGATCTGGAGTCTGTGAGAGAGAAGAGACAGAGAGGCTGGCCCAGGGGCGCAGAAGATCAGGAGTCTCAGAGCCTCAACTCCCCCCCCCCCCAGGGGAAAATTAAATTGCCCTAAGGTCCCAGCCATACCCCCTCTCTGTTCCCTCCTCTTTTTATCTTCAGTTTGCAAAGTGGTGTCTGATAGCGCGCCGTGTGCCATGGTCTAGGGACCCTGCCGTGAGTGAGACGTGGTCCTGCGTTCAGGCAATGTGCTCTGGGCCTCAGTGTCTTCATCCACAGAAGGGGACACCTGTGTCTCCCCGGACAGCTGCACAGGGCGATCGTGAGGGCCCTGGGAAGTTGTCAATGTGGCCATTACGGGGGATCAGTGGAAAGAAGACCCCACACAGAGTCAGGGGCTCTGGGTTCAAGTCCCAGACAGCCATCTGCTAGCGGAGGGGCCTCAGGCATGTCGCCGCCCCTCCCTGAGCCCGCCTGCTCAGCTGAAAAATGGGGAGAGCATGAAGACTCAAATTAGGAGCTATTGGTCAAGCCCGGAGTCCTAAGCACTGTTCTTTGCAGGGATGGATTAATTTAAGCCCCACCCCCTCCCATTTTCCAGATGAAAGAAGCTAAAACACAATAGGTCAAATATCATATTCAAGGTCACGCAGCGCGGGTACTGGGGCCAGGTACAAAGCCAGGCAGTCTGGCTCCGAGCCCGCTCTCTCAAGCCCTTGTGCCCCACGACTGATCAGATCCCAGGTGGGTGAGCAACCCGGCCCAAACCAGCACCTGCCACAGTCGTGGCAAACTAAGGCGTCTTCGGTGCTGCCTCGGAGCCCTCAGCAACCAGGAATGATTTCTTCCATAAGTTTCTTGCTGTTTTTATGTTTGTTGGTTTAAAATTCAGACCAGGGATCCCTGGGTGGCGCAGCGGTTTGGCGCTTGCCTTTGGCCCAGGGCGCGATCCTGGAGACCCAGGATCGAATCCCACGTCAGGCTCCCGGTGCATGGAACCTGCTTCTCCCTCTGCCTATGTCTCTGCCTCTCTCTCTCTCTCACTGTGTGACTATCATAAATAAATAAAAAAAAAAATTTTAAAAAAAAAAAAAAAAAAAAAAAAATAAAATTCAGACCAAGAACAGCCCCAGGGTAAGTGCCTTACCTCTCTCATCAGACACTGTCCGCCGAGTCTCTCCCATCAGACAGGGAGTTCCCCAAAGCAGGGGCTCTCTCTCCCCCCCATCATCCTGAGAGTTCCTGGGGGGTGAGGACAGGAGGGAAGCACTGGTTCTCACCCCAGCTTTGCACCTGCCTGTCTTTATCTCCACCTGGGGGGGGGGGGGCAGCCGTTCCCAGAGACATCTGGTCTACCTCCCACGGTGCCCCACCCACACAATGACCTTTTCCATCCACCTTGGAGAAACGAAATCCCCTTTCCTAAATCACTGCCAGGGTTGCAAGAATGTGAGAAACCTGGAGCTGGGAGCTTTGGCTGCTGAAGTGCTAAGAGTTAATTCAATTAGCCGGGACGTGTGAAGCTCAGACGGCAGGCCTCCGGCTGGACTCCCCCGCCTCGCCCCGAGCCGCCCGGCACCCAGCGTCCCCTCCCAGCACCCCACTTTGTGGCCCCCATAGTCTTCATTTACACAATAGCTAAGGCCTGAAAGATGAGGGAGTCCGACCCCATGAGGACAGCGATGGCCTTACCCACGCCCCCCCCCCCCCCCCCCGGCAAGTCGTGCAGAGTCTGGCTTTGAACTCACGGTTTCTGAATCAGGCTCTAAGCTCTGCCTTTGCATTTGCCCTTCCCTCTACCTAGAATGCTCTTCCCTCAGCTCTTTGCTTGGCTCCCCCTTTCTCATCCTTAAGGTCTCAAGTCGCCTTTCCTCAAGCATAGTCCCAGCCCCTCCCCAGAAGTGTCTGCCCCCTTCCCTGCCTGATCATCCACATGCACTTGTCCCCAGCTGACATTGCCTCATCTACCAGTTACCCTCTACCTCTGCTTCTAGACTGTCAGCCCCGTGAAGGCAGGACGTGGCTGTCCGCTCCACATCCACATAGCTAGCAACTGTGTCCTTGTCACCTGGCATGTTGCTGGCCCTGTATTTCTTTGAGGGATGAATAAGTGAAGGTCTATGAAGACCCTAACTGACCGGGACATGGACCTCCTCTTCTGCAACGGTGGAAGGAGGGATGCCAGGGGGTCCGGCCCTGCCGCCTGCACCCTTCCCACAGCCCAGCTGTGGCTGCAGCCACCTCTGATTAGGTCCCAATTAACAGAGAGGCCTTTCAGCCATCAGCTTCCATTAGTCACTCAGAGTTCAGCTGTGAAGTCTGGCTAATGGCCAAGACAGTGGCCTCCAGAGAGGCCGGTGGGGAAGGAAATTTGGGAGATCTCAGCGGTGTGACTATCTGAGCTGTGGCAGAAATGCCAGGGGTGACGTGGGGAAGGGGTACAGGAGCTAGGGGCAAGGTGAGGCCAACAACCTGAAGTGTTACTTTAGTCTTCTGTCCCAGGGCCGGGAGCTCACTCAGGAAGGGTTTTCGAGGTCTCCCATTGTACAGAGGAGGCAAGTGAGGCTCAGAGAAGTTGCGTAAATTATCCAAGATCACACAGCAAGTGGATGGCAGAGCCAGGATTTAACCTCGAAAATCCTGGCCCCGAGGTCTGATCCCCTTTTGAGAATGTTCTATGCTCCTCTGTGCTCTAAAACAGGTGTCACAAAAGAGGTTATGGGGAAACCGTCCTCCAATAGGACAGGTTGGTGATGGGCAGCAAAGCCTCGACAAGAGTCCACACTCTCTGATCCAGGGATTGTACTTCTAGAAATCTGTTCTAGGGGAGCGACGTGGCATATGGACCATGGTTTATGCACAGTGATGCTCATCACAGTATGATTTATAACGGAAAATGGGAGAAGAGTGGAATCGAATCTGATGAAGTGGTTATGCGGTCGCCATGAATGGTGTTTATGGAGCATTTGCAACGACACAGACAGCAAAGACTGACGTCGTGTAAAATATCAGGGTTTGGAAGGGCAGGCAGGCCCGCGGAAAAGTGTTCAACGCCACCAGTCACCGGGGCAGTGCAAGCAAAGACCACGATGAGCGATCACTACAAACAGCTAAAATAAACAATAGTGACGATACGAAATGCTGGTAACGATGAGGAGAAACTGAATCTCTCGTACACGGCCGGTGGGAACGTAACGTGGTGTAGCCGCTCCAGCAAATAGTTTGGCAGTCTCTCCTAAAAACTAAATATACACGTACCGTACAACCCAGCAATTACCGTCCTGGGCATTTATCCCAGAGACATGAAAACTGATGCCCACGCAAAAACCTGTGCATGAATGTTCATAGCAGCTTTCTTCGCAACAGGCCAAAGCTTTAAAACAACCAAAACATCCCTCTGCGGGTGAACAGTTAAACAAAGAGGGGGTACGTCCGTGTTCCTCGGGCAAAAGGCGGAATGAAGTATCGATGATACAGGCAACGACATGGGTGACTCTCTAGAGAACTATACTGAGTGTAAAAAAAAAAAAAAGAGGTCACATAATATATGATTCCATTTATATGACATTTTCGACATAACCCAGAATTATAGAGATGGAGAACAGATGCGTGGTGGCCGGGGGGTCGGGGGCGGTGCCTGAGAGAGAGGTGGGCATAGCACAAGGAAGATCCTTGTGTCCCTTACCTTGATTGTTGCCATAGTGGTTGCACAACCCCACACACGTGATGAGAACCACAAAGCACAGTGCGCCCGTGGCGTGTTTTTGGCTTTGCTCTTCCACCACTGTTCCGTAGTTACAAGCTGAGACCATTGCAGGGAATTGGGCAAAGCATACACAGAACCTCCCTGTCCTATCTTGGCGGTTTCCTGGCGATCCATGATTATTTCAAGACAAATTTATTTTCATTCTCCAATTTTTTTTTTAAGTAATCTCCACTTAACCCCACGGGGGGGCCCGAACTCACGACCGCGCCATCAGGAGTCGCGTGCTCTACAACCGAGCCAGCCGGGTTCCCCGAGAAGTCTTCTGTGCAGCGGGACTCGCGAGCACCTACGGCATGACCTTCGAGATGGGATGATGGTGGTGGGGAAAGTGGAGCTTCTCCCCCTAAGAGAGTGACCCCCTGGGAAACTTGGAGCTCCGACCTCATGTCCTACGGAAAGCGCTTTTCAATCATCACCTTATTCCCACAAATCTCCCAGCGACGTTGCGTTACTATCGCCGTCTTACAGAAGAGGAAACTGAGTCACGGGGAGTTGGGGAGTGCCTGTCGCGGGCGCAGAACAGAGATAGGAACCCAGGAAAAGAGCCTCTCCGCGGCTCCCCGCTGCCTTCCCTGTAGCAACGTGCGCCACTGGGTGGTGGTGTTTATTTTCCTCTTTGTGTGTCTCTGTATTTCCTCTAATAAGCATGTCTTACTGTAATAATCAGAAGAAAAAATAAGCAAACACTAGAAAGTGTTCCTTGGTGGGTTGCCTGTTTGTTCTGGAGCCCGTGGCACACGTCTACAGTTTCTGTCTCAGAGACACTCTATCCCGGCTGCTGGCACGGTGCGACCCCACTTCCCCCTTGCAGACGGTGGGGTCTGCAGTGAGAAGCCCCGGGTCCGCCCCGCGCCCACCAGAGGCCCTTGGGCGACAGCTTGGTTTCCTCATCTCCAAAACGGGAATCAGAAAAAAAAAAGGGGGGTGGGGATCAGTAAGACTCGGGCACTCCTCAGGGCCGCGATGAGGACAGACGGGGTGCCCGGTGTATCCTACCCACACGTACTGCGCACCTCCTACGTGGGAACACAACGGAAGCCAGGGTTAACCAGCCCGCTACATCCCTCCTGGGACACGGCAGGGGAGAAAGAGCCAAGCAAACAACATCACCACTGCTGTTGTGTTGTTGTCTCTGGCTGGCTGGCTGCAGCCGCGTCCACGCAGACGGGGCGGGCGCCGTGCCTGGGGAACTGGGCGGCCCGGTGGGGGCATCGGAGCCTCCCTGGGAACGGCAGCCCCAGAGGACCGAGGGGCAGGCACCGCAGCCCGCAAGCTCCAAAGAGCCCGAGAGACCCCACTTCACCCGCCGGTTTGCCACACTGAGAATCGATTTGGAAGGGTGTTTCCCAGAATTGGTCTGGCCTCCTGGTGTCATTATTCATCGTACCCTGGCCGCCAGCCGCCTCCCCGCCAAACCCTCTCCACCCTCACCGCCTCTTGCATCTGGGACCTCCATCGCGACTGAGATGGGAGGGCAGCTGGGGCAGGAAGCTGGTTCCCGTAAATACCCCCACCCACCCCCGCGCCGTGGGTCTGGATGCCAGCACCCCACCCACCCACCATCCCCCCCATCCCAGCCTTCACCAGCTGAGCCCCTTGGCGAGGCTGGGTAAGGAATGTCACACTGGGGCCAGGGGAGCCTTTCCCAGGCTGGGGCTTAGATGAGAGGGGTCCAGGCCAAGTGACCAGAGCTGGGGCTGCCAGGGGTGGGGGTTGCACTTCCTGCCCCCACGGGGAAGATGAGACCACTGCCAGCTTCCCATGGCCATCGCAGCCTACAGATGTTCTGGGGAGTGTTCAGGAAGTGCAGGGATTAAGGCAGGGAATAGGGAGCTGTGCCCAGGGAAGATGGAAGAGGTCATAGAGGGCGGGGGGGGGGGGGAGGGCAGGGGACCGAGGACCCAGGCCACTTCTGTCACTGACATGCTGCACAACAGCCCACATCCCTCTCTGGGCCTCACCCCTCCATCCACAACCCAAGAGGGCTGGACCAGCTGGTTTTACCCCACGGTGCTCACCAAGCACCTCCCGGGGGACTGAGGGTCTGTGGGGAGGGCAGACGTTAAAGGATTTCATGGGACCAAGTGGGACCAAGCAGTGAACAGACCCAAGGGGCAGGTCCAGGTACCACAACTGGGCGTGACAGGAGGCAGGGCCTCCTTGGGGAATCAGGGTGGGTTTCCCCGGAAGTCAGGGCCGGGCCTGGAGGCCCGAAAGGTGGGAGCAGTGCAGGGGGGAGCAGTGCAGGGGGCATGACTCCTTCGGGGACACGGTGAGCCAGGGACAGCTGGTATGTGGTGGGGATCAAAGGCTCTGGGGGCTGGCCCACGGCTGACACATCCCTGCCGGCGGCAGTAGGGAGTTTTATCTTTACCTTTAAAACAACCAGCAGCCATTGACGGTAAAGACAGGCCAAGGTCTGTGTTTTGAAACGTTCCCACCCAGAACCCACATGGATAAAGCCGGCAAGAGAGGTGCTGCTGTGCCCGAGGCCGGGGCCCCCCTCCTGCCCAGAGATGCTGCAGGGGGGACCCCAGAGCTCTGAGGAACCCAGTTCGGGAACCGGGCTGCACAACCTCTCCCCGTCCCCTTCCAGCACCAACATGCTAGGCTCTGTGAGGATTTTAGGACATCCCTTAACACCCACAGCAAAGCCCCTGCACCTGCTGATCGTCTGGCCTGACTGCGCTCCGTGCACAAAGGGAGTTCATCTGTGCATTCATTCATGCACTCATTCATTCATTCAACAGGTGCTGGGAAGGCTGTGATGAACCCGTGAGCAGGCTCCTGCTCTCAAGGGACTCACGGGCCAAGACAGTGTTGTTCATCACAGTACATCAGGGGCTCACTCAGGGCCCGGCACCCAGGTCCCTAGCGCGTCTCTGCTGAGTAAGTGAGTTTGAGAATGAAGGAGGGTGTGGGGCGCCTGGGTGGCCCAGTCAGTGAAGCGTCCAGCTCTTTTTTTTTTTTAAGATTTATTTATTTATTTATAATAGACAGAGAGAGAGAGGCAGAGACACAGGAGGAGGGAGAAGCAGGCTCCACGCTGGGAGCCTGACGTGGGACTCGATCCCGAGATTCCAGGATCGTGCCCTGGGCCAAAGGCAGGCGCTAAACCGCTGAGCCACCCAGGGATCCCTGCGTCCAGCTCTTGATTGCGGCTCAGGTCGTGATCTTGGGGTTCTGAGACGGAACCCCGCATCCAGCTCCACGCTCAGCGGGGAGTCTGCTTCCCTCCCTCCCCCTCCGCCCCTCCCCTCCCCTTTGTTCTCTCTATTTCTTTCTCTCACTCTCTCTCCAAAATAAATAAACACATCTTTAGATATCTTTTTAAAAATTATTTATTTATTCATGAGAGACACAGAGAGAGAGAGAGAGGCAGAGACACAGGCAGAGGGAGAAGCAGGCTCCATGCAGGGAGCCTGATGCGGGACTCGACCCCAGGACCCCTGAGCTAAAGGCAGGCGCTCAACCGCTGAGCCACCCGGGTGCCCCAATAAATAGATCTTTAAAAAAAGAGGGAGAGAATAAAGATGGGGAAGAAGAAGGAAAGGCCCTAGGAAAGGGAGGGGAAGGGCGGGATCAGCCCCCCATGGGAAAGGCTCTGAGGACCCTGCCTTCCGCTGGCTCACCCCTGCCTCATGTCGCCCCCCCTCTCTGCTCGTGGCCTGGCAGGCACCATGATCCCTCCCTAACCTGCCTGAATTGTGAGCGAATGCTTTTCCAATCCAGGCTGGAGCTTTTCTTTTTTTTTTTTTTAATATTTTATTCATTTATTAATGAGAGACACAGAGAGAGTGGGGGGGGGGACAGAGACACAGGCAGAGGGAGAAGCAGGCTCCAAGCAGGGAGCCCGACTTGGGACTCGATCCTGGATCTCCAGGATCAGGCCCTGGGCCGAAGGCAGCGCTAAACCGCTGAGCCACCCGGGCTGCCCAGGCTGGAGCTTTTCAAAAGGAGAACAAGGCAAGGCAAAGAAAGGCAGATGCCAAAGCACACAGGCATGTTTGCAGGGCACAGGCTCCTTGAGGAAAGTGTGGCTGGAGTCGCTGAGGAGTCATTGACCATGGTATCGTGTCAGCCAGGTGTGCTGGGTGCTAGACCCAGACGACAGCCGCCCCCAAACCACCACCAGCAACCCCATCACCGGTGACGATGTCGGGACCACCACCAGCACCAGTAACCATGTTAGCCATGTCACCACCACCACCAGCAGCAGCAGTAATTGTGTTAGTCCTTCCGTCATCCAGACCAACACCACCAATACCAGTAACGGTGTTAGCACCCAAACCAACAATAACATTAGTACTCACGTTATCCTGACCACCAACGCCACCAATACTAGGAACGAGGTTAGCATCGCATCCTCATCATACCAGCACCACCAGTCACAACACCCACACCGATACCAGTAACCACGTTAACACCACCATCAACATCAATACCAACACTACCAGTAACAACGTAATACCAACACCCACAGCAATACCAGTAATCTTTTTTTCTTTTTTTTTAAATATTTATTTATTTATTTATTTATTTATTTATTTATTTATTTATGATAGACCTAGAGAGCGAGAGGCAGAGACACAGGCAGAGGAATAAGCAGGCTCCGTGCGAGGAGCCCGACGTGGGACTCGATCCCGGGACTCCAGGATCGTGCCCTGGGCCAATGGCAGGCGCCAAACCGCTGAGCCACCCAGGGATCCCCAATACCAGTAATCTTGTTAGCAGCACCATCAACACCAACTTCGTCAGGAACAATGTCGACACCCCCATCAACACCAACACCACTAAGAAGATTGTCAGCACCAACACCATCTGGCACCACCGGTAATAACGTTAGCCTCGCCACCGCCAACACCAATACCACCAGAAGTAATAGTGGCACCGACACTGCCAACGGTAACATCACGACTCCTGGTAACGACACGAAGAATAATCTCAACACGAGGACCAGGTACCGATAATACCGTCCCTGACGACACCGCCACCAGTCACAGTGTTGACACCAACACCATCAACACCACCAGCATCACCACCACCCACTCCGACACCAATAACAAGAGCGTCATCGCTACCAACCCTGCCCCTCAGTCACAACGAGTAAGACCATCTCCAACGCCCTAGCACCATCATCAACAAGAGCAAAAATCATCCCGACTACAGCACCTCCTACTACGTCAGCCCACCACGGACGCTGATAGAAAACCCAGCAATACCGTCAACAGCACAAACCCCCTACGCTCTACCGTCAGCGGCGCTCCACCTTTGTGCCAGACATGGTTTCAACGAAGGCTCACCCCAAGTCCACACAGTACCCGTGGTAACACCTCTACTGTAACCAAGAGAAGACAGAGGCTCAGAAAGCTTAAACACAGTGTGTGGGCACAAGACTGTGGGTTCCCGACTCCCGCTCCAGTGCTCTCCCTACTGTATCTTAGTCCATCTCCTTCACCCGGAGATGGCCTGTGGGCTTGCTCCTGGCGTGCTGCGAGGTGGACCGGAAACCTCTTCTCCCCGGCACTTGCTGTGAGGCCTTAGGGGAGTCTCTACGAATCTCAGGGTCTCTCCTTCCTCACCTGTCGAAATGGGGACACTAAATCATCCTGTTCCAGGGAGGTGAGCAGACTCCCACAGATACACTAAGTCGCCAGGCAGGGCACCGGGGGCTCAGAAGGCGAGGCGTGGGTAGCAGCTGTTACTGTTATTAGGGTTGGCAAGAAAAAAAAATGTTCTCATTCTGCAGATCGGGGCTCAAAGTATTCGTATGCTGTTGGTAGCAACAATCATAATAATGACCCCGAGCGCTTGTGGAGGGCTGAGCGCACTGCCAGGCTGTGTCCTGAGTGTGGAGCATCGCGAGGTCAAGGCCCGGGAACGGTCATTAATTAACGAGGAGGAGACGGCTGCGCTGGGATGTGAACCAGGCAGGCAGTCTGGGCCTGTGCCCCCTCCAGTAACATAATTAGCAGCCAAAGCACCTACTACGTGCTGGTGCTTCCCACGTAGCGTCTGCAAGCTTCACCACCTTGCCGAGCAGATAACACTGACCCCGAGATGGACTTGAACTTGGGCTCCCCACTTCCACTGGCTCCAAAGTGAGGCTCTCATGGAGCCTCGGGGCCGCCCCCCTCGCCTCCGGGTCTCAGGCTGTGGCACCCCAGCTAACCAAGAGGGACCTCAGCACCCCGGGGTGGCACCCTCAGTCCACCACCACCCAGGGCAGGTCTACACCGGGGGCTGTTGGGGCACAGAAGGTGGCGGATTCCAAGCCCGCCTCCCGGCTTCCGGGGCTGTTGGGGCTCCAAGAGGGCCCCCCGCCAAGCCTGACACGGGCCCAGGGGAGCGCGGGGCGGGGTGGGGGGCGGTCAGGCCTGTTGGGTTCTTGGCATCCCCACGAGCAGCTGCCCAGGCAGAAAGGTTTCATCTTTCCAGACTGGATAGAGGAATCTGCCCCCCCCCCAAGTTCTCGTTCCCAGCGAAAGACCTTGGCAAGACCCCTGATCCTCTCTCCTTCCCTGGGACGGATGGCTTCCAGCTGCCTGCCGCCCCGGCCTGGGAAAATCCTAGGAGCTCTGCAGGTCCCAGGACCTCTGAAACCCGAGTGGCCGCTGCAGCACCCGGCCCTCCAGTCCACCCCACCCAGGGCCCCCGCAGGCACCGCCTCCCTCGCTGCCCCCCGGTTTTCCCCAGCCAGCCCCAATGACAGCAAGCACAAACACGGAGCACTTAGAACCTGGGCGGGGGATTAAGCAGAGGAACGATCCCATCATCGATCGCCCAGGGCGTGCCCGCCAGTGGGGGTCACCTCACCCGTGCTCAGTCAGGGCTCCCCACGCCCTTGGACGTCGGGCGCCTTACAAACGGGGAAACAGGCTCAGAGGCATAAGATGCCCGGTCCCATCGCTGATGAACAGCACAGCTGGGGAGTAGCTGGGTCGCTCTGCGGTCCTCCAACTCCCTCGCTAAAAAAGTGGGGAAACTGAGGCCCGAGCCAAGAGGACACAGCCTGGAGCATCGGGGCTGGGTGTGAGCCCCGGTGTGTCTCACCCCGGGGATGGTTCTCAGTCCGCTCCCCTCCCTGCCTTCGAGCCAGGATGCTCTTCTGGCTTCATGGACCCTGCCTGGACCCTTCATGGACCCCGCAGCCAGCCTCCATCCCTCCTCCATCCCCACAGCGGAGAGGGTCTTTGTGCAATGCGGGTCTCCTTCAGGCCCTGCGGTGACTGCCATCACCTTGAGAGCAGCGCATGGCCCTGGCCTTGTGAGCACAGCCCTGTCCCTGTCCCCGTCGCCCTCGAGATGCTCCCCTCCCAGCCTCATAACCTACACAACGTCCGTTCCCCAGACATGCGCAGCCCTGCTGTGCTTAGGGACGCTGCTGCTTCAGCCCGGCCCGCTCTTGCCCTCACTGCGGGGCTCCACACTGCATCCTGACTGCACCCCCCCCCCAGTTTGCCTGCCTCCCCCACCAGGCCTGGGCTTGGCCCCATTCCTCTCTGGGGACTCTCTGCAAGACCTGCCACCTCTCCCCGTCTGGTCGGAGAGCAGCAGAGCACAGCAGCCAAAAAGCCCAGGCCCGGGACGGACCCTCGCTCTTATCACAGCCTCGTCACCCTGGGCTGTGTCAGTGGTGCTCGGAGCTGGCAAGGGCGCCAGAGGGCCCCCACCCCCCGTGCCTTCCCCCAACACCGCCTCCACGACGGCCTGGAATGACCAGCTTAGGAAGAGTGAGAGCGACAGGTGTCGCCCCCTCCCTCCGCCCCCCTGCAGCGGGGGCCTTTCCCACACGCGGCCGCCAGCTGGGGAAGATGGATGGGCCCTCCCCGGCCAGGGCCTAGCAACAGAGGGTTCATGTCACAGGAGGCTTCACATCCTCGGCTGCAAAGGGCCATAAAACGTTCTGGAGCCAGACATGGGATTCAGGCCATTTTTCCAAGTCATGGGAGATTGGTTGTTTGTTGGAGATTTTTCTTTCTTTCTTTCTTTCTTTCTTTCTTTCTTTCTTTCTTTCTTTCTTTCTTTTCTTTCTTTTTTTTTTTTAAGAAGAAAAAGAGAGAGAAGGAGGGAAGACTTTCTGTAGCACTGTCCCCAACTCCAGCTGCCTGTCGCAGTCGCGGTCAGGAGACACCAGTGGTGGCTTCCCGCACAGCCTTTGTCGTGGGCAACCTGCCCTCTGCCTCCGCCCTCCTGTCCAGCCCGGGGCCAGGCCACAGCGTTCCCCTCCCTTGCTCCCCCGGAGGGATGGAGGGGCCTCGGGCCTCTAAATCAGGTCCCTCTAGCTCCCTGTCCCACCCGCCGCGGGGTTTGTCAAAAGCAGAGGCGGGGTTGCACTGGAGCGTCTGAACAGCCCAGCCAAGAGCAAGGAAATGGGACAGAGCGGGCTCCTTCTGCTCTGCCCCCCTCGATCCCCGTGTGCACCTTAGTGGGGCGCTCCACTCGATGTTACGCAAGCGCCGGACCTCTCTCTGGGACTCACTGCTCCCTGCTGAGATACGGGTACCGTTGTCCTTTTGATCATGGAGACAGGACTGCTGAGTGCTGACTATGTGCCAGACACAAGGCCTGCTGAGTGTTTACCCACGATCTGCTGTGGCTCACCACCCCCTCACCCTCCACCCCCACAGGGCCACAGATGGGGTGTGAAAGGATTAACGGCTTGCCCTAGGGTCACCCGGCAAGGCGGCGGGAACTGAGATTTGAACCTGAGCATCTGGCGCTATATGCTGTGCCTCATCCCATGGCCTCCAGCAAATGCTAAAGGCTCTGAATGAAAGCTGGGGGTGCGGGGGGGTCGGGGGGGAGCTCTGGCAAGGTGGGAGGGACGTCACCCCAGGTCCCACTTCCAGGACAGAACTTCCAGGTTCCCGCCAAACCCTAGGCCAGAGGCAGAGATCCTCATCCCGCCCTGCGCCCCAGGCCACCTCCCTCCTTCCCCCTTCCTGGACTTGCTTCACCATCTACTGTCCAGAATTCAAATACCCTGAGGCCACCCCCCACCCCGACCCGTCAGACTGTGGCGTGTTGGGGACAGAAGCTGATGATTGATTTCTTGAGCCTCCCTAGCTCCAAGCAGAGGGCCTGCCACCGATTCATTCATTCTGCAAGCGTTTACTGAGGACCTACTGTGTGCCCGGCGCTGTGTCGGCCCCGGAGCTACGCCAGTGTCCCCTTACACACAGCCCCTGCCCTCCTGGAGCTGACCTTCTGGTGGGAGGGACAGGCACAGATCAAGTCGCTGTGCTGGGGGCCTTAAGCGATGCGGTGGTTGGAGGGCAGGGGTGTCTCTCTCATGTTTACACGGAGACCCGACGCGTTAGGAGGAGCAGCCTGGGAAACGAGGGGAAATGTAGCCCAACTTCCTCTGCTTACAGATAGGGAAACTGAGTCCCAGAGAGCTCACACAGCCAGTGAGCAGCCGAGTTGGGACGAGGGGCCCGGGGGCTCCACACCTGCCCGGGGCTTGGGCGCTTGTTCCCCTCCCTACCCCACCCCCCAGGAGGCCAGGAAGGGGACAGAGGAGGTGTCTCCAAGCCCGAGGCACAGCCTGGGGAAGAGCAGGAGGGAGGTGACGGGGCCCTAGATCTGCAGAGGAGTGGGGGCTGCGGCCCACCTGCCGGGCACAGAGCCCCTCCTGGGGCTGGCCCAAGCCTCCCCAAGGCCTGCCTGCCCACCCCACTGAGTGGGCTTCAGAAAATTGATTTTCTAACAGCCATCCATCAACCCAGCACATCCAGCTGTTGGCGTGACACCCGCATCCCCAGAGGCTCATCCACCTGAGGAAGAGCTCCCTCCTCCTCAAAATGACCTATGTGATTCCAGGAGCTGGTAACTGGAGACCAGAAGAGCACCTCCCTGGCCCCCTTACCCCTACCCCACCCCCCAGCAGCCCTGGGAGGGGCCTTCAGGGCCACCTAGCTCACCCCTCCCCCAAGATGCCTCTTTGGCCTCACAGCCACCGGTCTGCTTGAATGCCCCTCGGCGACAGGGCTCTCAGCCCCTCCCGGGGCAGCCCTGGCGATGACTCCAGCTCCACCCGAGACAACGAGGCAAGTTGATATCACACTTGTTCAGGAGATGACAAGATTGAGCTCCACGGCGACCTGGACAGTCCCTAGGAGAGGCAAGGGCCTCTTACTATGGATACAAGGACCCAGCTATAAAGACAAGGGGACCCAAGGCCAAGAACCGCATGTCACCCATGTTGAAGGTACTAGGACGACCCCTCGGAAGATAAGCAGGTGCTGTTAGGATCCCAGGGCAGGAGCTGAGGAGTTGAGCCCAGAGAGGGGATGCAACCTGCCTGACGTCACACAGCCACGGCGGGTAGGCCTCGAGCCAGGGCCTACGCTTCCCAAGTGTTGGGCCAGAACCATACTCTGATCCACAGGCCTTCCTCAGGCCCCTGGGAGCAGTCAAGACCCCAGAACTCGCACCCTCCTCTCCGTACGTCACTCCATCACCCCCGAGGCGCTCCGTTTGGCCGGGGCTTGTGGGACAGATGAGCTGGACCCACAGCTGGCAGGAACAGGGCCACAAAGAGTTAAGGCTCTGCTGGGACTGCCTTGATCCCCCTCAGCAGGCAGGAGGAACGGGGGCTTGGGTTTCATGTCACCCCCCACCCTGGCCTGGCTATAAAATACGATCGTGTCTCACTGCTGATTGATGGTCTGGGGAGAACCTTGGGGAGGTGGGCTGGGGCGAGATCAGATTTTCAAGGGCTCAAGCACTGATATTCTATCCGAGGCCTCCTGGAACCCGCCACCGGCCCATCTCCACGGACCCTGCAAGCCCCGGAGGAGCCTGGGTAGTGGAGAGGCCAGGCAGATTGCCACGAAGCAGAGGGTTCCCGGGCCCAGCACCTGCCCTGAGAGTGGCCCTCAGGGTCTCCTCCAGTGGCCCTGGCCACCTTGGGCCTGGGCGGCTTCTTACCCACTCATGCCTTCGTCTCCCCAGTACCTACCAGGTGCCGCCCCTGGCTCCATGGAGCTTTCCATCCAGCAGGCCCACGAAAGAATGAGTCTAGAATTTCGTTCCCACCCCCGGTGTCCAGGACCGAGGACCAGGTCAAGGGTTAAGGGCTGCCTGGGGTTTGGGCTCTGCCTCCAGGCTGACCCGGGCTTGAACCCCAGCTGTGCCGCGGAGGACCGACCGTTCCATGCCTTCTCTGCACGGGGGGCCTGAGACGGTGTCTACCGTTTGGAGGTCCCGTGTGGAGCCAAAGAGGTTGTGAGTACAGAGCTCTCAACCCGGGGCCTGGCGCTGAGTGAGTATAATCAACGTTGTCCCTTATGATCGCAGGTCCCGGAAGAGGCCCGGCGTCCCGCGTGAATGAATGAGGCGGGTGCGCTGGGCAGTTCATCTGATCCCACCGTGGTGTGTGAGGTGGGGAGACTGAGGCTCGGCGGCAGCATTGACGTCCTCCTGCGGGCCTCCACGGGAGACTTCCCCCTTTCCTCGTCGTCGCTGACTCCTGGCCTGATAAGGAGGGTCGGCGAGGGTCGGCGAGGGTCGGCAGCCCGAGGCCTTTGCTGGAGGCGCAGCTCAAGGAGAAGCTGTCTTCGCAGACCAGTGAGGTCTCTCTTTTGGCCCCTCGTCAGCCATGGATGTGCAGAACCCAGCCTGGGGACACCCTGGGAGCTGGCGCTGTTCAGCAGAGAGCCTGGGACAGGTGAGAGAGCCTGGGTCAGGTGAGAGAGCCCCGGGTCAGGTGAGAGAGCCCCAGGTCAGGTCAGAGAGCCCAGGACAGGTCAGAGAGCCCAGGACAGGTCAGAGAGCCCAGGACAGGTGAGAGAGCCCGGGTCAGGTGAGAGAGCCCAGGGAAGGTGAGAGAGCCCGGGTCAGGTGAGAGAGCCCAGATCAGGTGAGAGAGCCCGGGTCAGATGAGAGAGTCCTGGGTCAGGTGAGAGAGCCTGGGACAGGTGAGAGAGCCCCAGATCAGGTGAGAGAGCCCTGAGTCAGGTGAGAGAGCCTAGGGAAGGTGAGAGAGCCCCAGATCAGGTGAGAGAGCCCAGGACAGGTGAGAGAGTCCTGGGTCAGGTGAGAGAGCCTGGGACAGGTGAGAGAGCCCGGGACAGGTGAGAGATCCCAGGACAGGTCAGAGAGCCCCGGGACAGGTGAGAGAGCCCAGGTCATGTCAGAGAGCCCAGGACAGGTGAGAGAGCCCGGGTCAGGTGAGAGAGCCCAGGGAAGGTGAGAGAGCCCGGGTCAGGTGAGAGAGCCCAGATCAGGTGAGAGAGCCCGGGTCAGGTGAGAGAGCCCCAGATCAGGTGAGAGAGCCCTGACTCAGGTGAGAGAGCCTAGGGAAGGTGAGAGAGCCCCAGATCAGGTGAGAGAGCCCAGGACAGGTGAGAGAGTCCTGGGTCAGATGAGAGAGCCTGGGACAGGTGAGAGAGCCCCAGATCAGGTGAGAGAGCCCCGGGTCAGGTGAGAGAGCCCAGGGAAGGTGAGAGAGCCTGGGTCAGGTGAGAGAGCCCAGATCAGGTGGGAGAGCCCAGGTCAGGTGAGAGAGCCCGGTTCAGCTCGGGGAGCCCCGGCCATGCCCCTTCAGCGTCCATCCCTCTCGGGTTCTGCCCCCAGTGTTGGTCACGTGACGGCGTGGGCATTAAATGTGCAGGCTGGAGCACCTGGCTCCCCAGAATTCAGACCCCAGCATCGGATCGCAGGCTGGTGCAGCCGCTCTGGAAAGCAGTGTGGACGTTCCTCAAGACGTTAAAAACAGAGCTGCCCTGCGACCCAGCAATTGTACTACTAGGGATTTACCCCAAAGGTACAGATGTAGTGACCGAAGGGGCACCTGCACCCCGGTGTTCACAGCAGCAGTGTGCACAGCGGCCAGGTTGTGGAAAGAGCCCAGATGTCCATCGACGGCTGATGGATCAAGAAGATGCGGTGCACACACAACAGAGCATGACTCAGCCATCAAAAATATGAAAGCCTGCCACCTGCAACATCGTGGACGGAACCAGGGGATATTATTCTCAGTGAAATAAGTCAGTCAGAGAAAGACAATTGTCACATGATCTCACTCTCAATCACAGGAAACAAACTGAGGGCGGGGGACGGGGTGGCTGGGGGACGGGGTGGCTGGGGAATGGGCATGGCGGAGGGCACGTGATGTCATGAGCACAGGGTGTTATGTAAGACCGGTGAATCGCTGACCTCTACCTCTGAAACCAATATTACATGTCAATTAATTGAATTTCAATAAAATTTTAAAAACAACGACAACAAAACAAATCCCACCATCATCTAATAGCTGTGTGTCCTCTCTCTCTCCAAGCCTCAGTTTACCCCTCTGTTCACTGGGGATAACAGTGATGAGAGAGGGCAGACGGTTCGTTTCCTGCCTACCCTGGGCACATAGTAGGTGCTCAGTTAGCGTATGAGTGATGGGGATTTCCAGGGCCCAGTCTGGTCCCACAAATAGACTCCGAAGGGAGAAGAACCCGCAGCTGGCAGCTGGCCTCAGCCCTGCCCCAATCTCCCCGCTTCTCAGCACCCCCAATCCCCGGGCCCCGGGGACCCTAATCCACCCCAGAGTGACATGCACCAAGTGCCCCAACCCAGCGCCCGCCTGCACAGGGGCCGGGGATCACACGGGTCAGGAGAAACCCTAGACCCAGAGGAATGTCAACAGCAGATTAGACCTCGTGCTGTTCCCAGGACCCACAGTGCGCCCCCACCTTCTGCTCCAGGCCCCGTCCCCGAAGCCAGGAAAGCCAGGCCTGTTGACAGAGCCCTTCCCTCCTGTCACAGAGGCTCAGAGACGCCGAGGGGCTTGCCCTGAGTCACACAGCAGCCTCGGCCTGAGCCAAGGCCAGACCCCAGCCCTCGCTGCTTCCGGCCCTGGTACTGACTGTGACCTTGACCAGGTCAACAAAGCTTTTCTCCCTCCCTCACTTGTCAGTTAACACTCACTGCCCCAAAGAACCCTGGACGGATCCGCCTCGCCCCCTCCCCACTCCACCCCCCACACTCCCACCCCAACCTCAAGGGTCCTCCCAAATCTCATCAGCCAGGGGCTCTACAGAGGGGTTGCAGACTGGCAGGCCTGGGGCCCACGGATATTTTATCCAGAGAAGAGGGGGATCCTCACACAGTAGCAAAACTTCATATTTCTTGGGGCACCCGGGGGCTCAGTAGGTTAAGCTCTGCCTTTAGCTCAAGTCGTGATTCCAGGGGTCCTGGGATCAAGTCCTGCATCGGGCTCCCTGCTCAGCGGGGGTCTTCTTCTGTCCCTCCCTCTGCTCCTGCGCCCTCTCTCTCTCTCTCTCTCAAATAAATGAATAAAATCTTTATTAAAAAAAGTCCATATTTCTAGCCTCTCTTGAAAACAATGTTAAGGCTACACCTTTCCCCATGGTCCCCATGCAGGATCAGCCCGGCCTCCGTCAGCAATTCGGTTTACAAACTCTCGGTTCGGGCTTCCCCTTGGGGTGTGAGGGGGTTTGGGGGAACATGGAAACTAATCCCCACCGAGCGCTGAGGCCGTGCTGGCCACTGTTCTGGGCGCATCACATGCGTTGGGACATCGGGCCCCTTAATGATGGGAATTCCTGTTGTCCCACCCATGAAGAACCTGCACTCAGCTGCACACCTGGTGGACAAAGGTCACAATCCCGAATGCGGAACCGGAGCCCCAGGCCGGGTCCAACAACCCCAAAGCCCAGAGCTCCTGCCACTTCGCATTCAAAGCAGGGGGGCCACTGCTTCCTGGGCCTGCAAACTCGAGTCTCCGGATTCAAATCCCTCCAACTCACACCATTTTCTGGGCGGACTCTCCAGCTCCCCTCTGCTCCTCAGAGAGGCTCCCTCCCCACCCCAGCATCCAGTCCTGGAAAGTTTCTGGGGTTCACTGCAACCCCATACTTCCCTCTCTCGCCGCACACTGCCATCATGGTGCTGAAGCAAATAACGAGGGTCTGGCCCGGGCCACCCTCCTTCGTCAGCTCCTTCCCTCCTTCCTTACACTGCCCTGTGTCCCCCAGGAAAACCGAGCACCTTCTGATCCCATGGCCAGCCCTCCTCCCTGCCTCCCTGCCCCTCTGCCTCCCTGCCTGAGCTCACTGAGCCCCCACCCCTCAGGAACTCCCCCTCCCCAGGTCCAAACCTTTCCCTCTGGGTCAGTGTCCCCTGCACCCCTTACCTTCCCTACCTGTGGAATGGGGGCCAGGATCCCCACCGTGCAGGGACTGCATGAGGATTTATCCCATCCTCCATCGAACAGCTACTGATCCCCTGAGGGTTGTCTGCAGAGCCCCCCCACCACAGCAGGAGCTCAGTCCACGCTGCCTCGCCTGCATTTTCCTACCTGTCTTATCTCAGGCTCTACATTTCCAGTATCCGGGAGGTAGGATCTTACTTTTGTTCACCTTCTTTTGCTTCTGGGCCCAGAGGGTCGCCTGGCAATTCCCAAGATGTTCACACTCTGAATATCATACGAAGAAACCCCAAGGATGCCCAGGTGGCTCAGTGGCTGAGCATCTGCCTTCGGCTCAGGTCATGATCCCGGGCTCCTGGGATCGAGTCCCGCATCAGGCCCCCTGCTCAATGGGGAGCCTGCTTCTCCCTCTGCCTCTGCCCTTCCCCCTGCTCTCTCTCTCAAATAAATAAATGAATAAATAAATAAATAAATCCTAAAAAATAAAATAAAAGACAAAATTCGAGTCCCAGTGCCTTAGAGCTTGGGCCCCAAGTGTCCTTTGCCCTCTGGCAGCAGCGGTGACACACGGAGTGGGGTCCAAGTCGGGGTGTCAGCATCAGAGAGCAGGTAGGCTGATAGGGAGGAAACACTCCGTCTGAGCTCACAACCACCTTGGCCGTGGATTCACTCGGTTGGCACTTACGTAGTGAGCACCTACTATGTGCCGGTTTTGTTCTAGGAAGTGGGGTCCCAGCAGCGACCAGGACAGAGGTCCCTGCTCTCAGGACATCTACATCCCAGCAGGGAGAGTCAGATCACAAACTCAGAAACCAAAGAAATAAGCAAGATGGTCTCGGATGCAGGAAAGGGCTAGGGGAAAAGTCAAGGCCGGGAGGCTCGTGGGCCAGGCCGGAGAGCACGGCGGCCGACTCCGACGTGGGCCAAAATGGGGGGCAACGTGCAGGAGGCTCCAGAGTGAGATGTGGGGTGCAGGAAAGGCGGGCTGCGTGTTGGCAGGCGCCCTGGGCATGTAGAAGAGCTCACCGTTAGGAGCCCGAAACCAGCAGGTGCCCATGGAGCTTCAGTCGCGTCCGGGGTCTCGGCCTGACCTAGTGACCTAGTGACCTCGCGCGTCACTTCAGCCCCGTGACGCTCAGCGACCGCGTCTGTGGTACAGGACTGGAGGACAGTGGGGACCAGGTGAGCCTGCGGATGCACAGGGCTCGGGAACCTGTCAAACCCTATCAATCCGGAGCCACAACTGTTATCAGCTCCACCACGACCGGATTTCCTGGGAGGGAGATGCTCCCGGCATGGGGGGCACACGGCAGGCAACGTGCAGAGGCACCGCGGTCCCACGTGCCCCCGTGCCCACCGCCCAGGGGACCTCCTGCCTCGAGACAGGACAGAGGGATGGGGTGCAGCTCCCATCCTGGCTCGGCCACTAGCTCCGGCCTGAGCTGAGGGCTGACCGATCCCAGCCTCAGTTTCCCCTTCTGTCAAGCGAGAGGACCAGGCCAGCAGACTCCGATGGCCCTTGCAGCTGGGAGCCTGTTAGAGACCTGCTCTTCCTCCGTCGGGAGGCTCGGCGTTGGGCCCAGGTGGCCACACCTGGGGCAGGGCTCCCGGGGCGGCTCGCCCACAGGCCTGCTTCACCCCCAGGTCTCCTGGTCCCGGCCTGGTGGGGGTTAATCAGCCGGGCAGCCTCCCCCCTGCAGGAGGAACGGAGAAGGGGGCGCCCAGAGTCCCGGGTTCCCCCCTGCACCCTGCACCCCCAGCACACCCTGCACAGCTGCCTCTGCATCCCCGCCCCGGGCTTCCCAGGCTCCCGGGGACCCAGGAGGAAGTGAATCACATTCTTGAGGGCCTGTGTCAAGCTCTCAGCTTCCCGCTCCCCGCTCTCAGACCCCTCCCCCACCCCACCAGTTCCCCGGGTCCCCTCTCGCGCCTCCCCCTGCCGGGGCAGCTTAGTGGGCACAACCCCTGGGCCTCCGTTCCCACCCCTGCAAAGTGGGGACAATCCCTACGTCCAGGGGGGACACTCAAGAGGCGGGTCCGTATGTAGGAAGTTCTGGGCACGTGGTAACAGCCGCCGCCACCGCCGGGCAGCCCGTCAGTCCTCACAAGAACCTGGAGGCAGGCTTCTCTGCGTTCTCTAGGCAAGGAAACCAAAGCCCAGAGACGCTGAGTGGATTGCCTGAGGTCACACAGCTGACCCATGGGATTCGAAGCCGGAGTCAAACCCAGGCCTTTCTGGCCCCCCAAACCCACAGGCTTAATTACCCTTAAAGTGTCTGTCGCCCTTCATGCCTGGTGGCTGCTTCTCTTGTGACTCTAATGCTCGCTCGCTCTCCCTCCTTCCGCAGCGCCTCCGCTCCCCGCCTCTCAGCCTTCCTGACCCTTCCAGCACCACATGTGTGCTCACACCTTTCCTGGAATGCCCGGCCCCGAACCACCCCCCACCCCCCGCTGGCCGCCCTGATCCTCCAACCTCTGCATCTCCTCTGACCCCAAACATGCACCTGACATCCGGTCACCCACCACCTTGTCTTAGACCGTGCGTGTGCGTGCGTGCGTGTGCGTGTGAAATTGCTGTTTTATCGATGACTCCTGAAGATGAAACGTCATATTCACTTTTTTCACCAAAATCTGCTGGCACGAAACCCATGTTGGGTGTGTGGCTGACAGATTGAAATCCGTAGGTTACGCTCCCGCCATCGCCATCCCACCCCCTCCTCGCCACCTCCAGCTCCTGCAGCCGGAAAGGCACCAACACCTTCATCACCTTTGTCACAAACGCTACCGTCATCGTCATCCTGGGCTATGGCAACAGCCCTGAGGCCATCACCACAGCTTCCTTCTGACGATGTGTCTACTCGATGCATCACCCGGACCAGGCGCTGTGCCGGGAGCCTTCCGAGCGAGCACCTTCTCATTTACTCCTCCCAGCGACCAGGCCTTGCCCTGTGGAGCGAGTACTCTTTGTTTTTTGTTGTTTTTGTTTTTGTTTTTTAAGATTATTTATTCATGAGAGACACAGAGAGAGGCAGAGACACAGGCAGAGGGACAAGCAGGCTCCATGCAGGGAGCCCAATGCAGGACTCGATCCCAGGAGGGATCACGCCCTGAACCAAAGGCAGCCACCCAGGCGTCCCTGGAGCGAGTACTCTTATCCACTGTGCCCATTTTATGGATAAGGAAACTGAGACACTGGAGAGTTTCTGTTCTTTCTCTTCTTTCTTTCTCTCTTTCTCTCTCTCTCTCTTTTTTTTTTTTTTTTTTTGCTTTTTGTTTATTCATGTGTTTCGTTTTTCAGAGTGGAACGTGAGTGAAATCATATTTGTCTTCCTCAGGCTGACTGAGCTCACGTGGCACACTGCCCACTAGGTCCTTCCACGTTATCACAAGTAGAACGATCTCATCCTTTTCTACGGCTGCGTCATATTCCATCGTACGGGTAAGTGTATATAGAGCGCGTCTTCCTTAGCCGTGCGCCTGTGGACGGGCCCCAGGGTTGCTTCCCGGAAGGGTTTCTTGAGCCCTTGAAGTGATGGAGTCAGGAGAGGAGCCCAGGCTTGTCTGACTCAGGTCCATCGTCTGAAATGCTTTACACCATCTCCCCCAAAACCACAGCAAAAACTGTCACCACTTTGCATCACTAGAGCCTGCTCAGCAATGTAAGCCCAAGGCAGGGGGGCGACCCGGGATGCCGGCCTCGGGACCCCAGCCAGGCCCGGCCACCGGGGGCCACTCCTTCCTGTCCCCCCCAGGGTAGCCACCTCTACACAGGGGGGCCCCCGGAGAGGAAAGGTCAGGCCTTTGTTTGAATGACTGCATTCTATGAGCATTCATTCAACTCAATCTACATTTATTGAGCGCCACTGGGTGAGCCAGGGGGACACAGAAGTAGACAAAAGAGGAACAGGCTCTACTCAGATGGAACGTGGGGGACGGACTTCAAATCAATCATTCCAGGAGGGACAGGACACCGAAGAGAGGAGCCGGCTGTAAAATGCGAGTGGAATGGGATGACCTAACCTAGCCTGGGAAATCCAAGGGAACTTCCTGGAGGAAGTAACAGTGAAGCTGAGACCTGAAGGCCAAGTGGGAATGAGCTTAGGCTAAAAAGGAGAGTATGTTGGGGCCCCTGGGCAGGAGTTCTGGTGAAGGATACAGGATGTGCAAAGGCCCTGGGGGTGGGAAATCACCTCCTCTTAGAAGAACCAAAGAGAACATGAGACAAAGATGCTCAGAGGACACAGGGGAAGGTGGGAGCGACCAGAAATTGAGGAAGTCCTGCCAGCCTCGTGGAGAGTGGAGGACAGACCATGGCGGGGACAGGGTGGCGGCTGTCTCTGGCATTTGGAAAGAGAGTGCCCAGTTGAGAAGACAAGGGGCCCCGGCAAGCCAGCGTGAGGCCCAGCGGAGGCAGCCGGAAGGGCCGAGGGGGGGGGAGGAAATGCTATGGATGGCGCTTGGCGATCATGCAGGGAGAATCAATTGCGCGGGCTGGTGCCGGCCTGGCACCGGGACACAAACGCCGAAACGTCAGGCCTGTGATCTGAGAGCATCGCCCAGCAGCCGGTGAGGGAGCGCGCGGCCCCACGGGTGCAGGCAGAGACGGGGGATGAACAGCAACCCCAACACCCCCTCACGGAAACGGGGCATCCCAGATGGCGCTGGCGTGCAAGGGCCGGAGGATGTGTGTCCTGAGCTCTTGTGCACGCAGACAGCTCAGCTCCGCAGACGCGGGCCGGGAGGGCCAGCTGGGCCGGGATGCGACGTGCGCCTGCAGATCCGTGTGAATCAGGAGCAGGCAAGAGAGTCGAGAAAGTGCGGCCACCCTGGAGGGTGAGGGAGGCGGCTGGGGGGAGGGCAGATGGAGGGAGGCCCCCCCATGGGGACCTGGGGAAGCCGCCTCTCTGCTGGGCTGGCCTGGTGCCTGCCTCCCAAACACAGCAGCCCCAAAGCACATCCTCGAGCACCTACTCTGGGCTGGGAACTCTCCCATGTCCTGTTTGAATTTCTGACTCTACCTTCCCAGAGAGGGGTGTGACCTGCAGGGGGAGGTGTGCGGGCGGGAGAGCAGAGCAGCCCGCGCAGGCCACCCCCGGGTGACCAAGGAACCAGCACCAAAGCGACGGTGAGGGGATGCTCCCGAGCCCCGACGCCGGGCCTGGCACCGTCAGGAGCCCTCTCCAGGCTCCAGCACATCTGATCCGCGCCGTCAGGTGCTCTGAGGGGCATCACCATCCCCAGTGTACACATGGGGAAACTGAGGCTCCCAGAGCAGTAACTTGGCCAAAGCCGCCCTGCTGATAATGAGAGACGAGCCGAGAGTGGAACTCCATGCCCGGTAGCGGGTCTACACCTGCAGCCCGCAGCCCCCCGATCCACCTCGGACAAGGAAACACACCAGGCGTAGGACGACGGCTCCGGGGAAGAGCTGGAAGTCCCAGGACACACGGCACCCAGCAGGAGGAAGAGGCCGGGGACAGGTGTCAGGGATCCAGAGCTCAGAGCACAGCTTCCCGGGTCCCAGCGGGTTCTCACCCAGCCCCTGGCTTCTGCGGGGCTCTCCTCTTACACTTGGGGTCAGGGCGCTGCCTGCTTAGACCTTCCCGGGGCTTGCCCCGTGACCTGGGAATAAAACCCCCGGAGCTCCGTGTGGCCTGGGAGGCCCTGCCCCGTCCCCTGCTGCCACCTGCCCCTCAGCACTCGCTGCTTCCTCTGCCCACGCCTGGCCGCCCCCTGAGACCTCCTCCCTGACCCGGCCACTGCCCCGCTCCTCCCAGCACTTGCCTCGGCCCGACGTGTCTCATCTGTGCTTTCTCTTTTCTCTTTACGGTCCCCCCTGTGTGCTGGAATGTCAGCTCACGCGTGCAGGGGTCACACGTGTCCTGCTCTTGTCTCCAGCATCTAGAACCATGCCCGGCACGCAGAAGGTGCTCAATAAACATCTGTTAAAGAATGGGGATGGAAGGACACCTGGGTGGCTCAGCGGTTGAGCATCTGCCTTCGGCCCAGGGCGTGACCCCAGGGTCCCGGGATCGAGTCCTGCATCAGGTTCCCCGCAGGGAGCCTGCTTCTCCCTCTGCCCGTGTCTCTGCCTCTTTGTGTGTCTCATAAATAAATAAATTAAAAAAAAAAAGCACATGGATGGGGGGTGGCCAACCAAGTTTCCCACATGAGGTCAGGGCTCTGCACACAGGGAAACTGAGGCTCCCGGAGGCTGCCCCGCGGCGGAGGGCAGAGGCTCGAGGCGCTCTTGCCGCAGAGCTGGGATCTGTCCACGGCCCCGCGTGCCTCCTTTCCACACCGAGTGTTCACGGGCTTCTCTCCCTCATGCCCCCTTGCCCTGGCCCCTGCCCTCCTCGCCCACCCCTGCCGGGGCCAGACCCTCAGCAGCGTCACAGCCTGCCAGCCGGGCTCGCTTGGGGTGGAGATGACCTAGTGACACGCTTCAGTGACACACACCCTCTCATTCCTCAGACCCCGTGTTATTCCTTCTGCTACTTGTCCCTCAGCCCCACCTGGAGCTCGCACCTCCCACACTAGCACAGGTGCGTGCAGGTGCACGCCTGGGGGCCCCGGGGAGCCGTGGGCAAGCACATCCACACACACAGCTGCAGAGCCGTGCCCAGAGGCATGCGGCGCTCGAGTGCTGACACACGCACAGACACACCTGTGCACCCTCACCCCCGTGCGACACCTGCCACGTGTGCACACGCGTGCTCGTCCACAGGAACCCACACGACCCTGGTCTCCTCTCCCTCACACACCCGAGCCTGGAGTCCCTCGTGCACCTGGTCACGTGGAAGCACACACGTGAGCCGTGAACACAGCCAGCCTGGGCCTCCGGCGCTGCGCGGAGAACGGGGACCGGCCTTGTGCGCCCCAGGGGGACCTGCGGGAACGCGTCGGAGTGAGTCTGCACAGCCATGTCCCCCCTCAGCTGTGTCTCCCACTGCGGCTTCTCCCCAGGGAAGGCGATGGGCCACAGAGGGTGTGCCCAGGGTCTGGCCTCGGGCTCTGAGGACCAGGGACCCCAAGCCCTGCCAAGCCAGACCACCACCCCGGAGCCCGGAGCCCAGTGGCTGCGAGGCCTCCCTTGCCCAGGACTGGGGTCAACAGCACCATCTGCTGTCGGCTTCTAGAACTGTCCGTCAAGGGCCTCTTCCTGGCCCTCCCGGGGCTTTCCAGGACCCGGGTCATGACCCTGAGAACCGGCTGCGGTTGAGGGGACACCAGCTCCCAAGGTCTAGAGCAAGGCTCATCGTCGGAGCCACCCAAGGGGGGCACCACACTCCTTTTACAAATAGGGAAACTGAGGCCCCAAGTCAGGGAGTGATGAGATCCACGGATTGCCCCAGGAGGAAGGGCATGACGGTTCACAAAAGGAGAGTGTTCTCAAACTCCTCATTTTGTCTCATGTCTTTTTTTTTTAAAGATTGTATTTGTTAATTAATGAGAGACAGAGAGAGAGAAAGGCAGAGACACAGGCAGAGGGAGAAGCAGGCTCCTGTGGGGAGCCCGATGCGGGACTCGATCCCAAGACCCCTGGGTCACGCCATGGGCTGAAGGCAGACGCTCCACCGCCGAGCCACCCGGGTGTCCTGTGTCTTAGGACTGAGGCCCATAGACTCCCCTGGGGGAGCCGCGTGGTGGCACCGGCAGGCTGCGGTGAAGCCCTGGGGGACACAGGGGGCCCTGCCGTCGCCAGGAAGGCCCACGGTGGCCTCACCCAAATGGGTGCAGGCACCCCTGAGCCTGTGAAAGCAGCCCCAGAGGCGGGGGGTGGGGGCAGACAGGAAACCGCAAAGGGATGAGGGATGTGGGGAGGGCCAGGCCCCAGCCCCGGGGCGACGGGGTGGTTCCCAAGGTCATGGGAGCCGATGGCAGGCTC